>NC_138905.1:195279009-195929276 GCF_965231255.1 Vanellus vanellus | reverse complement strand
AGGATTGGATATCCCTACATATTAGGAAAAATTTCTTCACTGAAAGGGTTGTCAGGCATTGGAACAGGCTGCCCAGGGAAGTGGTTAAATCACCATCAATGGAGGAATTTCAAAGATGTGTAGATGTGGTGCTGAGGGGGGGACATGGTTTAGTGGTGGACTTGGCAGTGTTAAGCTTATGGTTGGACTCAATGATGTTAAAGGTCTTTTCCAACCTAAATGATTCTATGATTCTAAAACAGACTGAACAATGGTTACCTTATGAATATCCCTGTTCACTACAGATATGATGTATGTCTGTATATAACATACGTATATTTTGTTCTCCTGTGAACAAAAAGCTCTGAAACCGTTTTTAGACTAGATGAATTAGTGAGTTACAAGCACTGGTTTATTGATCCTCTTTCAGAACATAGTAGGAGTTACATTGATAGACTAAGTTTCAGCCCAGTGCATTTTCTGGATTTCTCCTAAAAATCAGGACATTTCATCACCACTTACTCCTCTGCCATCTACCTGCCCTCCCATGAAACCCTCCAGCATGGTATCAAACCCCAGAATTGTGGTTTCCTAAAGCAAAGTAATTTCTCCACTTCTAGCAAAAGTATACATGAATTCTGTACCTGGATTTCTGGTTTGACTTTTTTGTTGTTTGTTAGCCTTCAAAAGAAACATTTAGAGCAGGTGGTCTGTGTTAAGTCTACGTGTAATCAGATTTCTATAAATATCTGCATTTCACTGTCATGCTAGCTTTTACTTTAAGAAAATGTAGTTATTCCAAGTAGAGGGTTATGTACGTGAACAACGGATCTCCAAATCATCATTATACACATACACTATTGAAGAAATGTGTTTGTACATAAGCATTCAATCTTTACCTCTATTCTGGGACTTGATGATATTTGGTAATCAGCAAATTTCACGGTATGTCTGAATGCAACATAGAACGTATAGCCACACATTATAACAGCCTCATGTACATCCAGAAGGAACTTATTCCCGCACAACCACTGTGCAAATGAGAGGGACCAGGAGGGCTTTGCCTGACTTCTTTAATTACTTTAGCATTCATTTAATCAGTGGAGAAAAATAAGGTCTGCATTGTGGACATCAGAAGTCAGGCAAGAGGAATGCCGTCCAGGTTGACTTCTCCAGGCAGGTTCAGCGCACGTGCCTGGCCATCGGCTGCCTCAGAAGGTGAGAGTACAGCACAGACTGAGCTGTGCAAGGGCTAAGGACATTGCTGCAGTGTAAACAGCTTGGCAGGACAAAGACCTTCCACTCACTGAATCTGAAATCAGGAAGGCGCAAGGTGATTTAAGAGCTTGTGTCCTTCCTCTTGAAGGACCACGTGTATCCCAGGTGCATCTCTAGTTGGGTTCAGTTAAAGACTGTGTTTCCCCCTTTTCTGCCTCAGATATATCCCTCTCTGCTATGACAAGGCAAAGGGACAAGCTATGCCTCTTACTGGGGAGAGAGCAACACTCCAGAACAAAGCCCTACCCTTTACTTTTAAGCCATCAAGGATCTAATCTTCAAAGGACACAATTGTACATTATACATATTGCTAAAGTGGTTCCAGTGATGTGCTACCCTGCACAAACAAGGGTAGCTGCTAAGAATAGAAACTGTACTCATAAATAAAGCCTCCGACCCCAAAATGCCAGGAGGCATGTGTTTGGTTCAAATTCCAGCAACTTTTGCTTGTCTGATCCATTCAGCACCAGGAGTGATGAAACGGTGCAGCAGTGATGCAGCGTATACATTTTATAATCAACAATAACGGAGATCCAAGAGTTCAAAACAGCGGGCCCAAAACCTACCAGGAGAGGGTCAGAACATTAGAGAATGTCAGAACAGCAGAGACGACAGTGCATTAGGCCTGACCACGTCTACAAGAATGGTATTAAAATAGTTGTCTCGGTGCATCTCTCAGCGCTGCTCTCTGTGCAGTTGTCACCTGAGGTCAAGCTGAAGCTCACTCAGCCATCACTGTGACAGTGCCAGCCTCCAGCTTCAGGTCAGGTCTGGCTCCAAGGCTTGCAGGCAGCCCGTAGAGCTCAGGCTGTGCATTTACTCCTCTGTGTGGCCACTGCAAGGTTTGATGCATGGATTCCACCACCTTCTGCCGCTCCGACACAAAAGGTTGTTGTTTAAATATTTACCTATCACACTCTCTTCTATCCTGTATCTCAGGCCCTAACAACCGTCAACTATCTTTTTGTCCTTTCGTTTCACATTATCAATTTACGTTTGATTGTTAGTCACAGCAAAAGGTCACACAAGATGGAACATTTCTGGTTGAAAAAGTAGCTGGAAAATACTGAAAATCCTGCCGATGTGTAGTTGATGAAACTTTCCAAGTTTGTCAGTTTTCTGCATAGGAAATATTACTGTGCTGAACTAAGACTTTACTAAAACCAAAGCAATGCTCAGCTGGTGGAATCTGACTTTTATTTATAGTGCCAAAGCCTTTTTTAAAAAAGCCCACCCAGGAAGATTTTCTATTTAGCAGCAGACTGGGGCACTTTTTCAGTAGCTCTCCTTGGGAGAAAGCCCTCAAGCCCCAAGAAACTCACAGCCCTGCATTGGTGTGTGTCCACACATACTCAGAACTGAACAGTCATGTCAAACAAATGAATTCACATAACAGTAGTAAAATTAATATTTAACCACTTTTACAGGAAAGCACTTTGAAGTTTCAAACATTGGTCTTCCCAATTTAAAATCTCACCCCAGGATTAGTTTTGTGAATGGAAAAATAAGCAGGCTGGTTTTAGAGATAGATCAGTAAAGTTACTACACCAAAACTCAAGTTTGCTGTCTCTGTTTTACGTTAAAGAAACATTGTAAGTGAAAGAGATTGCAAATATCAAGCTCTTATTCCACATATCCATCTCTCCATTCTGTTTCACCCTGCGTTAATTAAGACACTGACAATCATGCATTTTTCCTTGTCATACACTTCAGCCGTTGTGCAACCTAGATAAACAGAGGTACCAGGGGACTTGAAAAGGAAGAATGACAGAGAAAGGACAGTCACGTCACTTAATCTAAGTTATAGAAACCATTTGAAGAGCAGCAGTGAACCATGGAATATATTTATTATCTCTCCACATCTCAAACTTTCTTCACACAAGAGATTGTAATAGAGTAATAGACACAGAGATGAACAGATCAAGCAAATAGAAGAATATCCAGTGGGATCATGCAATTGCCCCCCAAGAAAGTGGCAGGACAACTAGCCCAGCTGAAGTGCATCTACACTAATACATGCAGCATGGGGAATAAACAGGAGGAGCTGGAGGCCATTGTACAGCAAGGAAACTATGATATAGTTGCCATCACAGAAACGTGGTGGGAGGACACACACTAGTGGAGTGCTGTAATCGATGGCTACCAACTTTTCAGAAGGGATAGGCAAGGAAGGAGAGGTGGTGGGGTGGCCCTCTATGTTAGGGGCAGTTTTGAACGTCTGGAACTTAACAGTGTGAATGACAGTGTTGAATGTGTATGGATAAGAATTAAGGGGAAGGCCAACAAGGCAGACATCGTGATGGGAGTTTGTTATAGACCCCCTAATCAGGATGTAGAAACCGATGAAGTATTCTATGAGCAGCTGGCAGAGGTCTCACAATCATTTGCCCTTATTCCTGTGGGGAACTTCAACTTCCCAGATGTCTGCTGGAAATACTACGCAACAGAGAGGGAACAGTCATGGAGGTTCCTGGAGTGTGTGGAAGACAACTTCCTAACACAGCTGGTGAAGGAACCAACTAGGGGAAGTGCCCTACTGGACCTACTGTTTGTTAACAGAGAAGGTCTTGGGGATGTAAAGGTTGGAGGTCCCCTTGGGCAGAATGATCGTGAAATGATAGAATTTTCAATTCTTGGTGAAGCAAGGCCAGGAACAAGCAGAACTGCCACCTTGGAATTCCGAAGGGCAGACTTTAGCCTGTTTAGGAGCATGGTTGAGAGTGTCCCTTGGGAGGCAGTTTTGAAGAGCAAAGGTGCCCAGGAAGGCTGGGCATACTTCAAGCAGGTGCTCTTAGAAGCACAGGAGAAGGCCATCCCCGTGTCTTGAAAAACAATCAGATGGGGAAGAAGACCAGCCTGGCTAAATAGAGAGCTTTGGCTGGACCTCGGGAAAAAAAAGAAAGCTTACATTCTCTGGAAAAGGGGGTTGGCAACTTATGAGGACTATCAAGATATAACAAAGCTATGTAGGGGGAAAATGAGAAGGGCCAAAGCTCAATCAGAACTCAGCTTGGCCACTGCAGTTAAAGACAATAAGAAGAGATTCTTTCAGTATACCAATAGAAAAAGGAAGACTAGGGAAAATGTAGGCCCACTGGTGAATGAGACGGGTCCCCTACTGGTGGAAGACACAGAGAAGGCAGAGTTACTGAATGCCTTCTTTTCTTCAGTCTTCACTGCTAAAGCTGTCCCTCATGAATCCCATATGCTGGTGGCAAAGGGGAAGGTCTGGAGAGAGGAAGATTTTCCCTCAGTTGAGGAGGACCGGGTCAGAGACCAATTGGCCAAGCTGGACATTCATAAGTCCATGGGCCCTGATGGCATGTATCCGCGAGTGCTGAGAGAGCTGGCAGATGTTATTGCTAGACCACTCTCCATCGTCTTTGAAAGGTCATGGAGAACAGGAGAGGTGCCTGAGGACTGGAGGAACACTGACATCACTCCGATCCTCAAAAAAGGCAAGAAGGAGGACCCAGGGAACTACAGACCAGTTAGTCTCACCTCTGTCCCTGGGAAGGTAATGGAGCAACTCATTCTGGATGTCATCTCCAAACATGTTGAGGAACAAGAAGTTATTGGAAGTGGTCAACATGGATTTACCAAGGGTAAATCATGCTTGACCAATCTGATAGCTTTCTATGATGTTATAACTTGTTGGCTGGATGAGGGGAGAGTCATAGGTGTCATCTACCTTGACTTTAGCAAGGCTTTTGACACTGTCTCCCATGGCATCCTCATTAGGAAGCTGAGGAAGTACGGGCTAGATGAGTTGACAGCGAGGTGGATTGAGAGTTGGCTGGTGACAGAACTCAGAGGGTTGTGATCAGCGGCACAGAGTCTACTTGGAGGCCTGTAACCAGTGGTGTCCCCCAGGGGTCAATACTTGGTCCAATCTTATTCAATATATTCATTAATGACCTGGATGAGGGGACAGAGTGTATCCTCAGCAAGTTTGCTGATGATACCAAACTGGGTGGGGTGGCTGACACCCCAGAGGGCCGTGCTGCCATCCAGCGTGACCTGGACAGGCTGGAGAACTGGGCAGAGAAGAACCTAATGAGGTTCAACAAAAGCAACTGCAAGGTCCTGCAAAGCACCAGTACAGGTTAGGGGCGGACCTGCTGGGAAGTAGCTCTGAGGAGAAGGATCTGGGGGTCCTAGTAGACAGTAAATTATCCATGAGCCAGCAATGTGGCCTTGTTGCCAAAAAGGCCAATGGAATCCTGGGCTGCATAGGGAAGAGTGTGGCCAGTAGGTCGAGGGAGGTCATTCTCCCCCTCTACTCTGCACTGGGGAGGCCACAACTGGAATACTGTGTCCAGTTTTGGGCTCCCCAGTTCAAGAGGGACAGGGAACTGCTGGAGAGAGTCCAGGGAAGAGCAACTAAGATGATTAAGGGCTTGGAGCATCTCCCTTATGAGGAAAGGCTGAGAGAGCTGGGACTCTTTAGCCTGGAGAAGAGAAGGCTGAGGGGAGACCTTATTATGGCGTACAAGTATCTAAAGGGTGGGTTGAAGGAGGATGGAGCCAGGCTCTTTTCAGTGGTTCCCAGTGACAGGACGAGGGGTAATGGGCACAAGTTGGAACACAGGAAGTTCCGTTCAAATCCACGGAAACACTTCTTTACGGTGAGGGTGACAGAGCACTGGACCAGGCTGCCCAGAGAGGTTGTGGAGTGCCCTTCCCTGGAGATTTTCAAGACCCGCCTGGATGCAGTCCTGAGTAATGTGCTCTGGGCAATCCTGCTTTAGCAGGGGAGTTGGACTAGATGATCTCTAGAGGTCCCTTCCAACTCTGAAACTTTGTGATTCCGTGAGTAGAGGGGGAGAATGGCCTCCCTCGACCTACTGGACACGTCCAAATAATTTGCACCAGGGAAATTAAACCCACTTGCTTTAGCCTGGGCTTTTGAGGATGCAGGAACAACTCTTCAGCAAAGAGTTTTTTCTTTCCCACCTTGTTTTCACTCCACCACACCTAGACAAGAAAGCAATTGTAATTCGAAAACTGCTTAATCTATGGTAGCACAGCAGCAAAACCAAGCTTGAAAACTGACAAGCCAAACTTGGCAGCCAAAAAGGCCAACCGTGTCCTGGGGTGCATCAAGCACAGCACAACTAGCTGTTCAAGGGAGGTGATTGTCCCACTCTGCACTGCACTGGTGCAGCCTCACCTCGAGTGCTGCGTACAGTTTGGGGCACCTCAATATAAGAAGGACATCAAATTATTAGAGTGTGTCCAGAGGAGTGTGACCAAGATGGTGAAATGTCTTGAGGGCAAGACTTACATGGAGTGGCTGAAGTCACTTGGTTTGTTCAGCTTAGAGAAGAGAAGGCTGAGGAGTGACCTCATCACAGTCTACAACTTCCTCAAGGGGAAGAGTGGAGGGGGAGGTGTTGATCTCCTCTCTCTGGTGACCAGTGATAGGACATGAGGAAATGGAACAAAGTTGTGTCAGGGGAGGTTCATATTGGATGTTAGCTAAAGGTTCTTCACTGACAGGGCGGTCAGTCACAGGAACAGGCTCCCCTGGGAAGTGATCACAGCACCAAGCCTGTCAAGAGTTCAAGGAGCATCTAGACAATGCTCTTAGTCATATGGCTTAGTTTTAGGTAGTCCTGCAAGGAGCAGGGAGTTGGACTCGATGATACTTATGGGTCCCTTCCAACTTGAGATATTCCGTGATTCTGTGAACCCATCTAAGTCTGCTACTCTCTGTGTGGAAATATTTCCATTTATAACAACTGCTGGGGCTGCTTAGTAGAAGCAACTCAGGCCGCCTCCATCCAAACCTTGCAGACTACGACTTCTCAGGCAGCCTCTCAACAGAGACACGTAGCCATGAAACTTCACAGAAAATGCCATATGAGAAGGGATTTGTTACCGTTAGACAAGGGCAGTCTTCAGTTATGTGACGATAAACACAACCGTTGCTGTTTCCATTTCTCCCCACACATCATTGGTGTTATTTGAATTAAACTCATGCTACTGATCTCTTCCTGAGAAGCTAATGGAGCAGATGTTATTTGGAACATACCAAAGGGAAACATGGCACGTATTTTGTTAATGGACTATGCAGATTTTTGTGAGGCAGAACCAGGGAAATTGGCCTGTTGCTATTTCTGGCATTGCTGGCCGGATGTTTTTAGCATAATGTTTGCATACAGAAAAGCCAAGTCCTACAACTGCAAAGGTTAGCACAGCCCGGCATTCAGACAGGACAGGCAGAGGGCTGGCTGGGGAATACTGTAATAAACTGAATGAACAGTGGATGCGGCCATGCTAAAATCTAGATTTTATTTCCACCCTTGCCAGAAATTACCTTTTTATAACCTGCGCATTATGTAACTTGCAAAATGGGTAAAAAATGCTTGCAAACTGGGGGTCAGAGGCATTCCAGCGAAATAAATGTTAGGAATAGCACAGAATTATTGGTAGCAACTGGTAGATGACATCAATTTACAACCCCTTGGTTCCCAGCCTAATGCAGTGTTTTTCTAAGACACAAGGTCTCTGCTTCTCTTAAAGAGGTGGGAGAAAGCAGAAAGGAGCTCTTATAGGCATATATCATGTGTAGTGCTCTGAAGGGCTTCTGTACAGAGGCAACTAAAGGACTGTCACTAAGTCACCCGTATGTTATCGTGTAGTACTGGGGAGATATGTAATGTCTTGTAATGGACCAGTTCAAAACCTTGAAGAAAATAGATGTTCTTAGGACACGCAAGCCCTTTTTAGTCTGAAAGACAGGCATTAAACCTCAAGCCAAGCACCAAGTGAGAACAACAGCTCAGCACCACTGCTACAGGATCAAGAGAGAAACAAAGTAAAATTCACCGATAGAGTACCCAGGCAGTGCAGACTGGCTCTGTCTGTCTGGTGGTTGATCACCCAGACTGGCTCAGAGAATACAACACCATCAAATAGTTAACAAATGAGGTACAAGGGACTTACCCAAAGTCTTTCTTTCCTATACAACTGTGTTGGAAGTAACTTAGGTCAGCCTCACTGGATTTTTTTTTTTTAATTAAATAAAACCTTCAGCTGTTAAAAAAAAAAAATAATAACAATCACAGAATCAATGCAGACAGTGAGTTATTTGGCAAAAGAGAAGTCTTCTGCTCATTCTGGCATAGCTCATAGACTAAGCCAAGCCAGTCAGTCTGAATTAAAACACCAAGTGCTTATAAGGGCTCTTGAACGTTTGCACATGAAGATCGTACACTTGAAAGGTAAAGCAGAAGTTTGGTAGTGGAAACAAGCCTTGAAACAGGTTGGTCTGTTCCAGTGAAGTAAATGGCAAAGTATGAAACTATGATGGAAAGTGAAGGCGCAACACGAAATTAGGTAGGTAAAACAATTCAATTCTGAATGAAGAACACAGCTTTTTAATATCTGAAAGTATGGCAAAGCCATCTTATTTTCCATCTCTTCCTATGAACGCAGGCTGTGAAGCTGTGTCCTGCCCTTTAACTGGACCTATAACAGGCAAGTGTTTGATGTCAAAACACCTGACAGTGACTGTCATGTCAGACAGTCTTTTGCTGGATTTTCTCCTGGCAATCACATTGCAGATAACTCTCTATTTTGCCATCTAATCACTGGCTACTCTGCTGAATTGCTCTCTTCGTTAATCTCAGCTTTCCCAGAGACGAGGTCACAGGTTTTTCGACTAGTCTTGCAGACCAGCTCTGCCTTTGCTCTAGAATTTATTGGTTTGGGCTAAAAGGGACTCTGAAACTCATGTTTCCTTATTATGAGAGTCCAGCACCTGGGCAGAGGGTTTAGAGGGTTGGGTGGCATGGCAAGGTTGACCATGAAAACCAAAGGGCGCAGTATCAGGCCTAACTCCACCTAGAGCCCCCCCAGAAAATGAGTCTGTCTCCTTTATTTTGCTTTCCGTATTAATAAAGCTGCAACTTATTATGTAAACCATATGCTGTCTCCTCAGCTGGATGCGTTAATGAAATCCTCTAAAGAGGGAAGCTTGATTTTTTCTATTAAGAATGGGAACTCTTCTTCTTTCGCTAAAATCCTTTTTTCCCCTCTTTTGCCAATTTGCATTTAGTCACAGTCTCCTCAAATCCACTTCTTACTCTTCAGTCAAAAATGTGACTAAGGATTTCCTAAAGGGCAGGGCCGGCGGGAGGGGGGGGGGGGGGGAGGGGAGAGTTGACAGGAACAAGAAATTATTTTCTCCAGCATTTCATGATCATTTTTTAAGTACTTCTTTTGATTTCTCTTCCTTGCACCCATGTAACTTCCCTCTGTAAGCAAGAACAGATGTTGCAACAAGCAGAGTTCACCCTTTGACCCCGAGATCTCATTGCTGCTTTTCTCTGGTGCATGTTTGGATTTAGAGTGAAAACCCTACAAAAATGCACGGGGGTGGGGTGAGATGTGAGGCAGGGGAAGAATCTAATTTTGGAAAGTCTTTCCTAGCAAACCCTCCCCAACTTCCACTTGTCTCACTTTATTTGTAAATGTCTCAGTCCCAGAAGCTGAAGATATCTGAAATGCGCTCAGATACCACACTGAGCGGCATTGTATCAGAGTACCCAAGTGCATAAATTAGATCTCCTTCTCCAAAATTATTTTCAGCAGACACGACCTATTGCCATTCCTATTGCGCCAAGGCGTTGCAGCAGATGACGGCCCCTTTTCCATGTTAGCCCCGTGCACAGACCCCTCCGTGGAGAGCTACATCTTATAAACCTGCAACTCTTTCCTCCACCCACACAAAAAATCTTTACTCACCAGCAATTATAAAAACAAACAAACAAACAAAAAAAAACCACAAACCCCCAAATCTTTTGCAATACCATCCCTCCCCTTCTTGCCCTGATTTTTCTTGTTGTTTTTGCCATACTTTTTGTACAGCCCCTGTTCAAGCTGCCCCTGCTCCCCTCGTGATCGCACTCCCGTTTCTGCCCAGCGTGGGACATGTCCACTGCTCCCCATCCCCGTCATACCCAGCTGGCTGAAGGCAGGGTGGGGAGGGCGAGCGCAAAGCCAGATGCTGGCATCTGTGGCAAACAGCTGGCGAGGGCTGAGTTGCTCGCGCGCGGGGCTGCTGGTAGGGACCGTAGCTGCCTCTGAGAGGGTTTGAAAAGTGAGCCCTGCCCCAAGCACAGCAGCGTTCCCGAACAGCCTGCCTTTCCCACCACCGCTTGCCAGGCTTCCAGGACACCTCTGGGTGCTCCGGCAGGAGGCTGGAGGCTTTCCCGAATGCTGTGCGACAGACACGCTAAGGGCAGATGGCCGGGAAGCTTTCAAATGAGCTGCCTATGGGCTCCCAGGACACGTCGCTGCAGCTAGAGCAGGGTCTTGTGAATATCTCCACTCCCACAACTCCCTTCTCAATGCTGTTTTTCCTCTCTGTTTGCATTGCTTGCAGCCAGGACCACGGGCCCCATCCGGCTGCGGGAAGAAAGTGTTGCCATCATCCCACAGGCCTCCCGTCCCCACGCTCCCTTTTGTGCTGCTGAGTGAGTGGCGCTGCCAGTGACATGCAGATGACAATGTTGGGTCCTTGCCCCTACCAGAATCGACTCGTGCTCCCCAGGAAAACCCACTCCAAGAGCGGCGAGAAAGAAAAACAAACAAGAAAACCAATGCAATTACAGCCATTATATCTCAGCGCATAATTCTGAACTTTTTATAGCCCTTTGTTCTGGCCTGGTTTTGTTTGTTCAGAGGACCTTTCCCCGGGGAGATTACTTCTCGGCCAAATACCCTGTCAAAAATTTTCTCAGCAGCCACAGTTTTCCACTCTGTTCTTTTCCTTTTTATGTTTCTTTTGATGTACCTAAATTGCACCTCCCCGTTCTTCCTTACATATATATCTTAAAGTATCTGTAGATTTGAGATGTCTATCCATCTTAACCATCCAAATACCTTGTTTTCTAACAACTAATGTATGAGACTTGGCTTTCTAAATCTTGATACTAAATGTAATTCTCCGAGGCATTTAAGCTCATTAGAATATAGATTCTTTGTTTGCGTACGTCCCTTGTTACAAAGGAAAAAATGATCAATATTTAATAGATGCAGAAGGGTACCTTGGAAACTAATATTCTATAAAATGTAAGAGCACTTTCTGAGAATGGAGATAAGACTAGAGATTAGAGCTGGCAGCTCCCCATTGTGTGGCCACTTACTGTCACAGAATCCAGCAGGAGACGGCTCCTGCCATTTCCTTTTGATTTCTCTGTGTAAATCTGCTCTCACCTAAAGCTTGACCACATGACAGTACATATTCACATTAAACTGATTATTTCTGTCTGAGCTGGGTGTAGAAGAGGCAGTTTTAACTTCCACATAAAAAATGTCCCTTCTGGAAATACCCCCATTCACTGCAGAAAGATGTGTATTTCACATCCCTAACAGACCCCTGCATTTTATGTTAACTTCTTGATGATAACCAGGCAAAAGAGAGTCCAGCCTAACATCTGCGTTCGAAGTTGATTAAAATGTCCAGATAAAGTAGCCAGACACACAGATTAACCTAAAAATCTACGGGTTAAGGATACTATAGATCAGATTAAAATTTTGCCGTTCCTAAGCAATATCAGACACTTGCCACAAAACACGTTCACAACTTTACTTAACTAACTTGGAAATAGTTCATAGTTAACCAAGCTTCATCGTGATACAAGGGGGTAAGAGATGATTCATGACCTGTGGAGCTGGTGCTCCCCCACAAGTAGAGTGCAAGCACAGAGAGTAAGAGCAGCTGGGTTCGCAGAGGGGAATAAATACCCTGACGGCAGAGATTTCCCCTAGTGATATCCAGGCCTCCCTCTTCCTGCAGGTACAGCATGTATCTGGAGAGAAGTGGTGCATCTTGAGGGTGGGACTGTACGTGAGGTGGATTAGTTAAAGTCCAGAGCATCCTGCCAGTTGATTCACCAAGCTATCTCTACAGTCCCCTCGGAGCAAGAGGAGTACGGCTCTATTTCCTCCTCTCTCTAACCTCACAGCTGTTGGGTCAAAGGATGCTTTAAATCCACTAATCAAGCAAAAAATTTATAGCAAAACCCAATCGGATGCATTTTATTAATCTCCTGCAGAAGATGCTGACATCATACAAATGCAGGTTTATAGTATTTTTATTTGGAAAATTAAGCTATAATAGAGCAAAGCAGATAAATCAGTCAGACCAAGTATGTGAACAGTTGTAGAATTTCAAGAAAAGCCTCTTTATAGCATGCACATGACCCAAAATGATTTAGAAAGTCTTATTAAAAGGAACAGGATGCAGCATTTCAAATGTTTCAGCATCTCTAGCTTTGTGATAAAGGTTTCAGGAACTCACAAAATGAAGCTGTTCACATTGTTGGTTACACGTCATCTCTGAAGCCACAAGGAAGTACCTATCATCACTTTATCTGACTTCCCCTCTCAGGTTGTGGCATGCTGTTGGACTGTGCAACTCCCAATCTAGGATTTTGTGTATGACCTTAAACAAGTCACAAGTAGTTCTGAACCAGCCAGAGATCCTCATACCTAAAAGTTACAGGGCAGCATCCTGCTGTGCTGGGTGGCACACAAACAAGAACTGCTTAGAAAAGCTCACAAACCAAGTAAAAGAAGAAACAGACCTTGCAACCACACAGCCAAGGGACTCCGTCAAAAAGCAAGACGGTTATGGCCAGCAGGATACCCAATGGTCTCAAAGGAGTAACTAGCAAGACACTTCTCAGCGAAGCCAGGGGGAAAGTACTCTAGGCGAAAAGGGGAACAGGTAGGCAAGCCGAGGGAAATAGAAAGTCTCGTGCCATTTTTGTCAGCTTTGATCAAAAGCAGCCAAGACTGTGGGACCACTTACATGACTACAAGAGTCTTAGTAGTACCCCAACAAATACCCCTTTCTGATGGTGTATTTGACTGCCGTAATTTTGATTCAAACTTTGTCTATATTATCATTTGTTATATTGTCTTTATCTACCATGTCATCATATACAATCTACCCTTCTAACTTCACTTTTTCATTAGTCTTTTTGAACTGTATGCACTCTTCAACAGCTGGCCTAGGCAATGTAGCTATTCTAACAGGTTCCTCTTATCCCTCTGAAATCTGCTTGCACCTGTGGTGCCAGGAGTTCTTTATATTTTTTTCCCCATTTGCTGCAATTTCATGTTTGTGTATATTAAATCTAAACACAGAGACTATAAAAGTGCCTGCTGAGTTTGCTTTTCTGTTTCCAAGGTCAGAGATATCCCTACCAGTGGTGCCAGCCTGAGTTCCAAAAGCTTGAAATCTGGTTATTAAAGGGGACTCCACAGAAAGGTAAAATATTTTCCCTCCATGAATTCTTCTCAACAGTCAGTATCATAAAACTTCTCTGAAAATTCAAACCCGGATACTGTCTTCATAGTTTTGTTAAACTTTGGCCCCTCTTTTGTATCAAACAGGAAGATTCTTCAAAGAATCAATGGAGTTTCCATTTCTTTGAGTAACATTTCTGACCCAGGTAATTGTCTTTCATCTATTTCAGTAAGAATTCAGGAGTACTGTCTGCCCTCATTTGAAAGCTGACTGTCGTGGTTTGGCCTCAGCCAGCAACAAAGAACCACGCAGCCGCTCGCTAGACTCCCACAGCCGTGGGAAAAATCAGCAGAAAAGGGCAAAACTCATGGGTTGAAATATTATAATTTAACAGAACAGACAAAGGGAAAAAGAAAGAAAAACAATAACACCGGTAAAGGAATATAAGAACGCGATTACAGTACCGCGGCGCAGCACAGCGACTGGACCTGCACCACCGCAGCCCGCCCCCGAGTGGCGACTGACCCCCTCTCCCCGGCTAGCTGGGCATGGGTCACGTGGTATGGAATACTTGCCTCTCCTGCCGGCTCCTTGGGGGAAATTAACCCCATCCTTGCCGGAACCAGGACATTATCCACCCCTTATTCCATACCATCTATGTGATGCCCAGATCTTTCAGTTCCCATAGTCTATGAGCCATCCCTTAAAAATGTCCATTAAGCTCACGTAGTCCATGATGGTAGGCTCCAGCGGTGAGAACAGTCTCTCAGGGCACATAAGATGATGTGTAGTGCTGAACTATTGGGTGCTGTATTTGAAGCTTGTTACTGGGGAACCCAATGCAGTCCATGCCCATGGTCCACAGGTTGAAGATGTCGATCTCAAGGAGATTGCTGGGCGCCAGCTGCTGAGGCTGGTGATTGCTGGGCGCCAGCTGCTGAGGCTGGTGTACCTGATGCAGTCCATGCCCACAGTCCGCAGATTGAAGATGTTGATCTTAAGGAAAATTGCTGGGTGCCAGATACTGAGATTAGTTCTTATTACATCATCACGCACTTTACTCAGTCTCGTCAAAGTCCATCTGTCATTGATTTGGGTGATTCTTCTGTAGTACCATTGATAGCAATGATAATGATAACATACACCAGCAAGGTTATTTAACATTTAACATCATAAAATTATTCATTGGCTATTCTCACCCAAAATCAAATCCCCATGAGGTACACATCGGACCTCCCCATCCTCTCGCATCACCCATCAAGTACACCCGGGTCCTTGTGTAAAAGCAATCCCACGGATGGGTTTGCCTTTGCCTGGGGCAGGGCTAACCCAGACTGTCTTTCCTAACATATTCTTCATATGCACTACAGGGACTTTATCCCCTTCTACTGTACGTGGAAGTTTTGATTGGGCAGGGCCAGCTCGATTGGCAGATCCCCTAGTGTTAACTAACCAGGTGGCTTTTGCTAAATGGGTATCCCAATGTTTGAAGGTCCCACCCCCCATGGCTCTCAGGGTAGTCTTTAGCAGTCCATTATATCGTCCTATCTTACCCGAGGCTGGTGCGTGATAAGGAATGTGATATACCCACTCAATGCCATGCTCTTTGGCCCAGGTGTCTATGAGGCTGTTTTGGAAGTGAGTTCCGTTTTCCGACTCAATTCTTTCTGGGGTGCCATGTCACCATAAGATTTGCTTTTCAAGGCCCAGGATAGTGTTACGGGCGGTGGCATGGGGCACAGGGTATGTCTCCAGCCATCCAGTGGTTGCTTCCACCATTGTGAGCACATGGCGCTTGCCTTGGCAAGTTTGTGGGAGTGTGATATAATCAATCTGCCAGGCCTCCCCATATTTATATTTTAGCCATCGTCCTCCGTACCAAAGAGGCTTTAACCGCTTGGCTTGCTTAATGGCAGCACACGTTTCACATTCGTGGATAACCTGTGCAATAGTGTCCATGGTCAAGTCCACCCGTCGGTCACGAGCCCATCTATATGTCACATCTCTTCCTTGATGGCCTGAGGCATCGTGGGCCCACCGAGCTATGAATAGTTCACCCTTACGTTGCCAGTCCAGATCCACCTCAGCCACTTCAATTTTAGCAGCCTGATCTACCTGTTGGTTGTTTTGATGTTCCTCAGTGGCCCGATTCTTGGGGACGTGGGCATCTACATGATGTACTTTCACAACCAGATTCTCAATCCGGGCAGCAATATCTTGCCACAGTTCAGCAGCCCAGATGCACTTACTTCTGCGCTGCCAGTTGTTCTCCTTCCACTGCTGTAACCACCCCCACAGAGCATTTGCCACCATCCATGAATCAGTATAGAGGTAAAGTACCGGCCATTTCTCTCGCTCAGCAATGTCCAAAGCCAGCTGAATGGCTTTTACCTCTGCAAACTGACTCGACTCACCTTGTCCTTTGGTGGCTTCTGCAACTCGTCGTGTTGGACTCCACAAAGCAGCCTTCCACTTTCGATGCTTTCCCACAATTCGGCAGGACCCATCAGTGAACAGGGCATGTTTCTTCTCATTTTCTGGCAGTTCATTATATGGTGGGGCCTCTTCTGCACGCGTTACCTCTTCCTCTAGTGATATTCCGAAATCTTTGCCTTCTGGCCAGTCCATGATCACTTCCAGTATGCCTGGACAACTGGGGTTTCCCATTCGAGTTCACTGCGTGATCAGTGCAATCCACTTACTCCACATAGCATCAGTTGCATGATGTGTGGCAGGGACCCTTTCTTTGAACATCCAGCCCAGCACTGGCAGTCGAGGTGCTAAGAGGAGCTGTGCTTCAGTGCCAACCACCTCCGAAGCAGCTCAAACCCCCTCGTATGCTGCCAATATCTCCTTTTCCCTTGGGGTATAGTGGGCTTCGGATCCTCTGTATCCCCAACTCCAGAACCCCAGGGGTCGACCTCGAGTCTCCCCTGGTGCTTTTTGCCAGAGGCTCCAGGTAGGGCCATTCGCCCCGGCTGCAGTGTAGAGCATATTTTTAACGTCTTGTCCCGCCCTGACTGGCCCCAGGGCTACTGCATGAACTATTTCCTGCTTAATTTGTTCGAAAGCTTGTCGTTGCTCAGGACTCCACTTAAAATCATTCTTTTTCCGTGTCACTTGATATAGAGGGCTCACAATCAAACTGTAATTTGGAATATGCATCCTCCAAAAACCCACAACACCTAAGAAAGCTTGTGTTTCCTTTTTACTAGTCGGTGGGGACATAGCTGCTATTTTGTTGATCACATCCATTGGGATCTGATGGCGTCCATCTTGCCATTTTATTCCTAAAAATTGTATCTCCTGTGCAGGTCCCTTAACCTTACTTCATTTTATGGCAAAGCCAGCTTTCAGAAGGATTTGAACTATTTTATTCCCTTTCTCAAAAACTTCTTCTGCTGTGTCGCCCCATACAATGATGTCATCAATGTACTGCAAATGTTCTGGAGCTTCACCCTGCTCCAGTGTGGTCTGGATCAGTCCATGACAAATGGTGGGGCTGTGTTTCCACCCCTGGGGCAGTCGATTCCAGGTGTACTGGATGCCCTTCCAAGTGAAAGCAAACTGTGGCCTGCACTCTGCCGCCAAAGGGATTGAGAAGAATGCATTGGCGATATCAGTCGTTGCATACCACTTGGCTGCCTTCGACTCCAGTTCGTATTGAAGCTCTAGCATGTCTGGCACGGCAGCGCTCAGCGGTGGTGTGACTTCATTCAGGCCACGATAATCCACTGTTAGCCTCCACTCTCCATTAGATTTTCGCACTGGCCATATGGGACTATTAAAGGGTGAGTGAGTCTTGCTAATCACTCCTTGAGTCTCCAGTTGATGAATCAACTTATGTATGGGAATCACAGAGTCTCAGTTAGTGTGATATTGCCGTCGATGCACCGTTGTGGTAGCAATTGGCACCTGTTGTTCTTTGACCCTCAACAACCCTACCACAGAGGGGTCCTCTGAGAGACCAGGCAAGGTGGATAACTGTTCAATTTCTTCTGTCTCCAAGGCAGCTATGCCAAAAGCCCACCGGTATCATCTTGGGTCCTTGAAGTATCCTCTCCTGAGATAGTCTATGCCAAGGATGCATGGAGCCTCTGGGCCAGTCACAATGGGATGCTTTTGCCACTCATTTCCAGTTAGGCTTACTTCAGCTTCCAGTACAGTCAACTCTTGGGATCCCCCTGTCACTCCAGAAATACAAATGGGTTCTGCTCCTCTGTAATTTGATGGTATTAAGGTGCATTGTGCACCAGTGTCCACCAGAGCCTTATACTCCTGTGGCTCAGATGTGCCAGGCCATCAAATCCACACAGTCCAATAAACCCAGTTGTCCCTTTCCCCCACCTGGCTGGAGGCAGGGCCCCTCTAATCCTGATCATAGTATACGTTACTCACTTGTTGCAAAAATGATTTGGAAGTCCCTTCAAGAGGATCGGAGGTAAGATCAGGCCTTCCATTCTGTCTGGGGAACTGTCTGCTGGAAACAGGAGCTGCACTTTTCCTGGAGGGATCCCCTTTTGTGATTGTTCTTCCTTGCAGCTCACGTACCTGTGTCCGTAGGGTTGAGGTAGGTTGTCCATCCCACCTCCTCATGTCCTCTCCATGATCACGCAGGTAAAACCACAGGGTGCCTCATGGTGTGTACCCCCTATACTCTCCCTCTTGAGTAGGGAAACACCTGCTCCTAATAGCTGAGGTGCTGGCCTGTACAGGTGGGGAGTAGGACATACTCTCTTCAAGTTGCTGGACCTTCTGGGACAGTTTCTCCACAGCTGAAACGAGAGGGGAAGACAGGCTTTCTTCATCTTGACGGAGTCGTCCAGCCACCTCATCCACCGTTGGCCCCTCTTCACCTCTCCATTCCATCACTGCCAAGGAGTTGGCATATGATGATGGTGCACTCCATACAAACTTCTGCCATATGGGCCTTGTGCACTGGACTTCATCAGGATCTGCGGGTAACTGCATGTTATCTGGGTCAAAGTAAATCATCTCTCGTACGGCTAATTCCTTTAGGTACTGGATACCTTTTTCCATGGTGGTCCACTTGCTTGGACGACATACAACATCTTCACTGAAAGGATACCTTTCCGTTACACCTGCCAGGAGTCGCCTCCAGAGGCTGAGGGCTTGTGTCTTTTTCCCAATTGCCTTGTCAATGCCCGCCTCCCTAGACAGGGATCCCAGCTGCTTAGCTTCCCTGCCCTCTAATTCCAAGCTACTGGCCCCGTTATCCCAGCATCAGAGCAGCCAGGTGACAATGTGCTCACCAGGAAGTCGACTGAAATCTTTTTGCATATCTCGCAGCTCACTCAGGGATAGGGATCAGGTGATTATCTCTGGTTCTGTCTCTTCCTCTTGTTCCTTTGATGGCCCTGGTTCATCATCGTCCTTTACTATGCGAACTGATTTCTTGGTGTATTTCTTCTTCTGTATAGGAGCAACTGATACTGGCACAGGTTGGTTGTCCAGTTCAGCTGCAGTGCCTGCCACCGGGGTTGGAGTGGCCGCACTGCCTGCTGGTCTGGCTTTCCCCTCTTTCCCCTGAGGGTCCTGCATAGTACTGAGCAGTGTTTGGTAGATACTGGCCAGGGCCCAACACAGTGCCATAAGTTGTGCCTCTCTGGAATAGCCACAGCATTTTCCTTTCAAATATTCTATTGCTTTATCAGGGTCCTGTAGTTGTTCAAGGGTGAAGTCCCAAACCATTGGAGGTGAGAAGTTCTCTAGATACCTACCCATGTTCTCCCACATCCCATGCCACCCCTGACTATCTGGCCTTGGGACAGATTTCTGAGTGGTAGTCTTAAACAGTTGTTTTACCCTAAACAAGACTTGAAAAACATTCAGGAGACATAGCAATAGGAACACGCTGGTTTGAGCGTCCCAAGGATACTCAAAATTCTCAAGAGGTGTTATACCTGGCCCAAAGGAGAAAAAGGAAGCAAAAGAGCTGGGGTAAGTATCTCCCCCTGTTTCTCCCATAGATCGGGTGTGATTATTGATAACTTCTGAGAGACGGGAACCAAGGTATGGACAGGACAGCAATACTGCATAGAAACCCCAACAAAGCCACTTGAATAGTGATGTTACCATATCATAAGCTGATATTGCACAAAATGATAGTCCTGATCCCTCTCCCCGAGATAACAAACAGCATCACAGGGAGTACATACAGCATATAAGAATTTACATAACACAGTCATGTAAACAAACGAAGCAACATTGTAACCGGCAACTATTTAACTAATAGGAGAAATGCATATAAGAAACCTGTTTTAACAAGCTCTGGTCAGATCTGTCGTTATTGCAACCCTTCGTGCCCCATGTTGGGCGCCACAAAGGACTGTCGTGGTTTGGCCTCAGCCACCAACAGAGAACCATGCAGCCACTCACTCGACTCCCACAGCCGTGGGAAAAATCAGCAGAAAAGGGCAAAACTCGTGGGTTGAAATATTACAATTTAACAGAACAGACAAAGGGAAGAAGAAAGAAAAACAATAACACCGGTAAAGGAATATAAGAACGTGATTACAATACCGCCGCGCAGTGTGCCAATCGAACCCGCACCACCGAAGCCCACCCCCGAGTGGCAACTGACCCCTCTCCCCGGCTAGCTCCTCTTATAGCTGGGCATGGGTCATGTGGTATGGAATACTTGCCTCCCCTGCTGGCTCCTTGGGGAAATTAACCCCATCCTTGCCGGAACCAGGACACTGACCCATAGATTTTCTTCCAGAATCCTTTCCAGCCTCATGTGCATCCCCCAGCACATCCTTTTGTTCTCTGCATCTATTTAGTGCAGGCCTGGCATCTCATGGTAACGAGTTGTCATTTGGTTCATCAAAACTTATATTTTTTATGTTCAAGCAAATTTCATGTTCTTCTCTAATGTTTTTTTGTGTGTCCTCACATCATTCTGTCTTACCATCTCTCTCAGTGTCATAATTACCTGAATAGTATCTGTGTTCTTTGCTCTCCAGTCTCAGACTCCATAGGCTGTTCTATCTTCTTTTTCTGCCGTGGCTTTTTTCTCTTTTTCACTTGTCACCTATCTTCTTTCTGGTTTTCCCTGTCGTTCTTCTGCACAGCAAAACTATCCATTGATTTTATTTCTCTTCACTAGGCAAATTCTGTCTTCTTCCTGTAACCATGTTTTGTCATGTGCAACTCTCCTTAGCTAGCTGTGTGACTTCCACATCTTGTTTGGAAGAAGACTTAGTTTGACTGCAGACGCTCTTCTAAACTCCATGAAATCCACTGTCCTAGCATGTTCTCCATCTACTACTGGAGTACCTCTTGCCTAGGAAATGTGTATTAGGAACCCACTTCAGAAGAATGTAGACCTCATGGATCTGCTTTTTTGTTTTGGGTATATTTTCTCACCAAGATCCACTCCATTTTTTTCTCAGTAGCCACATCCCTTCATCTTCTTAATTCCTGTTTTTAAAGTAGAAAAGAAAATCTCACAAATAATTTCTTAGAATCTTTCAAATTCCATTTCCTATTTTCTGCATGGTATTTCATTAGAAGTATACAATCCGAAGTCCTGCACAGCAAAATGGCATTTATACAAGGAGCATTCCTTTTAATGTCACAGCTGAACATTTAGAGAAAACATCCACATTGATATCATTTATAAATACAATGTTTCTCACTCTCTTGCCACTGTTATGATTCAGTGAAAATAATTTCTGAGACTTTTCACTCCTATGGCCTTCCTGTTCACAGGAAATGTCTATGTGAACAGCTGTCAGAATAAAACCATTGCCTTTCCAATTCTCACTCACATTTGCTGCATAAGCACTGTGTGTTGTTCGCCTAATGTGTTTCACACAAGAAGTTGCGGCAACTCAAGTTTCTTACCCACAGATACATTTTTCATCCTTCTCTGACATTTTCCATTTTTCCTCCACAAAGCCTTTTATGCATTCACCAGTTACGGTCTATAAGGAGATATGTTATTTATATTGGATCTACTCCTTAACCTTACTTATCTGATTTTACCTTATCTGACATTTGTTTCTCAGCCCGCATATACGTATGCAAATCTGCTTAGAGTATTTCCCGTTTCTTTATAATTTTTAGTTCCCACAACTGCATATCTTCTACAGATTTATTCAACTCCCTATTCACTGCTGACATCTTGACACCAGCAAACAGCCGTTCACTGCAAGTCTTTTCCCATGACTTAACTTGGGAATCAGTTTTTCCCCATTTCCTTTGTCTGCCTGTAAGTTTAAGCACTGAAGGTTTTCCTCTGCAGCAGCCACGCTGGTCTAAGCCAACTGAATTAGCCTTCCTCACATCCTGCACCCTAGCGATCCTCCCGGCCCAGATACCACAAGGAAGCCCATCCAGGCAGTAGATCCTGGAATAAACCAGCTTCTCCTGAGGCAAAAAAAAAATCAAATCAAATCAAATGAATCAAATGATTTGGAAGCCCCGAGTAACAATCACCGTAGATGGAAGGACCTCATCGGTATCTCCACTATTTCACAGTTTATTTCTTTCAGACTCCTCAGATTAATACCATCTGCTCCTGGTAATTCACTGCATTTGTCTTTCTCAAGTTGCTTCATAACTTCCTCCTGAGAGACTGCAATCTCTCTTAAGGCCAACGTCTGATTTCCCATAGGAAATGCCCTCTGAATAGCACCTTCCTCGGAAAACACAGATGCAGGAAATTTGTTTGACTTCACTCTTAGCTACGCCTCCTTTCTTGCTGACTCCTCATTGCCTAATGGTGCACGGTCACTCATGAAGTTTTCCAAACACTGACTGGTACCTGTGGGTTTCTTGTTTTGGAAATATTTTTATATTTTAGACAAAACTTTCCTGTACTTACATGGCACAAAGTGTCTTTATAGTCTCAAAGTTTCTTCATAGTTTTTATCCCCAACCTTTATTGGGGTAGAATGTTTCAGACAAAGAATGACTAAGAATTCCAATAAATATTTTCCTCATTTTTATCTATTTTTCTTTATGTTCACAACCATTATGTCTCCCTGGAAGAATTTCTATTGATTAGAAGCAAGTTGAGCCTTCTACATTCCTCACCTCAATTAACTCCTGCAATTACATGATGAATCTCTTCCTTTTTTGTAGTCTCTAAAATGAGTTATCAAATAATCAGTTACTTATGCTCTTAGTAAACTGCTCCAATCCGGCATTCTGCAAAGGCCAACGAGGTGATGCACTAATTATGCATCACTAGAGCTGCCAGTTTAGTAAGTATCTTACAAAGGAATGGCTTTGGCTAAGACCACAGTCTGGGTTTGAATGTCATGTGTGAGTGCTGCTTGTTCAAACAGAACCAGTAACGTTATTTAAATCTCACTGACTCAGGAAAATATGGAGAGGCATGCAAATTCTGCTGTCAAGCCAACAAAGTAAACAAACTAAGACACAATGGGATTAAAAGTCGGGATAAAAGTCTGAGATCAAAGAATCCTCGTCAGAAACTCTTATGCACCAACAGTCACTTCTCATGCAAAATGAGTTGCGACTATACTGAAATCAGACAGGTAGAAAAAGCAATCCCTGGAACAACCAGAACTGTTGGTTTCCAAGGGGTTTACAGCATCAAATACAATTCCTTATAATACTGCTATAAACAATTTGGAAACTGGTAAACGCCATAGAGAAGAGGTGTAGAGTACTTCCTGCAAGGATTTCCAATTAATAGGCACCTGTATTCTGTACTTCTGTTTCACAGCTACAGCAGATCCAACAGCAGTGAACCCTGTTCTCTAATTACGACGTGCCAAGTGGCTTAATCAGTTTGCAATCTTTCCTTCTTAGGTAAATGAAAACAGGATTAAATAAACAGTGAACAAAAGGTAGGAGGGTATCTTCTGAAGTAAATAATTCAGAGTAAGGTAATGCTGAACTGTCACCAACATCTGATGACAATGTGGGAAGAATCAATCACAGAGTACTTTTGTGAGGTTTGGAAGGAAGAAATTGTGTAAAGACAATATATAATATATAATATATAATATATAATATATAATATATAATATATAATATATAATATATAATATATAATATATAATATATAATATATAATGAATACACTCTTGCTAGCACCACCTAATACCTATAGGATGTCTTTTCTACACTTTCAGATATTATTTATAGAAAATTCTTCTACAGTAAAGATAACATTTACATTCTTTATTATTAAGTCTTGTAGAATCCTAGTAAATTCTTTAACACCAGAGTCAATTGTGTGACGCTATGATTTTACCAAATTCCTTGACTCACTGAGTTTCCATGGGTTTTCTTAAGACAGGTGGGGGTTTAGAAAGATTATAAGGAAATTAATCTGCAGATTGTATCAATGGTAGGGTCACACCAGTCAACAAAGAGAAGAAACTTTCTGGGAACCAGTTATAGCCTGACTTACTCATGACATTTATTTCTACCTACCACCGTTTGAAAATTGGCTTATACTTTGAAGCACACACTAATATTATGCCTTCGAATCTTTATTAAAATTATTCCCTAGAGAATTCCATATATTTCCTTAAAAGCTTCCTACTCCAATTGAGACGATTTGTAAACTCTGTTCATAAAGTTGTTGCGGGTTTTCTGGGTATTTCTCACCTTGTAGAATAGCTGCAGATTGTGCAGCAGGAGGAGATCCATCTGATATGTACTGTTTTCCAGTTTCATTGAACATACTCTTATTTCTGTATTCTGAGAATGGGCGTAAAAATAGCACATGTTCACCTTGTGTTTACCGGTTATTTCTTAGTACATTTTTATTATGACTCTCTTCTCTCTCTCCTGCCCTAAAGAAAATGGGTCAGGGTATGAATTAACCATTTTCCTTTTCCCAAATGCTTGTCATGAATGCATCCCTTCCTGATGAGATAACTTCAACTAAACATATTATATAGTACTATTTCTGTTCTGAAATAACTACTGAATTATGTAGATGTCTTTATAATACCTCCAGAATTATCATCGTCCCTTTTCTAAAATATTGCTGAGGTTGGGTTTTTTTTACTGGTTTTGCACATTGGGTAGAAGTCATAATTATGTTCCCGTAATAGTACCCAGGTGTCTTTCCTGAGTTAATTTAGAATTCAATAAGGCGTATGACTAATTAAAACTTCATTTAAGAACCAGATACTCTTGAGGGCTGTGCATAAATGACTTTATGACATTTTTAAACATACAGAAAAATGATCTGTGGAGTATGTCAGCTGTTCCACGCCTCTACTGCCTGATAAACAATTAAATTTTTTAAAAGTATATCCTTCTCTATTTTAGACTTCTGAGTGTATAGAACGAGCAACAGATAATAACTTTTTTTTAGTGTGAAAAAAAAAAAAAGTAAATTAAAAAGGCATAGCCCACAACCCTCAATCTAACTTCAGTTGTTTTAACTGATGAGGTAAATTTTACAAGAAAAGGCCAGGGAAGAGATTATGCAATATCTTTATCTAAAGCCAGACCGGTCTCAGACACAATCACTTGATTCTTGCTTATAGATTCAAAAGATTACAAACCCTGCAGGTAACAAAACATGGCTCTGAAACTGAAAAGGAATATAAAGTTATAAATAGAAATTCACTGTCAAATATTTCCTCAGCATCAGCGGAGATGAGACACAGACGAAGAGGAGATTAAATCTACAGGAGACCTGGGGTATATTAATTAAGTGTCTGACATTACAGAACACATGTCTGGGGTGAACATAACCAATCTCATCTTGGTGAATTGATTTTCTGATAGTGTCTTAAAGACTAGTGGCCAGTATCCTTGATAAAAATCTTTACATTTACATTACTTAGTGAAATCAGGAAATAAGCATCACATTCTGGGCATTTATTAGATTTAGCTTAAATGCTAAATTCTTGCATGGCAAACAGCCACTTTCTCTAGAGTTACTGAATTTATTCCCTATCAGATGGAAAAGCAACTGTGAAAAATCTTTACATAAGCCTGCTGGGACTCCATCAAAGCCAGGTGTTTTGGCAAGAGAGAATTCTTCATCTGATCTCCAAGTTTCCTAAAACATTACTGCCTTTTCTGATATTAGCTAGAAGAGACGGGAACTGTTGTTTAACTTACTGACTGAAATGGAAAACAGAGATGTGCTGGGCACTGTAACACCGTGTTTTTATCATGCCTTTAAAAAGATTCAAACATAGATAAAACTAGGCAAAAGCTGTATTAAAATAGTCTGAGTAAGTTTGCGAAGTCAAGTAGCAAAAATAAGGAAAATTGAGACAGCCTTCCCTCAATCCCCCTTATACTTGTCCATTCCTCTACAGCATCACTCACACAAGAAATAAATACAATTTTTAATTTTATTAAACTTTATTTTAATTTAATATATATTTTTTAAAACACAATAACTGATGCAGTCCCTATTATAATCAAAAATAGTCTTCAGAAAATTTGGGAACAAAACCAAGTTTCAGAATTAAAAGTTTAGCTACCCATCCCAGCAGGATACATACAGAGCCTTGGCATGCACACAGGTAAACACACATTGATAATTTCTCCTTTTGCAAATTATTTCCCCAGCCTTTGCTTACCCATGACCTTTTTCTCCAGCAGCCTAGTAATTTTCCTCTCCTTTGCATGCTGGTAGGAACTGCTATAATTTTCCACTCCTTATGCACTGATACAGTGAAGCTTTCTGCTCTTCTCACCTTTCCAACCTCACTTCATCTCTAAGCATATATATGAAATCAATGACTAATGAAAAATTAGTATGTTTTTGCCCTTAAAGAGCCCTGCATTGGCAAAATGAGACAAAAAGAAAACTATTAAGAGATCTAAGTTCAGGTTTTCTAAATCTAGAACCCTGTCTTGACAAATGTAACGGGAGGATGGGGCAGGGAGAGGATGGGGCAGGGAAAGGATGGGTGGAAGAAGTTGTATGTGAGAAAAAGAAATAATGGGCAAATTGTTGCATAGTAAGCTGAATTCCCAGCTCCTACTGTCTCCTGCTCCAAGACTTCTACTTAAATAGACAATAAACTGCTCATTTTACAGTTACCTCTGACTTTTTCAGAACTCAGTCATGAGCTTTTTATTCTCTTTTATAGCGTCTACTGCAACAAGGTCCTGCTTTGTTGGTGGTGCTTCTATGCACTACTTTATGGCAATAGCAAAAGCTTCCCATGTCAGATTTATTTCAGAGGATTTTTTAGCCAACATAGGCAACATTAGAGTTTACTATATGATACATGGATGGTTCCCCTCAGCTCAATTTTACCTTCTAGTAGGCTCCATCATCTTAGTGGAGTGTACACATGTATCATCAGCAGAACAGACCATTAAATATTTAATTTAGACTTTAGTATATATTGGGTAAGACTACACACTTTTTGGCATACATCCACTGAAAACCTCCTCTGAGAAATAATTCAGTTAGAACCAAGACAGCTAGTTTTCATGAAAAGTCAGCATCAGCCCAGAGTCATAACAAAGCAACATGTATTTGAGAGGAAACCATCAGAAAACCTGAGAAATTAGAACATGTAAGTCAACACTTCTTTTTTCCTTGTTTGTATGTATCATTGATGCATAAATAGCCCAAGTGATGATTGGAAAGGGTAAGTAGATGACTGCTCAGTTGTTCAAAGTATGAATACAGTTAAAATGTCATGGCACTTTGCATGTATTAAACACACAAACTCTTTTCTTTTCAATTCCCAAATCTGTGCTGCAGGTACCTCTCCTGGCCATTTGTTCCATGTAGGTTGGGTCATCAACAGCTAACACGAACTTCTAAAGCTAATATTTAAGTTTTAATCGAAGAGTTTTGCCAATCTACTCAAGTAGAAAGACAAATGCATTATACATATATATAATATATACATATATATAATATGTGTATGTGTGCACATATGTGTGTGTATAAACATACAAACACGTACAAGTATATGTATTACTTGCAAAGGAGCAGCAGGTGCAATGAATAAAAGAATTACCTTTATTTAATTTTTAATAAATAAGGACTGGGAAAGTTTAGGGAATTTGTTAAAGCAACATTGAACTCAGCAGTAGTATTTTGCAGCTATTAGTGCAAGACCTTGTTGTGTTTTGCTTTCTACAGGGGTCATGCCCTTATAGTGTTTTGTTTTTATAGCGCTGCAGAACTGAACAAAGCAGAAACTAAATTAAACTCAGCTAAAACCATTGCGGTTAATCTAGGTGTGAAGCATGACATCATGAAAAACAGAGTTTTGCCCAGTTTCCACACGAAACAATAATCAGCCATGGCTCATGCACAAAAGTCAGCCTATGCTCACCAGAAACTGCTGAAACTTTCTTTTCCTTATGGAACTTGTATGCAGTTCTGGGGGTATTTTTTAATTTTTAAGGAATGAAGATTAAAAAAATCCCAAGAAACATTTATCTATGTTTTTCCAAATCTTTAGAATCCTGGGAAGGACTGTAAAACTCAATCCTCTCCTTTATGTTTGGATATACAGGGGCAATCCCATCTGAAAAATTACTTTAACAGAAATTAAAAAAAAAAAAAAAAAAGACAGGAAAAAAAGGAAGTTCTCATGAAGAAAACATGTTTGGAAACCTCAGCGTTACACTAGAAGAGATGTACTTGAGTATGTTTCTCAGTCATGAGGAGGTACACACATTCAGAGCTTAAAATTGTATTTCAGTAAGTGAAGCAATTAGCTGTCTCAGCTTTAGCATTCAGATCAGCCCATAACTCAGTTCTTGTCACAAAAAAAAAAAAATACACCAGCTAAAATAAATGTTCCCTTGTTAATTTTATACCTTTTACATGCAGAGGTCTTTCCTTTCCCTGAAACTATTTGTAACCCCCTTAAGTCTAGATCATTTATAGTGTCTGCCATCAATGACCAGTAGATATTATCAGAAATAAGCATGAAACAGATTAATACAAAATATGGTTTCTTTACTTTTCTGTAAATACATTACAGTTGTACTGTAAAAGTGCTGCTACCTTGTGTAACAGACAGTACTTGGAGTTTTTCCGCTCTTGTCCAAAACTCCTTGATACTCCTGTAAGGAGACTGAGCCAGGTGGGATCGCCGGGGAGGGTAGAAATTGCCACCACCACGGGTCAGCATCCTGATGCTTTGTCCAGCATGAGAAGAGCCACAACCAGGATTAGAACCCTCTCTGAACTCTAACCCTAACCACAAAATGTACAGGAAAGGGGATCACGGCACTGCACCAATGTTGCTCCCTCCACACCTTTCTAATCTGGGCCACCCATGGTGCTGGGGACCTCAGCCTCAGCCCAAGCTGCCATTACAATTAGGGTTAGCATTGAGAGCGCCACAAAACCTACCAGTCCAGGGCCTCTGGGGCTGGAAAAGTCATGCCAAAGGGAGCACTCCATTGTGCCAACATTGCTGCCTCCGCACCTTTCTGGGCCACTGTATTGGGTATGCATGGCAAGGGTTTTGTAGTGGGGGTGCTACAGGGTCGCACCTTCTGTGACAAGCTCCTAGAAGCTTCCCTTATATCCGATAAAGCCAATGCCAGCCAACTCCAAGATGGAACTGCAGCTGTACAAGGACAAGCTTGTCGGCGATGGTAATAGCACCTCTGAGATAACAAATTTAAGAAGGGGGGAAAATAAACCCAAACTGGACAACTGCAACCACAGAGGAGTGTGAATATTTGAGAGGAACAACTCTGCAGACAACAAAGTCAGTTAAGAAGGAGGGGGAAGAGGTTCTTCAGGTGTCAGAGCAGAGATTCCGCTGCAGCCCATGGTGAAGACCATGGTGAGGCACACTGTCCCCCTGCAACCCATGGAGGTCCACGGTGGAGCAGATATCTACCTGCAGCCAGTGGAGGAACCTACACCAGAACAGATGGATGCACCCTGAAGAAGCTGTGACCCCGTGGGAAGCCCATGCTGGAGCAGGCTCCTGGCAGGACCTGTGGATCCATGGAGAGAAAAGAGCCAACGCTGGAGCAGGTTTGCTGACAGGACTTGTGATCCTGTGGGGGACCCACGCTGGTGTACTCTGTGCCTGAAGGACGCACACCATGGAAAAGACCCACACTGGAGCAGTTTGTGGAGAACTGTAGCCCATGGGAAGGACTCACATTGGAGCAGTTCATGGTCAACTGTCTCCTGTGGGAGGGACCCCATGCTGGAGCAGTTCATGGAGAACTGTAGCCCATGGGAAGGACTCACACTGGAGTAGTTCGTGGACAACTGTCTCCTGTGGGAGGGACCCCACACTGGTGCAGGGGAAGAGTGTGAGGAGTCCTCCCCCTGAGAAGGAAGGGGCAGCATAAACAATGTGTGAACTGACCACAGCCCCAAATCCCCCTCCCCCTGCGCTGCTCGTGGGTAGGAGGTAGAGAATTCAGTAGTGAAGTTAGGCCCAGGAAGAAGGGACGGGTGGTGGGAAGATGATTTTAAGATTTGGGTTTATTTTTCATTACCCTACTCTGTTTTGATTGATAATAAATTAAACCAATTTCCCCAAGTCAAGTCTGTTTTGCTCGTGACAGTAATTGGTGAGTGATCTCTCCCTGTTCTTATCTCTACCTGTGAACCTTTCATTATGTTTTCTTTCCCCTGTCCAACTGAAAAGGAGGAGTGATAGAGCAGCTTTGGCGGGCACCTGGCGTCCAGCCAGGGTCAATCCAAACCACTCACCCATGGTGTTGGGGGCATCAGTCTCAGCCCCAAACTGACATTAGGATTAGGGTTAGGGTCTGAAGCTGAGGTCCCCAGCACCATGGGTGGCCCAGATTAGAAAGGTGTGGAGGCAGCAATGTTGGTGCAGTTCTGTCCTCCCCTTGGCATGCCTTTTCCAGCCCCACCGTCCCTGGAGCTGTAGGCTTTGTAGGTCTCGAGATTATTCCAGAAATACTGTTCCCCTTGAATGCTTGTGGCAGGAAAATACACCATCTACGCAAAAGTGTACCTTAGATAAGATGGGCAAAGGCTCTTTCATTTAATGATTTGTTTTCCTGTTTTTATTGAAGAAAAAAGTTCCACATAACGGTCTGGTAGAAAAAGATATACTATTATTTCTCTTCATAGGGCCAGGGTAAAAGATGTGTCACGACCTGTTAGGAGTGAAATAAGTTTATACCAGAAAAAGTTTAAAGAAGAACTGAAATAGCCATAAAGATATAGCAAATAACTCCACGTTTCAGTAACAGCAGTGTGAGAGCCAGAAATTACTGCAGTATTTGTTTAGGAAGGATAACTTCTTTATCAACCTAATCAATATGATAAAAGAAGACAAAACTGCTGTTGGGCACTTCACTGGCATGAGTTTACTGTGTTATCTTACACAGGACTCATTCAGCACACGTTTCCTTTCAGAGGTTTGCACTCACAGATTTTGGTCCCTACCTTTGCCCAGTTAGAAGTGCTGGCAGAAAGGGTTTCAGGACAAGATCCAAGACCTCAAGTGGTTTCTCCTTTGCACTTTGTAACCAGAGTGTGGTCATGCCTGTCACACCTGTGAGCAGGAGAGTCATGGCATTGCTGCATGTCTTTCCCATTGCCTTGCTTGTCCTCTAGACATCATACTGTCCCCTGATCCCAAAACAGCTCTATTGCTTCCTGCATGTCTCTCTGGGTTTGTGCGTTGTTTCAGAGACATCAGGGAAAGGAATAGTACTACCTGCTATTTTCCCCCATTCCCCTTCATACTACTCCTCTTCATTGTGCCCTGTGTCTGTTCCCAAAGTGTTTTTGTCTTCATTTCTTTCCTAGAAGGACCCAATTTACTTTTGTTTAAGGGACTAGATCTACTTGGGTGCTCACAATTAACTCCCTGCCTCATTGCATTGCAGCATGCATCCCAGGCTGAAGCAACCAGCAGGTCCTAGCTGGTCCTGCAGTGCTCCCTTCCTTGCTGGAGCTCTCAAATGAAATTCCAGAATTAAGGCACCTTCTTGTTTAGGTTTTTAGTTTGGGGTTTTTTTTTTAGGTTTCCTAAAATGCACTAGCAAAGGCAAAACAGAGAGTCAAGGCAAGGTGAAAGCCGTTGAGCAAAGGAGTTCCCCCACCTTTGGGCAACGTCATTTGCTCTGAAGACCTTTGGTTGAGATATATGAATTTCTCAATTGTGCTTTCAAAATACTGCCTAACTGAATGCTTAGGAAATCCTGCTAGTATTTAAATAATCAGCACCAATCACTGAATGACGTTAGTCATTTGCTTTCATACCAAATCTGAAACACAGCGACCACTAGGAAAAAAGTAATTAACTCTATCCCAGCTGAAACCAGGACAGTGGGTGACCTGTAACGTGGGAGCGAGCCAGCTGCACTTCCCTCACCTCAGGCTAAGCAAGAACACAAACATGCATTTATTCATAATATTCAAAACAGAAAACACAGTCACAAATGTTTATAAAAGATGTAGGCAGAAAAAATAAAAGCAAAAATATGCTTCTACTAAAATAACATGAGAAAGTTCCCTCATTCCATTATTCAGAGGATTTGCTGTTTACCTCCTGATGAGATGACAGTCATTTTCTGCCTTTGCCCATGCCTCCTTTTTGAAGGTATAGCTCAGCTCTTATAGCCAACGGGCCCTTTGAAACCTCCTAAGGGGTAAAGACTGGCTTCATCTTTCACCCTAAATGCTTCTTTTTGTGCCTGAAATAGGGGACAGGCTGTTCACCCTCACGAGCAGAATAAAGGTTGCTTCCCAACTACAGCAATGTTATAGCAATGCAGTCTGCTATTGTGTTTTACTAGTAATTTATTGGATCAGTTATAGTGTATTAGTAGTTATATTAATAATTTACTAATTTTTAAAGAGTACTACATTAGGCGTCACCTGCTGTTCTTGACTGGTGAGTAAAGGACTGTGGGTAAATGGGATCTGAACCTCTTGCCCCCTCCTTTTGGTAGTTTGTTGGTGTGACTCAGTGAGGAACACATCTTTCATTGAATCCTGCGTTCTCCATTATTTTGTACTTAGAAACCTGCATGCTTGTAGCACGCTGGCTGTATATAAATTCATTACTAATGTTTGCCCAGAGAAGACAGCAATCAATCATAGTGAGGCAGCGATGGCTTTTGGGTGACTGATCCTGAACCTTTGCAGAGAAATGAGGCACATGCCGTGCGTGGATCTGAGAAAGGAAGATGACAATGGGGAAATGAATCTCCATATCCTGAGCTTTGTAAGTGCTCATGGATTTAGAAGACAGAAGAATTGGTTTCATTGTTTATTTGTTTACTCTTGAGCAAAAAGCTTTGACTAAGTTATTTTTCTTGGCTTTGTAACAAAGCCGTATTTTGATACAGTCATTTAGTTATGAGACGGAAGCGGGTGCTCTGACTTGTCATGCACCAGGAGATCACAAGACAGGGATTGCAGGTCTATTTTCGTTAAAGAACATTAGTGAGGGAAAACAATCCTTTTCTCAGAGTGGATTAAGGACCAAAGTAGCTTTTGTCCACTGCTTCGATTAGGCATGTAGACCTATTCACACCTTCCAGAAGGTGGAAAAAAATGGGCACAAAAGTATAAGACATGCTGAGTTACACAACTCTGAACAGACTCAAAAGCTTCCTAATCTGTGTTATGTACCTATTGGATCATGCTTGCAAAAAGGAGGATTTGCTGAAAGTCAGAGAAACAATTGTTGTCTAATTAATCCAGCAGCTGATCAAAAACAAAGGAAGGAAGGGAAGAGAGGGAAAATATCCACTACGCAAAGAAACAGTTGAAATAGAAGTCATCAAAGTAACATGATTAATGCCAAGCTGAAGTGGATGGTAATCTACTGGCAGGAAGGATTTCAAAGATGTTGATATTGGCAGTTTACCATCCTGGAAATAAAAAAGTAGAGTCATCAATATTCAAGAACTTGCTTTTGAAGCTCTGGATCATTCACATCCCATATACAGTTTTTCCATATAAAAGCAACTGAGGCCGCTGGAGAAGGATTGAATTACATGGCAGGTTAAACAGATGATGAAGTGGGCAAATGAATGGTGAGGATAACAAGAATTTCTTAAATTTTGTTCTTGTTCATGAATAAAAGGGAAACATGCTGCTTAAGTTAGCAGAACAAACAAAGCAAAGAATGGGAAGAAACCTCAAGCAGGAATGACTAAGCCTATAAACCTGAGGGCTCAGCAGGAAAAGCAGAGACAAGGCAAACAGACAAGCACTTAAGGGAGAAGAGATTTAAACTGGATGACAGGAAAAAAAAATCCAACTCAAAATGTTATTGGGTTAAAGATTGGGCTGCCAAAGGAAATAGTTCAAGATACAATTATCAAAGAATTTGACACTGGAACCAAAGAGCATTGAGAGACTTACAACATTTCCATATTGGGCAGATTCACACTGATAAAGCCAGTGGCCCAAACTAGACAGAGCTGCGTTTCTTTCCAGCCAAATTTCCCCTATAAAAACCAGAACAGAATTTCTTTTACTCATTTCCAGTAAATTAAACAACACCAAACTTAATCTTTTTTACTTAAGTGCTGCAATGTGTTAGTCCTCGGAGTGTTTGTGTTGTGCCCTGGCTTTACAAGGTTATTGAAGGTTACAGCATTGTCATCTGACACATGCACATCATTAATGGTCAGGGTTGAAGCACTATTTCTGTAAACAGGAGTGGGCTGGGGCAAAAGACCTTTCTAGCCTTAGTGCCAAAGAACAATGCCAGCTTCTGCCTCCATATGGCATAGGGACAAGCAGCAGGGTCAGCATCTCACAGTGTGTCACCTGGTTTCCTTCTTCAGATTGATGAGCATTAGCCAAGAAACTGTTCACATAGGTTCGCAAGGCAGTGCCATTTGCGTAGTCAGCCCGTACAGATTTTTTTTTTTAAGTAACATTAGAGATGTGTAAAATATTCAGGAGTTGGGGTTTGTGGGTTTTTTTAACCCCCATGATCTTTTTCTTGTCTTGGTAAGGGCTGAATAAAATTTTCTGTATTGGATTTGGGTGGCAAGATTTTAGTAGCAGGGGGGGCTGTTATGGGGGTGGCTTCTGTGAGAGGCTGCTAGAAGATTTCCCTATGTCCAATAGAGCCAATGCCAGCCAGCTCCAAGACGGACCCACAGCTGGACAAGGCTGAGCCCATCAGCGATGGTGGTAGCACCTCTGAGATAACAAATTTAAGAAGGGAGGGGGAGAACAAAACAAACCAAAATAAGGCAATTGCAGCCAGAGAGAGGAGTGAGAATATGGGACAGGAACAACTCTGCAGACACCAAGGTCACTGAAGAATGACAGGAAGGAGGCACTCCAGGCACCAGAGCAGAGATTCTGCTGCAGCCCATGGTGAAGACCGTGGTGAGGCACACTGTCCCCCTGCAACCCATGGAGGTCCACGGTGGAGCAGATATCTACCTGCAGCCAGTGAAGGACCCTGTGCCAGAGCAGGTGAATGCCCAAAGGAGGCTGTGACCCCATGGGAAGCCTGTGCTGGAGCAGGCTTCTGGCAGGACCTGTGGATCCATGGAAAGAAAGGAGCCCACGCTGGAGCAGGTTTGCTGGCAAGACTTGTGATCCCGTGGGGTCGCACGCTGGTGCACTCTGTTCCTGAAGGACTCCGTCCTGTGGAAAGGACCCACACTGGAGCAGTTTGTGGAGAACTGTAGACCATGGGAAGGAGTCATGTTGGAGCAGTTCACGGTCAACTGTGTCCCGTGGGAGGGACCCCACACTGGAGCAGGGGAAGAGTGTGAGGAGTCCTCCCCCCAAAAAGGAAGGGGCAGCACAAACAATGTGTGAACTGACCACAGCCCCCAGTCCCCCTCTCCTTGCGCTGCTCGTGGGTAGGAGGTAGAGAATTCGGTAGTGAAGTTAAGCCAGGGAAGAAGGGAGGGGTGGTGTGAACGTGATTTTAAGATTTGGTTTTATTTGTTGTTATCCTACTCTGATTTGTTTGGTAATAAATTTAATTAATTTCCTCAAGTTAAGTCTGGTTTGCCCATGACAGTAACTGGTGAGTGATCTTTCCCTGGCCTTATCTCTACCTTTGAGCCTTTTGTTATGTTTTCTTTCCCCTGTCCAGCTGAAGAGGGGGAGTGATAGAGCAGCTTTGGTGGGCACCTGGCCTCCAGCCAGGGTCAACCCACCACAGCTTCTAAGAAAAGTTAGCTGGAAAATCAATGTTTCTTCTGAGAAGAAAATTAGAATGTTAAAATAAGGGAATGTTTTTTTCCAAAAATATTCACAGGACTCCAGTATTGAAGAGGTCTGTTTCAATGAGAGCTACATTCATTGTCGCAAAATTTCAGAACTGCACCTTTTATGTTGCAAAGATCAAAATGATACAACTCAATCTAGGACAGGAAGCCTAGGAGCAGCCATTTTCAACTCTAATTTCAGTGCATCAAGACAAAAGAAAAAGGGAGGTCAAAAGAGCACTTCTCTCTCTTGCAGAAAAAGAGGAAGGATGATAACATCCCTTTAAAATGAGGGATGAAGCAGAGGTAGGAGGAAGAGGGGAAGAACATGAGAGAGCTGTTGCTTCCCCTCAGGGCTTTCCTGCCATTCAGCTATGTTGGAGGGCAGTGACATCAAGTTCTCCAGCTGCAAGTGGGAAAAGATGACACCAAAGCTGCAAAAGCTGCCTCCTAAAGGTCTACCGTACTGCCTTCTGCTCAAAGCCAGCATCAAGCCAGCTCTCCACTTATCCCTTCAGCCACCCCAGCCCAGCACCCCCTGCAGAAAGGCAGCCGGATACGACCACCAAGCTGCCCCTTTGGTCAGGAGCACTGCCAGCTTCCATCCACCTCTCTCTGGCACAAGAGCCGACAGCTAACTTAGAGTCTACTCTCAGCTACTGAGCTGCTGATTTTCACAATACTTGTACGTCCTTAATTATTTTTGAGAATTCTGCCTGTTCTCTCCAAATTGGTTGAAATCAGCCAACAGACTCAGAAGTTGTGAAGGGAGGAGTGGGCGAGGAGCGGGCTGATGACAGTGGGACACGCAGAGAGGAAAAGAGGTAAGATTTTAACTAATGGCATTCTGGCACCCAAACTAATGATTTTTTCTCCACAGACGCAGGCAAGCAGTGGTACGTTGACAGCTCTGTGGGCACAAGAGCCTCATTTTAGTGTAATTTAAGACATACATGAAAGGCAACACATGTGAGACTGAATGAAAGACCTATGGGAGATTTTTCTTCCACATTTGGACTTCAAGTAAGTAGTAAAGTAAAAGTTTGATGCTTGATTTCTGGCTATCGCATTCAATTGTCTGACTAGCCCAAATTTCCATTGGCTCATCTACAGTGTAACCCCAATAACTGGAGGGGTAATTACACAGCCCTGGTGTGCCAGGGAAACATCTGGGTGAGGGAGCTTGCTACCTTTTATGCGCTTACATTGATATGTTGGCCAGTTTGCCTCCAAATTCTCATGATTTTGTTGCACTTTTCCCCCGTATTACTCTTCTCTGTTACCTTTTTCCTCATTAGCTCTCCTGATACTGGAATACTTTCTGGAAAAGTGCCTTGAATTTATCCTCTTCGCATAAGCCTGCGTGCATTGCTCCTCTGCCCCTTGCAAGCTTCGTCTTCGTCTGATTTCCATTTTCATTTCAGAAATGGGAGAGCAAAGAAACACTCTCCTGCTCCTCTCCCTGAACTGGGCAGCGGCACCCAGTCACTGGGATGACAGAGAAGGGACAGGGCACAAGGGCTTGAAAATGAGCAAATTTTTAAGGAGGGGCAAGGTCTCCCTGAACATCACTGTCTGGAATCAAGTGCAGTGTTGAGCTGGCCCCACCAAAACTTACTCTTTTCAGGAAATGGCCCCAAAAGGAGCCCTCAAACTGCCCAGACAGGCTACATTGAACACAAGCTTGGCCAGCCAACTTGTTTTAAGCTCAGAGTGATTATGCCAGATGATAGAATAGAAATAAAAAGGGTTTATTAACACCCCCCCCCCCGCCCATTGTGCCCTTGCAGACAAATTCTTTCTCTCAGCCTCCACTTCAGCCAATGCTTCGGCTTTTTGGTTGTAGCAAACTCTGCCCGGTCCATTTTGTTTCTCCAGATGCTCTTTCCATCACCCTCAAGCTTGGGCTGTGCCGGTTCTTTGTTGTTTTCAGCAGTTTCCCCGTTTCTGAGGGTTCCAGGGCTCGGCACAGCAGCCTGCACTGCTCCTGGAGGAGCTGGCTGCTGCCCCTCCACACAGACCACCGCCTCTCTAAAGAACACCTCACGCAAGATAAAAATTAATAAATAAACCAGATCTTGGCCATCACATAGGCCTTGGCTGTTCAAACTGACAGCTCGTTTTCCCATTGTTTCTTTGAAGAGCTCTAATATCTCTGTGCTCTGCTGGAAGGACATAAAATTGGCCACTAAGCTGATGCTGGGGTCAGAGAGAGGCCACGTGCTACTCCTGTGATTTGGGCAAGTTGAAAAGTTTCTGGACACCGATAGTTGCTCAGGCTCACTGGAGGCCGTTAGAGCTTTACTTCTAAAAATCTTCATCTGTTTGATGTGTTTCAGGGCTTCCTCCATGCCAGATGCCGTGAAGTCTCCCCTAAGCGGAGTGTAACCCTGTAGCACAGACACAACACCAGAGCTTGTACACAGGAGGTTAAAACAAAAGCAGCTGTCATCTCTTCATTTGGCCTAAAAGAAAAATCCATGGGTTTGGGAATCGAGCGGAAAATGTGAAGTCTAGTCCTTCAAAGTGGGGAGCTGGGACAGATAGCTCCTGCCCCGACGCTGGCATGATGCGCGGGAGCCAGCTGCCCGCTCCTCCCCTTACCGCATTGTACCTCGCCATCGCTATGGCGTTTGCACGCTTGCGCAGCGTGAAATGTTCTGCAGGCAGAGCAGCCAGCCGTCACTCGCCGGCTCCTGCGCCACCAAGCCTTTTAGACTGTGAGTCACTGAAATCCTGCAGGCTGGAAATTTTTGCTCGGTTCAGGGCATCTCAGGTTTTCGCGCTCTCCTTTTCAGCTCATCACTCTTCACTGGGTGTGTTCTCTTGATTTGTGAACTGCTGGTCTTTAGGAATTTCAGTACCACATGGTTATTTGTGGTTTGGCTTTCTCCATCTATCATTATATATATATATATATATATATATATATATATATATATATATACACACACGTATACCAGTTTCCATCATACTCCAGCTTCCAGACTGAGTTCTCAGCCTCTCTCAGGGTTTTACCAGAGGCTTTAGGGCAGAAAAAGGCAGTTTCTGCCAGTCTGCATCCCCTTTCTGCCAGTCTGCATCCCTATACAGGCACACAGCCGGTCATTAAACCTTTCCAATGGCCTCAGAAAATTTCTACCCATGGCAATTACGGTACCATCAACCTCGAGTCACAGGCAGGAACCTACAAGTCTCCCTTCCAAGTATAGCTGCTATAAGGGGTAAAGGTTGACATTTTAATGGCAGTTACTGCATATTTTACACCAATTAGGCTACTGAGCACATTAATACACGCAGTCAGTGAGTTAGCTACTTAACTTCTCCATTTGGGTGAAATGGGGAAGACTGCAGGGAACAAGGACCAGTTTCTCCTGATGTGTAAAGAGAAGAGGATGACACTTTGTGATCTATTACGGACTCACAATTAGAAGAAAATATTATAATTAATTACTCACAGGTGTTTTCTTAGCAACAACAAGAACACCAAAAGGAAAAGTCCACAGTTCTCAAAAAAATGAATGCAGAAACAACATTTTCTGCTATGCACTGGTGAAGGAAGGATGGTGTTCTTCACCGATGTGCAGAAAACTGGAACTATATTGGGGGAAAAAAAAAATCAGGATTTTTCTCCTCCTCCAGCCAATGGAAGGGACTGCTTCTGCAGGAAAGTGATTGCACAACTTTAGTGGCACTTCAACGGAGCATTTCGGTAAATGACCAAACTGCTCTGCCATAGCAGCAGGATTGTGGTCTACAACACCGTTTCTCCCTTTGTCTCGTGGCTCTCAGCGCAGGGCACCAGCCTGATGCGCCGCTGTGCTTCACTTCCAGCCCTGCGGCTGCAAAGTCTGCAGGTAGAGAGGGCCTGTGGGGCTCTGCAGCCTTTAGTAATTAGGTGTGCATTAAGAAAATGGTTTTAAAGAATTCTTAACAAAAGAAATCTAGGCCAAAATGTCTTTCTTGGTTGCAGTTTAATTCAGCATCGCCCAGTCAAAAATGAGATATTTCATATTCTTAAGGAAAAACTGGAACTGACAAATTCATTACTTAATCAGGCTAATCTAGTAAATTAAGAGGTAATTCTGAAGAAATAATGAAAACTCTCTAGTGGCGTATTAATTATGACTTTCTTTTCAGCTATTGAGAAAGGAGGATTATGGATGTGGCCAAGAATAAAAGGAGATCTATTTTCAGGGTCAGTGGATTTATATTTTCAGGGGTCTAACAGAAAAGAATAAATTGATTTCTCTCTATGCAGGTGATTTGAGAAGCCTTGGACCAGAGACATCTTTTTTTTTCACAGCATTGCATAATTAAACTTGCTATATTTTGAAGTTCAGTATTTGCTCAAACAAATGCATGCAAATTCATGGTTTTGATCAAAAATCCAGCAACCTCTGATAACAGGCAACTCTTTCAGTGCTAAAAGTTTAATTGTAATGTCATTCATTAAATCTGATACCTGTGTATTTTGTTTCTCCTACGTAGAGCTAGTATAAAAATATATCAATGTGGGGCATATGCTGGAATGTTGTGGTACCATAGATTTGACTATATGTGGCAATTGCACATAAAATAACAATCCCAAGCTCCACATTACATGAAGGGAAATAAATAGTGAATTACCAAGGTTTCAATTCAGGCGATTTCTCTGCCTGGAGTGCAATACGTCTGTACTTCAGAGTGAGCAGCTGGACATAATCTAGATCCTACAGATCTTATCTTCCTTATCTGCTTGTTGCCCAAAGAGGAGAAATCACAATAAGATTTGGATAGTTCTTTGATGTAATGCTGTTCATCTTAATTTTTTTTTTAACGTTGCCAAAGTCCCAGTTCCCTGAACATAACAGAAAAAAAATAATAGGAGTTGAGTTGAGTTTCGAAGAAGTTTCCTGTGTAGAAAAACGAAAGCAAAACCCAAATCCCAAATCCATCTCTTTTCCAGGGGAGTCTGGGTTATGACCGTTCACTACTGATTTCCAGCCACTCACAGGGTCCCCATTTGCTGCCTGATGCCTGGCATGTGCTCACGGCCAATACAGTGGCAACAAACCGGGACCCCAATAGCTGCTTTTTTCTGTCCCTTTGCAAAAGTGATTCATGATTATGAATCATGGTTCAGGTATCTTTCAAAAACGGGATTTCATTGGCCTTCATTTAGGCAAAGTGGTATTTAAGGCTTCATCAGTTTTTACCTTGTCAGTACCTGCTGGTGACCATACAGTGCAGAGGAGTCTCATGGCTGCTGGCATTTTCTGGCACAGACCAGCAGCGCAAAGCCTTACTGCTGCCGTGCAGTGGGCCAGGGTTTAGTCTTCTACCTAGACCACGACAAGTGGAAAACACTGCCGAGCCAGCGCAGCTCTGGGGCAGAGCAAAAAGATACAACTGGGGTAGTCTCTAGGCTTAAGGTTTCCAGAAACTGCCTTTTCCTGTCTTTAAGGTAATTGGCAACAAATAATAAAGCTGTAAGCTATTTATCACCTTTAGGCAACTAACTGCAAGATACAATCTGTGTATGTCTTCCATCATAGAATGGTTTAGGTTGGAAGGGACCTTGAAGATCATCTAGTTCCACGCCCCCTGCCATGGGCAGGGACACCTCCCACTAGACCGGGTTGCTCAAAGCTCTGTCCAGCCTGACTTTGAACACTTTGAGGGATGGGGCATCCACAGCTTCTCTGGATCTCACCACCCTGACAGTAAAGAATTTCTTCCTAATATCTAATCTGAATCTACTCTCTGTTTAAAACCATTCCACCTCACCCTATCGCTACACTCGCTGATAAAGAGTCCTTCCCCATCTTTCTTGTAGGCCCCCTTTAAGTACTGGAAGGCTGCTATAAGGTGTCCCCAGAGCTTTCTCTTCTCCAGGCTGAAAAACCCCAACTCCCTTGGGCTGTCTTCATAGGAGAGGTGCTCCAGCCCTCTGATCATCATCTCCTTCGGACTCCCTCCAATGGGTTCATGTCCTTCTTATGTTGGGGGCTCCAGAGCTGGATGAAGTACTCCAGGTGTGATCTCACAAGAGGAGAGCAGAGGGGGACAATCACCTCCCTTGACCTGCTGGCCGCAATTCTTTTGATGCAGCCCAGGATGCGGTTGGCTTTCTGGGCTGCAAGCACACATTGACTGCTCATGTCCAGCATTTCATCAACCAACACCCCCAAGTCCTTCTCCTCAGGGCTGCTCTCAATCCATTCTCCACCCAGCCTGTATTTGTGCATGGGATTGCCCCAACCTACATGCAGGACCTTACACTTGGCCTGGTTGAACTTCATGAGGTTCGCATAGGCCCAGTTCTCAAGCCTGTTGATGGCATCCTTTCCCTCTAGCGTGTTGACTGCACCACACAGCTTGGTGTCATCGGAAAACTTGCTGAGGGTGCACTCATTCCCAACATCTATTTCACCAACAAAGATGTTAAATAGTACTGGTCCCAGTACTGACCCCTGAGGAACTCCACCAGTCACTCGTTTCCACTTGGACATCAATTCTTTCACTGCAACTCTTTGTGTGAGGCCATCCAGCCAATTCCTTATCCATCGATATCAAATCCATGTCTCTCCAATTTAGAGACAAGGATGTTGTGTGCAACGGTGTCAAATGCTTTTCACAGATCCAGATAGATGATGTCATTTGCTCTTCCCTTATCCACCAATGCTGTAACGCCACTGTAGACGGCCACCAAATTTGTCAGACACGAATTACCCACAATGAAGCCATGCTGGCTGTCACCGGTCACCTCCTTAATTTCCATGTTCCTTAGCATAGTTTCCAAGAGGATCTGATTGAAGATCTTGCTGGGCACAGAGGTGAGAGTGACCGACCTGTAGTTCCCCAGGTCTTCCTTTTTTCCCTTTTTAAAAATGGGGGTTCCAGTCAGCGGGAACTTCACTGGACTGCCACAATTTCTCAAATATGCTGGATAATGGCTTGGCAACTTCACTTGCCAGTTCCCTCAGGACCCGCAGATGAATCTCATCAGGTCCCATGGACTTACGCACCTTCTGGTTCCTCAGCTGGTGTCGAACCTGATCTTCTACAGTGGGTGGTTCCTCATTCTCCTAGTCCCTGCCTTCTGCGACTCAGGTGCTGTGGTTAGAGCCCTCACCAGTGAAGACTGATGCAAAACTCGTCATTGAGTACCTCAACCTTGTCCATGACCTGGGTGACCAGGTATCCCATTTCCTTCCTGAGAGGGCCCACACTTTCTATAGTCTTCCTTTTATCATTGGCATAGCTGTAGAAGATCTTTTTGTTGTCCTTGATGTCCCTGGCCAAATTTAACTCTACTTGGGCTTTAGCTTTCCTAACCTGATCCTTGGCTGCTCAGACAATTTCTCTGTATTCTTCCCGGGCTACCTGTCCTTGCTTCCACCTTCTGTAGGTTTCCTTTTTCTGTATGAGATTGTCCTATTTGTCCTTTAGAAAGCATCGGAAAAAACTAAAGCATGTAGGCAATCTGAAGGCAACACATGATGCCTCCTCTCCATGCATTCCCAATTTTACTGAGCGTATGTAGTGTTTACATAAGTGATCATGTCCCGACTTCCTCCAACTCTTTCTTCTTTTGTTCTTGTAGTATTTTTTCACATCACCCTACTCTTGCAGTTTACTTAAAATAAAAATGCTTTGAAAGGTCCAGATATAAAGAACAACAGTGTAAAATTTGATCCCAACAAACACCATACACTGTTTATAGACATTACCCCTTTCTTTCATGTACAATTTAAGCCACCACTGCTGTTGAAAGTATTCCCATCTTCCCACTGCAGCAGTCACTTTTTCACACCCTTTTTCCTTGTGTGCTGGTGTATCGGAGCAACAAACAGAGCCAGTCAATTAATGCAAGGTAATTTATTTTTTTTTTCTCCTGGAGCAGTTTCCCTGGTCTGTTTTACCACACGGATGTATAACATTTGCACTGCACGAGAGAAGTGTAGGAAGGAGAAAGAACCAAGTGGCCTGGAGGGGCTGGAAGTGTGTGAAAGGGGGCAGAGAAGAAGGGGGCTGTTTTGTTTGAAGACAGTGAAGGTTCACGAAGGTTTATGGTGTTCACAAATCATTAGCCTTCATTTCAGCATGCCAAAAATTTGTGTTGCCAGCAAGATGGAGGACACACTCTTTGGGAAGATGAAGTCCGAAAGGGAAAGTACCACATGCCTATAACCCTGTTGTCTGTTTATAATCTCTGTGAACATAAAAATTCATCTTATAGACAGACAGAAATCTTCTGACAGACTCTTTAGTTTTGCAGCTATATCTTCTGCATCAAGAATCGTTCCGTGAACCAGCTGTTAAATAGCAACTATTAACTTGTAAATGAGAGTAGGATAAAATACACGCTATTATCAACATAGATAAAATAGCACTTTTTCTGCCTTTCAGCAAAAATAATCAGAGAGCCCTGGTGGGATCTCATATTACTCAGTCTCCTTATTTGTAGCTTTTACAGTCCAGTGCACTTGCTGATAATGTATGAAGTATGAAATTAAAACTAAATCAATTGTCAGAACAAATGAAAAAGTACACTATGCAATGCATTATCCTCTGGTTTTTTATTGTATTTCTTCATTCACCTGCTAATACCCAAAATCCAGCCATTTGCAATGAAACTTCCAGTCATTAGTGGGATTTAGCAGGCTTCCACTGTAAAACAGTGTTCACATTTCTCATGAGAGTTGGTATGTATAGTGTTGAAGGGCACCAGATACAAAGCCTGTCAGTCCACAACTATATTTGATTTCCATATGCTTATCCAAACTCACCTCCTGTGCTGGGAAATTAACACATGAAGTGCGAATTTTTGAATAGTTGCTTCTTTTTTTTTTCATAATCGTGTTCATCGAGACCCACTTTGATGCAGCGGTTTATGTGGGAAAACTAGGATGTGGCTGCATGACTAATTTTTAAAGCCTGTGCACAGCTTCTCAGGAATGCAGCTGGATGTAAGTCCTTAGTGGCTTGCTTGTGATGACTGAATTGAAAAGCTTCTCCGCTCAAGAAACGTGAGCTCATTAGAAGTTGAGACTAGAGCTGAAGTATTAAGTGATTTGTCCTTTTCTACTCTTTTATTACCATTTTGGAGCAAATATTTTGCATCAAATTAAGCAACAACTTAAAAACTTAGCTCATAAGTTAAGGTGATAATATCAGATCTCATTCCTGTTCTTTACATTTATTAGCATAAATGGCAGGATTTGAACAACGCCGTTCGGCTTCCCTCCTTATTTTGCAGGAATATGTATCATCTAGAAATTATTTAATTAGTACCTTGAAAATTAAAGATTCCTTCATGCTATTCAAATCACATTCAATTCCTAAGTTTCCTACTTTTCAAAAGAAATGAAAATTTTTCTAAATTGAAATAATTTAGAAACTTGTTTAAAGGCCACCACATCCTTAGATAGCTTTTTAGCATGCATGAGGAAAGTGCTATTTAATTTCACACTCAACTAATCCTTTAACAATTTTCTTTCAGGCAGAATATAAAAGGTTATTATTAATTCCTTAATAAAATAAAAAGTAAGTTATAGCGGATGTCTTTAACCTTGGACCAGTTTGAGTAAATTTTTTTCCCTCAGATAAGACACCGAAGATCAGCACAAATGCTGAGTGATAAATGGGCCTCTGGGAATTACTCAAGAGTCCTCCTCCTCCCTTTTTTCACATCAACTCTCTCTGGAAATGCCTCTCCTGAACTACTTCTGGTTTTAGCATCAGTCAGTCAATTTGATTCCTCCCACCCCTTGACTATCAATGGCAAAAGTTGTCAAGATCTTATGTTACCCACCTTAAATTTTAACTCCCTATTACACTGAAGTAATTTAACAAAGACTACAGCTAGTTAAGATTCATGATGAATGCCAAATTGTCAGAAGTTCATGGCTTATTTGCCTTTCCCTATGTGCTTGGATTTGCTGAAGAGAAAAAAAAAATCTCTCCTTTGCAAGATACAGCACCAGGAATGCCCTTTGACATACAATCTATTGCGTTTGTACCTTCAAATAATTCTCTCTCTCAGTTTACCAATTTCTCTCTTACCATTTCTCAAACTCTCACCATATTATGGACCCCAACTTCAATACCTGCGGGTATTCTGTTTGAAAAGAAAATAAATTTGTAGATGCTGTTATTCATATAAGACCCTTCTGGTCTTATTAGCAGATGTTGAAGCATTCCAGGCACCTAATGGAGATGTGTAGGTAAAAAAAACAGTTACCTCTGAAGGGCAATGATGGTGGTGGCAGTCGTGGTGGTAGTAGTAGTAGTAGTAGTAGTAGTAGAAGTAACAGTCATAGGAGTAACAACAGTTCTTCCTGAGAGTGACTCTAGACCTCTAGACAAGTAAGCTAGGCTTCTTTTTCATCGCTACTTTTTTCTCCAGTGACTTAAAATTAGATGTGTATGAATAACTCATCGCTAGCTTTAAAATCTGTTAGGAACATGGAAATACAGGGTATCTTTTGAGTTTCTGCATCTAACGTCTTCCTACAACAGGAAGCACATACAAGGACATATCAGAAACACCTCAAGAAGAAAGTTTCTCATCAACAGATCAAGTTCCACCTGAAAATCAACTGGATCTTTTTGACTCCAGAGGTCCTGTTTCAAAAAAACTCCCAAAAATCTGTTTGATCAGTTGATCAGAAACCATCTTCCAAATGCCAGACTACATTTGTCATGGCTAATTTTTACCTACGTAGTTTTTTCTAGCTCTGTCATTCAGCATAAACAGTTATTTTCCCAAATTGATATTTACTCCCAGCTTGACAAAATGTGCAGCCCTGCAGGCAGGTACCAAGAAAATGACACAGCTCTGTCCAGTGCCCCCACCCCACCCGCTAAGGTAGGGTGAACACTTTGGGAAATGACTGAGCACTGTGGTTCATGACCCAAGTCAATCACTAAGAAGAATCAGGAAGACGTTTCCGTTACAGGTGGGTCATTCCATGAACTCTTCATTTCATGGATGCTTTGTTCCTTCCTCTGGTCCCTGCTGCAGAAAACTGCCGGTAATATGAAGCCTCAGTATAGCAACTCAATTCTTACTGAAGCTATTTGGCATGGGCTAGCCAAGTATATCCGCAGACAAGTATAAAATGCATAGACATCGCTTTTTGAAAGCTGTCATTTCCCAAAAGGATCCATTAAGGTAGAAGCACGCTGCAGCATTGCTATTAAAAAAAAAAAAATCATTTTCAGTCATTTTTTAAACACCTAATTTCCCCACCAGCCTGTATGTAACACTACTTCAAACAGCTACACACGGTCTCATTTAGTGAATATATGAGGACGAGGTCTGCATTATGTTTGCTAAAAGAACTAGGATTTCAAGTCCATCTGCTGCTGGGTGTGTTTGATTTGTATATTAATTATGCCTGTTTGTAGCTGTAAATTTGCTCCAGATTAGTAGCTGATTGGCTCCGCACATGGATTCATTACACTGTGTGGCTCCCTTGCACTTTTTATAGTTTTCAAACGATACCATACTTATGCTTTTTAAACTGCTTTTAATACCTCTCTTATACAGTGTGAGCTTTCAACCCTGTCTTATTCAGACAATTTTTCCCCCCTTAAGAGAAAACACGTTCCTTTGCTTCTTCTCTTTGCGGCCCCTTTTGGCTGGTGTCACGTCAGCTTTGTCCATGGTGCTACTCCAAATTACGAGACGAAACCGCTTCTTCTCCCAGTCTGACCGGGAAATTCAGCACATTCACATTTAGCATTTGCTATGCGGCATGACTTAAACTAATGGGTTTAGGAATTACACGAGCACTCAGCAGGGCGTATATACACACGCGTTACTGCGCAAACTTTAAACGCTCGTCACGTCGAAATAAAACTCTCCCACATGTGGAACATTTTTTGCGCTTGATCACTGAGTTTTCTCCCTGGTTTTCAAAACGCCCAAAAGTTCTGAGCTGTCACCTTTGTAGTTAAGACCTGCGAGGTACTCTTGAAAATGCAACACATCTGAAATGAGCTGCATAAAAACCGCCTTTGTGTCTGTGTGGGGGAATGTTTGTGTACACTTAGAAAATAAATGTCGAAGAGGTCAAGCTGATTTCCCTCATATTTTAGGGAAAGAATCACTCGGAGCTGAAAAATTGTATGCCAAGTCTCTGCCTGAAGCAAATTTTTACGATCAAATTAAAAACCTTTGAGACTAAGAGTTTATAATGGAAATAGTAACACAGCCTTAACCGTGGCAGCACTCGCAGGCGCTGCAATAATATTAGGAAAGCTCTCCCTGCCCACAATCTAAACTGAATAAAAAAGATGCCATTTTCTAACATATACTCCAGGCTAGCAAATAACAATGATTTAATGTACTTGCCTTGTGGTAATATAGTAGCCCTGCAAACCTCTGAGCCAATTTTTCTTTTCTTTTCTTCTCTTTTTTTTTTTTTCCTTCTTTTTAAACATATATGCCCCATAGGGAAAGGATTGCAATTTAGCTCTTATTTGTGGATATATCGCTTTCGTTTCGACAGTTCTTGAAAGCCTTCCTGCTGCCGCACGCTACTGTACGCGAGCACCCAACTGAATAAAGACCCACCAGGCTTTTTTTTCAGGAGTTTATTCACAGGTTTGGCTTTGCTTATTGTAGTATGCACCACATTTAAATTAGATGAGGGCTACTGTAAAGCAATAACATTGTCAATGACTGGAATCTCACTTTCCCCTCTAACAGTCTGAAGCAAATTAATGTATTGGTTGTTCATTAACAAGTAAACAGTTTCTGCTACAATGTCAAGGAAAAAGAATGTGTTCATTAATATGAACAATCTTCATCTACAAAGATGATTTACACAATGCATGTCATGAGATAGCTTTCCCCTAACTAGTACACTACCAAACTGAAAAGCTGATTCTTAGGACTTTCTTGAAATTACAATATTGTTTGTTTACCAATAAGAAAGACAGTCTCAGTCACCTATGCCACCATTGTAAGCTCTATAGTAAGTACTTAAAAAAAGAGAGATTTCTGGAATCACTTGTGGAATTAATAAAATTGATAACTACAGACTTACACTGCATCAATGATACATATTATTCCTGTGGTAAGTTAAGCTAAAAATAAGATTAATTTGGTTATAGAAATTCCTTAAACAACAACACTTAAATTATCTCAAACTTGAAATTTTTCAAGAATTTTCTGAAAAAATCAGCAAACACTGGCTAAAAAAGCAAAGCAGTTTGGATACACCAATGTAATCAGCATGCCTAGTGCTTTTCTGTTAACCCTCTGAGTAGAACCATAGTATTCTGGATTTTTTTGTACATAAATGCTATGAAAATTGTTAACTTATGGAAATACTAATTTATATGTCATGACTTAATAAATCACGTTCTAAATACATTTGGGCTAGGCACCTCATCTATCGAGCGATTCATCCATCCTAGAATTTTAATTATCCACTAGAGAAGCCAGTCTCTAGCAACTGTAAGGGAAGCTTAGATGATTGCCCGAGATTAGATGCTTAACTCTTAGATGGATACATGGAGATGAGACAACGCCCAACTCAGTACCGTTTTACTACTCCTGTGCTATCACCTACCAGTACTACCTTTTCACATCAAAGTTTGCTTACTGCATGTAAGCTCACTAGAATATTGCACTTAGATTGGAGTCCACGTTACCCCCACTTACATTTCATTGAGAGGAATTAAGCTGGAAGTGACCCTGTTCTACTCTCCTGTTAATACAAAGATCAGACGGACAGGCATCTCCAGAGACCAAATATTAGATGACCTGAATCACCCTTTGGAAGTGCTCCTCTCCATCTCCTTGCTGATAGACGGTGCCTACCACGACTGCCATTCATCTCAGCTAACTACATAGGCTCGGTGGGCGGCAGTTGGCCTTGTACGTGTAATAAGCATTAAAAAAAAAAATATATATATATATATTGTTGTCACATTTAGCACCAATACAATGCAATGATTCAAAAGGCAAACGAAGAAAGAAGTCAGGAGGACTGGTATGTATTACAGCCAAATGACCACAGTGCGCTATGTGCTCTCCCAGATTATCACATTAGAAATAGTCTGTTATCTTTGATTTCGTCTTTTCACTGGTGTTTCAAGTATTTTTAGGGCCACGTATTCTGTCTTCACTTATCCCCAGGAATTCAGAGGTTAGACAAGAAAAGGGGCAGTTGCTGCCAAACAAGCCCGAATCATTATTATTTCCATGAAACTATACATATATATACATATATACGGTTATATTTAAAAATATATATGGATATATGGATATATTTAAAACCATCATGAAAACCACTTTTAAAAGAGTTTAAATATTCAGATACCTTTCCCTGAAGCCTAAAAGGAGGCTATCAGCAATTTGAAATCCAATCTCTCACAGATCCAAAAATAACTTAAAATAAATATTTTTATAGCTATGTTCATAAAACATGAACGAAAGATCAGAAACATATAAGATGTTGGGGATGAGTAGGGATTTCAGGATCTAGGATTATTTTTACATACATTTTAAGTAGTACAAGATGGTGTAAGATGAAGGAGCCAAACATCTTATTTTAATGATAACCCTGTATTCCAAAGCAAAGCAAAGCAAAGGGTGATAGGAAAATCCCAGACGGGTTTTTGAATAATATTTCTCAAGCATTAGGTGAAGCATATTTTTATATCTATTTTTTTTTCTCCTGACTCCCCTCTCTAATTAAGAAGAATTAACATTGGCCTTTGCCAAATTCTCCCAATAGTCAGAAAGCATGTGGTATCAATAGACACCTGCTTATTACCAAATGTATGTCTTGCATTTACATGGTTGAGTTGTATCTCTTCAAAAGGGAATGCTGTGATAGAATGTGGGAAGGGCAATGCTGGAAAAACTCGTGCCAGATCCAGACCTACTCTGAATTGATGTAGGTAAGTGGCAAGGGGGGATTTTCCTTGTCTGGGGGTTTGGTCCTATGGAAAAATAATCCCTGTCCTAACCAAATGTTATCAAACTACAACCATTAATATCACAACGGCAAAGGCTGTGCCTTATCTACCAGGGGTCTTCTCTCTGCAATGACTCTAGGGTTGGATGGGCATGGTCAACGATCTGCTATGGACACAGCCCTTTCCAAAAACTTAAAATCTGAGATCTTATGTGTGGCAGCTCCTTTATCCCTTCACCACTTGCCCCAGTGGAGTTCTCCAACAAGATACCTATTTGCTTCACTTGGGTTAAGATGTTGTTACCCAGGCTCCAGACAGAGGAACCGAGGCCATGCACAAGCCTTCTGTCCGTGGACGCACATTCAGAGAACAGAGATTCAGAGTTTCCTGATGCTTAGGGTGATTCATTCTACTAAACTCATAATCTGAAGCTTGGTGTCTGATGTAAGCTTCCACCAGCAGTTCCTTCTACAGTCAATGGAGTGAGAGCAATAGGTGAATCCAAGCATGAGTCCTGCCTGAAATGCGTGCCCGTGACTGGTGAGATGAACCGAACCTGGAAATGCTCATCTCTCTGTATTACCAAGGAATTCTGGAGATCCGGTTCAGACTAAAAGTCTCACTTTTAGATTATTAACATCGGATGAAATTAACTGCATTCTGTATGAAATACATGTACCACTTGTGTGAAGACTCGTAAGATGAAATCCCTGTATTTAAAATCTTCAGAGCTTTTAATACATACATTTTCATGACTGAGAGAATGAAAGATGCATTTCAAAGGATGGAGAAACAAAAATGATTTCAACGTTTCTTGAAATACGGTTCAACCGATACTTCCAACTAGAAACGCAAAAGAGCATTACACTAACTCCAACAAGCTGCAGGTACACATTCGCTGCCACAACTGCTCATCGGGACAGTGCCATGAGCAAACACAACTCAGAATGGAAGTGGCACCGTGGGCAACTTGCCCTGTTCCTCCAAAACTTATTTGTGCTTCCCAGAGAGATCAGAAAAGTCTGCGTATCTTTTTGGGCAGCATATTGATATTTCGGGCTGTATGACATGAAAGAAAGAGAAAGAATGAGAGGAAAAGAGCGGTGAGAAAGAAAGAGGAAACGGCATTTATGCGACTTTCCAAAAACACTGGGAAAACATTTTAACTTTAGAGGGGAAAACTTCAATTTTATATGAGCAGTAACAGAAAGTATAAATTTCATAGTGCTGTTTTTTACTTTAGATCAGGATTTTGGAAGTTGCATTTTTCATTCAAGTGAAAATCTGAGTGATTTTATAATAATTTTTCTTTCAAATTATCATATCTGAAGCAAAAGTCTACAAAGTGTAATATTTCTGTGGAAGCCAACTTTACGATAACAGTTAAATAAAATGTTATAATGCTGTGTTGAGGTTTTAACAAACCAGAAATATGTATACTCTGTGTAAACGCCCATTTTATTAAATATTACAAATAGAAATGGTGAATAATTTTTAGTTTCTCCATTCTAAGACAAAACTTTTGCTAATTCAATTTAGGCTTTACACGTACGTTAGACGACTTGTATTTTCCCCGATTTAGAAGTACTCTAGCTATTTTAAGGGTAATTCTCATCAATGTTAATCTTTAAAAACGTCTCTCCCGGAATAACCAGGTCATGCTGAGAGGATGCCTGTACTTCGCTGAATGCGAGGCAAAGGGACCAGGAACTTCTCAACTGGATCATTACATACCATTACACGACAGAACGTGTCCTCAAGCCATTTCTCAAGACTCTGCATTGTCATTAGCAGCAAACGATATGGAAGCAACCTTTTACGGCCATCATCACGTCATCTTCTGTAAACTATGAGGCTGCCCTAAACTGAATTTCACATTTAGCCTGCATAATACGCTCCAACAACAGTCACTCCCTGTGGAAGTACGATGCAGGTTTAGAACGAGGTGCTGTAGAAGATACTGTTTATTTAATTTTATTTTCGTTTTTAAAGCCTACATTTGTAACCCCTAAGCAATAGTGCGTCTGATAGTGTTTTGGCCAGAAACAGGCAAGGAACTTTAGGGTAGTATAAAAGATATGTGCGTATAAAAGCAAAAAAGCCAGAATAAAGCCCTAATGCGGGTTGTCAAGATTTAAGCTGATCGTTTACTCAGAGGGTTAACATGTGCTAAAATTACATACTGCAGTTCCTAGCTTCACTGATGAAAACATTCACTGCTTCTATCTTTAAATAAAAAAGCAAAATAGCCTTAACCCTTTGAGCATCGTATTAGCAGCAAGTTGCAATCTAAACAGAGAACAAGTATTTCAATCAATTAGGAAATTATTCTTACAAAGATTCTGTGAGCACCCTTTTGCGTTCCACCATCCCAGCGTTTACTGCTGGATAGATCAGCTGTAATCACTTCACACAGGTCTGAAGGATTTTCGGGGTCTCAAAGGGTTAAAGCCAAGACTTTTGAGTAAAAGTGTTTTATTAAAAGGGTGAGTTAGGTGAGCGAACAGTCTCGGATGAACTTGGTGAATAGTCTTCCGATTCGGAGTTGAGTTCAGGTGGAGCTTGCTGTGCCTTATAACGTCCCCTCACATCCTGGTTGCGTCTTCGTCGGAAAACCTGCCTCTCCTTATCAAGAGCGGTGGTCTGGCAGGGGCATAAAATAAGAATAAATGAAATTAGGCTGTGTGTGAAACGCAAAGCTAATGAAAACCATGAGTTTTTATGTGGCCTGCAAATACCAGGGATAATAAATGTTCAGACCAAATTAAACCTGCTCTGTCTCAGTCGGGTCTGAAAGGTTGAGCCCACAACATAGCTAAATGCTTTAAAAAGTGCATTTCCCAAACCTTAAGAGGTAGCGTGACATCATCAAGCAGATACAGTACCATATATATGGATGCCATATGTTCTACTTCTGGATGCTATTAATTTCAGCCTTTAATAGATTCAAATTTCAAGCCAAATACCAACTGACCTTCCCCCCACCCTTCTCCAAGTATAAATCTGTTTCTACAGGCAAGGCAGAGATGTACGCTTGTCTTTGATTTGACCTAATGAAGGCTGATACACACTCACCCATGTTCAAGTCAGTGCAATCGGCTAACAAAGATGGATTGTGATGAAGTCGTCAGACAAGAGAGAAAAACAAACACCAAAGGGAGCTAGCCCCGCTCTTTGACACCTCCTCATGCCGCTCAATGGATGTTCTTAGGGAGAACGCTGAAGAGCTCTGACGGAAAGACCCGTTTAGCCTGAGCACCCTGTCTCCTCCTGTTAACCAAGATCTCTCGAATTAAATACTCCACTAATTTTATCTAGGTCTATCTAGAAAAGGGGAAGAAGAGCGTTTCCTTGATGGGCTTTATATTTTGATCAGTTTCTGTCACTGTTGAGAACGCAGGTCTTAATAAGACGACTGTGACTTCTAGCCACATCCTTTCTGCTGCTTTGTCTGGCACATTCACAAGGGGAAACTGCAATCCAGGTAAGGGCAGCCCAAATCTGGCCAACGATTTCAAGCACGGGACTGGGTTTCGCTGTTTTCTTCATTACCAGGTATTCGACTGCAGTCCCTGAAATTGCGGTAAAATTACGACTTCGACAGGATGGCCTTGATTCAGCAAGAGCACTTTGACACTCGGTTAACTGCCTTCTGAAGGAGGGCTGCCTTCTTAAAACACGGCCCGTGGTTTTTTGGAAAAAGCAAAATGGGAAAAGGCAGAGGGCTAGTAAGATGACATACTACGTGCAAACGAATATCTGATCATGGCACCGGAGACAAAGATAACTTTGAGAACTGAACAAGTTTAACTGCTAAGGCTTGTAAAATTTGTCCCTCGTATGAAAATCTCCATTTAAAAGAATGCAGCCAAAAGGTTATTCTGCTTCAAAGGATTCGTTGTTTTCTCTTGAGATATACATGACTGATTTCTCTAGAAAATTTACCAGTTATAGTGTGAGCCTCATAGGAGAGCAGAGATGTATTTATAGCCAACATATTTTTGAGAACAAAATGAAAACTGAATCCATCATACTGGTGCAGAATAGCATTATAGCAATCCCTGCTCTAAAATAATGCAATCAGCATTCAGTAATGATGTAATAGAGACAGAAAGATGGACAGGAGTACAGAGCTACTATAGCAAATGGATTTAGTCAGGCTAAATTGCTGAACTATTATTTTTGTGTCTAGAACCTACCTTAAAGGGGTAAATAATTAACTTTGATAAGTTCATCTCTATGTTTTAAATAATATTTGCTACAATATCCAGTACTTCTCATCTGTTGAGAATTTCTTTGTTTACTGCCAATCTTTTGGTTAAGAGCTCTAATTAGTATTTGCAATGCCCTCTACGTTTCTTAGCCTTGAACCAATTCAGTTTTTGATTACTTTTTAATGTGAAACAGAATACCTCGATCTTTTACACACGGTGAATATACTGCAAACGGTATGTAATTCTGTGTGAAAATTGAAAAGAATGGCATATATTACCATTCTATAAAATACAGATTTACATTTAAAATATTTTTTATGCTTACAGGAAATAAGCATTTATTTAAAGTTTAAGCCACATCACATTATCCTGTGATAATAGATACTCTCCTCTGAGAAAATCAAACACTTCTGGCCAAATAAACAGAAATACTTGTATTAAATTCAAAATTTATTTTTAAAATTTGCTACATGAGAATGGTAAATACATATGTAAAAACTAAAAGTATTTAAAATTAGATAAGTTACACGGAAGTGAATACTCTTGAATAAAAGATTCCTTTTGAAATTTAACCTAGGATATTGCTTTTTTAAAAGGACAAAAATATGAAATTGCAAAACTAGCTAGATAACTAAATATCAGGACATCATTTTAAAGATGTCTTCAAAAAATAAACCCCAAGATACTGCTTTTCTACTATTTTTGGGGAAGCTTTGGGGGCTTTTGTTTAAATATATTTGTTTAAATACACATAAGGGCACTTCCTGCCTTGTCAATCAAAAACGTTAAGCAAAAATACCCGATCGTCCCACCTAATCCAGCACCTTACGCCGTAGTTTGTAGGACCGACTATTTCTGGCTTCCTAACCCTGCAGAAACTTCCTGAGATATTTCGAGACTATGTTTTTCTTTACATATGTAACCCAAGTCTCCCCTGGATTTGATCTAATTTGGTCTTTATAAAGGCACGCTTGTAGACTCGGGGGCATTATTGAGCTTAATCTCCTGGGCTGAGAGACATTTAGAACCTTTCTCACCCAAAGAGTTTATCGAATAAAAATGTATAAAGTCACAGGGAGCCAAAGAAGGGAGAATTTATCTAGTGAAAGTAAAAATACACAGACCATATTCTAACATTTAGTGTTTCATACGTCAGAACCACAAAATGGGTCAGTTCTGGCCACAGCCAGAGCGCTCACAAGCCCTGCAAGAACTTGCAAGACCCGACTCGTTCTGCCCGATGTTACGATGACGTTGTGCACTTCCAGTGTCTATTCCGCTGCCAGGCGGCGGAACGGCCACTCTGCGTTCTGCACAAACGCTAGTTTTCATTTAATGAGGTCACAGTTATTTTTTACCTGCAAATAATTTCAAAATACGATAGATTAATGCTATGGAATGCTGCGGAGACGGCAAGATACATTGGAGTAATGACTGCATGTGTTTTGTAGGTGCGATTCTCACCTACTGTACCTTCTTGTGCACATGGGCATAGTCAGAAAATCAGCTTTTTCATTATTATTACTGTTTGTGTAACAAAGGCCTCTTATACGCATTGCCTTGGTTTAATAGATTTATTATTTCATCTACTATTCAGCTGGGTGGTTCAGCGATGCATGAACCAGTCCATTATGGATTTCCAGGGCATTTCTACTTTAAGCTACTCTTTCAATAAATAATAAGAGGATCTGAAGTGCACTTATGCTTCACAGGGCTGCAAATCCCAGATTTTCATTATCACATTTTGACATTTTTTTTTTCCCAGCTCAGGGTGAGAGAGCGAGAACTTTGAGCACTTTGATAGTAACGGCAACTAAAATGTAAGGGTAGCGTTCCTATTTAAGATATGCGGCTGTCCTCTTAAAATCCATCTGAGGAAATGTAGAGCTTCTTATCCAGCAGCAGATAAGTGGATTGCTTCTAATAGTTCGGTGCTGATGGGTCTGAAGCACTTCATTAAGCACTAATGTATTTTGCATCAACATTTAGTAATCCTGACACCCGGTACCAAATGGTTAACAAGCCGGTTTTGGAAATGCATTTAATTTGAAGTAATGGGGCATTATTTTAAGATCATTGTTTCTGTCACCTATATACTAAGGTGCAGTTAGCATTTTTCCAGGATTTTGCCACAGGGAGGGTCTTCTTCCTGATTTCTGTCTTGATGTCGCAGGACTCCTGAGCCGTGCGAATTCTTTTTTCTTGGAAAACATTGAACTCTGCGTTTATGAACAGACATTCAAAACCTACGTCTGCTTTGATATATATGTTGGATTTGCAGTGGGAAGCACCTTATTTTAGCTGCAGGGTGATATTTTCTGTCAGGTCAGTAATTATTGGGTTGAAGTAACTGCATTTTATGAATGCGAGCAGTGACTGTTTTTCTTTTCACTTGTCTTAATTTAGTGCCGGCCACCAAATATAGATATATATTCCTTTCATTAATAAAAGAACATTATTGTGCATTTTGCCTCTTAGCCCATCCATTATTCATACCAGCCAGGAGACTGAACTGGGATGCAGCTGTTCACGCATTAATCTAAGAAACCCTTCCCTCCACTCGCTTTCATTCTGCAGGAGCATATTTGCTATTTGTTTGCAGTTTTCGTGATGCTTTGTTTAGCGTGTGGAATTACACGGCCATATGTATTGAAACACTGGCGTTTTTCTTTCAGCGCGTTCTTTTCTATACACGGATGTGTATGCACGTATTTAAATGATCGCACCTCGGTAATTTTATCCTGTTTCCTTCAGCTTCTGGCTAGTGACCTCGATACGTTGAGATATGTCACGGCAGGTTCCTCTACTGTAAAAATGAGCATTAAACAATGCTCATGGCACGAGCCAGGCAGCCCTTCAGTCTGACCTTTTTGTATTTTTTCCATGGGTTTCTCAGGTTATATATATATATATGTGTGTGTTTGTAAATATATATATATGTGTGTGATTGATACATGATTCAAGACACTTTTTGGAGAGTACTTCGAACTTAGCAATGCACCTCAGTCCAGGAGTGAAAGACACATGTTATTTTTAGCCCCTCAGGCACAAGCTATAACTAAGTCAAGTTACACGGTGATTTGGAGACGTGCAAATAACCACATCGAGGGGACAAATTAATCGAGTGGATTTGAACCTAGACCTCCAAATACAAAAGGCCAGTCCTTTAGCGCACCATGTAACTTCGGGCATGAAATTTAGCTAGAATGAAAGTAAAAAAAGAAAAAAAAGACAAATCAATTTGATGTATGCTTTGTATTGTATTGGTGAGTGAATACAAAGACAAGTATTCTACACGTATAACTGCTGAATTCATACTGCTATATTTAAGATCGTGTTTACTCTTTGCCATCCCCCCTTTTTAAAGACGCGATTCCTCAGCTGGTTTCAATTACACGTGGAAGAGACTTAGTGCCAAGTTGTTTGCATGGGTGAATTTTATTTATGGTTTGTAAATCAGTTGTGGTTTTCTTAGTCAAAGAGCAGGAGAAGAGATTTTTAATAAGTTTAGACGTTTGCTCGTTTTTACCAATATTCAGTTTACAGAGGGGTTTACGGTATTAAAAATGGCACTGTACAGATAGCGAGCCTGATTCCCAACTTCCTCATCCCACTGTCAAGACGCCTGGCTGTAACTTTTGACTTCAAAGTGTATTGTATCCACTCGGGACAGGTGTAAGTAACTTGACAGATGCTTAGTAATGGGAATTAGGAACCAAAGACAGAGGATGGAACTACGGATTTTCAAATGAGCTATTCAGATACTTTTTTAACTGTGACAGTGAGAACTGTATTTTTTAAATCCAATATTTTATGAATTCAGTATTGACTGGATTGATGATTTTGTTAAGCATCCCATGTAACTCATCTCCTTGCTATTGTCATTACATAGATAAGATCATTAATGACTTTCCCATACATTTCCTGGGTTTTATTTTGCATCTTTATCTTTTATATAGCGTCTGTGGATATATACAAAATAACATACGCTAACGTTTTATACTAATCTTCTTATACTAATATTTTCTACTAATATTTTATGTTAGATACACCCACTCTGGTGCTCCCTTGATATTCTGAATCAGCACAGAAAAAGCAGAAAATTCAGCCCATTCGGTCAGCAGCAGATTAAAATAATGTTAAGATTCAAACATTAACCAGAATCAGTGAGGAAATTCAGGGTCAAAGAAAACATTGGTAAGTTAAGCAAAGTATTGCCTTCAAAATGTGCTGCCATTAGGAGGAACAGATTGCAGCTGAAGGCGGCTATGGACCGGACACTGCAACATTTGGGGCTTAAGGTAAGGCTTGAAATACTCTTAATATTCTGGTTTAGTTACAAGAAAGCCAAAAAACTGGAGTTACGCAAACTGTTAAAAGCCTCAGCTAAGTACATCTTAAAGAAAAGCTCCTTATAAGACATTAAATCTATCAGTTATGATATTTCTGAAGGATAACGCAGGTGCTATTTGGATTTTTTTGGGGTCACTGTTCTTAAGGTCCAGTAGAAGGGAAATTATAAAAGACGAATGCATTGGCTTTAACCCTTTTACAATGACTTGAGTTGTAATTTGGGGTGAATGAAGATGTGATTGCACCGTGGGCATTACCCACCTGCACCAAGGTTGGCTTTCCCGGATACCAAGAACAAGTTTCACCAGCCTTGGGGCAGCGCAGACTTCAGGGCTTTAACTGGGACCTCCAGGTCTCATTCCCTACTAACGCTGCTTTGGCCTTTTCTGCCTTTCTGATCTCAGGCCTGATTAGGTGAACTGCTTTTAAAACACGTAGCGGTTTGGGCTCCAAATGATTTTACTGATTTGGCCCCTGTGGTTTTTTTTTTTTTTTCTGTTCCTCCTATGCAAGGAGCACTGTAAGATTTTCCAGGTTTTATATCTCATACCTGCTATAACAAATATTACTGTACATCAGGTTTGTTGTATTTTAGTATCTCAAAAAAGTCATGTCACTTTTGCACTTATCTTACTGAAAGGGTATAAAACAGGATGCAGAAGGAGTGCTCAGAAAATTAAGGCTTTGAGGCACTTTGAATAGGGAAGTCTTTTAGGCAGCAAAAGGAAAAGGTTTTCTGGTTGATTGAAGGAGGAAATAGTGCCATTTAAAAAGATATTTTAGAAGACTGCTAGAAACTAGGGATGAAAACGATCAAAGGAGCAGAGAAGAAACGAGTACTTTAACACTAACAAAGGGAGCATTACGTTTTCCTTGGGACCCGCTTTCATTTTTCGCTCTGCTTGTGAATTCGGGTTCGTTTTCATGGGCCTGTGCTAAATTAACTGTTTTATAGATGGCAATCGATGAACCTTTTCATATGCTTTGCATTTGCGCTACTAAAAAGTAAACACTTGCTATATCGAACTGGTTTTATTTAGACTAAAACGTTGGTCACTACAGCAGTTGGCTGTTTCTTGGAGATGAAAGGTCCCCCCTGTTCGAGCAGCTCCTAATTAAGCATCTATGCCCGCTCTCCCAATTTGCCTTTCCACACTAGGTGCCCTGTTTAGAAAGCACTAATTATAAACATTGTTGTTACTGCCCCCAGCTGGAAAACAGAGCAGTTTATGTATGAATAAGAGAGATTATCGCCCATCTGCTCCAGCCCATTATTCAGGGACGTGTCATTTTGTATGCTGATGGCAGCCATTACTACTGCTTTAGTCAAATGGCCTTTTTTTTTTTTTCTTTTATAGCCTTTATTTATTTTCCAAGTTGCAGAATTAGAGTCTTCCCCCCCCCCCCCCCCCCCAACACCACCACCACCTCCACCCAAACGCACATGGTTTGTTTCAAAACCTGGGCTATGCAGTTAAACTGAGTCAAGGCCAATCTGCGAGGAGATGGCTCGCGTTTATCGCGGGCTCCTGTTCCTGGTGGTCTGCTCCCCCCGAAGCTGGGGCTTCAAAAGATCCAAACGTTGCGTATAGCAATAGGAAAGAAAGATTTCTTTTCTTTTCTTTTCTTTTTTTTTTTTTTTTTTTGGTGTAAAATAAAAATAGCAAAGCAGAGAAGGAGTGCAAGCTGATCACGGATAGCAATTAAACTCCGGGAAGATAAATAAAGCTCATGTGAGCTTTCCCCCCGTTTTACAGAGGAGGCATTAAATTGGCAACTATTTGACAAAGTCCTGCTTGACACAAAATGCCATCTTTCCTTCGTGAGCAGAGAAGAAAAAATTCCTCTAGTACTATCAAACCCACACTCAGCTAAAACTGGGTACCCCATTCTCCCCTTCTGCAAACCCCAAAAAGCACAGCTGCTGTGCTGCCGGCTCTCGGCTGCGTCACAGGGCTGGAGCCTGCGACGCACGGTGCCAAGGACAAGACAGATCAAGCGGGTTTTGCTCTGTCCTCCCAGGTCACCTCCCAGGTTTATAGCCACCAGCACAAGTGCGACAGGCTGGAATTACAGGTACTGCTGCACACTCCAGCGCTTGGAGTGATTCTCAATTCTTGCTAGCCGGCTGATGGATGGCAACTACTTTTTTTTTACTTTTTTGCCTGAAAAATTGGATTTTGTTTGTTTGTTTGTTTTGTTTTGTTTTTTCTTTCCCCAGAACATCCATATCAGGATCTACTTAACCCTCAGTGTGTGCTCAGGGAACTGTTAGGTTTGATGGAAACCGTGCTGTAGCCCGATCCATGCACTCAGTGAAATGATCCAAGGTGGGAATTTTACTTGACTGGAAACACGTGCAGTGCCCATCTCTGCTGTTTCACTAATGCGGTTAATTTGCTGAGTTTTTCCAAATACCTCACAGATGAGTTTTTAACGGCTTCAATCACTGCACTGTTAGAAAATGCAGGTTTCGCAAGAAACTTATAAAAATTTCTCCAGCTATCAAAATGCAGGTCTTGTGAGTAACAAGAAGGAAAAAAGCCAGCAAATAACCACTTGATGGAAATTCCAGGGCTCTGGATTGATTGAGGAGGTGCAGAGGCCTCGCGTGGGCTATTAGACCTGGATCCCTCCTTGCCCCCACTCCAGAATAACCCCCTCCCGCCCAGAGTCCCATTACATCATACAGTTGAGCCAGCTAACGACAACCCTGGCACAGTTACACAATGAAGAAAAATATATTCAAAAGACTCATGCAATATTTAAAAAAAAAAATCAAAATCAAATCAAAATAAATAGGTATCAGAAGGGTTTTAAAAAGAAAAGAGAAAGAATGCATTGTTAGAAACACAAGCTTACCAGCACATACAATGCATTGTATTTCATTGAACTTGGGAGAGTTTCTACGGACCGCGTTGCGTAAATGCATTGTTCAATCTAAGGTAAGGATTGTGTTTAGTGGGTTTAAAATGACAGTATATAGCTCCACATCTCGCATGGAAAAAGAGGAAAATATATGCTGAGAGCCTGTTGCTGCTCCGTGTGTTTCCAAACAGGAGCGCAGGGGAAGCAGATGCCTTAACAAGCAATAGGGAGGGGGAGGGTGCGTACTTCAGCATATCTGGCAGATTTTCTATATACACTGTCCTTTTAACTATAGGGGAAATTGGTACTGAGCATGTGCGATGAAAAGAAAGCTGGCGATGTGGGTGTGAGGGATGGGTGAAGAAAGGGAATGAGGGGGTGTGGCATCTCAATCAAGATTAAAACGAAACTGATAAAGCAGCATATGGACCGGATAACAAATCAAAAAGCATGTTTATCCACTGAAGGAACTGGTTAATGGAGACTGCCAGCACGTTGCCATGGAAACACTGACTGTTGGCGCTGCACCATCTCATACCTTATCCAATACATTCCTGGTTGTTGGTAGTAGTCCAAAGACCCTGATCTCTTGATGGTAAACCCGTGGTCCAGCTGAGCAGAGAGAAACGGGGCAACTCAGTGGATCGACATTAGGCTAAAGAATTCAGACTCCAGAGCAAGCTGTTCCTTATTTAGTGCATATTTACTGTTTTCACTTTCAGAAGGCACTTATCTAACATCCTAAAGCTATGTACCGGAGACGAAAACAAAAAAGAAGAAGAAAAAAAAAAGAAGTAAAGAAAGAAAAGAAAAAGATACTAACTCTAGATTCCGTCTTGCTAAATGAGAAGCCGATTTATTCAGACTAAAATGGAGTTTCGAAATAGGTTACTTAATGCATAATGCATTCATTTAAAAGTCTGACAAATATCTTGTTACCTCCAAAGACAGAAGTGCCCTTTTAAGTTGCACATACCAGTAATGGAAAATTATCTTTTGCAATTAAACTGAGAGGTTTAATAATTTAAAAAAAAATGCAGTGCAACCATCACAAGGAGCAGGCTAGACAGACTACACAAGGCTTAAATTAGACTGCTTCATAATCATGGAATGTGTAAAGATGAAAAGAATCAGGTTTTGATACCCCATCAATCATGGTAATTCATTTCTAAAAATGCGTTAACCTTGGAGAGTCGGACTACTCAGAGCCACGAATAACATTGTTTATCATTTCAGCTTACACCTCATGCTCAAAAAGATAACAGTACAAAACTATTCGGTTTAAAATTGCACCAATTAAAGTCAAAATGGAAATGAACTTAACATTGTGTCCAGGAAAGTGTGCTTGTGATATTACTTAGGGAATACGGATCTTTTAAGTTTAGTTTATCATTAGCAGAATCATGTGCATAGGAACAAAGAAAATGCGTTGTTTTCTCTAACCCTTCTGTGCTGCACTAGCAGACGGTGGAGACATCATTTAGCCGAGTTAAATAAAATTTTAGGGGAAAATATCTTGAGGGAGAGACTCTGCCCGCTTTAAAACCGTTAGTTGCCAAGATTTTCACATTTTGCCCTATGAAGAGAACAGGCCATTTTGTGCTTCAATAGGAACGTGGCATATATTTCCAATACTGATGACAGTTTCTAATTCTAAATTCAGAAAAGCAGTTCAACACATTTCCAGTAACTAACCACTTCAAGGGTAGCTAGGGGCTAACTGCAAATTTAAATTTTTTCTTGATGACTGCCCTGCAAGTGTAGAATTTAATAATTTATTCCATTTTGTTAAAACAATGCCGCTTTCATCTTATTTAGAATTATTTAAAGGACGTTTTCTGCTTGAAACCATGAGAACCTCGTACCTAGAGTTAATGGCCCCTTGGCTTAACTACGCTGGTCTGCTATTGCCATCTACTGGCTTCCTTGTATGCTGCACATAAAATACACAAAAGGGATGTTTTCTTAAAAAGCAGATCCAAAAGACTGCCCTAAAATCGAATAGCTGAAAAATAATATAGAGAACACGGGGGAGAGTTGCCTCCTAACACGAGCTGAAACAACATCGGGGGTGTGGAAACTCTGCCATGAGAAACCCGACTGCGGACAGTGACCGCGGGACAACACAGACAAGAGATGGGAAGCGACAGCCGAGGCACCGGTTCATCTTTAAGCCAAGCAAAAACTCCCAGACTAGAGTTGGCTTCTCTTCCACACCATCCAAGAAAGCCCATCGCTAAAAATGCCGCTTGGAATTTGTAATTTTATTTTAAAATCGGCGGAACGCAGGGCAACGACCCATCCGCCGCCTTCCCCTTGCCGGAGTGCAGGCAGCGTCGCCGTGCCCGTGTCCCCAGCCCAGCCGGGACACTGCGAGAGGCAGAGGGCTGCACCGACTTTCTGAGCAGCTTTTCTCTTTTGCTGTCCTACTCGATTCCTCTGAGTCTCCAGCCGGAGTTTACTCCCATTGCCAAGACAGAGACCTCATACCTTCTTTAACAGAAGATTGTCATTAGTCTTTTTCTCTGTCTTAACAATGGCAAAAACACAAGCACAAGAGTGACGACATACAGGCAAAGCTTTAACACTTCAGACAAGAACACAAATTAAACGATGTTCGGTTCATACAAGGAATTACAGCACACGTCTAAATAGCAAAAGCCTTCTTAAAAAAATTATTTTGGCTCTTGGTCATTGTAGCCGCTGTCACTAAAGGCCAGAGGGTACAGCCACGGGGTATTGTTTTGTGGCCGAAGAAAAAAAAAACAAAACAAAACAGGATGATATCCTTGGAGAAATGAAGGAAAAAAAATCTATCCCCACATTTTAAAAAGGCTATTTAGTAAAAGTCTGGCGTTATGTTTTTACTGCAGTATCTTTTATAAACACCATCACAGAACTACAAAATACTGTTTCTATTGGAAAGCTGTAGGAGAAACCCGATCCTGCAAATATTTTGGCACATGCTTAACAGTAAGGCGGCCACTCTGACACAGCCCGGAGGGGCACGAGCCCAGCCCCTCTCCTACAGAGACCGGTAGTCAATGCCTACGACAAGAGTTTAAGAACAGGGCAAGATCTTTCTCCTACATACTCTCCCATCAGCAAGCGGTGGTTTTTTTTAGGGACTTGTTAATTCTCTTGGTGTTTTAAAAGCTGGCTCTCCGATTAAAATTTTGCTGGCAAAGCTATGTTGGTTTAAAGGAATTTTTTCCCAACTGACACAGTTATGCTGGCAGAACTTTTAATGATGTATTAATGTATCAACAGAAAAGTCTCTTTGCCTGTACAGTTAATTTTGTTTGAGGAATCATCTTCTGCTACGTCAGCAAAGGAACTACTTTGCTAGACACGCACAACACGTTCATTACGGTAGTTTGTCCAAGCGGACAAATCCTTTCGAATGTGGACAAACTTGAAATCTGGACACACGCACAAGGACTTGTAGGATGTCTCTGCCCTGAATGGTCAGAGACAACATTTACTGACCACATCGACAAAGCAGATGTGAGTCTGAACCAAAGGAGTCAGTATTTGGAAATTGCTGAAGGAAGCAGTAGCCATAATAGACGTACGTAAAATACACGTGGCTTCGAGCTTCCTCCCAGTCAAGCTGACCACAAACACATCTTTAGGAATTTAGTTTTCATATTATAGTTTTAATTGGTGCATACGACAAATACTGCTTGAGATCTTTGAGGTGAGTTACTTCTTACCACCAAAGAAAACAGGCATACGTGACCATACCAGTGTGCGGACAAATTAAGAACTAAATACCACATATTAGCTATCTCTGTACACAGAGTTATAATCTTTTATACTATTAAGTAAGCTATATAAATATATGCACATATTAACACATTTTCACAAACACACACACAGACACAGATGTGTTATATAATATATAGAAGGCATTTCTGCATATTATATACACAAGCACTCTCTCAAAAAGTTAGAGTAAACATACAGGCAGGCACAATAAAACAGTATTTTTGTAGAAAATATACTCAGTGCACATCTTCAGCGCTGAACAATATGTTACAGCATCTGTACATACTTTGAAAATTCTAAATGTAGAGCAGTCTTCGTTAATAAGATTTACTTCTATGACATTTGAGATTGCACAGTTAAAGGAAGATTCCCAAAAGGTAAAACCCTAATGCCGTGCATGTCACATGTATATTAAGTATGCTTTCAAATGCAGAAACAACAAATAAAGGCTTTGTTGTTTCACTTTTGGCTTTATTTTACTGATTCAATTAGTTCTGTAGAAAATAAAGGTAAATTATTCTTAAAATCAAAATTATCTAACTTTCTGGAACATTACCAAAACACTAAAGAGGTCTATACTTCCCCTCTCTTCCAAGTTTTTAGACAAATCAAATCACTTTCTGAATTCTGTAAAAATATTCTAAACGTTTCTGCTTTATAGGCCAAGTTGCAGGATTAATTGTGCCAGAGTATGATGTTCACCCATAGAGATGATCACTAAAAATAATCTGTTAAGTTTCCAAACACTAAAAAACAAATAAAAGCCATTAAGAATATAATGAAACATACACTTTTTTTTTTTTTTTCCTGATGTATAATGTTTCGCAGTGGAAAGATTCACTACAGTGCCTTTTTCATTACTCAAGTGTCAAACTGCTGTAAACAATTCGTTGGCAGAGCAACTGGGGCAAAGAAAAAAAAAGAGGAGGGTGGGGAAATTAAAAACATAAAGGAGGCGAGGGATGGATGAGGACAGAGGCATCAGTTCTCGCTTTTAAGCTTCGAAGTCATTAGCATGGAGGATCTGAGCAGTAATTCTCATGGACAAGCGTGCTGGCAGTCCATTCGAAAAGAACACGGTTTCAGCTAGTCTGTACAGAACATACCTGTGTTTCAGATGAGCAATGGGTATGTGATGTTTTAGTTGTGGGAGAGTTGTTGCAGTATTATTGCTTAAAAATGAAAATAAATAAATGCTGACTATGCAAATGCCGACTATGTTAGCTGATGACTGAGAAAATCTAGGAAAAGCATGAGGAACAACTTGCTTCCATGTTGAGGACGTCCAGGGTTGGAAAGAGTAAAGAAAAAATATGAGAGAGGCACAGCTTGAAATTTAAAGTACTTATACCAAGTAACTTTGAGAGAGTATCCGTTTTGCTGCACAAACAGTTCACACCTGTGAGCCAGATTGCATGTGCTGAGCTGAGATTACTTCATGCTGATTTAACTCACCACTGGAGGGGCTGAGCTGAGAAACATGAAAGTGGAAACAGTACAAGAAAGTGTACATGTGCAGTCACACCACCTGCAATTTATGGAAGCTGGGAATGAACACTGAGTAATCTGATATGGGAATGGTTATGTTTAACGTGGCACTTATTTTTAGTGACCATTTGGAGCGTTAACGTTACCACGAGTAATAAAGAAAAGCTTACAAACACAGGCAGATGTGTCAAAAATGTGAAGGATGTGCATGTTACTATCCAATGGCATTAGTATGAATAATCTCATAACACACTGAATATATCCTGTGCGCATGTATATATCTAATACACGTGTTCGTCTTTGGGGAAAAAATACAAATGTATGCGATGTGTGCTACACTCAGGATGCCATTGAAGCCTCAGTAAAGCTTGGCGGAACGTTTGGTCAAGCTTGGTTTCAGAAGCTCCGACACCTCCTGACCTGGAATGCCTAGACTGGAATTGCACCATGACAGAAGGCAGCAAGGAACTCCATTAAGTCTTTACCCAATTAAGTCCTTCTACTCAAAGGGAAGCAGCTTGCGCGTGGCAGTACAGTAAAACGCTGCTACTCAGCTAAATCTGAAGTGGCTCTACTCATATCAACTATGAAGGTAGCAGTGAGGCATCATAGCTCTCTTTGATGCCTTCAGAGAAAGAAGCTTAGGCTGCCATACAGATTTTCTGTTACAATTTTGAGGCAATCCCCACTTTAAAGTGCCGCCGTCCTTCTGCTACAACCTCTGTGTGGCCTCAATCCATGTGATGATTCTGCTGCCAAGTAAAATGTCACGATCCCGTAGCTCAAATTGGTGAATCTACACTGGAGTTAGGTCCACTGATCTTCTGGCAAAATGTGGAAGTGTGCGTACTGTTAGACCTCCTAAGGCTGTTAAATAACAATGTGACTCACAAGGAGAATCAATGGAGAAATTGTGCAGAATACCAGTCTAACTATGTTTTTATTAATTAAATGCTAGAACTAGCTAAAGATTAACCCTCTCTGGCTTCCTTTGGTGGCATGTCCTAAACACACACTGCATTGTGGACACATATTTAAGTGTTTTGGCTGTGTATTTCAGATGCTTACTGCTATGACAGAAACTCCGGCTGCTGTGCTGTTCGGTTTAGGGCCTGTGTTGAAATGCTTCTTTATCTTCCCAGCTACTGAGAGCTGATGTTCATTCTCCGGAAGGCCATCGTCCTGCAGAGAAATAAAGCAAAACAAAACTTCAGAGAGAAAAGGCAAAATAAGGGAATTGCAAGGTGATTCTGATAGCACCTGTCAATATAGAAAAGTTTACAAAAAGGTTTGTAATGAAATATGTGTCAGTCATTGTCTCCGTCAATATATCTAAGGTAATTATAAGATGAACACCATATTATGTCATGAACCAGCTTCTCTCTTCTTCTTTACCCAATATCTTCCTCTCAAACTTCAGGTGATCTTAATTAATAATCATTGTTAAATATTTTATTATTCTTTCTACCATGTCTTGACTACCACTGCCCAGTTATTTTTAGGTCCATTAATATTTCAAAGCTTGATAAGCTCTGACTTGTATATGATTCTGTTTACTCACGACATAAGTTTAAAGATAATGACCTCAAAAGTAGAAAGCACCCAAGAGAAACCAGAGGCCCTGTTTTGGTAGGATGCAGGAAAAGATCTCCGAAAAGCCCCGAGAGGTGCCAACAAAGTCCTTGTCGCATTGTAAAGGTTACAAACTCGGGGACTATGGGGTTGGGTGAATGTTCCAGCCACGGCTCAGTGAGTCCCACGGTGAGGAAACCCAGGCAAGACGGGAGCTGAGACATGCCCTGGCTGAGACCCTTGGGATGGGTGAGTGCGGGACCTCACCAACACCAGGATGTGTCATTGGTACGTCTGCAGGCCAGGGTAGGTGCGGGCTCACGGCGTGCTGTGGCATTCCCCGTAGCCTACGACTGTACCGTACTAAAACCATAGTTAAACAAAGCCACCTCTACAGATCGAATCTCTGACTGACGGATAACAAGGTACCGCAATTCCTTCCCCTGGTCCCAAGGCACCTGGGATGCCGTGGGGAAAGGATGGGCAGAGGTACAGACTGCCTGGGAAAGCAGAGAAGGGCTGGAGCCAGTGGTGGGTGGCCTCGTCTTCCTTGCCGAAGGACACATGTTCTCAACGTGAGTGAACCCGAGGTAAAGTAGGAACACAACTGCATGGCCAAGCAGAGGCAGACACGCGTTCTGCGGTCGTGCCCACCAAGCGAGCTGCCTGTGGGCTAGTTCCAGCCCAGAAACCACGCAGTTGGACCAGGAGGTGCCTCCTCCTGGCTCAGATATCCCACTTTTCAGAGCAAACCTGTCTATCTGCACCGAGGCACGCAGGCAGCCTCGACGCTAAAGCGAAACCCTAGCAGAAAGAAGGGCCTTAAAGTTAATGGTTGGACTTGATGATCTTAAAGGTCCCTTCCAACCTCAGCAATTCTATGACTCCATGATTCCATGACTTTGCACTTTTGTGCAAGTCAGTGGGTTGAATTCAAGCCCAAGACAAGAAAGGAGTTTTTTTTAGAAATTGCAAAGATCCTTATGCCTGAAAAAAGTGCAAAAAGCCACCGCTCAGTGAGACTTCCCCGCTAGCAGAATATGCAGGATTTCAGGCAACAGTACGCAGAATAGACGGAATAGGCAACAAAATGCAGAACAGGCAGAATACGCAGCATATCAGGTCACCATCCATCTGCAATGGTCATCCCAAGCTGGTACTGCGTGGTATGTGTAGCTATCAACCATGGAAAAAGTTCTTAAATTCCACTTAAGCAAAATCCGAGCAGAATAGAGGCAAACAAGAGACAAGAATAGAATACAGAGAGATGACAGACAATTTTTTTTTTTTTCTGGCTTTGCAGCAATTCTGAGTGCACTTAAAGAGTTACAGAGTCGCTGCAGTAAATCATTAGTTCAGTGAGCATATGGGAATTTTAGGGAGGGTGGTTAGGGTTTGTTATTTATTTAGCTTGGGGAGTTTGTGTTTAGAGATCCCTCACTCACCCCTTAACAAAATGTCTCAGCTGGCAAAATATGGTCAAGTGCACACAGCTGCAAAACACAAAACAAAACAATACAGCCCAGTAGCTGATTATTGTCTAGCACCGGGGAGTCTTGGCTCGGTGGTACATGACCCCTAAAAATAACCTGCTTTCCGCTGACCTCCCCTTTCCCAGAAGAAAGCCAGTCTGTAAAGTGAACTCTTCTTCGCTAGTGGGGGGGGGGGGGGGGGAAATCATTCTCTTGGCTTTCTTGACATGAAAGCCTGCCAAACTTTCACGTCGTCTTGTCAAAAGACTGAATTACGGAGAAGACAATAGTTACCAAGTCTGTGGTAATATTTTATTGGTGAAGCACCACACCCACAGTTCCAGTGGCGATGCGCCAGAGGCACATAGTTTGGGCTTCGGCTTTTCGATGAAATATCTTCCAGCTCAATTTAGGAGGCAGCATAGGGATATATGGGAATTACTCTATGGTTATGAAATTTTCTTACTACTGTTGGTGCTACCTGATGTTTAGTAGTTATCTTTTTATTATTATTATTATTTCAACGTGCTTTATAAACAAGCTAATATATATTAGCGGGCTCCTGGAATCACTGCAGCCAACAATAAAATAGATAGATACTGAGGGTGAGAGATGACCACTGTTTAACTACATACAAAACAGGCTGCTCTGCAGTTTAAAAAGGCAGGAAGTGTAAAAAAAACAACCCAAACCATCAGATTCGCCAGAATCAGCAGGGTAAGTTGTAGAATTGGATAACAGGCTAAACATTGCTGACAAGAATTTCATCAGGTTGCTGTAACGGGAAGGATGTCAGCCCCCAAAGAAGTTAACTGTTCCTTTCCCCTATTTTAACCTTTTGCTATAGGAACTATTTCTTGCACAGCAGGTTAGGATCACAGAATTTGATCTCAGTTTTAGCAGGCAGGACAAGATCTTTTAAAAGATGTCTAGTGATTTTTGGTGCTCAACTATGGGAACTTTAAAGGGTTATCAGCTTCAGAAAATATTGACTGCTGATGCTCTGAATGAAGCGCTCTCCTGAGCACATCTCAGAAGTTGAGCAGTCAAAATCCTTTGACAGCTTGAAAACTCTGATCCAGAATATGAGTTTTCACCTGAACAATGTAAACTGCTTGGCATTTTAAGATACAATGGGTTTTGTTTTTTTTTTTTTTATCAGCCTCCACAAAATACTTTTCATGGTCTACTTGCAAGCAATCAAAATAACATAAAATAAATAAAAGAGGCAGAGGGTCTTGGCATCATTTGAGTAATTAATAAACACTGTTTTCGTATTTGCATTGTTCTCTATGGCAGGAGACATTGCCACTCAAAGGAAAAAGAAGTGTTAAAAAGATGGAACAAAGTTCAGGCTTCCCAGACTCCTACTGCCCTGAAGCACTCAGATCCATTTCACAAAGCGGTCACAAGAGCTTTACTTTCCAAGCCTAAAATCATCAGATGAATAGGTCATTATATTACTAACAGCACAAAATTAGAGCAAATAGAAGTGCTGGAAAAGCTTTTCGACTCTGTTTCCTTTAAGGATTAGAAGGAAATTTTTCTTTGGGCAGTGTCCTAGGGCGTAACCAAAAGTAGTGCAGCTGCCAAATATGAAACGTCCTTTTAAATTAACTTCCTTACAAACGTCCAGCTCATTACTATTTACTATTCATTTCTTTTGCACACAAATTTCCAAGGCAGACATGGTTAAAGAAATATGTAAAAGCTCCAGTTTCCCTAATTCTTTTGAGGCTGGTGTGTGCCATCCTCCTCCTTCAGCAACTACACCCCACATTTTATATTGATTATTTTAACAGAGAAGGATTTGCAGAATGTAATCCATCCTTTTCGGCGTTCACTGCTTAATGCTGCCTTAGGAAATATTTACTACTTGTACAATGAAAAAGAGAGTAGGTTTGTACTGTAACTTGTACAGTATAATTCAGGTTACCAATATCATCAATGTTTAAAACGCCAGACCTCAAGCTTCCAACCTCTTTTGTAATTCTTTGGTTTTGCAAAGAATTTGAGCAGGTAAAGGGAAGAGCCGGGGTCCCTGTAGGGGAAGTATAAACTGACGGATTTGTTTCCAGGTCTAAGTGTACTGCATAGGAGAGACAAATCCAAATAAACCAAACGGCGGGGGCAAGGAACTGCCGCTGAACTGCATTGAGAATTCAAGATCTCCATCTGTGGCAGTGGCACGTAGCCAACATCTTTTCAGGTTTTGTTTTTTTGAATTGAAAACAGCTGGGATATTATTGACAGAGGAACTGCTTTACTGGTCTGACTCTGACCATAACAAGTTTTGCAGTTTCCAAGAGGATTCCAGCTATTTTTATAGCAAAAACTGAAACCGAAATGAGGGTTGGCTCCTACTGAAACTGTCAAAGCACATTCCAGGAATCTCAGCAATTTACCAAGTAATCACATAGTAAGCAGCTATAAAGTCGAATGGTTATTTACAATCTACAAAATGGTTTTATACGGTGTAAGCAGTTACAACGCTTCTATCAAAGGTTTGATCAAAGAGAGAAAATGTTTCTTAAAATTGTCGAAGAAAACACATGCCTGCTTTTCCAGCCAGCTGTCCTAGCCGGTATTTCAGCTGCACGTTTACCACTCTGTGAGTAGGTTCAAAACAGAAAAAAGAAAACGGAAAGTAAAGTCCAGCATTTGATGCCACGGAAAAATATTTAAACAGGTTACCTGGGAAAATGGAGTGTTAGGTGAAAACTCCATGTGCCATTTCTTTTCACAAAGACGGTATTTTACAAAAGTTGCAGATAATTGCTCAGGTAGTCATGCCACATAGATGGCAGAGCCTTTTATAAACAGGGATAAGGATATTAATTTCCTGTTCTGAAACCAGGAAAATGAGGTACGGGAAGGTTGTGCGGCAGACTTGCAGCTGGTCAAGCTGGTGACAGTATGGGGACGTGACGTTGGACCTGACACCGGTGTACAATCCTGCCTCCAAACACCAGCAGGCTGTCCCTGCTGGGCTGTCTACTGCGCCCTGCCCAGACCCACGTCAGGGAAGTGTCCTTATTCACGAAAGCATTTAAGCACCTGCTTCAACTCAGCTATGTTCTTATTTCTCCTGAAGTGAACTGGGATTTTAGTGCCATCTAGTTAATTTTATGCCTGCTATTAAGCGTTTCCATGTGTGATGCCTTGAAATAGGAGCGACGTTTGGAATTTGCTCCAGCACTTTCCTGAACCGGCCCCAGTGCTGGCCTTTCTCCTTCTAGAAAAAATATCTGGGGGACACATAAGAGAATTCAAAAGACGTTTTGATCTGCGTTATGAACTATCGTTACCGTATTGCTGAAGACAAAACACTGATTCGTCTCAGTTGCTAAAAGCAGCAATTGGATAGAAAAGAAGAAATTACAGAACTGTCATGGAATATTTGTTTCACTTATTTATGGACTGAACTGCTACAGGTTTTGATTGCAAAGAACTATAATCAGCATAAAACCACGAGAAAAGTTGCAGCAGAGCTAGACCAAAGGTCAATTGAACACAGTATCTTGTTTCCAACGGTGCATCGTAGTTGCTGTTTATGAAATAGTACATTTAACGACAACAAGTAGATCTTGAACTTTCCCTGGTATATCCTCTAGTTTCTGCCGACCAAGTACTTTGTGAGCCAGGAATAGTATCAAGACCACCATATTTAATAGGCACCGATGGGGTCATCCTCCAAAAATGTATCAAACTCCCTTTTGAATCTACTTATACTTGGCCTCTACAGCATCTTCTGGCAAAGGGCTCCTCATTTGAACTTACTGCACAGAAACCCAGGAATTTTCCAGGGTGCTTCAGTAACCAGAGCTCAGGTTTGGTTAGCGGAGCTCTGGAGTGTTAGAAGACTTCATCCCCTGGCCCCTTTCCCCGTCCGTCCCCGTCAGCAGGCACCAGCGAGGACAGGGGGCAGACCCTCATGTCACCTGCACACACCATCGCCATCACAGTACTGACAAAGAGCTGCACCTCTTCTTCTTAATACATCTTGCTAAAATGGCTGCCTAAAATACATTGTGGTCTAACTGAAATTAAAAAAAAGGGGGACCCGGGGGACATTCTCCCCCTCTACTCTGCACTGGTGAGGCCACAACTGGAATACTGTGTCCAGTTTTGGGCTCCCCAGTTCAAGAGGGACAGGGAACTGCTGGAGCGAGTCCAGTGAAGGGCAACTAAGATGATTAAGGGAGTGACGCATCTGCCTTATGAGGAAAGGCTGAGAGAGCTGGGACTCTGTAGCCTGGAGAAGAGAAGGCTGAGGGGAGACCTTATTATGGCGTACAAGTATCTAAAGGGTGGGTTGAAGGAGGATGGAGCCAGGCTCTTTTCAATGGTTCCCAGTGACAGGACGAGGGGCAATGGGCACAAGTTAGAACACAGGAAGTTCCGTTCAAATACACGGAAACAGTTCTTTACGGTGAGGGTGACAGAGCACTGGCACAGGCTGCCCAGGGAGGGGGGGGAGTCCCCTTCTCTGGAGATTTTCAAGACCCGCCTGGATGCAGTCCTGAGTAATGTGCTCTGGGCAATCCTGCTTTAGCAGGGGAGTTGGACTAGATGATCTCTAGAAGTCCCTTCCAACTCTGAAACTCCATGATTCCGTGATTAACAGTCCCAATGTATTTTCCAGAAAAAGAGGAAGATTAGTGACCGCATCCTTATGTGATGTAAACAAGTGATGTTTCAGTAACCTCAACGGCAGTGTGCAGCCCGACACCGTGGGTGACCTGCCCGCTCTGTGGCTTCTGATCAGCCACTTCCATCTCTTCCTCAGCAGCACTCCAGAACCCCCCACCCCGTCCTCCTCCCATGCAGACAGAGAGACACCTCAGTCACCAAAAGCCATTATAAACTGTGACAGAAGACCATGTCCAAGGACAGCACCTGGCACCAAGGAAAATTAATGTTTCAGCTGCTTGAATGTCATCTTAAAAATGAAAAGGTTTTCATCAGACATTGTCCTGCATCCTTGCACTCTTCGTACACTGCAGAAGTGCTCTGCATGAAATGGCATTTACAATTATAAAAAAAAAATGGTTTGAGCAATAAGGGAGCCTCCAAGACTAAAGCACATACTCGGTAAACACTTAACTGATCACCACTATTCTGGGCTATATGGAGGGCACTTTCATTAAAAAAAGGTTAACATTTGGCACTACTCTATATTTGAATTTTTAGAATACTGTTTTAGTGAGAAAAATATTTTGGATACAGCAGCTGAGGGACCAAACAGTATTCCAGGGAGGACTGCACACTCAAACTTGCAACAAAAGAAAAGAAACGTTATTTCTTCCTCCTTTAATTTTTTTTCTCTGCTCGGCCCAATTGTATTTCTTCTCTCAATTTTCCCTTTTGAATTTGAATCTGGATTTTCTTCAGTTTTTCTTTCTTGTCATCCAAATATTTTAAGACATATTAAATAGTTTGATAAAATTAACAAATCTTAAGTAGTGTCCTTGTCTCAAATTTAATTAAAGAGAAATCTCTTTATTCTCTGCCAGATTTATCTGTATGCCACCTCACTGATTACCACTTTTATGGCAAATGTTCAGTTGCTTAGAGATAAGCCAGGATACATAAACAGCTATTTTGTGCTAACTCAGTTTAAATGGATATGGCTGCACATAAATATATGTATATTTCAACGTCAGAAGCTAAATATGATTCTAAAGGTTTCCCTGTTTCATGCTGGATCAAGTAGGCTTAACACTATGGACCATATTTCAATAGCTCTTAATCATGACTGTCAGATTTTTGAGTCCATCTGATTTTAGGAGAGCAAAATGTGTCACTGAACCCGCAAGCTGATTGTTAGAGGTATAAATTTGTCAAGTGTGGTTGAGATTTGTTGAAAACCCGGCCCAAAATATTTTAGAGAAAACGTAGCCGAGCACGCATAAAATAGTGAATACTCCAAGGTAAGAGTGATATACTAAACCAGCCTGTAACCCAGCATATTCCTAGTTAAATCTGTGGCATTTTAAGAATGTGCTGGCTCCAAAAGGGCATAGAAAGGACTTGACAGAAAAGAGCTCAAAGGTGCCAAACTACAAGCAGCATCTCCAAGCCTGAAAATACTTACATTAACCCATGGATGCTCAAGAACTTGCAGGGCTGAGAATCGCAGATCTACATCTACTTGAAGCATCATTGTGATAAGTTCCTAGAAATGGAATACTGGGTCAAATTTAAAGAACATTTTTAAAGAACAAACCAACATTTAATTCACTGAAGTGCTCTTCAACTGATTATGTAAGAGTGCTCAAACACAGAGTGAACTATCAACCGCAGAAACATATTAAGATTATTAAAAAAAAAAAAGAACAACTATGAACTGCTGAACTTTGAGCTGAACTTTTAAATCAATATCTAACAGTACCTGGAAAAGCTAGAAGACAGTTCTGAGTTACAGTTCTGTAGCCACTGTTTAAGAGAAAAGCACTTAATACATAATGTACAAAACAGACGGTTGCATGAAATTAGGTTAGCTTCCCATTAAGAAAAAGCCAATTCCTCTGTAGGAAAAAAGCCAGCAAATCCAGAATTTTACTTTAAGCTGTTCTATAAACGACATAGAGGATATTAAAAAAAAAAAACACCTTAAAACCATAATTTTTCATCCTTTGATTTCCTCCGCAATTACCTAGTTTTCAACCAGCATGTAAATAAACATATATTTAATTCCACCAGTGAGTGGAGCGCACAGAAAACAGGATGGGCAGTATGACAGCAAATCAAGGGGTAGCACCAAAGACCAAAGTTAATAATTCTTACTGACAAGGAGAAGATAAATGAACAAGCTAATGCTTCAAAACAGAAATTTTAGACTGAACTCTTTGTAAGGAGTTTCACAGGAGAACACCATCGGCAAAGGACTTGCAGAGTTCTCATTTATGATGCTATGAAACAAAGCCTGCTACAATACAACCATGTGGTTTAGAGGACTTCTTTCAACCCTATGACGGTATCATCTCATTCGTTAACCTCATTAGTTAACAGGCTAAAATACTAGTCCTGACCAGCCTCCTATATATCTGTAAGAACAGGATTTAACTCTCTGAAGAATGGAGATTCAGAATGTAGAACATTACTTTCATTACCTGCATCCACTGACAAATTTCATTTTTTTTTTGTGATATTAAACACTGCCACACTGAAAGAAACAGGATGACAGTTTTGCCTGGATTTGCCTTAGAGGTTACAGAAGTAAACTGGTAGAAATGAAGCACTTATCTACAGGATGACCATATGAATAGTTTTATGGTTTTGACTTTTTTTTTTAACACACATATATGTATTAGCTCTCTCTATATATATTTATACACATGACTATAGTGAATGCCAGACCCCTAGAAAATCCGTGAGTTAAACTGTTGCTCCAGTGCACTAATGAGAGCTAAAAAACCTGATCTGCTCTGAAAGTATAATGAACTCTGTCAGGATTTGTGCCTGAAAAGCATTGTATCTGCCTTAGCAGACCTCAAGCTCTACATCCTTTGTGTCGTGTGCCAAGAGGCTTCGGCCCATGAACTGGTGGCCAGAGCAAGTCTGTACTTCATACCACACTGACGACAGTAAGGAGTTACAGGCAACGTGAGGCCTGGTTCTTTGACGGAAAGAAACAACAGACATATCATCTAATGGGATTAAAAAGGGGAAAACAGCCTCCCTATAATATTATTATATAATATTCAAAGGCTCCAGGTTGGTACCTGGTCCCCATCATAAAGTCCCAGGGAGCTTTCAAGCTACGAAGTGTAGGTCAAGCAAAGTCACTTAAAATTTTTCTTGATCGGTAAGGGCTGCAGGTGTCTCTGTTGTGTGAGACATCATATAGAGACGGGGTCCATTTCAGAACCACCTGGAATCTAACAGACAGACAGTGATCAAATGACAACATGGTCGGTGATCCAGAGGAATCGATAGCTGTAGCAGGAGATGTATGAGACACGTCAAATACAGCATTGTGAAAGAACAACACGCATTAGACACTGGCACTGGGAATCATACTGGAGAAGAAAGTATCATCAAGTATAAAACCCACCTTTGCAGAGTCAGAAACGTTGTCCCAATAAGGAGATGGAAAATCTACCTGTCCCATCAAAATCTGATCAAAAAGCACTTCTTGGTCGTCTCCACTTCTGTAAAGTAAAAACCAAACAAAAACAACAACAAAACCCACGAAGAAATTATTTCCAGAGCTGGTTTCAATAGGTTTCTTGAAATTGCTTTTAATTGGTCATCCTTTATGCTTTTGGAAGCTGTTGATTCCCCCCAAGCATGCAACCACGGGTGTGAACGGTGAGATCATAACACAAAGTGCATTTGGTACATTCTTTCTGAGGTAACCTGCTTGTCTTTAGGATTGTCAACAACTTTGCAATCTCTTTGAGGGGGAGAAAAGATCTGACATGTCCTTATTAAGTGGCTTACATTTTAATTACCTTTTACCGACCACAAAGTATGTTGTATTTGGTCCATGAAAGAAGATGCTTATTTCACTGTGTATTTTAAACATCAGGCAAAGGCACCCAGAACCCGTAATGGAGGGTCTTGTTTTGTAATGCAATGAAGTTTAAACTAAAATAAACAAACATGAGACAGAGATTTTACAGTAATATCACAGACATTTATGGGGTTTGTGTAAATTACTATGCAGAGCCTGGGAAAAAACAAACCCTATGAGCATAGAACTTTTTCCAGTGGGAATCTCTGTGTTTAATGCAAAAGCAGCACAGGGACCAATTCACAGAACAAGGATGGTTGAATAGATCAGTCCATACCCACGGAATGGAGGGAAACCACAGAGCAGGATGTAAGTAATCACACCCGCTGCCCAGATGTCCACCTTCAAGCCATATCTGGAAGTGTGAGAGACATGGTTAGAGACATCCAACTCCTATGAACTACAGTACAAGAACAGACGAAACATTTTCAGAATTATTAATAATTTCTTATATATTCTCACCTGAACTTTTTCTACGTCCAACCTACCTATCCTAATCCCGCGTTCAAATCTTTTTTACATTTACATCTTAAAACTACATTAGATCAGAATGTAGGAGCGCACAGAAGATGCTGCGCTGTATTCTTGAGTTAGAGTGATGCCTACAAACATAAAGCCTGCAAATGTGACACAGGCTGCTCAAGCCAGCAGGCATTTACTCTGTGGAACAAATCAGAAGAGGATAGTGTGTGATAACAAAAGAAAATTAAGTCAACAGAAATTAGCAGTCTCTGGGTACAGATTAAGAATTAGTTTTACTGTATCTGCAAATGTCTATTTAGTAACACAGTGTTGAGCTGAGAAGTTTGAGGCCAACAACTGGCAGAGGAACCTGATATAACTCCAAAGTTGGCCTTGCTCTGAGCTCGTATGGACAAGATAGCCTCCAGAGACCCCTTCCAACTAAATTGTTCCATAAGCCATGACTCTGCATCATCCCCAAGCAAAGGCAGCATAAAAATATTAAGTGCAAGAACTCCCATCTGGCATACTGGCGAGAACATGCTCCACTGTGTACACATCAAGGAATCATCACTGGAAGTCATTTACCCAGTTTCAGCAATGATTTCTGGAGCTACATATGTTGGGGTCCCACAAACAGTATATAGAGGTCCATCCACAATCGTTGCTAGTCCAAAGTCTCCTAGCTTCAGGGACTTGCTTCCATCTTGGTGTTCATAAACCTAAAGCAGGAGGAAAATTCAAAGGTTTAACACAAGGTAACTACTATATTGTTTACAAACTACCTGAAACGTTCGTTCTAATTTACAGTCTTTTTTCTCCTCCTTACCAACAATGTACTTCTCCGCATACTTTGAAAATTCACAGACAATTTGCACAACTTCCCTTGAATGCGCTCAGGGTGTTTGGGAAAGACCTACCTCATTACCTGGCCAAGAAAGGACATGCTACTTGGTAGAAGCTAAAGCCCAGAAGCAAAGGTCTGACCTTCCAGCAGTGACATTCCGAGGTTAACTCCCCACTGACAGCCAATTCACAGTGTAGGGGTTTTTGAGTTTATTCATTTGACTTGCAGAGCTTAAAGGCTCGCACAGGAATTTCAGCTTCTTAGATAACACAACAGCGACTGCACTGATAGCAGCAACAGATTCTTCTCTGTGTGTTGAAGTCACAAGATGCACACCTGGCTGGACTACTTCACCTAGAAACACCGTCCTCTCCTTGGATGACTGTTCAAACACCAATCAGCATCTTAGCGGTATGTTACCATCATCACCAACAGACATAGGTAGGGCTGTTAACGAGTATGGATGAAAATGCTGTCTTAAAACATGGTCTTCAGAGCAGCAACATGTTCTTCTGTGGGTTTGTATGAGTGCAAAGGGAGATTAAGATATAGTCACAAGAAAAAAGCTAGGAACATCAGTAAAAAATAACACCATTTTAAAAGCTGGCTCAATGCAAAGGAACAACCTCAAACCTGCAAACACCGAAAACTTACCAAAAATTGTTTAAAAGACTAAAATGTATCCAAATTAAATACTAGAGTGTGAGTCTTTCTTTAATCCAGCTGCTGGTTTGGGTTCTTGCTTCCCACTTTGAAATGGTTTATGATGCAATTTAATGCTGTTTACTACAACAGCACCTTAAAAAATGGAAACAGTCTACAGGAGGCCTTCTTAAAGTATGTATGCATCACTTTCTTATTTTGCAACCCAAATCAAAGCTCCATGCAGTCTGGTTCACCAACAGTGATATCCTGACAACAATTAGCAGTAGCACTGCGCAAAATTAGAAGTTATCATACTTCACAATCAAAACCAAAATCACCCTGAATACCCATCCTGACCAGCTACTCCGACATCTGAAATCACATTTATCTACAACCGTTTGCAATAGAAAATCCCGGTTTTTCCTTACAAAAATACAATAAATTCTACAATGGACCCTTGAACAGTTCACTTTGTGCAAAACTGAAATCTTGAAGTCTCTCGCCACTGTTTGCTACAGATTTGCTATAGCTCATAATACTTAGCTATATTATACAGCCCACCCTAGTTTCTCCTTCGTTAACATTAGTCACGTCTAGAGAGAAAACCCCTCTCTGTCCTGAAACCCTCCTACCAGCTGATACAGCCACACGCAGACATTCAGAATACACAAAATTCTTCTCCTTTCCTTACGTTATTTTTAACAATACAACTGGATCTTTAAGAGGACCAGCGATTTGGTATGGATTCCCATTTCTCTGCTACTAAGTCAGAAAAAAAGATAGGCTTACAGAAAAGCACTGGGAAAAAAAAAAAAGCAATTATGGTTTTATTAAAAACACAGATTGTTAAATACATCTGGTTCCTGAAACTAAAGAAAGTGCTCTCTGAAATGGCAGTAATAAATCTAATTTCAACAACAGTTTTAATTAAAGGCTAGAGACTAGAGCTTTAAATATTCTCTTGCTGAAAAATGTAAAGTGTGCACTTAGACATCAAGAGCTAAATTCAGTCTAATTAGCATCTCATATTCTATTTCATGTGGTTATCTTTTACAAAGCCCTTTGTGAGTTGTGTTAACCTAGTGAACGTTCATAAGTTCTCTCCTTCAACAGACCGCACCTTGTATGACTCATATATCCTAAAAATCAGTTATGGGAAAGGCTTGTTTGGCAATATGTACCAATGCAGAAAGTTTGGTACTGCGCATTTTCTAGTATTTTGCCCCATCTGTTTCCAGGAATTACTTTCCTTGGAAAACTACTTCAGTTGACTTGTAAAACTGCAGAAAGTAACTTTTCCTCACCCTGTTATAACTCCATATAAAAAGGAGCCCAAAGTGAAGTTGTGGTATGTTACTTGCCAGTCAAGGAATGTGAAAGATAATTTAATGCTCATGTTATTCAGAACAAACGCTATATATGTTCCACTACATTTAAATACTGAAGGGCAATTAAAGAAATGGGGATTAGTGCAAATTACCCACTATGTAGTGCTTTCACTGTTTTAACTAAGCAATAAAACTGTGTAATTGTACAACACTAATTGAATGCAGCCACACATAATTGTGTGCCACCATATGTATCCTATTACTATAAAGACTGTCAGTATTTTCTAAGCTGCTCTTGTGATCAGTGCAGATGGCAACAGTCAGAGAAGTTGTTCTCTAGGGTTTATTATATGGCTATAAAGACATCCCGTGACTTGACAAAATAAACGTTCTAAATTGCAGCAATTATGAAAAATGTTCCAATTAAAACATGGAAGACACTCTCTAGAGAACAAAAAAAAAATGCTAAAAAATCACAGGTATTCAGCATACCCTAAACTCTTGGACAGTTGACTGTTAGGTGGGTTTTGCATGCCTTGAGGATAATAAGGATAATTTAAGCAATTAGAGAAATAACTGGTGTTGCACATAAGATGTTTGAGACAGGTTCACACACACAAAGATTTATCAGCAGGGTCTATAGCTGATGGCACACTTCTGCTTTAAGGGTGGATGTTACTTCTGGGCAAAAGGAAAAACCAAAGGAGAGAAAGAGGGAGGTGAAAGAGAAAGCTCTTCCAGGAGCCGGGAAGAGGTGCAATACCGAGGCTCCAGATGAGCATCCTCCTCTGGGCACTCCCTCCATGGCCGCATGTTCCCCCATATTTTTCCTGTAGTGACTCTATAGCTTTTGTCAGGCCTTGCTCACCCTCCCTGTTGTTTTTTCCTGCTAACGGGGCCGTTATCCTTCGGGCACACATCAATCAGGGCAGATGCTGCCTACCCCATCCCGGTTAGTTGCTCTGCTTTGGGCAGGCCGGTTATAGGCTCCCCTAAACCTAAAGCCACAACTCATAGGTAGGAAAAGGGTGGAGGGTAATGAGCAGATTCTCACACCGGTGGCCAGGAGAACCTACTCTAACAACACTATTGGGGTTTGCGGGAGCAAGACCGTGACAGTTACGGCATGAAAGCAACAGCACAAGAACAACAAGGGAAAAATACTGCCACGACCACTTAGGTGAAGGGTTACAGAGCTGCAAGTGAAAGGCAGGCTATGGAAGGCAAGTAGAAGGCCCTCAGCAACAGAAAGGCTAAGACCCATATGGCATTTTGCACGTGTTTTATAAATACCATGAAAATAACCCTAATTGCAATCTTGTGATACAAGGGACTAGCCATTCCATTTGGCAGGTAAGAAGATAAAAGTAGAAAGGTCAAGAGACACTAAGGCCACAGACAGCCAATGTCAGAGACAGGGTCAGAACCCAGGTAAGGCTGGTTCCAAAGCACTCTTCTAAAGAAGCATTTGTTTCTTTCAAGGACTTGATAAACCTTAGACAACTAATATAATTTGTGAGTAAAATGCTGGTTGTTGAGAGTTAGGATGCTGCAAGAGGTTAAGTGCTGCATCCTCACTGCTCAGTATCAATATCAACGTAGGACCTTTACATATGCATAACACCAGAAAAATCACTCCGAAACAATCCAGCTACCGCACAAACAGTGCGATCATCCCTGGTAGTGGGTAATTACCAGAGATGGCTGGGTAGGCAAATTTAACTCTCTCCCTGTTGCCCCCACCTCCTGCCTACCTTTCTCTCTTCCCCCAAAAGCTTAACTCTTCTCTTGTCAGACTTTAGGCATTTAGAGACATGTCAAGACAGCAGCAGGACAATCCTAGCCCCAGACCAAGACCCTCCTGCACATTCCAAGTCACAGCATTAATGAATCCAGGCATGGGATTCCTATAACTTCTGCATGCAACCACCTATGGACACCAGCACAAGGGCGGCAAAAGGAGTATCGATCACATGTGTCTAACAAAATTTCTACCCAACATGTTTTTAGCAGTTTCTGGAAAACGAGGGCAGGCTATTTCCTCACCCAGAAGTATAAAGGCACCTGTCACTAGAGGAACCTCAATTGTAAAATTCCCATTGCCTGGAATTTTACTTGAGTCAGCTTTCCCATAAAACCTCTCAAGCAGGACTGTCAGTACTATCCTCAAACCAGGACAAGGACTAAATGCACTGCACTAAGTCATGGCAGAGAGCACACAGTTGAGAGAACTGATATTCTAGGTATCTTCAACATTGTTTTATGGTTGCAGAATATATGGATAATTGGGACATCTTGATACTGGAACATGTCAGCAAATTTGGGAAAACTCAGAGAACACAGAAATAATCAGGAGACATTAATTTCTCAGAAGAAATATCATTTGGAGAACACAACTGCTGCATTCAATAGAAACATAGAATCATAGAATGGTTTAGGTTGGAAAGGACCTTGAAGATCATCAAGTTCCAACCTCCCTGCCATAGGCAGGGACACCTCCCACTAGACCAGGTTGCCCAAGGCCATGTCCAGACTGGCCTTTAACACCTCCAGGGATGGGGCCTCAACAACCTCTCTGGGAAACCTGTTCCAGTGCCTCACCACCCTCAGAGTGAAAAACTTCTTCCTCATGTTCAATCTGAACCTGCCCTCTTCCAGTTTAAAGCCATTCCCCCTCATCCTATCGCTACATGACCTAGTAAAAAGTCCTTCCCCAGCTCTCCTGTAGGCCCCCTTTAGGGACTGGAAGGCCGCAATAAGATGTCCTCGAAGCCTTCTCTTCTCCAGGCTGAACAGCCCCAACTCTTTCAGCCTCTCCTCATAGGAGAGATGCTCTAGCCCTCGGATCATCCTCGTGGCTCTCCTCTGGACATGCTCCAGCAGGTCCATGACCTTCTTATGTTGGGGACTCCAGAGCTGGATGCGGTACTCCAGATGGGGTCTCACGAGAGTGGAGTAGAGGGGCAGAATCACCTCCTTTGACCTGCTGGCTACACTTCTTTTGATGCAGCCCAGGATACGGTTGGCCTTCTGGGCTGTGATCGCACACTGCTGGCTCATGTTGAGCTTCCCGTCAATCAGCACCCCCAGGTCCTTGTCCTCAGGGCTGCTCTCCAGCCATTCCCTGCCCAGCCTGTATTTGTGCTTGGGATTGCCCTGACCCAGATTTAGGACTTTGTACTTGGCCTTGTTGAATTGCATGAGGTTGGCTTGGGCCCACCAGCCTGTCCAGGTCCCTCTGGATGGCATCCCTCCCCTCCAGCATGTCTACCTCGCTAAACAGCTTGGTGTCACCAGCAAACTTGCTGAGGGTGCACTCGACCCCACTGTCCATGTCGCTGACAAAGATGTTGAACAGTACAGGTCCCTGTACCGACCCCTGAGGAACGCCACTTGTCACTGCTCTCCACTTGGACATCGAGCCGTTGACTGCAACTCTTTGAGTGCGACCGTCCAGCCAGTTCTTTATTCATCAAGTGGTCCATTTGTCGAATCCATGTCTCTTCAATTTAGAGACCAGGATATCATGTGGGACAGTGTCAAACGCTTTGCACAAATCCAAGTAGATGACATCAGTTGGTCTTCCCTTGTCCACTGCCACTGTAACCCCTTCGTAGAAGGCCACCAAATTTGTCAGGCATGACTTGCCCTTGGTGAAGCCATGCTGGCTGTCACCAATCACCTCCTTGTTTTCTACGTGCCTCAGGAGGATCTGCTCAATGATCTTGTCAGGCACAGAGGTGAGACTGACTGGCCTGGGGTTCCCTGGGTCTTCCTTGTCTCCCTTTTTGAAAATAGGGGTTATGTTTCCCCTTTTCCAGTCAGTAGGAACCTCACCAGACTGCCACGGCTTCTCAAATATGATGGCCAGTGGCTTAGCGACTTGATCTGCTAGCTCCCTCAGGACCCGTGGATGTATCTCATCAGGTCCCATGGACTTGTGCACCTTCAGATTCCTCAGGTGGTCTCGTACTTGATCTTCATCTACAGTGGGCGGTTCTCCATTTTCCCAATCATTGTCTTTGCATTCTGCGTCATGGGCAGTGTGGCTGCAGTCTTTGCCAGTGAAGACTGAGGCAAAAAAGTCATTGAGTACCTCAGCTCAGTCTCTGTCCCGGGTAACCAGTTCTTGCGTTTCCTTCCGGAGAGGGCCCACGTATTCCCTAGTCTTTCTTTTCTCGCTGACATACTTGAAGAAGGATTTTTTGTTTGTTTTAATGTCCCTGGCCAGATTTAGTTCTATCTGGGCTTTAGCTTGTCTAACCCAATCCCTGGCTGCATAAACTATTCCTCTGTATACCTCCCAGGCTACCCACCCTGTTTCCACTCCCTATAGGCTTCGTTTTTCCTTTTGGTCATGTCCAGGAGCTCCTTGTTCATCCATGCAGGCCTCCTGGCTTTTCTGCCTGCCTTCCTCTTTGTAGGGATGCATTGCTCCTGAGCTTGGAGGAGGTGGTCCTTGAATATTAACCAACTTCCTTGGACCCCTCTTCCCTCCAGCGCTTCATCCCATGGCACCACACCAAGCAGATTCTTCAAGAGGCCAAAGTCAGCTCTCCCAAAATCCAGGGTGGTCAGCCTGCTGCGCACCTTCCTCGTTGCCTTGAGGATCTCAAACTCGACCGTTTCATGGTCACTGCAGCCCAGGCTACCCTTGAGTTTGACACTGTCTACCAGCCCCTCCTTGTTGGTAAGAACAAGATCCAGCATAGGTCCTCTCCTCGTTGGCTCCTCAACCACTTGGAGAAGGAAGCTGTCCTCAGTGCGACCCAAGAACCTCCTGGATTGCCTATGCCTGGCTGTGTTACCCTTCCAACAGATGTCGGGGTGGCTGCAGTCACCCATGAGAACCAGGGTCTGTGAACATGATGCTGCCCCTATCTGTCTATAGAGGGCTTCATCCACTCGGTCTTCTTGGTCGGGTGGCCTGTAGCAGACTCCCACTGTAATGTCCCCTGCTCCCGATTTCCCTTTAATCCTGACCCATAGGCTCTCAGTCGGCTCTTTATCCATCCCTAGGCTGAGCTCCATGCATTCCAGCTGCTCCTTCACATATAAGGCAACACCACCTCCTTGTTTCCCTTGCCTGTCTCTCCTGAAGAGCCTCCAAGCCTTCCATGCCAACACTCCAGTCACAGGAGTCATCCCACCAAGTTTCTACAATGCCAATGAGATCGTACCCTTGGAGGTGTGCACACATCTCTAGCTCCTCTTGTTTGTTCCCCATGCTCCGTGCATGGAGAGCAAAAATTCTCAAGAGAGCAACATTCTCAGAAAAAGGGTATGTTTTTCACTGCCTTCAGTGTTTAGGGCTCATACAGTTTCAGTCAGGAAAAGGAAGATTTAGGCTGTCTATTTGGGAAAGTGGCTTAATAAAACATGTTATAGTATTCTTTGGGAGATGCAGCAGGGAAAAGAAGGACACTGACATCTCTTCCTGGTTGTGCTCTGACATTCTACATGATTAGGGCACAACATTTACACCCACCATGTTTGTAAAACTGAACTTGCTAATTACTTAGGCAGCTGCAGAAGTGCAGAATAGTCTGCTGAGGACAGAACACCTTTGTATTTATGAGAAGCTTGAAATTATACTGCGGCTTACTAAAAGGTCACTTCTGGTGATTATTGGAACAACTCTGCCGCTGTGTCCTGGGGAACAGTCTAGACATACCAGTTTATGTTACTGTGCTTTTTGTGATAGCTGTTATTTTTAGGAAAGCTTTACAATGCTCAGGTTAAAATTAAAAGACCAATGACTTAAGAGACTGAAATAAACTTGGGGGGTGTGTGAAGGGAGGGAGAAGCGCAGACCTTCTCTCACACTCTCCCAAGGTATCAACAATACTAAAAGCTGAATTTTCACTTACCAGTAGATTCTCTGGCTTGATATCCCTGTGGACAATGTTCAGGCTGTGAAGATATTTGATGGCACTGGCCAGATTATAAAGCATCCCACTGGCATCCCGCTCGGTATATTTGTTGGTGGAAGTAATAGCATCAAAAAGATCTCCTCCCTGGAGCAAAACGACCATGGCATATGAGCAACACTGCTTGTGAAATGACTGAAAAATTTAGGGAAGATCAAGGAGCATCATTTATAGAGGAGGAGGAGGGAGGAGCAGCACAGTTTTCTTGCAGCTATAAACTCGGGGTACTGTGATGATATCCCCCATAACGGCAGCTGAACATATCAGTATTTCAGAACCATTTGTCATGGCTTAGGTGGTCAGCCAAGAGGCCGGAGTCTCTATACAAACCGTTCCCACCTGCTGCTGCTTTTGTAACATGCCCAGCACTTGCCAACCTATGTGTTCAGAGCCCCGGTTACAAATTTCTGGCATGCCTACGTACTTGCCTGTCACGATGCCACATACCAACCCTTGCCACTCTTTGCTACAATCACAAACAGGCTGACATCAAATTTTTGCCCAAAGCCTGACTGAACTCCAGAAAGATGAAGAAACTGAGTAAAACTCAAACCAGCTTTGTGTCATCACTGCTAGCCTACTTTAAAAGTTTGTTTCCGTTTCATAAAACTTTGAAAATGTGGATTTTAGAAACCACTTTCTCTACACAAGATGTGAAGTTTTGGGTAGTGCGATGCTTCTTGCAACTAACACTGAAGAACTTTCTAGCATATATGTCAGGCAATCATACTGGAAGACACTTAAGAATTAACATTAGTATTTCACCACAGCTACAAATACCGATAGCAACTTGTCCCATTTCCAGCTCATTGTGCTGTCTAATTCAGCTAAAAGATACTGCCAGTGAAAGAAAACCAAGAAAATAAGAGAGAAAGAAAGAAAGAAAGAAGAAAAGAAGGAAAAATAAATGGAATTCCTCAAAGCTGAAATGATCTTCACCAGGATCTGAGGCAGCCATGACATTTGGACTGTATTTCCAGAGCTGAGCTGGCAAGGGGGAAGAAGAACATGTAAGTGCTTGGAGAAAGACCAAAAAATAAATTTAAAGAAGAGATTAAGGAGGAAGCTTGACAGAACGGAGGAAAAAACAAACATCTTTGGAGAGACGATACTCAGAGGTATTGGGCTTTCAGCCAAAATCAAACCAGTACCATAAAGAAAATAGACCAACAAAAAAAAAAAAAAAAGAAAGAGGCAGGAAAGGGGATAATTCTGCAAAAACAATGCAAAAAATCCCTGCTGCAGTCAAAACATCAAGAAAAAGAAAACACAGGACACTGTATTTTAAAGAAAACATAGGTATTTTCTGAAGGCAACAGAGGAGTCCAAGCTTTGCCAACTGTCATGATTTTATCAACAGCCTCAAGTTATTTGCTGGGTTTTTTTTTTAAGGCTCAGCTCCAGAGTAAACATTGTTTTCACTAGCAGAAAGGAGGAGGGGGCAGAAACAAAGAAGAATTTTTCCAGGAATCACAGCCACAGAGAAAAAGGTAGGAAAACACAACCACCAAAGACTCGAACCTGAGAAAACAGTCGTTACTTGTTAAAAAAACCCAAACAAACTATTAAAAGTTTTGCATTGTTGAGGCGCAGCTGAAGTCTGCCAGGAGAGGTTTATTCCCACCGTAGATGCAAAACCCCAGCTTTGGAAACTGCTTGCAGCCAACCATTGTCAAGTCTGGACCACATCAAAACCTCTTGTTCTGGCTGGTGACTGATTGAGATACATCAAGATACGTAGTGTCAAGGAAAAGGAGGAATAAAAGGGCAAGCTAAACCAGAGAGAGGATTAGAGAGTAAGGCCAAATATTTGGCAAAGGTGCAATACCATGTACATCATGGCATTACCTGATCCCTAAGTATTAGATATCAGCATGTGGCAAAATATGTGGGATAAATAATCTATCTTCCCTAAGCTCCTTCCTGTGAAGCCCCTGTACCAGCTGCTTTTTAACATGAGGTAGTGGATTAGACAGATCTTTGGACTTATCTAATACGTTCCAGATGCTCAGGAGAAGTGTCAATAACATCAGCAAAGGATCTGCCTCCAAACAAAGAAAACAGCTCGAGCTGAGATATGAGGGGCGAGAAGGAAAAAAGCTGAACCTTAAAAAGGGAAGGGAAAATTTCAGCCTAAAGTCAGAAGAAAAAGAACAAATGTCCACGTGCACGAGAAACCTAAAGTCAGAAAAAGATAGGGGCTGCAGAGCACATTAACAGACGGCCAAGTCAATCTCGGGCAGAAGCATTTTCTCCAGTTAAGCAGCCTACTTCACTCGGTAAAGTCTCGCACCAGGTAGCCTGGTAAGAAAAGAGAGCGCATATTTAGTCTGTGGGATCCTCTGCCGTTAAAAGAGAGGCGATATCCTGCAAAGAGTTAACAGAGCTGACAGCTATATCAGGCAGAATTGTTTTCAGACTTCGCCTTCCCTGAAGAGCACTTGAACCTGCAAGGTTCTGCTTAGCCGATTCACACAGCAGGTCCCTATCATTTACTCAGGCACAAGGGGTGAGTTCAGGATGACATTTCAGTCTTAAATCCCCTGTTCTGGAGCGAAATGGGAGCAGTAACATCTGAATGCAGTTTTTATCATCTGTGCACATGAGGAAGTATACTTGGAAGTACAGTAACCAATTATTTATTTATTACCTTGTTATGTAAATGATATAATCTCTCTTTTCTTCTGCAAAAGTGAAATCATATCCTGGAGCAGTAAAGGAAACTCTGCAATAAATCTTGCTTGTTAAATTGGCCAAACCCCTGTTAGGTTTGAATAACAATTTTGTTTCGCTGTGTAAAAAGGCAACGTGCCAGAAACCAGGTCCTTGCTTCCTTTTACAAGCACCACTTGCAATGTGTTTATATTTGTATTTATGAAGTGCTTTTTCTTACACTTTACAAAGCAATGAATGGCCTATCTGCCATGAGGTGAGGGCAGTATTCGCAGCAGCCACTTATGTCAAACATGTTACTGCCAATTAATGCAGGGTGGCATTAACTGAAACCGTGCTCTGCAGTATCGAGCCTTTTCTCCTTGAATTTCTTTCCTGTCTGTGAGTTTGATTTAAAGGCAGGTCTTCAAAAGTCAGTCAATAACAGATGGTTAATCAATTCTAACAGCGCACGCTATGAAATGGGAACAGTCAGCAATCGGTGAATTAACAATTAATGTCTTTCCAGAAATACCTTCCCTGGTGCCCGTAGAGTATAACAAGGCCTTCCTTTTTTTTTTTTTTTTTTTTTTTTTTTTCCCTTTTCAATTAAATATTAAGGAGTCAACACTTGCTTCAAAGAAACAAAGTTAAATTCCCAGGATTAGGATATTTTTTCTAAATTTCTTCTATTATTCCGCATAAAAGTAAAGAACATTAAAGCAGTGCTCTCTAAGATATCTGAACTACAGAGATGCCTATAAAGCCCTTCTATAGCATAGTTAAAAGCATAAATATCTTAGTATGGGCACCAATCCTGAAGAGCGAAGAAGAAAGAGTGCAAGAAAACAGATTTTTCCAGAAAGTGAATATAATGGATGGTTTTCTTTATATACATTTTTTAGGCTAGTTATTTTGTAAGAGTTTTCAGCCCCCTCCTCTCTTATTTAGCTGAGTAGGACTTTGATTAAAAATCCACCAGAGACTACAGTTTGAACATTTTTCAAGCATGAATAGCACAGCAGGTTGCACCCATAAAACCAGCTATGTGCTTACGTCTTGGCATGTTAGACAAGGCACAGCTTTTACTTCTTAGCACACCTCATGGGGCCAAGATGAAGGATTTGTCAATGCAGGCTGAAGCTGGGGCTACGTTAGATTACAACGCTGCGCAAGAGTATTGAGGCACCTTTGAACGAGCTCTCATGGACGCTGGGAAAAACCTACAGTAGCACGGATCTCAGAGTGAGCTCACTTATTATATAAAAAGAGCAGTAATTATGATTAAAATACTGTTAGATGGCTAATGGCGTCCGAGCTGAAGCTGTGCTATTTCACATTGCGCTCCTGAGTGCGAGAGAGGGCTGTGACTACGAAGAAGGTGGGAAAATTCTGCTGCAACTGGCTACAACGAGGGGTTCGCAGCATGGAAGAGTGCCAGTATTTGGGGTTTTTTTCTTAGGATTTAACTTCTCCATAAGAGACTAAACAGGGATGCCAGGTACCCTGTTAGCTCCTTGCCACCAGCATTTCCCAGTGCACTTCCTCAGAACTTGGAGGTGGTGGACAGCAGGATTAGCTGGATCATAAGCTCCACAGCACCACTCAAGCCAAGGAGGGCATCAGGAAGACTCAAACTTGAGGGGACAATGTTGCCATCTCCTGAGCTGTGGAGCACGGTTTGAGCTTCCCACAGTTAACAAAACTGTCCCAGCCTGCCACAGGGACAGGGAAGATCTGTGTCCCTCCATCCGTGGGCCCCACTTGACAGCCTCCCTTGCCTGTACAGCACAGCAGCTTTGTGGAGAGCAAGGATGTGCAGCTCCGCACTGGGAACACAGCTTGTGTCACTGCCCTGCCAGAGCACAGGGGATAATGGACCAAACAAAACACTTTTCATTCTCCTTGCTCTCCTGTTCCAGCTCAGAGCTTGAGACATTCTTTAAGAAACACGTGGACCTGGGATCGTCCTATCTAACATCTCAAGGAGGTGCCTACTTTAAGAGCATCCCCTAATCTCCACCTACAACCGGTGCAAAGCAGAGAACAATCCTGCTTGCCAAAATTGCTTTCTCTCACGACCTCTGGTGGTGCCTGTTTCTAACCACAGATACAGAGGATGTCTACTGAAGGTAACCACACTTTTAACTTAAGGTAAGTGGAAGTGATCTGGCAGCCAGGGTTCAGAGCGCCTGATTTGCTCACAAGTGTTGAGCGTGCACATACAACAGGCCTCAGGCCTGCACACAAACGCTGCTGCTGCACAGCCTCATTGTAATCTTTGTCCTGAAACACTGAGATAGGCTGAGAGAGTCGGGGTTGTTCAGCCTGGAGAGAAGAGAAGACGCTGGGCATACCTTATAGAAGCCTTCCAGTATCTGAAGAGTACCTACAGGAAAGCTGGAAAGGGATTTTTACAAGGGCATGTAGTGATAGGATGAGGGATAATGGCTTGAAGCTGGAAGAGGGCAGATTTAGAATAGATACTAGGAAGAAATTCTTTACTCTGAGGGTGGTGAGGACCGGAACGGGTTGCCCGGAGAAGTTGTGGAAGCCCCATCCCTGGAGGTGTTCAAGGCCAGGCTGGATGGGGCTTTGAGCAACCTGGTCTACTGGGAGGTGTCCCTGGCCATGGAAGCGGGGTTGGAACTAGATGATGTTTAAGGTCCCTTCTAACCTAAACCACTCTATGATTCTATGAACTGTGGATTTCCCACAAGTAGGCATGAAAGGCTGCCTTGATCAAGACACAGGAATGAGATGGCTGCTGGGAAGTTCTCCTTCCCGCAGAACAGCTATGGAAGGAAGGAGAATCGCTAATTCCAGTAGTGAATGTGACAAACAGGTGAATTGTGTTAAAATAAGTATGGAGAACAAAGTGTCCTCAGTGGTTTTCTGTCCTAACTTGGGCAATTCACTCAAATGTATTTTTACCATCTGTTATGCACAGTGACATACTTGTGTATTAGTACCAGAACCGAGAGCTAAATTCATACTTCATGCACTTCACTCTTGACAGTATGGGGACAAGAGATGGCCTGGGCTGAGTTTCATAATCCAGTTTGAATATGTAAAAATCCACCAGTGAGTGAAACAAATACATGCGATCTGGAAGTTACTATGAAGAAATAAATAGGACCACAGATACAAAATTCTGCCTTTGCAAACTTACTGTTCAGAATAGAACCATGCTTTAAATAGCAGGTTTTTCGCATTCACCTCCCCCCTCCTCCAGCTTAAATTTAGATTATTATCAAGGATGCAAACTTGACAATGTTTTAATATAAATCAGTAGAGAAAAAAGACAGGTAATACTGTTTAAATTTAACATAAATTAATAAAATTTAATTAAACTCTATTTTATCAGAGAATACTGAATTTTGAAGACTGATACTTACAGCTATTCAGAATGGGTATATTTGCCACTCACCTCCAGGGAGATGCATTTTTTAAAGATAAAACTTTTTAAAGAGAATTATTTGGGGGGAGCAAATAAACCTTGTGATCTCTGGAAGTACTGTCCACAGAGCAATTCTGAGTGTGGTTTACCAAAAGCTAAAGGTTTGAAATATTTTAAAGCTATAAAAAAATATCTGACACATCTTTCGGTAAGGTGCTGGACAAGACTACTTGCAGAGATTCCTTCCTTTCTAAATTATTCTGTGATTTTATGGTTCTTAGTAAGCTTTAGTACCGGTGATACTTCTGAATATGGTTGAAACAATTTTTAATAAGCAGCTTATCTCCAAAATACTCACCTTTACAAGTTCCATGACAAGGTACAACTCAGTTGGCATGTCCATCTCCTCAATCAGAAGTACAATATTGGGATGCTTGACTCGTCTTAAAATAGATACCTCATTCTGGATCATGTGTTCCTGCCACACAAAAGAAATCTTTAATGACTACGGGTTGGTGGGAGAAACTCTCACCTCCACTGTACAGCGGAAAATGCAGAGACAATTGGGAGCTGCATGGATTCTTCAGGGGTTTTTAAAAACCAGATGTTGCCTCCAGCAATATGAAAGGAACACATCTAGAAACAACATCAGTGTGATAACTGAAAGAAGAACAGAGAATAGAGGAAGAAAGGGAGGAAAAGACATGTTTCTGATGCAAAGAAAAGTTAAGCTTCTGAAATTTTTTATCCAATACAGAATCTTTCCATTTAAAAATATAACATCTTCTCAGAGAACCCTTTTTTAAAGATTGTTAAAGATTTCAAAAGCCAACAGAAATTCACTTAGTATAAAACTGACATCAATTTGATTAACCTTGCATACTGTTCAGATATTGTGACCTGTGTTGTTATAATTATTAGCATTCTTTTTCTGTTTTCTATAACGTCTGGGATTATGAAAACTAGAGGATATAACTACAGGGGTGAAGAGCAAGGGGAGTAAGTGTACCCACGCACAACCAACCAACTGGAGAATCAACACACGCATCTAGAAAGGCACATTGCAGCCTTTATACTGATAGTCCAAGGGTCTACAGAGGGCAGGCAAAGGCCTCAACCGAAAAGATTCTAACACTTGTCAGGAAGAAGACTAATACCAACATCTTCCCAAACTGATCTCTCACAAAATGTTTCTTGAAAAAAATAATCTTTTGCTCTCATACGATTTTTTTTTTTTGTACTTACTTTTCCTCTACATTTACTTTTTTTGATTATTTTCAGAGCATATTCTCTACCAGTTGATCTGAGGAAAGAGAAAAGAAAAAATTGTATGTTCAATCACACTGAACATTTTTCTCAGTTGAGTTTATATTTGTCATTTGAAGACAGTAGGTCTGGGCAAGAATTCTATTCAAGTATTTGTTTGGTCAAGAAATGAAGCTGGGATTTGGCTGAAACGGTGAACTTGAGCCAAATTTATTGAATACATGTGACTGAGAAAAAAAATAAGCTTTTTTTTTTTAAAAAGAAATTAAGACATTTCAATGTTTTTAAAAAAATCACCGTTTTTTCATTTCGTAGTGGTATTTGTTATTTCTTCTGCAGTTTTACATAAAAATATTATATAGTATTCACAAATCCAAATCTCCTCAGAAAAAAAAAGTTTTGTTTTCTATAATACAAACAATACAAACTATGGAAAATACTTTTATTTTTTACTTAAGATGAAAAGTCATTTGTTTGCACATCTGCACTCACAACTGCTATGATAAAAAAGTCAGTCCTTGGAATGTTTTATGTATTCAGTAAGTATATGGTATTAAGCAGAGTTAAATATGGTGTTTGTGGGACAGAATATGAAAGGTTCTGGAGACAGTAAGAAATTATAGAGAATTAGTTCAGGATGAGAACACATTTTAAGTGTTTTTTTGGAAACCATATACTGTTTATCACTACCACACATATATAGATATTTATTATACAGAATAATGACACAGAAAAATAAGTTTGTAGACAAGTTCCATTTCTTGATCAAGTTACAAAACCAAAAGATGGCTGTAAGGATGAAACCAAGAAGCTCTGTTCACAGGTTAAGGTTAAATGGAGAATGGGTGATATAAAAAGCTCTTACCGAACCACTTTCATTTTGCAATAAAAAACTAAACAGTTTACAAAAGCCTACTATGCTGCACTTAGGCATATGTTTGGTTAAAAAATAAAATAAAAAATAAAAAATAAAAATAAAGAAAAACATAACCTCTCAAGCATATGGGGTGTTTCTTTTCATTCTTTGTTTAGAAAAACATAGTTAAACCGATACATTAAATTGATATATAATAAGTTAAACAGAGAGAGATGAATGTGCCTAAAAGTGTGTACAGCCTGTCAAATAGGACATGCAAAGTGACTCCTAAACTGAAAGCACTGTGGTAGGAAAATGACCGGGCATTTTCATTGCCATACTTAAGCATGGAGAACTCCTCCGTCAATGACGTACCACTAGGTATTAATTTAAGTGAAAATGGGGACTTGAATAAAAAGAGAAAAAAAACAACCCAAAATATTAATTCGGTTTGAGTTCCCAGGTCAGCAGGGAGCAAAGACCATCTGTATTAAGACATCAATTAAAAGTCTGTGCAAAGAAGTCACACTGGATGATGATGTTTATGACTTGGAAAAAAAAAAAGCAGTATGGCTGTTCAAGACTTAAGCAAACACATCCTGGTTTGAGGTAAAACAGAACCAATTTTCTGTTCAGTAACTTCACTTTTTAGCTGGGCCTCTTCTAACTGCTAAAATTAACAGCATATTGTGCAGACGCTGTTCGCTTTCAGGGTGATAAGACCAATTGTTTATAGCTGATGCCCAGGCATGGTATGCAGAGAGGCTCCTGCTTAGACTTATTGCTGTACCACCCAGGGGCAGCCAACTTTGTTACTTGCCCCGTTGGAGGGTCGGAAGCGGAAAAGCGTAGAGGGGTCGCACCTGTAGGGAGGAGCGGACAGGACAGGTGACCCAAAACTGACCGACAGGGTATTCCATCCCATCTGCCTCATGCTCAGCATAAAAGCTGAGGGATCAGAGGGTCAGCCCTCTTTCTTCAATGGCCGACGTCTGGGGAGGACTCTGTCTGTCCATCTGCCTTTGATCCCGATCCTCAATCCAGATCTGGAATCCAGTTCCCGTCCATCACTCAGTCCAGTCTGGGACATCCCCAGTGCCAGCCGGTGACATGATCATCCTCCTGGGAGCTTGATATGGTTTTGTATATATTTCATTATTTTCTTTTCATTGTATTATTAATATTTTCATTAAAGTAGTTTAGTTCCTTCTAGACTTATAAGTCTCTCTCTCTCTCTCTCTCTCTCCTGCCTCTCCTCAGAGAGAGGTGGGGGAGAGCATCCGTCATTCTGCCTGAGTGGCCAGTCTGGCCCAGCCCAAACCACGACATTAAAAACTTCTCACATCTATACTCCCCTACCAAAAGGTTTAATGCTACAGCCCCCAGAAATGGGCCCACATGGTGTGCCCCTTCCCAGTGTTGCTGTTTGGTGGTTAGAGTCCTGGCTCAGTGCGGGGAGAAGCAGAAATATGGAGACTATTTTTTTGGGGAGTAGAAGGAGGAGGTAGGTGAAGGAATATTAGAAATTAAGATATCTAGGGTTCAAACACAGACAAAATATGCCCTCTTTCAAGAGGAATCTCTTTCAAGCTCCTTGGTTGCCCTAGGAATGCTTCCTTTCTGTCATGAGAAAGGAAATGGGTGGTTTTTGTTGGCCATGGGAGACTCCATGTACTCCAAAAAACTGGAAATCTGAGCTAGTGAGGAAATGTCAGAATTTGGAAGTATCTGAAAGTTAAAAATGAACACGTATGAAAACACCACAGGACAAATTACATATACGATGGAGCAGATACGTAACGAGCAGATGACAACTCTGACTGCTCTTTGTTTTGGTAAAGAGAAAATTAAAGCTAAGATAATGCAAATCCTTTCCCCTAAAAAGCTGCAGAACCGCAGGCTGTCAGCAGTGCTGCAACCTCCGTAACTTACACACCCGCCAAAAAATCCGCGCGGCCGTGCCAGAAACTCAGTGGAACGGGCATATCACCTCTCACCTATCACTCAACCCAAACAATAAAAAGGTGCCACATGAAGTAGGAAACACATTACGGCTGGATAAAAGTCTGGACCCACCGCTCTACCGCAGGGCATAGAGTGAGACCTCTAGTTCTCAAGAGGGCTCTGTGCCACGCTCCTCGGCTGCTCTAACCTTTCGCAAAGTTCACAGAGATTTCCACTGCACTGGAGACAAAAATCTATATATCTTCATTATTTTTGTGTGTGCCTTAAACATATGTGTGGGGTGTGTGTGTCTGCGCGCACCTTCACAGATGCACAGAATGCAAGCTTGAAGTTCCCACCTGAAAATTTGGAAGATCTTTTTTGGTTTCTATTTGGGCTGTTCCTTGTCAGAGGAAAATGCCTGCGAGTGCATTTGAAGTGTGGCTAACCAGTCTGGTCTCCTGGTCTCCACAGCTACGCAGAAGAAGTATCCACATGATCAGTGAAGATGTGTAACAAGACCCATTCCTACTTGCTTAACACCTCACGGCGCTATTCCTTTGAAGTCTAATGCACACAGGAATTGTATGTGAGAAAAAAGTAGAAAAGTCCTCTGTCCCAAGTATCACCCCATCAATTCTGGCTCTGCAAATGATGGACATATCAGACTTTGAAGTGAGGTGTTTTTTGCTTAGAAAGATTGTGAAGAATGTTTTTGAAGGGGTTTTACATGTACTGGCTTTAATTTAGCCTCTGAGCTTTTAATTTCTCCTTCCACACTTGTGATGGCAAGGGTATCCTGCTTTAGAAGGGGAAGCTAACAGGAATAATCCTACTTTAACTTTCAAGCTCTCCCAAAGTAGTAACTTTCTGATATAAATGGCACCTATGGAATGGTATGGCTCAGAGACCATAAGGGTATGTATCTGGGAATACCTCAGCAATTGTGCTATTTGAGCACGTATTCACTAGATATGTTGTGTTATCGGATACTTCTGGGACCAGGGGGACAGACAAGAGAGGAAACAGTTTTCATTTAATCTCTCGAGGATATTGTAATCAGTATTATTTTAGGTGTGGTGGGACCTATACTTAATTTTGTTCATGTCTTTTCTCTCAGCTGGAGAAGAGTTGTAAAATGCACATTTGAACTGGCTCTCAGCAAAACCAGCATTTTCAGCTGAATGACAGTGTATCAAAACCTCTTTTTTTTTTTTTATATTGCATTGTAACCTGCTTCTCTCAGTCACTACTCACTTTACTTTTACCTTGCTTTTTTTTCTTTTCTTAGCTATATGTTTTCACCCATGTTTTTCATCAGTCATGCCCCCTCCATAGGGTTTTACAGTGCTTTCTTATTTTCATATCGTTTTGCTTTGATTCCTTTAGTTTTCTACATTCCCCAATTTAGTATTCAGACCCTGAGGTTTGATCTGAACAGTTATCGCCCTCTGGATGACCAGCTCCACCATGAACTCTCTCTGACAGAGCTCTAAAGGCCTCACAAGGGCTTTGGCCAAGTCCCACAAGCATACCGTCAGCTGATATAAAATCAACTCTTCCCCCTTTCCCCAGCAGCTGTCTTCGTGGTCTCCGACTCGCCAGACTCTTTCAGATGTAGAGCGGGACCCGTCTTTTTCCAAAGAGACTCCAGTTTAAAACCAGCCAAGCTAATTTATCAACATCTACCATGAGATCTAATCTTGACTTACTCTCTAAAGTTAATATCACATTCTTAAAGGCTAAAAAGTTCCTTCTTTGAGCCCAAAGGTGAAGTTACAGCCTTCTGTAAGAGTGCCCTCTCTAGGATATGGTAACAGTGGATATAAAACTTCACTCGTGGAATTTCGTTACCAGCCCTTGACACCTCTACTGTTCTTTCTTTTTTGCTTTGTCTGCACAGCTACTATCTAACATGAGCAATCTTGCAAATTTCACGTACCGGTACCTTCTGTCTTTTTTACCCCATGTTCTCCTATTTTTAACAATACCACCAAAACGCAACTGCGGTTCTCCTCAGAGCATTTCTGGGTTTGTTCCCTATTTTTCACACTCTTAATGCTGGGTAGAGCCAGTTCAAAATTGGTTCATGACCTGCCTGATCAGATTTAGAAACCGACACCTTAGCTTGTCAACCGGGACACTTTCAGCAACTTTTGAAGTGACTTGTGACTTCTCTAACCTGGTGCGGATGTCTAAAGTCAGTCTTTAAGGGCAACTGTTCTCACCTGTTAACAGTAAAGGGCACTGAAGAAGTCAGATTTTGATGTCTGCAGTGCAGGCTCCTAAAGTTGGATGGAGCTCACATAATGGCATAAAGCAGGCAAGGAGGAGACAGATGCCCATTTAATTAAAGATAAACACGGAAGAGGTTACTTCTCAGTGTCAGATGGCAGAATAGATGGATCCAAAGTCAGCTCTTTGTGCTGACCACCACCACTACACCGCACACACAAAACTTCCAGACATCTTTACAGAATGCTCCTCCACGTGCAATGTTTCATTGGCCTACAGTAAAGGGAGAGTTGCAAGAACATACTGCAAGAAAAGATGATATCTCAACAAGAGAGATTTAACACAAAGAACTGCTAAAATCATGCAGAGTGCAGCAGAAAAAAAAACAACCCAAAACATATAAAAGAAAGGATTAAATTCATAGACTGTCCTTTGGAGACCCCCTTTTTTTCACATGAGAGGGCATTAGTCTCGTTTTTCCATCTGGCATTGAGACATTACCTTATTACACGTCCTATATTCTACAAATAAAGACATGATCTAGAGAAAGCATGACATTAATGATTAATTTTACAGTAATAAGCATATTATCCTCCTCACCTTTCTATACACTCCTTCACAATAGCAAAATTTCCATCTCCTATAGTTCTTCCAACTTTATATCGCTCTGCTATCGATGCTGGAACCTGGAAACCTTCCTCCAACACTTCTGAAAGAATCATTAGTACATTTTTATTGTTAGTGAAGGAAACACAGATGTTGCACATAACACGCATTTTAAGTCTACGGTTTAGGAGCCTGGAAACCATTCAGAGTCAGTATCTCACTTACTGTACAGTGAAACCATGCTGCTGACATTGTATATACTCAACAGGTTTCACACAGATACAATAATGAAAAATAAGACTTCTGGGGGCTCAAACATACCACCATTCGAGTGTTACATAGTTTACCGTTCCCATTGCAATACGCCCCCAGGACAAAACCAAAATTGTATTTTTTTAATTATGAAAAGGCCTCTGTGATCTGCACAAGCGCAGACCAGCCTCCGAAAAGGGTTGGAACTCCTTGACACAGCATGATTAAATATATGTACCAAAGAAGTCCAACACTCAAGCACTTATTTTATTACATCCTGTAAACTGAGACATCCATAAAACTCCTCATGTGCTAAGTGCTAGTTCTCCCCCTCCCCCAATATTAAATATTTAGTTTTTAAACAAATGTTCTCAATAATACTACCTCGCATGCAACCTGGGCGCCAGATGTTTAGGTAAAATTGCATTACACAGTGTCTAAGCATAAGAAAAGTTTGTCGTTTCATGTGTTTTAGTGCTCATTCATGTACCATTATTTCTAAATGTATTTGAAATAGCGTGTTACAAATACCTAACATGCCTCTAAAAGCTGACTGTAAACTGCAGCTGATACAAACTACTATATAAATATTGTAACGTAAAAAAGCCTCTCAAAAACGTGACTTGAATTTACACTCTTAAAGACAGCGCTTTTAACTGTTTCTTCATCTGTCCTTTGTTCCACTTTAGTATTAAAAGTGAAGGTTATGATAAATGGAGGCTGGTGTTTGCCCAAACTTACAGGCAGCATGAAGAGTTACTGTCAAACAGGAGCATACACATACCCTTACGTATACGTGCGTGTGAACTGGCAGTACTGGAGCAGACACTATCTCTTAGCCAACTCGCTCAAAGCCTTAGCGTGGGGTAAGGCCAATAATTTCTGAGTAAAGATCCAAGACTGCAATATGTTCTTTAGTATTGTGACAGATGAGACAAAAAAAAAATTAGTGAAATAGTCCAGTCAGCACTGTGTCACCTGTGGAACTAATATCTCGAGTATCCTGCAACAAAACCACCTCCGAATAGGGACGTCCAGACCGTATCTGATCCGGAGTGACTCTAACTGGTTGTCTAAGGCTGATGAGCCTCCTCACGGAGAGTCATCCAGCCCGCAACGCTCCCACCTTCTCCGGCAGGAAGAATGACTCATTTCCTACACAGCTGCTGTTATCACTACACGGACTGCTTTGAAATGTCAGCCGTCAAATGTTACCTTCTGCAGGTCCATCATTTTCATCCATAGAGCTGCAAACTTTGGTGGATGCTAATGAGGTAGAGGAGCCACTGTGTTGGGAGCTCTGGAAATGGAGAGACACAAACGAAAACAGATGATTTTTAAGGAGCACGAGTACCCGCAGCACGTTCCTGCTGGACACACGTCCCAGAGAGGCTTCAGTGTTCCCTGTGTGACGTATCAATCTGCTTTGTTGGAGGGATAGGTGGATGCTTGGGAAGAGTTCATTTTTTCCACTGAAATTACACTTTTGGTACCCCCGCGTACATGGAGATATCCCCATCACGTGCAGCAATGCGCAGCAACGCTTTTATGTATGGTCCATTAGTTTCTCCCTATTCCACACACATTTTGGCAGGGAAAACTGAGGAGCTGTATGCCCTCTGCAGGCAGGAGGCTGTTTTCTCAGCGACATCGTTAACCCAGCAGGCACTCGATGCGTGAATGTCTGTTTTGCCTGAAGTTGGCTTTGTTACAGGCAGAATTCCGCACTTTTGCAAACCTCCCTCTGGTGAAATCCTCCCCGGTTGCGTTGTAAAAGGGAGAAATTACGGTGATGTATGGAGAAAATAAAATGTCAGGGTGAATAACGTCTGCTTCTTTGGAAAAGCCTTTGATTGGGTATAGCTCACTCGAGGTATGAGTCCGTACCTCAGATTTAAGTACTTGTACAGCATCTACGTTTGCCTGTACAGTTAATGGGGGGAGGACAGTATCTCTGCAGTCTCTAGAAGGAGACTTGTAGCCACCTAGCTTGGATGCCAAAAGTATAGCGGGCAGGATCTCACTAGGGAAGCCTTCCAAAGCACCTACCAATGTCTATCAGTTACATACGGACTCTAGGCAGGTCCTTACGGAAGACTGCTTCATCACGCATCTAGATGGATGAAACTACACAGACATGTGAGACGGACTGGATTTCACCCCAAAAATTGTATCCTGTGCTGCGTAATGATTATACAAACACATCTTCAGGATTCTCCCGTCTTCAGAGGAAACCAGAAGAAGCTATAAATGTAACAGTGGCCCTTTAAACTTACAGCAAAACTGCGCGTTTCCTCAGGCCCACGTGTTGAAACAGAAGTGAGAAGTATTCAGAGGATTTCCAAAACTAAAACTTTCTCAGGTTCACGTGCTGAAAGGTTACAAAGTGCTGCAGTACTTAATTACCTCCTTCAAACTATATATTACATAAATTGCAGGCTAGACTGCACGTAACCAACACTCTCAGTTCCTTATCTGTGTTCGCAAGGTACCTAGATGCCCACAATCAGGGTGCCAATCCACTTCACAAATTTCATACATCTTCTTTGGAACGATCTCTCTCCTCTGCCACTGCAGAGCACAGCCAACGACTGGAGCAAGAATAACTAACGATGCAGCAGTTGGGATTTTTGCAGAGCACGGAGCCAGGGAGAAGGCAGTCAGCAGAGTTAAAACCTGCCCAATATGCTGAGTTCATTTGAACAGACTTACTTTTAATTTCTCCCGCCATAGATTAAGGTCAGATGATTTAGACAAAGGCTGAACTTGGCCTATTTTTCACTAAATAATCCCGAGAGCTTGCACAGCCCGTCTACCAAAAGATTCTTTGCTCTTTTTTTTTTTTTTTTTTTTTGCCTTTTAATCAACCCTAGCTCATTCTTTTCATCCATCCAAGCATTACTTCTGAGCTTTGACCAGAATTAAAAATTGCATTAATCAGTTTTTGGACTCCTTTTGCTGCCTCTTGACACCAGAAGTGAACACTGACTGATTTTATGCAGCCCTCTAAGATATCACTGCCCGTGTTTCATGATTAGGATGTGTTTATGTATGTGCTAGTCTTGTGCTAAACTCTGCAGGACATCTCAGTAAAAACTTACCTCTGGTTCTTTTTTTGAACAAATGAGCAGATGAGGATCAAGGGAACAGGAAAATGCTAGGAGTTCTCATGCCTGGAGAAGCCACTCTCAAAAGTCTATTTTTATACACGTGTAATGAGAGAATTGTTTCCTTTACAGTCCTGCTTGTAAAATAAGCAGAAAAACATGTTTTCTCTACTCATTCTGCTGTGTCTCTTTGTTTCCCTAGACCAGCCATCCGATTTCTTACTTCTTTTCCCACTCCACAGCATTTTCTTAAAGGAATTACAATTTAAATATGTTTAATGTTTGTCACATATACAATCAGGAATGAACCTTTACAACATTGAAGGGATACGACACAAAAAATTTAGTGTTACATTTTCAGTAGATTATCAAACAACAACTCTATTCAGTTTTTTGCACTTTAAATAGAGAGATTACACTTTTCGGCAGATGTTAGGTCGAGCACTGCTGACTACGCATCGCTGCAGCTTTCTTTAGCAGTCCGACGGTCTCTTTACGGAGTTTCACACTCATCATTATTTGTGAGAATAGGAGATGTGAAAATCGAGACCTAACTCGGTGGCCGCTTCTTCTCAGAATGGGTGCCTAGAGACGCTCAAATTTCTGTTTGGGAACCTAATTTCTCGAGGACCCTCAAGCTGAGGTTTAGCTGAGAACTGCAACTGTTCAGGCCTTCCGAAATTAGATTCCTTCAAGGGCCCGTTTCAGTAAATCACTTCAGCAAGTGCTTCACTTTAAATACTAAGAGTCTTAATGGCCTACACACGACTGAAATTAAATTCACTCCTGAATATCTGTTTCAGGTGTAGCTCCCTAAATATCTATTTAGCCCAGGTTTAGTTAAACAAACTGGGGGAAAAAAAAAAAAACACAAAGTGACCCATAGAAAACTTAAAGGAAATAAAACATCAATACGAGATCAACTTTTTAAGTGCCCTATTTCTTTCCTTATTGACGCTGTGTAAGGATGGGAAGGCTAAGGTGATATTCGGAGCTGAAGAAGAACTAAAGCGATGCATTGGGAGCACGTACTGTAGCCCAGGCCTGCAAACAAAGCAGACAGCCCCTCCAGTGAGATCGGCGTGCGAGCAGAGGCACGGCTCGCCAGTCCCAAGGAAGCGGTAGCTAAGGAAACATTCGCTAAAAATACATATTGGGATTTTGAAAACGTGCAACTTTTTTGAAATTTTTGAACTAGTTGAAAAATATGAAGAAAACGCATACTTTTCGTTACCTTTGCCGAACCCCTCCTATTAAAACAACGGATCGAAAAGAAATCAGGAACTGTACATTTGCATATATTCCGCACATCGGCTGACGGACCCCCTTCCGCGATTAAAGAGATGTTACTAGGTAAACACGACACAAACATTTTCCTCTTTATTCAGTCCTCTGGAACAACACGCGGGCCTTTATTTATTTATCTTTACTCCAGCTAGCAGGACATTCCGTTTATTTAGACTTTAATTAGCTCGTTGTTCTCACAAGCTGAAAGCCCTCCGGGTCCCGCAATCCTTGTGGGTCTCGGTGTTCCTTCCAGTTGGCTTGCCAATCGTGAGGCAGTCTGTCGTGCACGCTGTTGCTCTCACAGCTGTGGACCCCATCAGGGACATTGCAGATGGGGAGAGGGAGGGGGGGACTGGGGGGGGGAGGGGGGGGAAACAAACTCTAAGCAAGAGTAGAATCTCTTCAACACACAGACCTTAATGCAATTAGCTGTTTTAATTTTAAGAGATGCTGAGGTGCTTGAAATGTCATCACTTCTACACAGATTTAAAGGGGTCCAGTTGCACAGGTTGCCAGCACATGGCCATTTTTATGGCACACCTCCATAAAAGCGATGGCATAAAAAAAATCAGGTCTTTGGTGTAAGGATTTCAGATCCTATTCAGGTTTATATAACAGATGGCCGGCACACCACACATCTCATTGATGTGAATGGAAACATTAGCGCTATAGAGTTTCATCCGCGTCTCACTGGGAGATTTATTTAGCAACTGTTTTGTAAATAGTTTGTATCTCAGTGGAAATTGCGCTAAATCCATGAAAAAAAGGCAGTAAAATAAATATTACTGTAATTTCTCTCTCCCCATACTCACCTTTGTCCTAAATTAATCTTAAAATCCCACTCCAACTAAACAGTGGGAATTATTCCTGTGGACTACCAGTATCGGCACTTATGAAAAGAAACTTCAACAAATATGAGTAGGAAGTTTGTTAATGCACTTCAGATTCCTGAATCTTAAACCCCAAACACCGCATTATATTTTTCCAAACCTCTCAAAACCTTTATTAGCGCATATGGAGTCTACAAAGTCTCTCAACAATAGATTCCTTTGTATTTTCCGAGCATGAAGGAAGCATCTGGATGAAATGTGAGTTACAGAAATGCACACAGGTGTAACGCTAAGTGTGGATCTCATAGAGCTTTCTGCTCTTTTAGAAATGGGCTTAATGAAGCAAAGATTAAAATTAGTAAACAAAGTGTAAATTCGGGAAGGAGGCTCGGGAGAAGGGACTTACTAATGTCTTTGAATGATGCCTCCTAAGATTTTCCCTATTCCGAAGAATTCTACACAATTTAAAAAAACGTAGAGCGAAAGCTATGTGTGTCAGCAGTATGTGTATGATAAAGTTCAACTCAGCATGGATAAATAGGATTAAAACCAAAACTAAACAGTGAAGCAACCACGCTCACCTCTTTTGGAGCCCATACTAGTGTTCAGCCTGGTTATAAATAACCTTTGCGAGGTAGTCATCATGAATTCCCGACATAGCCAATTCCTTAGCCTAAAGATCAACACAGTTAATGGTAAAATAAAGCCAACAGTCCAGTGCAAGTATTAGCTCTGAAGGACTTTGAAGCGTTCAACAAACTCCTGTGATACGTAACAGTGTTAAGCAAGAAATAAGTGAGTGAACACAACAAACTGGTACATCTCCAGAGAACCAAAGGTACAGCAGAGGACAGCTGGTTTAAAACAGTAAAATAATATTATTTTGGTGAACCTTTTAGAAGACAAATTCAGCTTTTTATTATTCAATGCGGAGAGCAGCAAAGGGTTACACTGAAACTCCCTCTCCCAGCCCTGTCCAGTAAAAAATGTTTTTGATTTTCCTTTGTTTAATGGCTTACATTTTTTGGCCCAGACAGCTAAAATGGGAAAAAAGTTTTCATGTAAACAGTGCAGAGTTGGCAAAAAATTACTTTGTGGAGAAACATCAAATCCACAGTCTTCATGCTGAAAGAATGGAAGCCAATGGAATTCAATGTACAGAAAGAGAAATGATGCAATAGTTTTCTTTTCAAATTTGGACACTGCACTAAACTGACACATAAGATCCAAATTTATTTATAAAGTGCTTCATCTAGAAAGGAACAATAAAAAAATCTATGAAAACCTGCTACTTATCCACAGTTCTACATCCTGCCCTGTCTTGTCAGACACTTGACTTAAGAGAGGCCCTACAGAGGGAAATGATATTTTGTTCATTTACGCCATTCAGGATGTACATAGCTCGGAGGAGAGAAGTTCAAACGACACAAGCAATAATCCAGCCTGTGCCATTCAGGAACTTGTGTTGGTTTTCTTCTTTGAGGGACAGAGGGACAAACGGGAGAGTTTACAAGGAAACGGAGCTGACAGACTGAAGTTAAATTTTCAAGCTGAAGCACTTTGTTTTATTAGGATCCTCTTATTAAGCTGCAGCATCGGCTGCTTATACATTCATTTGATTTGTGCAACAAAACAATTCTGAAAAACCAACATAGTTTCCTATATGGTATTTAACAGTAAACTTAAATCTAACCTCCGCTAGCTCCTAACAGCTGCTTCCAAAGCCGAGCCATAATTCAGACTGTAGGCTCACTCAACCTTTGGCGTCCTCCAGAAAAGATTGATGATCTAAAAAAAAAAAGTATGTATCGGATTCATGGTATCGGAAGTTGACCTGTCATTACTGTATCCATACTGCGGTTAACATAAAAAGTTACATGTGCGGTAGTGCGATGTGAAGGTTTCCTTTTCCCTTTTCTAAAGTTATACACAGGCAAAATTTTCCGCTCAGCTACAGAATAAAAATTCAAAGGCCGTCAAAGGAGGTTCTTGTTTCTTCCACCTAATTAAGGGCACAGCACAATCACCACTTTTATTTTTAATCTGTTTGTGTTTTATTTTAAACGCTTTCCTGGTATTCTTAACTGTTGGTAGAGGCAGAAACCTCAATTATTTTCTGTCATCTTTTCCTCATTTCTACAGTGCGTTTTCCTTTCTATGTCTGTACCCTTTTTTAGGCAGAACTATTTGCTAACAAATAAGAGGGTTTCCAAACTAGAACTGCCATCAGGCCCACAGATCCCTCTAGGAGAGTGTCTGAATATCAGCTGAAGCATCGGACTGGTAGATGACATGTCAGAAATCGTAACGCCTCTCTTCCCCCGCCCCCACCAAACAAAAAATAAAACTCGCATACAGATATGTATTTTTAAAGAGTGGAAAGATATATCAAGGAAACAAGGTACTTATTTTAAACCACTGTGGGGATATTTCGGTACTCTCAGCTTTTTACAGGCATATTTTGCTAATACTTGTCTTACGAGGAGTGTGCTCCAGCCGAATTGTCAGCAGGAGCCGGTCCCCTGCTTTGGGTACAGTCTACTAATTTCCCACTTCATACCTCAAATTTCTCCCATCGCATACAGACAAACTTACCCACAAGCAATTCAAGGCAGGTATATTTACTTTCTCCAAAAGACCCGTTAGAAACCAAATTCTTCCTTGAAGGATCTTTCACATCTACACACTAGAGCCCAGAGTTTATTATTTAAAAAAGTGCTGAAGGCGTCTACCATTTAAAGGAATCCTTTAGGATGCATGAATCCCATATGCTTACACTAAGTGAACCGTTAGATGGACAATGCTGATCCAAAATGAACAAGCGATACCAACTGCAAGTATTTTTTTAAAGCCTGTTAATCACATTTCCAAAATAAACTCACTGAACAGTGTGTATTTTTTAAATATATTTATTACATCGCTTACAATAATCTACAGTAATGTTAAATCTAGCGAAACAACAAGTTGCAACCAGGATGACATGGTCAAATATGAAACACAAGTACAACACAGTATGATGAAACAACGGCACAAAAATGGAGGTGATTTTTTTCAGCTGATTGTATGAAATAAAACATTCATCGGCATTTATTTTTGCAAGTTTTACATTTTTTTGTTGATAAGTCAACAGCTTTCTTTTTGGTTTCCTGCATCACAATTAATACAAAAATGGTATATTTTAAAAAGCAAATATCCAAGCACTTTTCTTTAAAAAAAATAATTGTATGCATAACTTTGTAAAATCTTAAACTCATGTTGTAACTGTGCCAATATTTACAATATCATAGTGCAACTAACAAAATGAGGAGGCCTTAGCACAAACATCGTTAGCTCCTCTTTCACTAGAGTCCAAATTCCAAAACACTGTATTGCAGGGCAAACCACAAGCTAATTACCTCATACAACATCGGACAACAAGTACACGCTGAACACAGTACAGCTTTTTTCATACTTCACTGCTGAGGGTCAATTTAAGCAAATTTTAATATAATCAACATGCGCAAATACAGACACTAAAACGTATACGACTGTGTACGTGTGCACTGCGTGTGTTTTCAACCCTTCGCTAACGCGTGCGTCCACAACACCTGTATCTACATACCCACTGCCTTCCGGGGGGGGTAAACTGGGGGCGCTCAGCCAGCCTGGAAGATCAGATGTAAGGGGAAAAAGGCAAGTCGAGCCTCAGGAAAGGCGTTGGGACAGCAAACGCGGCTCGGGAGAGCCTCCGCGCCGCTCGGCAAGCCCCGCTTTCTGCACGGAGGGCTTTCCCGGGGAGGACGGGGGGGGGGGGAGGAGGGAGGGGGGAGGACGACCGCACACCCATTGCCAAAGAGTGCGACCACCGCTCGCTTGCTTCGCCCTGCGTGCGAAGCTACCGCCGGCTGCGCGACATAAGGTCGTTTTTCTATCGATCACTCGGAGTTACAAGACCTCATCGCGTCACTAACAGATAAACTGAAAGTGAAGATTAAATTAAGAGCAATCTTGTATTTGGTTGTATGCCGTTAATTGGATGCAAGAAAATCACAGACAACATTAATCTAAGTATTTATCAAGTGATGAGGAGGTAATTTAGCACCATAAAGATTTTCTGTTTGTTCATTTCTCTACTATTTTTGACTAAATGGTAAACTTGGGCTGATCAGAGGTTCTTTTCTGTTAATCCACTTGAATATTTAGAGTTTGAGGACCTTTTTTTGTAACGTACTGCACTATATAAAGTTCACATCGCAGTGTGAAGTATGCAACTGTAAAAGCAAACACTATTATTTATTTCAATTGTTACGCCACACAGTCTCAACCCAGGTGTCCTTCGGGGCTGTTTAACATTATGTGTCCTTTCTTATAATATAGGTTTATAGCCACAATATTAATGCCCCAGAATTTTCATTTTACAGCCCTATATGCCCTCTGAAAGTGATTTAAAGAGAAAAATAATTTAAAGAGAAAATAATAATGTGCTGCCGCTGAATTATTTTACAAATTGAAAAGCTGTTTTCTCATTGGATAATGAATGTTAAAGATTTTCCTGATTTCAGCAAAAGAACTTCTAATATTGCATGACTTAAATACACTGCAGAACAGCGCAGTTAAAGAGGAGACACAAGTCTGAACATGTCCAAATAATACCAATTAAAATTTAGGATTAATGTTTTGTCTGTGTATACGTATTTGTGCATAAGGTCCCATCCTTCCCACCTTGAAGTCAATCCTGGTTTTGCCACTAACGTAAAACCGAGCAGAAATTAGCCCTTGCTTGTACATGAGGTCTCTTAAAATTGCACAGAATTCCTCAGGGAGCTGCTCAGCAAGCACAGGCTTGTGCAGCTCCACTGCCTTTAACAGAGCTACAGCGAATCCCACCAGATGAACAACCTCCCATTAATCCATTTTCCCCACATATTTGTTTAAAGCCACAAACGTGGCATAACTGCGCCTGGGTTTCAAAGCCATTAATCTACGTACGTGTGCGTGTGCGCATGTGTGTATAAATATAAACATACACATTCTGTGCTTCACATGTGAACTGTTCGTTGCATAAAAGAAGAAGAAGAAAAGAGATTAAGAAAAACCAAACCCCAGAAAGTTGCAGAAAGCATTAGGGAAGTAATCACAAGTATTCATAAAGCTCAAAGGAAAGCAAAGCATTCACAATCTATAGAAGGCTCTTGAGCTGCATCATAATCACCTTAGAGCAGGCACAAATAATGCAGCATCCAGAGAACTATAAGAGGTTCAAACACTATAAAGTTGCTTAAGCTATTCCGTTATTTAATGAAGTCGATGAAATCTAGGGACAAACTAAAAACCGTGCTGCTGCAAGCAGAACTACAGCATCAAGAAACACAATTTCAGTTTCACCCATAAACCGAAACCTTCTGGTCTTGCTCAAAAGAAACATTTCATTTCTGCTCATGTGTAATGGGAATTACATTCCACACAAAAGGGATCTCAAAGTCTATAAACAGTGTACCTTTTCAATCTCTAAGGGACTTTCATTCCTTAAATGAAATATTAATGATACATATTGCCCCTGAATAGCCCCTTAATAAAAGTCATATGTTGAAATGATTAAATGTTATGGACTAGCATATTCTTCGAAACAGTCTTGATGGAGAACTCGCTATGATCACAATTATTGATATAAGGTCCATTTTTCTTTTTCCACAGCTAAGCAAAGCCGTGGGATTCAGGTTTGCTGGCAATCTGCGCTCCCTGCACAGAACAAACATTCTTAATAAACTGCTTTGAGCAGCAGTAGCCTATATGGGAGAGGGGAGGAATAACAAAAATCCTGGAATTTATTTTCTTTACAGGAAAAAACAACTTTCACAACGTCAGTAAGTATTTTGTTCAGTCTGGTGGAGTTGTCTGAATTTTTGCAAACCGATCCCAATGCGCCTTTACATGATATACGTTTCTTGGGATTAAGTAATACATTTTACAAAGACATTCCCTCATAACAGGCAAAAAATGCAAGTAACTTCACAGCTGCAAACTTTTTCATCAGCACAGGACAGCCTTAGGATCGGGGCGTTGCGGGGGGGACTGTTCCTATTGCTGGGAACAGTTTTGGATCCGAAGTCTGAAGCAGGAATGGCAAAACATGCATTTCAAAATGGAATGACCTAACTGCTTCAGCAAACCTGCCGGATCAATGACTTTCCAGGTGATACTGGAACCAAGTATTGAAAACAGAGAAGGTAAGTTTTGTATTCTGCTGCCCGTTTACTTCTTCTTGCAAATATCCTCCATGAAGAAAATGATATTGATACAGTGAAGCCATAGCATCACATGCCAACTTTTGCCAGCTGCTGAATTTTATTACGGACAAATCAGTATAAAGGAATTATTTCACCGCATTTAAAAGTTGGCATGTGGCAGTTAAACATTTTCTGCTATTAAGTAAATTGTCCAGATTTCAAAATATATTAAATCATCACTAAGTAGCTCAAAAATATAATCTCTATAGCTTTTTGTTGAGGATCAGAATCAGGCTAATTTTTAATTCTTAAATCATTAGTATTTGAGATACCGAAAGGAAAGGTGTAGTAAGACAGTAAAAGTGTGCGGTCACTACACTATGGGCTTAAACACAACAGATAAATTTTAAAGCAATATGCAACATGCGATGGGAAATACTGCTATTACTTAAGTTCAAGTAGACTAAGATTCTCACAATAAAGCAGCAGAAAACAAATAAAATTAGTAGATATCTGTTAAGCAACTGGTTATAATGCGTGACCTACTTGAACACTAAAGGAGTTTTGCATATTCGTGCTGTACAAAATGACCAGCTCTAGAAATTACGAAAACAGAGAAATTAGGTCAATAGGAGGATGATTTACAGTACCACCATTTCTGTAGGCTTTCATTTAAAAATGCGTAAGATGTCTTTTTACAGCAAATAAAAAATGATGCTCCCGTCCTTAACTTAAGTGAAAAATGATCACTCGTTTCTCAGGCAAAATGTGGTTTTCCAAAAGGTGTCATCGTACGCGTGTCAGATGACCCTGGTAGCCAGCAGGCCCCCAGATTCCCTCGTTTAAAAATCTGTCCGTATTTACTTGCAACACACGGATGATCAGCATTAACAGCTCTTGCCAGGTACAACATTCACGTTGCGGGCGAACACCCTTCTGGTCACAGTCATCAAATGGCGATGCAGTGAGGAGAACTTGAACACTGCTTTGAAAGCGTTTACTTTTTGTCCTGTGGCCACAGGGGGTTTCTTCATTTCCTTTTCATTTAGATAAAAAGACTAAACTCAGAGCGTTCCAAATGTGCGTGTCGGGATCAGGCAGTGTGGTGCAAGCAGTTTAATACGGCAGGTTTTTGTCGTTTCTGCATTTACCTATTCGTTGGTAGAAGCAAAGCATTCATTAACTGCTCATACCAAAATGAATAGAGATACCTATGTTAAAAAAAGAACATATAATCAGTACCTTAGATGATAAAAAGACTGCTATTCATAAATGCGCCCATTCTGGGATTTGTGCGTTATATTCACCTTATCCAATCTTTGTGCCTTAAAGCGTGCACAATGCTGTTTTGTATTTGATGGACATATTCAATGGCTCATTCATTACAAATTCTTGCATTAAAATGCAGTGGTAAAGCCAAAAATACATCCCCCGCCCTCCCCCCCGAATTAATTTGGCCCCGTGTTTTTAATATTAAATATGCAAAACTCTTTTGTGCGATTCACTATTACTGTAAATTAGCAGCTATTCTCTTTAAAAATGTTAAACCTTCACCAAATCACAAACCATAAACATTGTTCCATTTTCTCTTTTACACTGAGTCTCCTACTGAATCCATATCATCCGAAGAGAGTGGGCGATACAGGTCCTGTAAGATGAAGTGCAGTATAGATTTGTTTATTGTGTTTGATTTCTTGCACTGCAACTGTCTTATATTCTTTGTGTTACTGTGGACCAGAAGATAGTGTTTAACATAAAATACACATATTCTATATAACCAGATTTTTGGCTTCATGTCATAGAATTATTTTTTTAATCAACAAATGGTTAGAAAATAAAACTGGAGTTTCAATGTACAAAATATCCTAAGAGGCAAATGGGTTTTTTCTTCGATTCTTTCCTATCAAACACTATTAAAACAGTATTTGTCTGCTCTGGAGAGTCTCCTAACTGTTTGGAAACTTGGCAATCTGAACTTAATCTTAAAGGGAATATATTTCCCTTTTTGCTGTTTTGCAAACAGCAGTAGGAAAGCCGGCGCTTACCTTACATAAGGTAATCCAAACTTGTCACCCACTGGTGATACAGCACGGATCCAGCAACATTTGAGCCCCAGAATGCTGACACCGAATATTGCCGTTACCTATATCGTACTGACAACGGTATCCCTCTTCCACACTTTTTCTGTGTTTGTGTGTATGTGTAAAAAGACAGCATGTACAATCCCCCCCCCTCCCCGTCACCGGCTCTTTCCGACGGTAGCCAAGCAACCAGCTCATGACAGCAGAGGGAGAGTCTGAGTGTGCGGATCCACTTTGGGTTTTCAACACCCACTCCGAGCATCCTCTGACGGATCAGATAATCCCCGAATGCCAGAGGTGTTAGGGGATGATACATTGCCCTATCCAACCTACACAGCGCAACAATCCTCGCCAAGATACACAATAGCACCGAATCACAGAGGAAGTTCCATGAGCAGAAGCGGTAGAGGACAGAGTACGAGGTTTTTAAGGTGAATTAAGCAGAGCTGATGGTTTAGAGAGGCACCGAGTAGGCAGGTGCCCAGCACACCTCTGATACCTTTAAGCTGCTTCTGGGGAGCCTTTAAGTATAAAACATATTTATGAAATAAAAAAACCCAAACATCTACAAGACAAAATACAAGAGCACATGAGAAGGGGAAGGCTGATGGAGCCAACTTCAGGGTTGTCCTTGGTTTGGGGCTTTTGGGTTTCTTTTTAATCACAGAAAGATAACTGAGACAAAAGATAAACAAATCTAAAAGCTATACTACAAAACAAGGGCTACCTAAAATGAATGCTTTACAAATTTCGTATATACAAGGATCTCAATAATCTATGCAGATTTATGCTTTATTTGCAGGCATGACTTAAGTCCCTTAGAGGCGTTTTTCATCCCCTGGAATGCTTATTCTGCATGTATTTTGCCGATGGGCATGTGTACGTACGGTAGCAGACCTGTTGGACTGGCAGACTGAAAATCAGATCTTAAATGCGTTTCTGTTTTGTTGTGAACAATCCAGCCAAAAGAAAAGATTTTCAACAGACAAGAACATCTCATTTTGAATACTAACTAGTTAGTTAATGATTAAAATTTTCTTTTGAGCATATACAGGTTTGGAATTTCTAATATATAGTACAGAAAAAAAATCTTTTTATTTGTCACTGAGGGTAACACACCAAACTTTTGAATCTTCCAGGTGACTGCTCTCTCCTCTGAATATTAAATAAAAAATACATTCAGAACTTACAAATAAGATGTTTGTGAGAACTGTCTTTTAATATTTGGGAAGTATTTTTGTGGTTAGCTTTATAGCGCTATGGTTGTTTCAAAGTACAATCATGCACAAGATTTAAGGATCGTATTCTATACCCTTTTCATATATTTTTAAATACTTGAAACTTTAAAAAAGTTTTCCTTTCTGCAAGAATTTTCCTGGCCTATAATTAGCCAGAGCTGTATTTCTGAAAAAGATGAGGAGAATCTATTAATTATTTTGCATAGATTGAAAAAAAAAGACAAAACTTGCTGAACGAATAAGACTTCTTGGCCACATACAACTCAAAAAAAAATCCTTATATGCATAGAATTCAAGTTCTTTGTCTGATTAGCCAAGAGGTACCTTGTATCTAATTTTTTATTATTCTATAGGTTGTAGTCTCTAGGGAAGTAGAAAAAACATTTAAAATAATGGCAAGCAATGGAAAATCAGGTATAAAGTATAGAACATTTCCACCCTAACTGAAGTAACGACTCTGATTACAAGACAGTGGGAAAACAAGCTCATAAACTATTCTACAGACTAGTTAAATAAAATGTGGGGTTGCTATTACATATATTTCTTGTTATGATTGCCATGTCACCTGTTCTGAGTCTGCACCATTAACCGTTCTCTGTTGTGGTAGGAAGTATATGCACGTGCAGCACAACAACTGTCGACTTCAACTGATATAACCCTGAATGTCAGATGTTTTCATCCTCTGGGGAAATACGCAATTAACTAAATAACAATTTAAACCCAAGAATACTAATTTCCTATTTAAGAATAAATATAAAGAAAGAATTAAACTATAAGAAAGTATAACTATAGTACACAGGCTGCAAGTTTATACACTCGGAAGCTGAAAAACCATAAAAGTGCAAACGATTCCTAGTTCACTTTCAAGTCCTTGCATTACACTAATGGAATTAATCTTTCAAATCTTACTTTCCTCAAACATAGACTGAATTTTGCATAAGATTATCAATATATATCTTTCACTGATTTCTGGAAACAACTCAGCCATGTACATAAGCAAGTGAGAAAGGATGAAACTTTATCTTTTTACATTCTGACTTTTGAGTGCAGAAAGGGTTACAAGAGTACGGTTCTCATTTGTCGTGGTTTAGGCCAAAGCAGCTACTGGGGACCTGGGGGACCCCAGATGGGACCGACAGATGCTCCCCTCTACCCCTCTTCAAAGAGAGAGGCAGAGGAGGAAAAAGAGACTTAGGAGTTTAGAAGGAACTCAACTACTTTAATGAAATATTAATAATAAAATAAAAACCAGGATATAGTACATGTATCACAGCAGTGTTCTTGACTTTATTTATATCAATGGAAAGCCTTCCAACAAAGGCCAGAATTTACCTTTTTTTAAAGGTGAATAATGAAATGTCAGTAAGTAAGAAGATTGATCAATCCCTATTTTAAGTTGCCTAACGCACTCCATAATTAGAAGGAATATTTTCTTTGGAAAATTCTACCACCTCTACTATTTTTACAGGTCTTTACTATTCACAGGGAGAAAGCCTTCAGTTTGTGGAAGTACCTTGCTTTTGTGCCTCTGAATTCAAAAGCATGACTTCCTCTCACCTGTATTTCCCAGGAAAAACACTGGCAGCCTGCCCAGAGCCCTGAGCGTTTTGCCGAACCAAATCTACAACTCCCTCATAGCACTCGGATGGGAATGTTGAAGGGCTGATTGAATAGTTACATCAAGGGGAATCAGGCCATGCTAGAGCCAACGTTCCCTGTCATCTTCCAGACCCAGTACACGCCACTGGCGTCCCGTGTACCTGATGGCACGAGAGAGCAGGCACTCCTCTAACTCTAACCACAGGGAGAGAGCGGAAGAGAAAAAATTAATTACAAAGCTGAGCTGGCATTTCCAGGACCCAGCATCTTATTTCAGTTCTAAAGCAGTAGCTTCCTCAAACTGCGCGTAAAGAGGAACCCAGACCAGCCAGAAACCCAGCCATCACCTTCAACCCCAGATCACGGCTCTAGAAGCCAACACTCTTCTTTCAGGGCAGGAATACCTCACCTCTCAACAACGGGGACAAAGGAGGGGCACTAAAATCAGTCTTCTCTCTTGAAGGTCTATCACGTGATACCAACACTTCAACACCTTCCTAGGGAATAAACCTTCTCCTGCATCTGGCCCGTCAGCCTCGTAGCTGAAGCCACTGAGGACAAAGCAAAATGCTTTGGGTGCAAATAGGGTTTATGACGATATGGTACATAAAATAACCTGCCCTCTAAAGAAAATTTAAATGTTAACATACAAAAGATGGTACTACAACCAAACAGAACACCATTTATACTGCTAACAAGAAAATTAAGATTATTAGGCACTGTTTAATGGCTGTTCATGTATCTAATTTAGTCATTGGAAGACCTTTAATGACATAATGTGTTTTTACACTGAACTTCCAGCTCATTCACTTCACAAGTTAAACATGGAAGGAGATGAAATAAATTCTCAGAGCAAGTGTAAAGTTTCCATCCCTGAACTTTGAGCATTTGATTTTGCAACCTAAATAATATTATTGCAATGCATTTTTATATGATTGCAATCTATTTTTACATGAAAGTATTCCATATTTCATCAGGCAAAAAAACCAAACCTGTCTAAAATAAAGCCAGACAAGCATGAAAGGTCCCCTACTGAGGTCAAGGGGACAGGATATGAATATCTGAGAAGAATTCAACTCTTTAACAATGTCTTATCTCTCCTGTAGTTTACTTCAATATTTATTTTCTGTACAGTTAGCAATGTGATTATGTTACCACTACAGAGCCCTTTGCATCCATAATACTGCCACTCAGTGATCCTGTTACGCTTTCACATAGGGAACCCGGATAAGAAGCAGCCCATTCACTCTCCTCTTCACATTTGAAAGTCGGAAACCTTGTGGACAAACACCCTTTGTGTCTAATGGTGCTGACCACATGGTTCCTGCTCACCCATCCACAAAAGAAGTTAACAGAAAAACATTTCTTCACTGTGGGGAGAGAAGCATCAGTGGTGGGGAAGGAAGTTTAGGAAAGTTACCAATGAAAAGAGACAGCCTTAGAGAAAATGAAAAGCCACTGTATACTAATATCATCCATCTAAACAGACACCCTTACGTCACCAATGTATAATTCATCTGGAAGACTCTTTCTTCCCTCTTCAGTGACTTATTAATGATTCATTAATAAGCTCCGAGAGTAAGAACAAACAGGTGTGGGAGACATTGCGTTCAAGAAGATTTTAGTACCGGCTTACCCGACTGAAACTTGCACCTTTACTCCCTGTGTACCAGATGATGAAAACCATGACGCTACCCTGAGGCCACAAGCTGCCGCTCGCTGCCTATCTCTAAACTGCAAGACCACAGTCGGCTGCCATATCTATAAACAAGTCACGGCAGAAACCCACGGATGTATCCCAGCCTGGGGTAAGACTTGGGCATGCACAATTCCTCAGCTCCCCGGTACCCACCAGACATGAAGAAGGGTACACAGGCTTAGAAGGGAGTCGTGCCATGCTACAGCTATTCCTGATCTGGGTATCTGGGGAATCAGGTCTGCACCAGCCCCTAAAGTCAAGCACTGCCAATTTTGTACATAATCCCCTTACTTTGAGAGACACAAATGATTGCTTTATTTAAAAACTGAAAAAGCATGTGTTCAAACTGTGTTTATAAACAAGTCTGAGATACAGAGCACTGCCTTAGGGAAGCTTTCATTGAGAACTGATCACAGTTTAGAAAATAGCAGAAGAGAAGATACATGGACATCTGTCCCATTGCTTTTGAACAGATACAATTAATTGAATCAGCATGTGAAGCCTTTTTGGGTTGAACGAGTAGTATTTTGTCAGAGGGTTACGGCAGGAACACAGGTACTACCTTAATTGTGGATGCTTAGGTACATCGTAGATTCCTCCACACATGGTAACTAGTGGGAACCTACAGCTCCTAACAACCCTGGTCCAGCAAAGTGACTGACAGGTCTCAGGCTGCCTCGGTACTGACAGTATCTTCACTGCAGAAGGCTATGATATCACAGCTAATCCACAACTAAATTCCACAGCGCACTCTTTCACCTTGCTTCAAAATCAAAGCTGCTTTATAGGTTTGGCAAGTGACATAATGCCCATGGCAAATTAAGAACAACAACAACAACAAAAGTCTTTGACAACGTGAACATTTCCTTCCGGTTGTGAAATGTTTGGAAAAAGAAACTAAAACAAACAAACAAAAGTTTTGTAAAAAAGGAGAACGATACCCCTGTTTTTCCTCTCAAGGATAAACCAGTTCCCAGCATACTTAGCATTTTGACAGACACAGAATAGTTGTATTCCACTTCAGAGTGTTGTACAAACACAAGGACTGTAGCCAGGGTCTTCCACCCTATGACTCTACACACAGGGAATCAGCGGGGAGAAGGCTATCGGACAATGGCTATGCTGGACTCTCCCCAGCCATGCTCAGAAATCAGTTTCCTTATTTCCTTACCCTCTGTTTCCGTAGGCTTCCTGGGCTGGTGGGAGATGGGCTTGGAGACTTCCCAGAGCGGGGAGTAGAAAGCTGGCTACCAGGGGTTCCATTCACTAAAAGGACAACGAGTTGAAAACATAAATACAGGGCATTATTAAAAGCAAAGAAATAGTTAAATCAACACGTTTCATTTCATTCTTTGTCGAACAGATTAATTTGCTTTTGCTTAACGTTTTAAACATTAAATAAGGTAATTCACAAAAGAACTCTTTCCTCGGAGTTTTGGCTCCTGAAGCCAATTCCTATACAGAGTGCAAGCAAATAACCAACAAACCTGAAAAGACTGTTTAATCAATGGCAGAGAACATGATCACGTTTTCTTAAACTGTATTGTTCCTGTGCTTGAAAGTGATGGGGAGCAAAGTGCTTTGTTAACCTTAACAGACACTTCCTATATGTAAACCTTTCCATTCCATTTAGTTACGGCTTGAAGTGCTACCCACCAAAAATAACAAGCAGTAATGCTTGCAAGAATAAATCAGCCGCTTGCTCTTCCTCACTCATTCCTTTGAAGAGATTTTTGCAATACTATCTGACCCAAACATCACCTCAGACTTAACCCAGAAGGGCTTTCTAGAGGCAAATAAATTGGATGTAACACCTCAAGCCTGACTTACAGCAAACCATCACTTTCTCAAATAAGTCAGTTCCTTCAGATATGTCAGTGCCTGTCATTTTAGAAGCATTTTTTGCATGCATGTGACATTATCCATTAAATTAACAAAACAATACCAGCAGAGGACAGAATTCTACTACAAAGTAATCACGCAAGAGGCTATCAATAATGTTCACACTGAAGCACTGATAGAAACGCTACAAAGCGTGGATCACATACAGATGTAAATATTCTTAATCAAGCAACTGCCATATCACAGTCCATTTTTGTCAGCACCAGGAAAAAAAGAATCGACAATCAGATTCCCAGATTCTGAATCTTGGGAGAATATTTACGTACTAGGATAGCAAGGCATTTGACTTACCTTCTATGAGTTCTAACATGGACAAAATCTTACTGTTTAACCTGATAAGAGCAAGCAGCAAAATTCCTGCTCTGTACTAAGCCAAGCTGTAGCCAAACTGAGAAGCAATGGGATTAGTTCAGGATAGCTGGGGCTGCTCACAGAGTGAGCTGAACGCGATGCAGGATTCATAAGCAGAAGCCTTTTCTGCGTAAGGCTGACGTCTTCGGAGCAGCAGTGGGAGGTGCAGGTGCTGTCTTAGGGCTACATCAAAGGTGTCAATTAAGCATAATGCTGCTGCTTCACAACGCTGAGCCACCGCAACCCCCACTCGCTTTCCATGGAGCCCCGAAAGCCTAAGCAATTTTATATGCTGTGCACTGAATCATAATGAGGCGCCTTTGGGGGCAATATACCAAATGACTCATCCGAAAATCAAAATGACAATAACTCTTGTAAAACCTTGGCTGACTGGCAATCTAGCAAATGCTAATTCCTTTGGATAATACAGTAGGCATTTTTAATAGATTTTTTTTACTTTTTACATAATGCATTGTTCTCACTGACTAATACTGGGCCCGCACATTATAAGGAAGAAACATGTATACCTACCATGCCCCGCAAGTAAATACAGCACGCTATACTGCATGATAGCTAATGATCACCTAATAGCGCTTAGGTGCTATGAGTGATCAAATCTCAACATCACGTTGTGCAAGGCATTGTTTAAGGTAAAGGTGCAATATATTTATATAACCATAGGAACCACAAGATACACTAATTGGATTTAAATAGACTGCTTTTACAGAAACCCATTGCGCTCATCTAGGCTTCAAATTCTCTTTGTACAGAGGACAATGGTTTGCACATATGAGCACTGATTCAAATGTCGTACTAAGTGTGCGGGGGAGAGCACATGCATAGGGACACATTCACTGAAGTTCATACAGTATTCAGCAAAAGACCCCGCAGGTCTGGCCACTAATGACTAAAATCAAATTTATTATCAATACTTCCGAAATCATTCAGGAAAAGGGCAACATGTGGACATCAAAAATGAGCTTTTGGAATCTCAAAATTTCTAAAGTTTTAAAGGGCTTCTTAAAAAAAAAAAAAGGTATTATTATTATTTAGAAACTAGTACTAAACTACTACTATTCACATGGATCTAGTCCTCATGACCGCTCAGTAACAAGACCAGTGCTCTGCCTTCTCTTTAAACCAGGCAGATATTCTTAGGTCTTATAATTAGGAGAAAATTTAAGATAACAGATATACTTTAATAAACCTCATAGCACTAGGCACCGCCGGTTCCTGTTCCTTATAGATCGACTCCTTCCCTATAACTTTCAACAACAGTTTTCCTTAGAATTACTATTGCAATTATTCTGTCCTGAAGACAAAGACTTCAGGCCATGAAGTGGAACCAGACAAATAAATGCAATGGTGTATTTGACTCCTGATGTATTTCCCACATGCAGCAGGTTGATGAGTATCTATTTGAGATGAAAAAAACAAAGTTCTATAAAACCTAAAAATGACTCGCTTGCCACCACCAGAGTATCCAGAGTGCTTAAGCTAAGCTCCAACGCTTTCCCCAACAGCACTTTTTAAAATGGAAAATTATGACAGTTGTGCTTGTGTTGGCCATCCGTAATATGTGACATCAAGAGCACAATTACTGGATCAAGGCCTTCAGGAGATTTAAGTGGAGTTTTCTCACCTCCTTAAACATATCCAAAATACAAAGGTGTTAAGTACCTAAAGCACACACTGGGATTTTGTAAGCATAAAAGGAGTCTCTAGGATGAGCTGTTTAGGAAACTCTAGAGATGACAATTAGCTCTGGGGATGAGATTCCTTTTACCAGTCTTTAGGTACCTATCGTGTAGGCTCCTGTGTCTGAAGTAGTTTTCTAGACCTCATTTTAAGCAAGTTGCTGTCATAGCATGAGTTGTATCATCCCCAAGCAACCATCTAAAACAGACCTGATGAACAACGTACTAGGAGCATCTGCTGCAGTGTAGCAGAAAGCTAGAAAGCTAATGAATCTAAAGCTAGAAAGAAGAATCCAAACCCATGCACCTAGAGGTTTAGGATATGCTGGAGATGAAGCAAAATCATCAAAATTCTCCCAGCCTACCTTGGTGGATTTTATTCCAAGTGCAGAACTTCATTAAATAAACTCTGATAACTGAAGGCCACAAAGAGTCTACATTAGAGTCAGCCTGAACGGGGACTTGTGTGACCCGTGTTCTGTTCCCAGCTCTCTATACGCATCTGCACAACATCAGGCTAGTCATGTCATCTCTACTGCTTGTCTACTTAGGCTTTAAGCTCAGGCAGAATGAACTCTGTGCACATCATGTTGTCTGTCTTCTGGATGCTCTCCATACCTGGACATATACATTACTATTACTACTGATATTATAAATGTAACACTTAAGACAGAAATCACAACAGGGAAGGAATGGTAATTCCTAATAATTCCCCAGTCCATTCCAGGGGCCCTCCTTTGTTATCTTCTTGTTTATGGTTTGCTGGCCATTCCAGCTGACTCTAGTTCCTTGATATGAGGTGCTGCGTAGCAGGAAGAGACTGGACTGATTCTGACACCCTTCCCAAACTCCATTTACAATCACGACACGATTCTTACATATACAGCTCATGACGAGATAACACGGCAACAAAGATGTGAGCAAAATCTATAATATTTAACAACAATGCATTCCAAATAAGTACAGGAATATAGTCTAAATTTCCCTAAACCCCATTTCTAGAAGGAATGCATTCTGGTTGGAAATTGCATTCCTATCTGCACTGCATTTCTCACTGCCTGATACAGCATATGTTCCTACAGTGAACCTTGATGCAGATAAAGACATATGAAATTGGTAAATCACTGTTGTGATTAATCATGTTCTTGAGTGAGGCAAGAGGCTTCTTGTCACTTTTTATTCGTAAAATGGCAGGGGTCAGAGACTTCAGCTTGACATACAGCGCCCTCCCATCGTCTCATGAAAAAGATTTATCCTTTCAGAATTTCACAGGTGAAATATGTATTAAAAAGCTAAAACAATAACAAAATTATTGTGGCCGCTCTGAGCAAACGTATGCAACTACTTAGCTGTGAGCTTCCTTACTGTCCTCTCTTGCTAAGGATGCGTAGAAGGGCAAGAACCTGGCTTTGCATTTCTTATTCCAGCACCTGGCACACACATGAAGGTAGAAAACCCCACAAAATAGAACACTAAAGCTAGATACCATCATCTACTGAGATAAATGAAAAATAGGTTTTCATATGAAGATGTTCATAAACTAGTGAAAATGCTGCAAATAGAAAGTACCTTGATAGCATTCCAATAAATACATTTTGAAAGGGCATCTTTTTACTAGCAATACAAAGAAAAAGTGAGAAAAGCTGAATTAAAGTATCAAGTGCCAGTCTGAGAAGCTGCCAATGCCTCTGCACTGTATTAAAATCATACTCTCCTATAGAACTGCCTGTTGATGTGTTAGCATCTTGTACTTAAAAAAAAAATGTTGAGATGTCTCTGTGTCTTTACAAAAGTGGTTTGCCAAACACAGAAGTGTGTGTGAAGAAGAAAGAGAAGACTAAGGGAAAAGAATGGAGCAGGCTTTTTTGCAGCAATAACTTATTCATGACTAGGACAGCCAAAACTAAAAAGTTATTTACAGAAGACACAGAAACATGTGTAGGTCATATTCACCAACTGTTAGGTAGAAAATGGTGATGTGAGATTACTACTGCATCTTGTCTCAATTACTCCTGTAGCTTGTCACCGTCCTTTCCAAAACATTTTTGTCTCGAGAAGATTATGTAGTTACAAAGTAGATAGGGAACAAACCACACCTTCCCTTTTCTTTCCTTCTGGTTTTGTATTCTACTTTTATACATTTTGTCATCTTTGTCTTCACTTCAAAGGAGAGAGCTTGTCCAGAGCGCCACACATTAAGCAAGCACCCTCAGTATCATTCCTCAGTAAAGACAAGGCTTTGTAGTTTCTACCTTAGAATCATGGAATCATTTCGGTTGGAAAAGACCTTTAACATCATCAAGTCCAACCATAAACCTAGCACTGCCAAGTCCACCACTAAACCATGTCCCTAAGCACCACATCTATACATCTTTGAAATACCTCCAGGGATGGTGACTCCACCACTTCCCTGGGCAGCCTGTTCCAATGCTTGATAACCCTTTCAGTGAAGAAATGTTTCTTAATATCCAAACTAAACCTCCCCTGGCACAACTTGAAGCCATTTCCTCGTCTTACTGCTTGTTATTTGGGAGAAAAGACCAACCTCCGCCTTGCTGCAACCTCCTTTCAGGTAGCTGTAGAGAGTGATAAGGTCTTCCCTGAGTTTCCTTTTCTCCAGGCTGAACAACTCTAGTTCCCTCAGCCGCTCCTCATAGGACTTGTGCTCAAACCCTTCACCAGCTTCATTGCCCTTCTTTGGACATGCTCCAGCACCTCCATGTCTTTCTTGCAGTGAGGGGCCCAAAACTGAACACAATACTCAAGGTGCGGCCTCACCAGTGCTGAGTACAGGGGGACGATCACTTCTCTAGTCCTGCTGGCCAGGATGCTATTGGCCTTCTTGGCCACCTGGGCACACTGCTGGCACATATTCAGCTGGCTACAGAGCAACACCCCGAGGTCTTCTTCCAACTGGCTGAAAGCATGCAAATAACCCAAATAACCAGTGCTGCATTCATTTTAACTGGTGCTAAAGTGTCCTTTTCACATTCATTCTTTGCTAGAGTTTATGTCAAGATGTTGTGCAGATACAAAAAGAACATCTCTCTGCCACTGAAGATAAGACTTAACAGACTCATACAGAGCTTTCACCCCATCAACACAACAACACACTAGAAATGCCAGCAGAAAGGATCACCCTCAGGTCAGGTTTAAATTCCCATCCCAGCAGCCACCAATACCCAAATCCCTTTAAATCCTCAGTACCAGTGGTAGTCACAACATGTAACCCAGACAGTGCAGAGCTCAGCAGGGACTGTAAACCCTACACAAGCTCAGCCCACGCTGATCTCGATGGGGTGGCCACTATAATGGCACTTCTACCTCAACCTGAAGTGATCTACGTCTGCACTATCTAGCAGAGAAGTGTTGCAGACACGTTGATATAGCAGAAATGTCCAAGATCTCAGAACACATTGGAATAGGCTGCCCAGGGAGGTGGTGGATTCCCCATCCCTGGAAGTGTTTAAAAAAAGGGTAGATGTAGTACTTGGGGATGTGGTTGAGAAGTGGTTTTTGTCAGGGTAGCTTAATGGTTGGACCTGATGATCTCAAAGGTCCCTTCCAACCTCAGCAATTCTATGATTCTATGATTCTATAACACAGGAGCCTTCCTTGAAAATACAGTTCCCTAGAATCCACAAGTACTTTTTTTTTTTTTGTAGCCTCAGAAGGTAAGTGCCTCTTGTTTTTTTTCTGCACTTCATCAGAGTACAGCTGATATCTATGATCTTGGCTGCTAATTTCACATAGTACTTAATCTAGAGAGCATCTACATGTACGTAAGATTTAATGAAAATCTCTCTTTTGAACTGTTTTGCGTAATTGGAAAGACTAGGATTCTCAGATCAGCCTATGCAAATGGAGTGCCAACTCTGAGGATGTTTCTTCATTCGGCATTTAATTTTTTAATCCTTTAAGAGGGTTAAACTATTCAGTCTAACCAAATCTATTTCTCTTACTAACTCTTGATTTTTATATTATAAAATTGCATTTTTTAATGATTGGTATCAAATATAAACACCATAAATAAAAAATTAAAAGGAAGCCAGGATCAAAGTAAAAATCATCTGGATTGGGAAATCCCTGGGTTCGCAGGATGACTCCATCACTCCCATGGGTTTGTACTCTTGGCTCCAGGAAAATTTTGCTTCAGCTTATTTATTACAAGATCCGTCAGCTGAGTACCGATAACGGTGTGAATAAAAACATGTGACTTCGCCAAAGACAATATGATACGTCATGTTCCTTCCTTTGGGAGCCAAAAAACCTTCTTGAGTCAGGTGGCTGAAGAAGGGCTGTTTCTGGATAGCAGCCTAGGGATGAACTATCAAACTAAGTGAAAACATACCTTCTCGTGGAGGAATACATCTACTTCTTTTTTTCTAACTAGCTGAGTAAAGTACAAGAATCTGCTCTAGAGGAACCTTCAGTAAGATCCAATTTCCATATCCTAAAACACTTTTTTCTTTAGGGAACATCTACACTTTGGATCAGGCTTTAGTTTGACATGTAGCTTCACCATTTCTTTGCCCAGGTGCGATTTTTTTTAAAAACCACACAGCCTGTGGTAATACAACCTACTCTATCTATTCTTCACATATGTTCCCTTTGTGATTCAGAATAGATACGTATCACCCCAGTTGCTCTTGAAATAGACAGCTGTCGCACTAAATAACCGAAACTCCTAAATAACTCTTCTTAACACCAAACCTGAATCGCTGTTACAAATAAGATTCCAAGCACCTGAAACATTTTGGGTGGCAGTTTGAGGGGAACAGGAGAAAGCTCAGAGGGGAGGAGAAGTGAGAGGGAAATAATTTTGAAGGAGGTGCTCAAACTGGAAAAAAAAAAAAAAAGTTACATTTGTTAAGAGCAACTCCTGAAAATTAGAGTTGGGATTTCAGAGGCTAAAACAGAGTTCACTCAAAAGCAGTATCTTCCCTTAATTTAATGGACTGAGGGTACAATAATTCCAGCCGTCTCATGCTGCTTTTGATTTGATTAAAAATAATGATCATGAAGAAGTAAGCGCTGCTTTCTTTGCATCTCTTACCTCTTCAGCTGCTCTGAGGCTGCCACCAATGGTGTTAATTGGTAGCTGGACAGAAGCCGACGGCTACTAAATAGCCGTCAGACATTCATAATTTTCAGTCACCAGCAACGGGCTGATACCCGGTCTCACTGAAATTCAACATCTCTTTTATGATGTCCTTTCCCAAATCATATTTGATGCCAACAAAAAAACATCAAAGTGCTTTACAGGCTTTAAGAAGACATCAGGAAAATTAAATAGAGGCAGGATTATCTGTTGCACTTGGAACCAGACTTCAGCCCTCTGCCTGCCTGGGAGGTCACGCTACCTTTCTCTGCTTCTCTTCTTTGCCTTGCTCCCTGCTTCTGTTCTCTATTTAGACTGAAAGCATTTTGAAGCAGACAATACCTCAAACATTTGCAAAAAACCAGTAAGCAATCCTCCTGCAGCGAGCTTACCTTTTTTTGAGGTACTGTTTTGAAACACTGTCAGATGTAAATAAAAAAAATGAACAAACCATATAATAATGGAGAAGTCTGCCCTTTACCTCAGATCTTCCTAGCTCGCGTGTACGCTTTTAAGTAAAAAGTATTATGTGTTTTTATAGAAAAATAGGATGCATCTGTTCTCAGGAGCCAGGTAGGCTACCAGGAAAATATGAGCACACTAAGCATATGCTCTGCTAAGGAAAAAAGAAAAGGGAAAAGCAAGGATGGAAGAAAGGTGAACACCGCCTATAGAGAAGCATACATTCCTCTTAAATCTTTCAAGACACACCGTAAAAGCAGATGGAGCTCACTGTGGATTGTATAGCTCAAGAAAGGGTGAGGAGTGTGTGTCTCCCATTCCCTTACAGACTGACATGTATTTCCTTGCCCTCAGTAAATCAGAGTACAGATTGGGACCTCCATGGTCCTGAGCACTAATGCAGCCCCTGCTATCGCTAAGGGTCTTTCTTTGGAACCCTGCAGCTCCATCCTTCCCCCCATGCTGCCTTGGCAGTGTCCCTGTGGCAGAGCCTGTGGGACAGTATTTTTTTATCCTGTTATTCCCGTGCTGTTACTCCCACGGCCATGTACCTGCAAACCCCGACAGTGTTGTTGTGGCAGGTTCTCCATGGGCATTTCAGGCTCACCAAGGACGCTGCCTTCAGAGGCAAAGGGGAGAGAGAAAGGCATCTCCAAAGGGTGCAAATTATCTAAGAACTTCGGGAATGTCACTAAGAGCCCTTTGCCCCCAGTACCAGATGAGACGATGAGGGAAATGGTTCCCTGGAGCAGTGGCTGGGGGCTCGCCGAGGAGAGGGGACACTTAGGATCCTTTGCCTGCTCCTGCACACAGTCAGGGGTCACCACGACAAGGTGAGACTGAAACAGAAAGCTCTACACATTAGAGGCGGGGGCCTTCAGGATTTTTTCTATAAATTGTTTGTTAACTTTACCTGAATTTATCTTCAAAGCATCGTTTTTGGTAAAATGGTGTTAGTCCAAACTTAAAGATGCAAAAATGAGACACAGACATTAAAGAAAACCAGCAAGCCAACCAATTCCCCAAAATAACCCCTTTGATTTCTATAAGCAACTTCAGAAACTGTTGGGACGAATTTGGGAAAGTTCATCACCCCAGATCACTATTTGCTCAGAACAAGGCTCTCACGGACTTTACTGCATTTATAAACATGTAGTTAAATCCAGAGTTTGGCTTAATTCACTTACCACTTGAAAATCTGTGTCAAAGAAGGAAATAGTTCTTGAGGACAGTATTTGCGTGCTTAAACCAAGGCAGACTGTCTACATGTCCTAGCCTTATTTACATATTCATTTCTCTAACAAATGGGAAGTGACCCAAGGACTATACCCTCATTAACTCTAAAAATGATGAATCCTGATCAGCTATCCTGTGCTGGGTGAGAAGGAAAATAATATTGAATACCTACATTAAAGACTATACCAGACTATAGATGCATACAGGAGAGAATGAATTAAGGGTAACTCAAGGATATCCCTTCATTTTAGGATTAAATCAGTTTTAATATCCAACTTTGAGATTTTTACTTTTTTTTTTACACAGTCTTTGTTTATGTTACTTTCCTTTTTTGGCCCATGTAGGTACCCATGTGTATTATCTTGATATGGGCATGAATTGATAACTGAAGCAGACATCCGATCCTCTTGTGTAGCAAGACTGCGCAGACTTTTCAAAACACAGCAAGAATCAAACAAAAGGACTCAGATTCTTTCTAATTAGCAACACGCTCTTCTCCATACAGCTCGCTTAGCTTTTTCTCAAGGGTACACTATCAATAACGCTTTCTGCCTGCCCTTCATCCCTGCTTTTCTCAACTTTCTTTTATGGCACAACTCTTCACAAAATGATGCACCTTTGTTTTTGGAATGTGTACATATTGCCTTTGATCTGAGCAAAGAATCTATTGCTTTTCTAGAGTATTTTTTATGTTTATCCCTAATGAAAGAAAAATCACTAACAGTAGTTTAAAGATGAACTGAAAGCAGTTTAAAAGCATAGAATAAAAAAATATATATATACACTTAGCAGTAACAACATGATAACAAAAGCGTAACTTCTACTTATGCACTAGTCATTCAGGGGACTAATACTGAGATGTTTAATGAAAACAACAACATGGAAAAATCCTTCACATCCTTCTGAAATTGTGGGCCCCAGAACTGCACACAGCACTCAAGGGGAGGCGGTACCAATGCTGAATGCAGTGGGATAACCACCTCTTTGCCCGGCTGGTTTTGCTGTGTTTGATGCACCCCAGGATGCGGTTTGCCCTCTTGGCTGCCAGGGCACACTGCCGACTCCAACTGAGCCTGATGTCGACCAGCTCCCCCAGATCCCTTTCTGCAGAGCTGCTCTCCAGCCACTCCTCTCCCAGTTTATACTTGTGCCTGGCATTACTCCATCCTAGGTGCAGAATCCTGCATTTGGACTTGTTAAATTTAATTTCATTAATCATACCCCAGTGCTCCAACCTATCTAGATCCCTCTGCAAGGCATCTTGTCCCTCCAGAGAGTAAACAGCACCTCCCAGTTTGGTATCATCATCAAACATGCTAATGGTCCCTTCAACGCCTGCATCCAAATCATTGATAAAAATGATCTGGCCCTAGAATTGAGCCCTGAGGAACACCACTGGTTACCGGTCGCCATCCAGATGCGGCCCCATTCATTACAACACTTTGAGCTTTGCCCTTCAGCCAGTTCTTCACCCAGGCTCCCACCAGTTGACAGGCTGTTCTGTCAGCATCCTATACATTCCTGTAGGGCTTTGTCTTTCTCTAAGAAAATCTTAATTACAGTGTCCAAATGATTATGTCAATAATGTCACGGACAATTTTTTGACAAACTAGTACGTGCCTATTTCCTGTAACTTTATTGTTGTTATTTAAGATATTTTTAAGATAGGTAAATCTGTCATTAGCACAGAACCATCCAAAATGGTTTGCATTTTTAATATTTCCACTAAACTCTTTCTTTTCTCATTAATAACGAATATATCATTAAATTTATAATGAAAACAGTCCTTTTTTCCACAAGCTGTAAAATAATCTCCTCATCTTTTGCAGTGATTGAACACGCAATGGTATTCTGCTCAGACCCTTATAAAATTGAACTGCAGGAAATTAAGATTTACTCACTTACATTTCTCCTGTATGTTAAAGTAAAAACAGTACTATTTCTCTCAGGACCAAAACAAAGTATCGGCACAGTCAGCATGGCAAAAATGTTACTAGTCCCATGGCAGAAACATTTTTTATGCACAGCAGGACAGTATATGTTATTCCAACATAGACAGTTCAGTGTCCATTACCTGTACTCCCAAATGAATATTCATTAGAAAAAAAAAACCCACCAAAACAAAATGGAATCTATAACACATACCAAAAAGGGCCTCCCTTGCTAAAGTTTAATTTAACTCTGTTCCACCAAGCTACAAAGAAAGCTACTTAATATATGTTTAAGAAGGAGCTAGTCTGGGCTTGTTCCTCACAATTGATGCTTCTTCCCATTACCTCTTTTCAGGTTTCTCTATTTCAGCTGTTCTTGGGGTGTGTAGGAGGCACGTTGCCTCCCAGCTCTGCTACCCGCATCTACGCCTCTGTCTCTCATTGTGTCTCTCCTACTTCCCTCATTCCCTGAGCAAGGATCTTGGTCTTCTTGTGAAAAATGGTTCCAGCTGGGCTATGCCTCCTCTCTTTGAAACCAGCTACGAGCCCCTGGGCCATTCTGATGACCACCTCCCCATGACGACCTTACAGTGCTGGATGCAGGTCCCATGTGATAGTTGCTTCCCCGCTGGCAGAAGACTTACAGCAGAAAGAGTGAGGTGGCTTTCAGACAGCTCTAAAGCTTGCCTCTTGCAAAATCCATATTCAGTGCTGCAAAGGCTGGGTTGGGTCTCCTCAGCTGGCCCACACCAAGTATTATTTGTATTTTCAGGCACCAGTACTGGCAAATAATCTAATGCACTCTTTTGTTTATTTATTTGTTTTGTTTGGGAAAAAGCTACAGGGGGGAACTGGTCATAGACCATTTAGTGGGAGCAGCTGCGAAGGCAGCCAAAGCAAGGCCCTTCACACAGAACTTTTTAAAGCTTTTTGCTGTGTTTTCTCCAGCCTGTTCCACTGGCTTGTTACGTCAACTCTGACTTATTTCTTCCTCAGCTATCTTTGCACCTCACATTCACATCTGTAATTGCATTCTTTCTCTGCCCTGCCCCCCTTTCCTTAATATCCTCGTTGTCTTTAACCTATCCTTTCCACACTGCTGCCTCTTAACTCCCTCAGAAACAAAACACAAAAAAAAGACGGTGAAATCAACCTTTTCCAGACACGGATCCTACGCTGTGTAACTTGGACTATTTTCTGCGTTGTGTTTATTCAGTCCCCAGTACAAAGAATACCTTTTTGTCAGTCTTTAGGTATTGGCAGCAAAATCATGCATGGAAAATAAAGTAAAATGAACCGTGGTAATGGTAGAGTATGAACGAGGAATTATCTTCTGTTGGGAAGACACTTCTTCTCAGATGCAACCGAGAAAACAAATCAATTGTTACTATCAACTGTTTCATACGTACAACATCTTTCCACAGAAACGTGGAATTTTAAGCACATTTCCAATTGTATTGAAACAGATAGGTCGCTGTTATTAAGAAAGATTTCTAGCTTGTTTTACCTGAGCTGGTAGAAGCAGGAGACTTGCTGCGTCGGGATGGGCCCGGGCTCTTGGTGGTGCTCCTACGCGAAGTCGAAGCTATTTTGGTATAGGAAGTGGATTTCACCACCCGACATTCTAAAAGACAAAGAAACTGCATAAGTTAGCAATTAAGAAAGCCAGCAAGATTCTGTAACAGAAAGAGCACTGAAAAGCACAAACATTTAGCCCACGCTTGTTTTCATTCATCTTGAGGAGTTTTATGGGAAAATATAAAATCTGTATAAATGGCTCCATAAAAACCCAAGTACAGTATGTACCACATCCCGGACAAAGAACTGCCGCAGTAATCCAGACTTCTAGATACCATGGTTACTGAAGGTACTTAGGAAAGCTTAATTTAACAGTGCTGAGACTACACATAAAATTTATTTGCTTTTGAAGATTTCAGCACAAGTAATGCAGTGGGGTATTTTTGTAAACGATCCAAATGCATTGTAAGCATTTTTGTCAACCTCAGCAGTCTCCTCTAGAAGAACTGGAAGGCTGCTTTTATATATCAAAATGTTAAGACGGTGTAAGATGACGCAGGTGTCTGTCACTCATGAAAGGTTTGAAGAAAGTGAAGCAGGTTTGTTGCTCCTGCTTAATCCTCTGGTGAGCAACAGCCCACATTGTGTAGCACACGCGAGTCATCGCAGGTTGAGGGAAATGGCACTACTTGCTCATAAGAGACATCAGTAAAATCAATGAAGAGGCAAAATTACCCTCCCACTTGAGAACACTGCAAGATGTTCAGGTTAGAGTTTATATACACCCACACAGCTCTGTAGGCATTCTTGCATTACGCCTGCAAAATGGTTCTTGGCCTGAGGATGAAAGAACTTAGTGTGCATAACGCTGATGTCTTGCACTCATAAAGGATACTAAATTAATCACCAGACATATTATACAGTCAGGGGAAAAAAAAAAATATATTTCAACTTCTTAGCCAATATACAATTAGAAGTCTGCAGCAACGTTTACACTGTCTTCACCTGACAATGTCAGTATACTTCACTTGTTTAAAAATACATCAGTAAACATTTAGCTCTGTATCAGACCTGTTCCCCATTTTCTTCCCACGGTTAAGGTTCCTCAATATAGGTTAAGAGAAATAAACAAGAATTTTCTCTCCCTAGTCAGAAGATACCATGTACAAGCCTGCACATTATTTAGTCTTCACAGATGATCAGTGGAGCCTGTAACATAGTTTAGACAGATTAGAGAACAAAGAAATAAAATTGAGCATAACTAATTAACTTAAACATATCCACCAGAGAATGATGTCATGAAGTGTATTTCTGTTGGCTGCCCTAACTGTTTGTCTTTCGTCAAGCTGTTGAAGGAAATGGAAGCAAGAACTGATGCGTTGCTGAGGGAATATCCGGCACAGCTGAGAGGACCAGAGAAACGCCTTGGTCTTCCCAAAGCTTTTCTTCCCAGCCTTCCTAATGCCCAATAGTAACCAGTTACTTTCTGTTGACATTTTATATGATTCATTGATGACTATTCTCATTTTATACCGAACAATGAGTGGAAACGGAGAAAAACATTTACTCTGTTTTAAGAGGAAATTATCAACCGAAAACAGGAGGAATCAGATGAAAACTTTCGATTAGATTCCACTAGGTACCTACAGCAAGAGCTTCGCATTGATATAGTGGCGTAAACTTCTCCTCCAGAAACCATCTATACATGTCAAATGCAAACCAGTTCTTTACCTTTCTTGTAAACAAGGATTTTAAATGACCAAACACCAAACAGCCAACTCGTTTGATCTTGTAAAACTATGACATAATCCCAGTGTAGGCCCCACTCATTTACTTAGTACGAGTCGATGAAGAAAACAGCCAGCCACTTTCTGTAATACACTTTACCGTGTAAAAAGGTCATTTCACCCAACACGTGCAGAAACTAGAAGAAAATAATTAATAAAAGGTTAATTCTTCTTCATCTGGGGTTTGTCACGCATGGACAAGGACAGCATGAGTGACCTGCACTGCAAAGGCTAACTGCATCTTGTCACCATCTTCCTTCTCTCCCAGCTCCTGCTCACATGCTGCGGCGGGGTAGTACCATTTCTGGGAAAGACGGAGGCTGGCAGCTGGGACGTTTGACCACCCCTCACTACTGATAGGCTCCTTAGAAAGGGTGATGTTAGGAGTGGTCAGCAAATTGTCCTGATGGGCTACATATAGACCGTGAACTATTATTTGAGTATTCCTATACTAGTGCCATGTTATCCCATCAGGAAGCCAGCTCTCACAGCTAGCTGTACATTAAAACTCTCACCACTGGAGCAGAAAGACAGATGATCATATGTTCATATGATTTTGAGAAAGGAACAATCATTACAAGATCATAAAATGATCTGGGTTGGACATGAGCAGATCTCTAATCCAATTTCCGCTCAAAGCTAGAAGTAGCCTCCCATTCACAATCCTGGTCCACTTGGGGGACACGTCAATGAACCTAAGGAAGGGCACATACACCACCAATGACAACTTCCTGATCCAAGTGACAGAGAAACCAGTGAGGAGAGATGGTCTGCTCACACTCCAAAAAAAGGATGGCCTCGTTGGGGATGTGAAGACTGAAGGCAGCTTTGGCTGCAGTGACCAGGAGATAGAGGAGTTTGGGATTGTGGGAGGATGGAGCAGGGCAAAAAGCAGGATCAGAGTTCTGAACTTCGTGAGAGCAGGCTCTGGATTCTTCAGGAATCTTCTTGGAAGAGTCCCATTGGATAAGGCCCAGGAAGGAAGAGGGACCCAAGAAAGCTGATTAATATTCAAAGATTGCCTCATCCAAGCTCCAGAACAGTCCATCTCAACAAGCAGAAAGTTGGGCAAAAATGCCAGGAGGTCTGAATGGATGAACAAGGAGCTACTGGCAAAACTCAAACATAAAAAGGAAGTATACAAAAGGTGGAAGCAGGGACAGGTAACCTCAGAAGTAGTCAGCATGGATTCACCACGGGAAATCATGCTTGACCAACTTGATAACCTTCTGCAATGAAATGATTGGCTTGGTAGATGAGGGGAGGGCAGCAGACACTGTCTACCTAAACCTCAGTGAGGCATTCAACGCTGTCTCCCAAAGATTCTCATAGACAACTTGTTGATGTATTTGCTTGATAAGCAGACAGCAAGGTGGATTTAAAACTCAATGCCTGTACCCAGAGTGGTGATCTGAAGTCTAGTTGGAGGCCAGTAACTAGCAGTGTACACCCGGGGTCAACACTGGGACTAGTCCTGTTCAACATCTTCATTAATGATTTGGATAATGGAGCAGTGTGCCCTCAGCAAGTTTGTTGATGTCATAAAACTAGGAGGAGTGGCTGATACACCAGAAGGTTGTGCTGCCATCCAGAAGGACCTCAGCAGGCTGGAGAAATGGGCTGACAGGAACCTCACAAAGTTCAACAAGGAGAAGTTCAAAGTCCTGCACCTGAGGAGAAGCAATGCCATGCACCAATATATGCTAGGGGTCACCTAGCTGGAAAGCTGCTTGGCAGAAAGGGACCAGAGTGTTCTAGCAGACAACAAAATGACCACAGGCCAGCAATGCGCTCTTGCTGCAAAGAAGGCAAATGGTATCCTGGACTGCATTAGGAGGATTATTGCCAGCAGGTTGAGGGAGGCAATCCTTCCCTCTGCTCAGAACTGGTAAGGCCACACCTGGAGTGCTATGTCCAGTTCCGGGCTCCCCAGACACATGGACGTACTGGAGAGAGTTCGGCAAAGGGCCATTAAGATGATTAAGTGACTGTAGCATCTCTCGTATGTCCAGTGACAGGACAAGAGGCAATGGGTATAAACTGAAGTACAAGACGTTCTGTCCGAACTTTGTCACGGTGAGGGTGACAGGACACTAGAACTGGTTGCCCAGAGAGGTTGAGAAATCTCCATCCTTGGGGATATTCAAAAGCTGTCTGGACATGGTGCTAGGCAACCTGTTGTAGGTGACCCCACTTAAGCAGGGGAGCTGGACCAGATGACTTCCAGAGGTTCCTTCCAACCTCAACCATTCTGAGATTCTGTGAAACTCAGGGCTTTGTCCAGATGTTTCCAGAGAATCCGCAAGGATGGAGACTACAGAGCCTCATTAGGTAAACCCATTCTGGTGCCTGACTGCCATCACAGTGAAAATGTTTTTCTTTATATCCAGTTTGAACCTCTTGTTTCAACTTATATTTATCATCTCTCACCCTCCTACCATGCATCACTGGGAGGAGCCTGACTCCATCTTCTTGATGGAGAAGAGATGCTGCCCCATTGGCACCGGGGGTGGCTGGCAGGTCCCTTTGATGCCATCTCTTTCCCAGGCTAAACAAGCCCAGCTCCATCAGCTTCTCCTCACGAGGCAAGTGCTCCAGCCTCCCACTGTCGTGATGGTCCTCCTCTAGCTGCCTCCAATTTAGTGATTATTTCCTTGAACTGGTGGGCCTGAAACTGGACACAGTATTCCAGATGTGGCCTCACATGTGCTGAGTAGAGGGGACTAATTACTTCCTTGTCTCTACTGGCTCCACTCCTGTTCATACAGCCCTGGATGCTGTTATCATTCTTTGCTGTCAGGGCAACTCTCTGTTCTCTTTAGTCTCTGTCACAGAAATTTTCTCTCTTTCCCAATTTTTCCATTTGTACAAACCCTTTTAAGCTCGGTTATTAATTTCTCTGGCACAATTTTCTTTTCCCTCTCAAAAATAATTTGCAGGTTGTGAAGTTTTAAAAGGTCATCGATCAAATGAGCATATATCCCCTCTGATCAAACACCACTGTGAACCCCAAGGTAAATTTTGTCAAGTGCCACGTTTCTTACGGGTTTACGAGTTTATTAATAAATGACACGGCATGTTACAGCATGGCCTGTGGAGAACCATGTGGGCAAGCCTTCAGTGCTGCGCTCACCAGGGTCAGGCAACTCATGCCTTTTCAAAGGCTGTGGCAAGACTCGTTACAGAGTCTAAAAGGATTTCCAGCCACGGGCAGAATGTAACCATGCTGCTTGTTGCAAATAGGTCTCAGCTCCCACAAACAGTTTATGTATGCAATTCTGTTGTCACATTTAGTTTGGAAAATAACATTTTACTGCAGGCAAAGATCCCACTCAGTAACCACACAACCACTGCTTGTCTCCTCTAAGACATTACTATAATGTGCCTGCTGCTGTAGGAAAACTATGTGTACATGAAGAGTAAGGGAAAACAAAACAAAAACATGTGTTTTTTAAAATCATATTTTCTACATAGGATCTGTATTGGTAAGGAAATAAATACATATCTTCTCCTTATCAACAGTACTCTGATAACTATCCAATGGGTCCTTAATAAGCCATGAAATAGAAGAGCACTTTTTCCCCTGATTTTCTTCTGATGCCAAAACTGTGTCAGAAATAGATCTGAACTCCTGACAGAAGAGAGTTATACTGCCTTTCTCACTCGTGTGGGCATGCTCAGCCAAGAAGAAACACCAGGTGTTTCTATAGTATTTTCAGTGAGGAGAGAAATGTATCACGCAGCCCCAGTCCTTCCTCTCACCATCGACTGACTAAGATTAAAGGAACAAAATGATGATACCCATGGTAGCGTAAAGCAAAAGAAGGTCAACTCTAAGGTCTGATCACAGGCTTTACTGCTTTCCAACTCAGAATACTGGATAAATAAGAATGTTTTTCCAGCCAAAACATCTTGCAGTAAGATGTTCTATTGTATAACTACAGACAGAACTACAAAGTAGGAGAGAGGAGCACAGACTATCAGCGGCGAGACTAACAATGCAACGCTGCAGTCCCTTTATAGCATGGAATATTACCACAGAGGTCTGAGGTATTTAACGGACATTAACAACAATAAGGCTGAGAAAAAAAAGAGGAAATATCCCAAGGCTACGATTTTACATCATTGAGACCCTGTAGGCACAAGGTAGGGAACACAAAGTTCCTGCGATAGCATGATGGTGTCAATGTGCAGTAGGAACTGCTACAACTAGGAGGAACCCCAACAACTTGTGAGCTCTTGATTCTTCCTGGTGTCAAAAGTATCAAATGTAAGCATGAGGTAATTAAGGGATGCTACCACACAGAATCATAACGCCTCCAGTCTCCAGCTCTGTGATGTTCCATTTCCAAACTGTTTCATTAGCTTCTATGTTCATTAGATTTTACAATGGCAGGAAAGCAGCAGAGAGTAACTAATCTGCAATAAATGTGTCATAAAATGAACAAATTTAACGCGTTTCTAGAGAAGACTCTGAAAAGTTATCTAAATTACCAGGAGATCAAAAAGGCTTACTTGTCAACTACTCAGAAGTTGACTGTATGGCCTTCAGAGTTCTTTCTGGGCTAAAATATCACTCTCTCTGTGTTTTGCGCTTTTTTGAGGTCTGTGTGTAGGGGATAGATATTTATTTTTTTGGTATCCCCGCCAATCTGTTTCTCTAAGACGAGAACGTTTAACGTGTTTTTCAGCAACAGCTGTATCCAACAGATAAGCAAGGAGGGAGGATCAAGGATGTCTGTGGTTGTTGGTAAGCCACTTTACTGTAAGCCTTAGGCTGGTACCTTTTACCACTGCTTAAAGACATTAGCTTCACTAGCCATGTCCTCAGGCCAATCAGTAGATCATTACCCCAAATGCAGCGCCGATTTTAGTTTTTAATGTTAAGACTGATTTGTTCCATGTTGCTAATTCTTAATGCAGCTAATAAGATTTTACTTTTCAGTTGCATTCATGCCTTCAATTAAAACCAGTAATCTTCTGTTTGCGGAACTAAGTTTCACTCTCTCCAGCAAAAGAGAAGTGGCACCATCCTTCCTAGTGGCATTGATACACGCTACAACTCACCCAACCCGACTGATCAATCACCAGCAGCTATGACTTGTAAATACGACGTGTTCAAAAGGGTAACTATCATACAGTTTCCAGAAACGAAAGGGATATAGGATGCTTCACAGAGGTTTAAGTAATTTCAAATCTTCTACTGTCATGGTTGTGCCTATTTCAATTTTGTTCTGCATGTCTTCCCATTCAATGTGTTCCTGATACAGATGGGGAGTGATGTATGTTTAGAATACAAAATCCTCAAGTTTTATCCCATGCACTAAGCTATCTGTCACTGTAAATGAATGCTTTTTTGAGACATCTTATCTTCTGATTTGATTTCTTACCAGTAACCAGTCACCCACTCATGATAAAGATTAGAAATTTTGTATATTTCAACTGTGTGCCAAATATTTGCGGTAGCAAATACCTAAATTCTCCTTTTTTTTTTTCTGCCAAGAAACATGGTTTGACTGGGATATAAAATATAGAAAAAGCTAGATTTTCTTTCGTGTAAAAAATCATTCTCTAATTCTGAAACTGGGATAAGTATTCACTGACAAGGCAAAAGCTACATACAACAAAATGCAAACAATTAAAGCCATCTATGCCTTATTGCAAATCAATGAAATAGAGAATTTTGCGAGCTCTTAGGAACACAAACAGCTTCACTCAACCCAAGAATGATTTCAGATGTATACGCTACTCCAAAAATGCCTTGTAAGTTAGAAATAAGGAAGGTATTAATGTATTCATGTATTATCACTAATATCTCCTTCTGTTCTACCGTGTAACTTTCAAAGTCCTTATTTGTTTCTAAGTTCAGTGAAGTCACCCAGAAAGTTTTTCTATAAAGGTAAATACATTGTTCTTATGTATAATCGAGATGTTGCTTCAAGTATTTCCTACTTTATCTTCACACATGCTCCTGTCTACGTAAGTTAAACACGCCGTTGGGAGGACTGAACTCATCTAAGTACAACGTAGCTAAAAATATGCGTACATATGAACTACGCCCCATGGTACTTCGACTGTCAATGGAACATCTTCATTTCTGTGACCTATCTTAGGAACCTGTAAGTTAGAAAAGATGAATCTAACTCATGAACAACCAGAGTTAAATTATAGGTTTTGAGTACTGGTGAACATACCCTAATTAGAAGCAGTATCTTTGGATGGGGATGGGCTCTGTTACTCAATATAAACAGTAACACAAGATTTTTGCTGTATTTCATGATCTTACTGTGTATGAGTAGATTTTATCTTCTTGCCTTCTCCAAGTGCTAGCCTTTTTTGTCAGAATCATCTCGTGTAAACCTCAACGTTAATATTTTGGCTACACAAATACCATCACATTAAATTTTACTTTTCAACAGAGAAAGAATCTGCTCTCATGAAAAATTCCACCTGCAGCAGTGACAAGAAGGAGTTAAAAACATTTTTCATCGCTGCAACAGCTTCTCTGACAAGGCACAATATCTAATTGTTTTCCAACTCCGCATTTGTAGGCAGCCAAAATTAGAAGACTTCTTCAAAACCTGCCTGCCTAAATGAATCGGAAGTATTTCCTACTGCATCCATGTTAATGAATTTGCACGTGTAAAACATTAATTTCTGAAACTGAAATAGCATCATCAGAAATTATTTTTAAGGAACTTGAACACTGAGTTGAAATAGGAATTTCGTCATTAGCAAAAACACACCGCTAGCACACGTGTAATCTTTAGCATCTATGTCTTGTGTGTCTTGCCACGTACTCTGCTTCACTTCCAGAGCTTTTAATTATCACTGTTTGCTCAATGTACTTCACCTAAGCTGTTCCAACGCTGATATAAGTGTTCATTAGTTTGCCCCTATATTCAGAACCCTCTCCGTACTTCTGCAGGTTTAACACACTGGCTGCACTGACCAAAATATCAGAGGGTTACTTTTAATTGGAAATGGTTAAGATGACACAACTGATTACAACTGAAATCAACTGTATTATTTTTATTTATGGCCTCAGCATTATTCTTCATGAAACAAAGAAAGGTGTCCTACCTTTGCTTATGGCTTTCATTTTGTTTCTGTGATGAAAGCTTGTTTATTGGGCATATGCTCTAACTGCAGATACCCCTCAAATACCCCTGGTGAAGTCAGGGGAAAAATTCATCACTGAAGTGTCTTACTTTATCTGCACAGTTTGGATGGCATTTTTCTTGGCATTGCTTTATTCATGCAATTGGAGATGAAATGAGAGGATGGTGCAAAGTCATTAGTTCTTAACTTTTCTATTCAGCAAGATCAATGGCTTGCTTTCCTTTTCAGCAAAAAGAGGTTATACTTGTCATATTACCTATTAAAAATCATCTTGCTCTTTACTTTGAGAATAAACAGACCTCCTATGCAATCCATGTGGTAAATATTAACATCATCCTAAGTATCAAGTACACAGGCATTCCATCATATTTTTTTCTTTTATTCTAGCCTAAGAGAAGTGACAATGTTGCAGTTCGACAAATTCTGGGGTTTTGGTACTCCTACTCGCCGTCTGAAGAATATCACTTGTTTTCAGCTGTCTTCCATTTCAAATGACTCTTTTGGAAGTTTACAAGCTCCACAGTTAGAAAAGTAAAAAGCCCCCATTTGCAGAACATTGGCTTCACATGGAAAGCATCAGCTAAAGGTATTACTGAGAAACAACCATTGAAAACAGCTAACTTTTAACACATTTTAACCAAGTCTCCTGAAGTTACAGATTTTTCCGCATAACTGATTTGTGGTAAGGGAGAAAATATGTATTTAAACTGAATGTCCTATTTATTTCTGCTTTGATGCTTGTTCTCAAGTAAATCTGCATATTTATCATGCAATTATCAGTCTAACAACTTTATTGGGCAGTATTAAGTTTTAAAAGCCATTTTTTCTTCAAAGAAACAAAATAGAGTATATTGGGATAAAGATTATAGTCACAATGGTTAAGCACAAACCAAATTCCCAGGGTCCTTACACAGCTAATTGGTTAGATTAGCAAGGAGTCTTGCACAAAAAAAGGATATACGAATATAAGATATCCATTAAAAGCAGATGAATATGAGAAGCCAACTGTTTAATTTTTTTGTTTGTTTCAATTTGCATTAAAAAGACTAACTACAATCAGGCAGATGACATAACTTTTAGCAATAGCAAGATCAGAAGACAAGACACACTAAGAAAAGAACAGGTTAGACAGACTCCTTAGATAACATTTGCAACTTAGCTAGATGTGAAGAATATTTAGGGATACACCTGAGACAATCTCTGAGCTACCAGACACTATTTTTTGAGAATTGTGAAGGACAAGTAAAGACCCAAGAGACTCGGAAAAGTAAAAGCAAGTGCTGATCTTTAAAACTGGGATAAAGCAGAAAACTGGGAGTTGCAGAATAGTCAGCCTAACTTGAGATTCTGGAAAAAAATGATCCAAAGGGAGGCTATAAAGAAGACAGAGCCAGGCTCTTTTTTCCCTTGCGGCAAGACCAGAGGCAACGGGCACTAACTGAAAAACAGGAGGTTCCCTCTGAACATAAGGAAACACTTTTTCACTGTAAGGGTGCCCAAGCACTGACACAGGTTGCCCAGAGAAGCGGTGGAGTTTCCAGCCTTGTGGATATTCAAAAGCTGCCTAGACATGAGGGCTGGCTCCAGATGGCCCTGCTCTAGCAGGAGGGTTGGACCAGATGACCTCCAGAGGTCCCTTCCAACCTCAACCATTCTGTGATTCCGTGACAATAGCAAACAATAAAGGAAACAAACCATTTGAAGCTTAGAAGATATCAAAATTATGTATAATCGTCTAAATTGTTTTGTCAAGAACAGGCTGTGTCAAAAAAGCCTTCCCAGGACAGGATAAGAGGGAGGGGAGTAGAGATGATAAACTTTTCTCATTGGGATTTTGAAGCTCAAGCCACAACTTAGGAAAATACCATCTAGAGAAACTGCTATTAAGATGGGTATTGAAAAACCAAACCAGAGTAGTTACCAATGGTTTACTGTCAAACTAGGAGAGAATGAGCTGAGGAGCTCACCCGAGTTTTGTTTCTTCAATATTTTTATTAATAAGCTGAGTACGCATTTTAAATGTGGAGATGTCACTACCATAGGTAAAGCTGTAGGCATTGTAGAAGAACATAAATGGTATTTAGAACAATCCTGAAAACTGGAGAATTCATTAGAAAAAAAAAAAAACAGATAAACTCAACAAGTCCAAAGTACTACAACCAGAATAAGCAACAGAAAAAAGGTAGAAGCCACTCATGACATGAATCAGTTGCATAAATGCTTAACAGCAGTTTGCAAAGAGTGAGGTAAGTTTTGCAGTGGATCACGTGCTGAATCTGAAGCAAGCTAACGCAGCAAAAGGAACCATCATCCTGCTGGTATGAACAGGAGCACTCTATGGAAGACACCTGAATTATTCTGCTCTCCCCTCAGGGCTACTACAGTGTAAGCTAACACAACAAATCCACTTTTGTGTTTGTGAAACAAGGCTTTCGCCTTCAGAGGGTTGAGAGAAAACCAAGAAAGACCACAAGTCTGGGAAACATAACCAATGAAGGATAACTAATACAAATAGGTTCTTTAATTCAGAAAAGAAGCGATGAGACAAAACAGCAGCCTTCAATAGTTAATAAACTGCCAAGAAGAAGAAGAAAAAAAAATCTACTATTAGTCGCATCACAAATAGGACAAAAGATTGATCTTAAGATTTTAAACAGTAGATTAATTCAGACACGAGGAAATGCGTTTTCAACTGCAAAGATAAGGAAGTACTGGAACAGATCACATGGACTACAACTTCATGCAAACAGGTTAACCAAAAACCTGTAAAGTAAGTTTAGGTACAGCAGGTCCTCTCTTGGGACCTCTCAGATCCCTTCTATGATTCTTTTGATTAAGTCTTCCTAGTATGACTCATAGAAGGTACTCTAAAGTTTTTTCAGTCAGCACTTCTGTCTGGATTTAGCTGAAAGATAAGTAGAAGGAAGAGAGGCACTCTAATGTAAAACTGACTGCAAGTCCAAGAATATTTTAGCAAGGGAAAAGTGCTTGCTTAATGGGTGAATTAAAATGATTATCATTTCCTGAGTGGGGTGACTATTGAGATATAAATCTTTTATTTGTCTTCAAAAGCTAGACTGATTAGCTCTAAGAATTTCTCTTGGCAGGGCATTAGCAGAATTGATATCTCCCCAAAAATGTAGACTTTCTCCTTCATGGACAATTCAGAATCTTGTTGGCTAATATTCTCCCCTACCATTAAGATGTATGTACATTATTTCCAAATGACGGAACTTAATACCAAGAGATGTTTCTTACCAACTTCATGAATTAAATCCTTTCTTACTCTAGTTGGACAGATCTAAACTGATTCCGTGATGCCAGAGGTGCTTGAGGAGGCATGACTCCGTCTACACCTTCCACAACTCAATCTAATCTAGAAGCACATCTTTTATTCTTAAGCCAGTATCTAGGCATGTCCGGGTGAAAAAACAAAACGAAAACAGAAAATCACACCTGCTAGCCCAGTTCAAGAAAAGCTGTCATAAACCCAAAAGAAAATTAAAGCCAACCAACCGAAAACCTTAGCCCGCACCGTCTTCTGAAGCTGTCTGTACTGTAAACATTTGAAGCAAGGACCACAGCTTAATATGTAGCTGATGTTTAAAGGATAATCAACAAGCAGTGGGAAGGCAAAGGGGGACAGAAGAAATACTAAATATGTATCAATCTGACTATATTTATACACATTCAGTTAGGTTATTGTTGGAAGCAATGATTCATACACTACCTTATAAAACTATAGGTATCATTTATGATAGTATCTAACCTTTCAGTGGATTGTTGTTTTTAGTCTTTTTTTTGGTAAAATTATTTCACTACTAGATTGCAAAACTTAGTTCCTATTAGCCAATTCCAGTTTGAGTTTACCTTTTTCCATGACATGAGACACATTAATGTGGTAGACAAAGTAGGCTAAGCCTAACAATGCAGTACACAAGAATGTTTCGTAGGGCTATCTAATTTTTTTAATTCTTTGATCCCCATAATTTTTTGTTCTGCAAGGTGATGGCGAGGTGGTGGAGTTGCCCTTTACGTGAGAGAGCAACTACAATGTACCGAGTACTGGCCACGTGCAGTTGAGGAGCAAGTTGAGAGTCTGTGGGTGAGGATTAAGGGACAGGCTGGCAGGGGTGACACTGTTGTGGGTGTCTATTACAGGCCACCAGATCAGGGGGAGGAAGTTGATGAGGCCTTCTATGGGCAGCTGAGAGTGGCCTCACAGTCACAGGCCCTGGTTGTCGTGGGGGATTTTAACTTTCCGGATGTTTGCTGGAAGGACTACTCAGCCAGCCAGCCTCAGTCTAGGAGGTTCCTCCAATGCATTGATGACAACTTTCTGATGCAAATGGTGGAGGAGCCGACTAGGAGAGGTGCACTGCTGGATCTCGTCCTCACTAACAAGGAGGGTCTGGTGCAAGGAGTAAAGGTTGAAGGCTGCCTTGGCTGCAGCGACCATGAGATGGTGGAGTTCATGATCTCGGCTGGTGGAAGCAGAATAGCAAGCAGAATTGCAACCCGGGACTTCAGCAGGGCATACTTTGGCCTTTTCAAACAATTACTAGGGGAAATCCCGTGGACAAAGCTGTTTGAAGGTAAAGGTGCCCAGGATAGCTGGTCAGCATTCAGGGACTGCTTCTACCAAGCTCAAGATCAGAGCATCCCGACACGTAGGAAGTCAAGGAAGGGAGCCAGGAGACCTGTGTGGCTAAACAGGGAACTGCTTGGCAAGCTCAAGTGGAAGAAGAGAGTTTATAGATCATGGAAGGAGGGGCTGACCGCTTGGGAGGAGTACAGGGCTGCTGTCAGGGGATGTAGAGAGGCAACTAGGAAAGCTAAGGCCTCCTTAGAGTTAAACCTGGCAAGAGGGGTCAAGAACAACAGGAAGAGCTTTTTCAAATACATGGCAGATAAAACTAACACCAGAGGCAATGTAGGCCCACTACTGAATGGGGTGGGTGCCCTGGTGACAGAAGATACAGAGAAGGCAGAACTATTGAATGCCTTCTTTGTCTCTGTCTACTCTGTCGGGGGCTGTCCTGAGGAGTCCTGTTCCGCTGAGACCCCAGATGAAGATGAAGTCAAGTCAATGGATGAGTTTGCCTTAGTTGATGAGGACTGGGTCAGAGACCAGTTAAGCAACCTGGACATCCATAAATCCATGGGTCCAGATGGGATGCACCCGCGGGTGCTGAAGGAGCTGTCTGAAGTCATTGCTGGACCACTCTCCACCATCTTTACCAAGTCTTGGGAAACGGGCGAGGTGCCTGAGGCCTGGAGGAAAGCAAATGTCACTCCAGTCTTCAAAAAGGGCAAGAAGGAGGACCTGGGTAACTATAGACCGGTCAGCCTCACCTCCATCCCTGGGAAACTGATGGAACAGCTTATCCTTGGTGCCCTCTCAAGGCATATCAAGGATAAGAGGGTTATTAGGGGCAGTCAGCATGGCTTTTCCAAGGGGAAGTCATGCTTGACCAACCTCATAGCCTTTTATGAGGAAATAACGAGGTGGATGGATGATGGCAGAGTGGTAGATGTGGTCTACCTTGACTTCAGTAAAGCATTTGACACGGTCTCCCACAGCATCCTCATGGCTAAACTGAGGAAGTGTGGACTGGATGATCGGATAATTAGGTGGACTGCGAACTGGCTGAAGGAGAGAAGCCAGAGAGTCATAGTCAATGGGGCAGAGTCCAGTTGGAGGCCGGTAACCAGTGGAGTGCCTCAAGGGTCGGTACTGGGGCCCATATTATTCAATATATTCATCAATGATTTAGATGAGGGAATTGAGTGTACTATCAGCAAGTTTGCTGATGACACTAAGCTAGGAGGAGTGGCTGACACGCCAGAGGGCTGTGCTGCCATCCAGAGAGACTTGGACAGGCTGGAGATTTGGGCAGGGAATAACTTAATGAAATACAACAAGGGAAAGTGTAGGGTCCTACATCTGGGCAGAAACAACCCCAGGTTCCAGTATAGGATGGGGAGCTACCTGTTAGAGAGCAGTGTAGAGGAAAGGGACCTGGGGGTCCTGGTGGACAGCAGGATGACCATGAGCCAGCACTGTGCCCTCGTGGCCAAGAAGGCCAATGGCATCCTGGGCTGTATTAGAAGGGGGGTGGTTAGTAGATCGAGAGAGGTCCTCCTTCCCCTCTACTCTGCCCTGGTGAGACCGCATCTGGAATATTGTGTCCAGTTCTGGGCCCCTCAGTTCAAGAGGGACAGAGAGCTGCTGGAGAAAGTCCAGCGTAGGGCAACTAAGATGATTAAGGGAGTGGAGCATCTCCCTTATGAGGAAAGACTGAGGGAGCTGGGTCTCTTTAGTTTGGAGGAGACTGAGGGGTGATCTTATTAGCGTTTATAAATATATAAAGGGGGAATGTCATGAGGATGGAGCCAGGCTCTTCTCAGTAGCAACCAATGATAGGACAAGGGGTAATGGATTCAAGCTAGAACACAAGAGGTTCCACTTAAATCTGAGAAGAAACTTCTTCTCAGTGAGGGTGACAGAGCACTGGAACAGGCTGCCCAGGGAGGTTGTGGAGTCTCCTTCTCTGGAGACATTCAAAACTCACCTGGACGCCTTCCTGTGCAACCTCATCTAGGTGTTCCTGCTCCGACAGGGGGATTGGACTAGATGATCTTTTGAGGTCCCTTCCAATCCCTAGCATACTGTGATACTGTGATACTGTGATGTCCAAGAAACATCTCTAGTCCTGCATCTCCTCCATTAATTCTGAAGAAATTCAAATGTGGAGCTATAGCCATTGCTAATTTTTATAAAAATAAAGATAAAATTCTACAAAGCGTTTGAAGCGGGCTGTCATACGGGATGACAAAACACTGGGCTGCTTTTGAGTTGAAGTCATGTAGCAACTATGAAAGATGAAAAAATAATTAATTTAACAAGTTCTGCCATATTATTCTTTGTGAGTCACCCACAATTTTCTCAGATATGTTCTTTATGTAAAGTCTTGCTTCTCTAAAACATGCATTTAGAAGTTTGGGATTATTCAATATTTAACAGTAAGAGTATTCCTAGTCTTGGAAGGAAGGCAACACGCAGAAGCTGTTTCTGAACAGATAACGAACAGCTACCAGTAAAGATCTTATGCAAAGCCGATGTTTAATAACTTATTTTCTATAAATATTCTCAAAAGACAATTTCCTCTGAAAAGTCATTCCAATATACTTTTGTTTTACAAGAATATTTTCAAAAAACAAATACCAAGAATTCTAGACACAGCTGAAACCAAGTTAACTTAAACCCCATGTTTTTTCACAGGACGTACACCTATTTTCCCCTAGACATTTTAAGAGAAAATGTGACTTCTTTCTTGTAAGCTTAAACACACATACAGCAATGTTCTTCAAAGTCACAAACACTGAATTAGGCAACAACGCCAACAATAAAATACAGTCCCTAGAATTCCTGATTTCCATTCTACCAGTATCTGGAACCCAGGAAGCTCTTCAAGAACATCACAAAACCTCTTTGTAACCGAAACGTAGAAATATTGAAGCCAAAATATCCTCGCCTTAACTTTCCAATTCGCTTCTAACCTCCCCGTGGTTTTGTCAGTGTCAGTCCCGGCTTCCCATATGTCTGTTCCTCCCACAAAAAAAGCCTCTGCACTTTCTCTGACACCAACTCCTATGAATAGAAAGCTCTCCCTGAGGCGACCTGCACAAGGCAGCTTCCCCCTCCGTACGATCCCCCCGATGATTTTATAGTTTAACTAGTGCAATCGGGATGATGTAACACAATGCAAAACAAACAGATGGGCAAGAGATGTAAAGCGTGGCCAGGCCTAAACTGGGAAACATCACCGCCAGAACCGTCGTTGGGCTCGCAGCTGCTGACATTGCTCCTGGGATGCGTGCACGCTGCAGCTCTGCCGGCAGCTGCGTTGCTGGCTGAGGTTTGAGGCATGTGGTTCTATTTAGGTGCCACAAGCTGGGCTTTGTTTGCTTACTCCGCATTTACATGTGCCTGCATGCAAACCTGTGGAGATAAAAGGTAATTCCGGACGCCAAAACTCCGTCGCGTAGCTCCGGCGTGTTTTCCTACGCTGGAAGGGTACCGTGAGCAACCAGGAGGTATTTAATGAGGCATGTTTACTTTGTGACTGCCGTGTAGAGATCTGGAGGTACCATCCACGATTGAACTTGAGTACTGGTAGCAACCCAGCGACAGGAAAACGGAGCTCAGAATGGTAAATTAGCGCATGGTAACTTCTGTGCTGCTGCAGCAGAGTGCTTGACCGTGTGAGAGGGTTTATTTAAATCTCACTTGGGCATCTCTAGTATTAACAGGAATTCTGTGATGGTACCGAAGAAAAATCATCAGTCCCAGCCCAATTTCTTTCCTAATTACTATGTTCCATGCTGTCTTTATGTGACAGAAGGTGCAGTTCATCAACCATATAAAAGCAGAGTACCAGAGGCATTGCTTTAAGGAAAAGTAATTCTAACAATAAAGCAATATTGGAAAAAAGATACAAGTATTATAAAGACAAACCAGTGCAAACGCACTGATAAATCGCAAGAGAACGTGGTAAACCAAACCCGCAAGTACTTTGGTTGTCCAGTCTCAACCCATCACCCTACAGATTGCGACTGGACAATGGTGTTTCTGCAGCAGTTATGGTCTAAAGCCAGGAGCAAGGAACGGTCGACGGACGGAGCTATACACGTCTTAAGTGACCAACTGAAACCGCTGAAGACGAGCAGGAGCATTCCAGCGCCCTGAACCATTTCAAACAAGCAGCACCTTTTAAAGTAGCCAACCTGCTGCAGGAATTGCCTTCCTGCTCGAAGAGGAGCTCCTTCCCCTAATATTTACATCTCATGAAACCAAATGACTGCGTTCTCCTAATTTATGAACTAGATATTCTAGGACCCTCTCACGGGTGAGAGGAATACAGTGCAAACAGGAGAGTCGGAAACTAAATATTATAAACCTGAGATATTTATATCTACAAAAGTAATACATATAGATACAGAAGTCATGTTTTAGATGGGTTGAAAGCCGTTATGGGGAGAGGAGTTTTCAGAAGAGCACAAATATTGAATGCATACCCTATTTCCAGCAGAGTAGGGTTTGTAGGATTTAAACTACCTGGATTAACAGCTGGACTGCTTTGAAACAAACAAATGCAAACAAAGATTTTTATTTTGTTCATTATCTCTTCCATTCCTTCACTGAAATTAATATTTTTCTGGGGTAGATATGACTTTAAAACCAGAAATAGATAAATAGAGGTACTCTTCATCTATTCCCAACCCCCTAACTCTTTATTCTTTATTCTAACAAGCTGGCAAATTACATACCGATACCTAACTAGGTAACACAGCTGAATTACATAGTTGTTATCTGCAAAATTGGTCCAATTATTATTCAGATGTCGGAAGACATGAAAGGAATGGATTGATGAGGCAGGAGGATATAATGATCCATATATATTTTATTGAGGCAAAAGATTTTTTTCTGGCTATTGATGCAAAGACGACGCAAAAATTTACACAAATGCTCCCCAAACTAATCAGACACTTCGAGGCAGAAGACATCATCAGCCACAGTTCCTACTCACAGGCACCTCATCAATGATTTAACATGACAGAGGGGACTGCAGCTTCATTATCTGGTGATATTTTATTTATTCATATTTAATTACTGCATATCATAACAATTCGAAACTTGACTGCATTGCAGAAGATGAGGGAAGGAATGAAGCTGTTATACCGGCTGTACTAACACATCTGCTTCACAGACCTACAGGGATTCACTCAGCCACAATATATAATAAAAGTGAAAAACCACTCATATTCTACAAATGAGTTACAAATTCTCCCCGTTAAAACTGGGTGAAATAAACAATGATGTCTTCAAACTTCATGTAGTGGACATGAAGAATTCTATTTATCTTCATTATATGCTGAGAGCGTTTGGGCCAAAATCCCCAATTTAGGTGAACCATGAGGAGGAAAAAAATGATGGCAGGAGAAAAAAAAAAAGCTACATGACAAATTAGCAGAACCAAACCTCTCCCCCAGTGGGAGGGAGAGGTGAAGGCCAAAGGGTAGATTAATCTTGCTATATCATATGGTCTCGATCTTAAAAATTTCTCTGCGTGTTTAGCAGAAATCACACGCACAAGGGGGAGACTTTGAAAAGATCAGGAGCCAGAGCAGATTAAGATGAAATGGGGCCAGATCCAAAAAGCCGTCAACCTCCCACCCTTTCCTGCAGACTCCCATGCGGGCAGGAGATTGTTTCGTGGCTCCAAAGTGCTCGTCTGTGCTGAGCTCGTCGATGAGTGCTCTCGCTCCCCGGGTCTCTGACAGAGGAGGAGTTTTGACTTCTCTTTTCACAGCAGCGCGAGCCGCAGCTGTGGACACAGGTCTTTGTAACCCCTCTCACTTTGCGGCCCCAAATTAACGTGCGGAACCTGGCTGATCCAACCACACAAAAACCATAATAAACGGATCCACGCCCAATCAAAAAAGAAAAGGTATTGTTAAAAAGCAAAAGAAACGAGAAACTTTGTTAGGCCTGTTTTAAAACAGTAATTTAAAAGTAAAAGGGCTCAAGCAGATGATCAGGTTACTGCAGCTTACCCGGTTACCGAGTGTCAGTTGAGTCACAGCAATTATCTGCATATATGCACGGTAAAAGCGAGTTAATACAACATGGCTTAGCTGAATAGAAGATTAAATTATGTGCACACGGACAATTGCTACAGCTGGGCTGATGTGCAATTACTTTTCAAGCTACTGAAATTGCTTATGTACGCGAACTGTAAAGTCTACGAGCCAAGCAATTAATTTAGAATAAAATAATACTGGAATTTAAAGGGTTTTAAAATAATCTATTTTTTTAATGAGTGACACGATGACAAAAAATGAGGATGGACCCCTAAAAAGTATAAGTGCTACTGTAACTATTGATCTGAAAATTCAAATGAATCTGTATGGAAAACCGCTTGGCTAATTTGCTTTCCGAACAGCTAGGTGCAAGAGCATATGTCCATTCACATAAATCTAACAGCAGTGTTTTCACTCTCTTTTAAGAAAAAAGATAATTTGTTCCATGATTTATGATCTCACTGACTTCCCGTATTGAATTAGGCAGCTGAAACAATCTCTATCATCCTGCAAATTATTATTAATATGGTAGCATACACACATACGCTGACCGATACGTTTTATTTGAATTCATTGTGGGTGAGCATAACATAATAATTTTATGAGAAAGGGTTATACATCCACTAATGACAAATATTACAAACATCTGCTCAGAACTTTTGCACAAAGCATGCCAAACACTAACATAATCCCCAGTTTTACACTGGCACAACTATTGCATTCTGTAACTTGAGAGAAACCTTGTGTAAATCAGATACTGTGCTGCCCTTTCTTCATTATGAAGAGCAATTCAATAGACACTTTTACAGCTGTTGCTGTATACATCTTCTTCAGTTCCTCTTTTATTTATTCATATTTTTTTCTCAGTTTCCTAATTAGATGACTTACATTTGTTTGCTCTTTCAGCATTACCCTATAAATGTCTACTAATCAAGTTATTACTCACTCAACTAGGCAGAACTCTTTCTTCTTCCCCCTAATTCTTCCCTGCAACCATAACTCCTTGTGCTGGTTTCCCTCTAATATTTAGATGTGCTTGAATGAAATGCGTTGGCTTGTACCTAATGCAATGCATGTGTTTATGGAACACAGCGGGCACATACTCCGCTTTCAAAAGACATAACAACAGAACAGCCATTTATGAAAGTTTTACTGTTTCTGATTCTCGCTTCCTCTTCACCCCCCACCCCCTCCCAGAGTCCAACTGGAACATCTGGGTGCACTGGATTAAATAATGGACTCTTTGTTTGAAGAAAATTCACAGGAAACATTAAACTTCTCTTAAGACAGGAGAGGTGAGTGCATGGGAGCCAGGACAGGAGAAAGTCAAGGAGTCAAACGGAGAACTGGGATTCTTGGGGACAGAACTTTAAATGTGTCACTGGGGCACGTGAAGTTCTACCACCGATACCAGAGCCTCGGTGAAGTACGTAGCAGCTAACTGTCGCAGCAACATGGGGTTCCTCTGCACCTCCTATATTGGAGGGAAAAGGCGGAAATAAAATCTCACCTAAACAGGTAGGGACAATTCTGGGAAGAAATTCTCTCGTTCCATGGGAGAATTTCTGCAAGGCTTTTGCGGATGGACTGTAGTTCAAAGAAAACTGTTAATATCTGTTATCTTTGTCTACTCCTGCACAAATTTCCACACATTCATGTATCTCAAGAGGGCGTATGCTACATTGTCTTTTGCTAAATTGCACCACAGAGAAAATAAAGGAGCTAATAAAACCTGGAGAAGTTATACAAGAGATGTGCATTGTTTTTCCAGTTCAGCTTGGTGAGGAAGCTTTTTATATCAATAGAACTCTACATCCATCCTTGGTTTAATACAACACTTTGTTGGTTTTTTTTTTATTATTATTATGGCAGATGAGCAATTAATTTCATTTTAATCTGAAGGCTAGTTTAAATAATATGGGAAGTTCTACAGCATTGATTTTAGATGTTAGTTTTTGGGGTTTGTTTTTTTTTTTTTTTTATTTTTATTTTTTAACTTTTTTTATCTGCATAGATCCAGTCCCCAAAGTTAATTGCAGATATTCTATATCTGGACACAATTGTATCTAACAAAAGATTTTTACATACGTAGGTATCTAAATATTTTATGGCTCCCCTAGCAATTTGAAATGGAAAATGAATCTCTATGGAAGCAATAGAATTTCAGCATAGCAGCGTGCTGCTGATCTCCACAAGATTAATTTTACATCTCAGGCATAAGCTATTTTTTCTTTATGCACGTAGGGGGTGGGAAAATATGTGGTGATTTTACTGTATTTGTACTATAGAAGTGGAGAACACCTACATAAAGCAAAAGCCTTATGCTCCACTTATCTGGACTTATTTTACAATCTACTAAGCAACAAAGGAGACAAGGGACAGTCTTATCTCCTTTCCCCTTTTTCATCTTACACAGAAAGAGTACTAACCAATTGGTTTAAGCTGTTATCAGATACACGACCCAGATTCACATTATGAGACTCAACTCAAAATCTATCAGCTGTACGGCCTGAAGTTAAGAAATGTTTCACACAGTAATGAGAACCCTGCACCCATCCTAGTGAAGCCTGACCTTCCCTAAGCTGGGGAATTTTGTTTTCAAGTTTACTGGTCAAAAAGCTAGCAATTTTGCAGCCTCAGTAAAATAAACCTATATGAAAAACATAGCTACGTATTTCATCCTCCAACTCCAGGCAGCAACGGAGAGAGGCTGCAGCAAAGGATTCTTTTAGGATACGCATCGATAAAGAAAATTTATTCTCAAAGCATGCTATAAAACAAACTAAGCAGCAATCCAGTCCTACCAATTTCTTTGCTGTCATTTTTACAAAACTTTTCCCCTCATTTCTTTCAAATTTCCATAACTTTCTACCTGTACATCATATTGAGTACCTGAAAGAAAGCGACTGAATTGGTTTAGCAGATAGTTAGCCTCCTTTTAATACCATATCCTATATCTTAGGTTTTATGGTTTCCATAATGAAATGGCCTTGATATATTTTCAGATTTATATATGGTCTAGAGGGCTAAATGTCTTAAAAGAGAAAACAACAGAAAACAGATTTTTCACAGTTTATTTCGCTCTCCAAATATTTTTAATCTTTTCTTTTTAAACAGCAGATGTTTAATATGCACACTTCAGTGCACATTCTCAGCTTGTACATCTTGATTTTAATTCAGTTACCACAAAGGGTCTACGACAATATATACCAGCTGATGATGTTCCTCTCGGATTATATTTGGTTGTACACAAAGCTTCTAACAAGAATTCCTTTTTTCCCATATTTTCTTAAATATATCATTATACATACGTCTGCAGTGATATTTTAGGTTTGTTTTGAATTATGTGGTCCTAATTATTTTTTTTCTTACTCTGAACAGGACAGGAAAAATGAAATTTGGAAATAAGTCTTCTTTAAGGGGTATGAGCGAATGTCTAAATATCTGCCTTCATTAAATATTCCAAACTTGTAATCAAGTTTCTGCTTTTTTTGACAGTGAGTTTGCTTCTACCACAAGCAGTACCACCAGCACAAGCAGGAAATCCTGGCAGTCACTCCAAACGTATAAGACCATCAAAGTCAAAGCAGAAACGATGACAAAGACCCAATCTAATTTAAGAGTTACAAGAAGAAAAAAGAAAACACTGAAAGACCTTTATATAATAGATTTTCTCCCATTAACATAAATACATATTCCCATAATTTCATTTTCACATTTCCAACAAATTAGTTTTTGTCAGTAAGAAGAGAGAGACACGGGATATTTTCACATCAAAGGTCAGTAATATCTTAAAATAAAGCATATCTAAGAAATGGCTTTCCTGAGAAACTTCGAGGACACAGAAGTTTTGACTTGGTAACAATATTGAAGAACATCCTGAACGACGCTGCTCAGCCAGAAACAAAAATATTGTCTACCGCATCTTGATAATTATTCTGTTTATCACCTCTCTCCCCTCTTCCCTAGGAGTAGGTGGGGGTTTTGTTTGTTTTTGTGGTGATACACTGAAGCAGTGAGGGAGTAGGAAGAGAAACTGGGAAAGGAAAATACAGGAGTTGACAGTGAAGATGTTATTGCAGAAAGTGTGATCAACAGTGCGGAATCTGAAAAAGGTCAAAGAGAAGAAGGATGCACAAAGCCTTTGTGATCCAGCCAGGAACGGACAATTAGGAATCCCTGAGAAACCACATTTGATGGGGTGGAAATAATACAAGCAACACTGGGGCTGCAGCTGGAGAACGAGGAAACAATGACAAAAAGCGAATTTGAGAAGATCATGTGAAGGGAAGACCACCAGAGTCAGCTGTAAGAACGGTGGTGTCCTGGCAAAGGAGGAGTCACTGTGTAAGAGAGACACCAATTCTCTACATATCTGAGTATAGGTTAAGAAGATTGCGAGTATCATGGTTGCTACTGCTGTTCTTGTTATTATAGCATTTTGGACTGGTTTTGGCGTTCTTTTCAATCTGCTGGGTTGCCACAGGTATTCGTTGAAGTCTACCATTAGCGGTCACACCGTGTTAGAAAACACAGTCTCCTTTCACCATGGAGGTAATTTTATTTTTTCAAATGCATGCCATGTTGCAATATATACACTGGCATTGTGTAAAGAAGGGCTAATAAAGACAGAAATTCAACAGAGGGCCAGACGTAACCTATTTTTTCAGTCCAAACGACGTCTATTGGCTTAAAATCGAATGCCAGGATTGCCTTCTACTTCAGGCCTCAGATTAAATAGCATGGTCTGTAGGGCTCTATCTTACCTTCTCATTTCTATATCTTTTAAAGGCTTTTGAGCTGAATGTAACTTGCTTTTAAAATGACCTTTTCTTGAACAGTTCAAAAATCCAGCTACCTAAAACTTTTTTCCCCTCCATGAAGTCATAAAAGAGAAAATATTTTAATAATACAGGCATTTCTTTTATTTATTTTTACCAAAGCCACCTCATGCACCTAGATCTTGATAACACATTGGAAATTTTTGAACGGTTTCCGAAAAATTTTTGATATAAAGGATGTGTAGTAGATTCTATTAAAGTTTTGTATTTTTGCTTTGAGGATTTATATGTTCAGACATCTCTGAGCACCTGACTTTTGCGAGGACTTAGACTCTCAGGCTAATAACTGCATGAGAAGTCCTAGATGGCACAGTTGCATCCTTCTCCAGACACCACGCTTAACAGATATCACAATGTAAAACACGCAATGATTTACTTGCTGCTGTAATTAGTAGCACTATTTAAGACAAATTTTTAAAATAAAATAGCAATTTTAAAATTTTGCACTACTGCTGAAGTGCGTGTCAAGAAATGCACAAAGAAACACTAAATTATTCCTTTCTGTGACTCATATTTAGAACATTGCCACATTTAAAAGGTAAGATATTTGGTGCCAAGAACTTTTGTTTCTTTGCAACTCACGTGTATAATGTTGCCTACACCACATCATGAGCCCCCCTTTCTACTGCAAAACACATTATTGAGATTACATTAAGTGGAACATTACAGTTCACTTCAACTGAACATTCAATTCAATGTTATAGTTGAAGCTGCTTGATACCTCCCATTATAAAATGTTGTTTACCAGTTGCTTATAAAACTCCATGAAAAATTTAACTGTGGATTGAAATGTTCCATGTTTACTGTCTGTCCTCAGGCTGCTTTACTCAGCTTAAAAGTCCTCAACTGATTCCCAAAAGTTAGAGGTGGTTAGGGGAAAGCATTATTTGTCAGGTTAAAAGACACCAGAGGAAGCAGGACCAGAACAGACCCAAACCCACCTGAGTACATAAACCTTCTCACTGATCAAGTTTAGTTTTTCTGCGATTTACACAGCTCCATAGAAAACCAAAGGTCTGGACGAAATACAAACCAAAATACAAAATAAAGACTTCTTTAGAAGTCTTCAGATCTTACAGAGACAATTTCTGAAGACCCTGCATGCATCATGAAGGATCCATCACCTCTACAGCTTCCACCCACTGCCCGCGTGTTGTATAACCACCACTGAGCATCTCCCACTTGGAGCTATCAGGGGAGAAGCAGGACTTTCTTTCCAATTTCCCTTCCTGATATCGCCAGGGAACTGCTATTCCAGAGACAGAAAAGAGAACTGGAGACTCACTGTTTTGTTCTCCCAGTGCCGTCCTGTAAGGGATGGCAGAGGAAGGAGGAAACAGCCATGCTGAAGAACTGAGCGAACCAAATAATGATGAAGTAAAAGATAATTGATAAGCAACCACAACTAGTGAATTCCCTAACATTTGTGAGCCCAATTTGTTTAATATTTGCATAGTATTATTACATAGTGCTTTGGATTTGCAGAGGTTTTTTCCTTTTTTTTTTTAGTTGAAGCATTTATTTGGATTTTTACATGTGCTTGTATAAAACAGATGTTTAAGAAGATTTACCAAATAACAAACAGTAAAGAAATAAATTACTTCTGATCTTAAAAAAAAAAAAAAAACCAAAATCAAACTCAAAAAACCCCCGCCTTCTGAAAAGGGGAAGTGAAAATTGACAGACCATTAAAAGGAATAAAATTCCTAAGCAACAGAATCTATATACTGGCCATTAAAGTTTTGTTCCCATTTGTGTATGTACACACACATATGTCTATCCAGAAGGTATTATTAGTTCTTTCCTTATATCTTATCTATTCTTATTATAGTCCAATTTTAGCTATTTCCACACATCATTTCTATTTCTGCCCTTCTCTGTCACAGACCACATATTACCACTCAGCCGGTTACAACGTGAGGGTAGAGGAAAACAAGTGCGCTAATTGATTAATTTGGAAATACTTTGAAGGTAAAGAAGACAGGGTAAAAAGTATTAGCGTGAAATTTCTTGAGCATCAAGCTCTAATGGCTTCTCACTAGCATTTCTTCACGATCTGAATCCTGCCCCAGCTGGCAAAGATGGGACACTTTCCTTGGGGGAGGAGTTATATTCTAAGAAGGAACAGGTTGAACATCGTGCATAAAGCCCAGCAGAAGGTGCTGCACCACATTTGATAATCTCTTGGCATCTTACAGCTGATGTATCTAACACCACAAATAATATATGCAAATGCTGGCAAAATAAATTGTAGTTTTCAGATGTATAAACCAATACCTATTGAAATAAAATTCTACTAACATCCAAGTTAACTGGCCCTGGATGATTATGTTTTTATTTTGCCACGGCTTATCTGTGAAGTTACGGTTTCTAGCTAACCTATGCACGGGTTTATGCCCCTGAGGATCAGATATTTAAGTCTGAGATTTTAATTAGTGCCCTGTGGCTTTGAAATACTCAGGAGATACATATTACTGTTTCATTTAGTTTCTTTTTTCCTTCTTCATTACTGGGTTTGCAGATCACAGGCAACTTTAAAGAAAAGGAGGCCAACGTCAACTACAGTAGCAATGGTGGCAGTCGCATATTCTGCCTAGTTAGGCACTTCGAATGCACACAATATGTGGCGTCTAAACACTTTCAGAGCGGGCGGCCTGACAGCAGCGCTGCTTCTAATGAGAAATGCTCAGCAAGTGTACGCTGCAGTAGGACGAATGCAGTCAAACTTTTAAAAATTGTGGTTTGGGATGAGGATCTTTCTTCCCCTCATTTCTCCCATTCTCAATGCACGCACAGTTGCTGCGTCAGATCTCATCACAGTATACCCAAGAATAACATTAAACATATATGTCCAGGTGTTTACTAGTTTACTGAAGTTGTCCCCAGATATACAAGGTGCTAACCACACACAGAAATAGGCAACATTTGTCCTGAAGAACTTCTGAGTAAGGGAAAGAATTATTAAGATGGCTAGAAAGAAATACATTCAGATGTCCCGAGTATACTAGGTCAATTGTCATTTCCCCAGACTTGGATTGAAGGAATAACCCACAGGATGAACATGATGGATGATAGAGCATCATGAAATATTTCCTAAAAGGATGTTAAAGACATGAAAGCAGCTTTCAATAGTTTTGAGAAATATTCATGTAGGCTATTTAAAAAGAAGACGACCTCCCCCCATGTTAAGCACCAAATATTTTCAGTTGCTTGTCCACCTAACTGCATCATGAGGTTCACCAGAAGAAAGGTAAGTAACATCACCGAAGAAGGATTTGAAACAGAAGTCTTATGAATTACTCCAGGAAGGCTACTTCATATGTGTGGAGAGGAGAGGGAAAGATAGTTCTGGAAAACACGTGAAACTGGCCATCAAAGCTAAGAATAGTTGTGGAAGAGCAGATAACATTACAGCTGCCCAGTAGGTGCTCTTAAGGGACTTGTGGGGCATTTAAAGGAGAATTATGTTCTAATCTCATTCAGAAATTATCCATTCTGTGATTACAAGGTAAGCACATGTAGAAGTTGTCCCTGTGATCTGTTGAGGAGAGAAACAGCTCATCTGGAAACTCTGTCATAACTAACATGCTAGCATAACCTTATTCATCGTGGACATTCTTTATCTAATTATGTCCACAAGTGACTTATTTTCCAAACTTGCCATATAAGCAGAAAACATGTTTCAGAAGCTCGGCCTCTTATGAAAGCAGAAATGTTCATACCCTTCCAACTGAACTATTCTATTCTATTATTTCTTGAGCTTTATGTACTATCACAAAGTGAGATTCATTCTTCTGTTCAAATACAGAGTGACTATATGAAGAGCTAATATGAAAACACAGGTATAGCTATTGCAATTTACTATGCATCACAGAAAGCGGTTCCTTTGCCATCCGTTTGATAGCTTGGAAAAGGTGCTTCCTCCTTATATGTTCCAATGAACATGGAAAAACAAACCCCACAGTTACGCCAATACTATGGGACAGCAACAAGAACTACACAAGTTGTCTTCGGTATACAGTACTGATAATTTGAAACATGAGTTATGAGAATGCAAGCATTTTTGGAAATATTCCAGATTACTATTTTGCTGGAACAAAAAGGCTGCTGCCCTATACTATGTAGACAAAGCCCTCCACAAAGTTCAAAAACTCCCCAAAGCTGACAAAATCCCTGTGGTTTAACGGAAATTATTCATGTGCTTTAAAAAGGAAACCTCACTGACATCCGACTGCAGCAATATCGTTTGAACAAGTAACTATCCACGAGCTTCCGTCTCCGAAACTGAGTTGCTCACAGGCTGGTAAAGAACATGCCCTGAAGGAGCTTCCGTTACTGACAATATATATGCCTTTCTTTTCTTGATAACAACCACAGAAGCTTCTTATTCGGGTTTCCAATTTCAACAATATCTATTTCCAGCGTCATGAATTCACTGAGAATTCATTCTTAATGGTGTGAAAGCGACTGCAACAAACACAGTAATCTGCAAGGTCTCTCCTGTGGTCTTTCATATCCTGTAATTTCATGCATTTGATCTTGAAAGAATTAACCTGGCACAGTCACAGGCTAGAAGCATTTGTCCTTCTCTTTACAGCCTAAAGAATATTTATGAATCTCACTTGAGCTCACAAGGATTTCTATTTTGCACTGTACCCATATACAGAATCACAGAATCACAGAATCATCAGAGTTGGAAGGGACCTCTAGAGATCATCTAGTCCAACTCCCCTGCTAAAGCAGGATTGCCCAGAGCACATTGCTCAGGACTGAATCCAGGCGGGTCTTGAAAATCTCCAGGGAAGGGGACTCCACAACCTCCCTGGGCAGCCTGTGCCAGTGCTCTGTCACCCTCACCGTAAAGAAGTGTTTCCGTGTATTTGAACGGAACTTCCTGTGTTCTAACTTGTGCCCATTGCCCCTCGTCCTGTCACTGGGAACCATTGAAAAGAGCCTGGCTCCATCCTCCTTCAACCCACCCTTTAGATACTTGTATGCCATAATAAGGTCTCCCCTCAGCCTTCTCTTCTCCAGGCTACAGAGTCCCAGCTCTCTCAGCCTTTCCTCATAAGGGAGATGCTCCAATCCCTTAATCATCTTAGTTGCTCTTCGCTGGACTCTCTCCAGCATTTCCCTGTCCCTCTTGAACTGGGGAGCCCAAAACTGGACACAGTATTCCAGTTGTGGCCTCCCCAGTGCAGAGTAGAGGGGGAGAATGACCTCCCTCGACCTACTGGCCACACTCTTCCCTATGCAGCCCAGGATTCCATTGGCCTTTTTGGCGACAAGGGCACATTGCTGGGCCATGGATAATTTACTGTCTACCACAACCCCCAGATCCTTCTCCTCCAAGCTGCTTCCCAGCAGGTCCGCCCCTAACCTGTACTGGTGCCTAGCATTCTTCCTCCCCAGGTGCAGGACCTTGCACTTGCTTTTGTTGAACCTCATTAGGTTCTTCTCTGCCCAGCTCTCCAGCCTGTCCAGGTCACGCTGGATGGCAGCACGGCCCTCTGGGGTGTCAGCCACCCCACCCAGTTTGGTATCATCAGCAAACTTGCTGAGGATACACTCTGTCCCCTCATCCAGGTCATTAATGAATATATTGAACAAAATTGGACCAAGTATTGACCCCTGGGGGACACCACTGGTTACAGGCCTCCAACTAGACTCTGTGCCGCTGATCACAACCCTCTGAGTTCTGTCCCGCAGCCAACTCTCAATACTCCTGTTACTTTTAAAAAACTCGGAGAAGTCCTATTGTACCTCTGTACTACAAGCAGTTCCTGCTATATATAGCTGTACCTGCACCAGTAAGCGCCTGCCATCTATGAGTCCCAAAGACATAATAAGCACCTGGATCAAATTCAGAGTCCGAAATAATGACATCATAAAAGTAAGAAGAGGAAATACTCAATATCCCACCCCACTACAGATAAAGCTGTTCAAGCACAATGCAAAGCAAATTATATTAGAGCTCAACACAATAAAAATCCAGGGAATGCAAAGCCTCGTAACAAAGCTATTCATTAAATTCACCTCTAACACAACACAGAACTACACGGTACCAAGGAACCTCTTATTTTAACTAGAAAACCAGAGCATCACTTCTGCAACGAGAGTTAACCACTTCGACCTCACCTAGAGCCGAACTCTGGGGCTGAGAGCACTCTGCTTAATAGAGGACCCAGGAAAAGGATCAAAAAAAAGCATGCTTTCCACAAAGCCTTGGGGCACTTGAGATGCCTGGAAACCTTTTAGCACAGTGTCCTGGTTTGAGGTAAAACAGAACCAATTTTGTTCAGTAACTTCGCTTCTTAGCTGGGCCTCTTCTAACTACTGAAATTAACTGCATATTGTGCAGACAGTGTTCACTCTCTCAGAGTGAGAAGACCAATTGTCTATAGCTGATGCCCAGGCATGGTGTGCAGAGAGGCTCTCGCTTATACTTATTGCTATACCACCCAAGGCCAACCAACTTTGTTATTTGCCACGTTGGAGGGTCGGAAACGGAAAAGCATAGTGGGGTCCCACCTGGAGGGAGGAGCGGACAGGACAGGTGACCCAAAACTGACCGACAGGGTATTCCATCCCATCTGCCTCATGCTCAGTATAAAAGCTGAGGGATCAAAGGGTCATGGGCTCTTCCTTCAATGGCTGACGTCTGAGGAGGACTCTGTTCGTCTGCCTGTGATCCCAATCCTGACTCCAGATCCGGAATCCAGTTCCCGTCTGTCACTGAGTCCAGCCTGGGACTGCCCCAGTGCCAGCCGGTGACGTGATTGTCATCTCGGGAGCTTGATACGGTTTTGTATATATTTTTCATTATTTCTTTTTATTTTATTATTAATATTTCATTAAAGTAGTTTAGTTTCTTCTAAACTCCTAAGTCTCTTTTTCCTCCTCTGCCTCTCTCTTTGTAGAGGGGTAGAGGGGAGCATCTGTCGGTCCCGTCTGGGGTCCCTCGGGTCCCCAGTGGTGGATTTGGCCTAAACCACGACACACAGTCCTGGAGTCCAGAGACACAGTAACTGATAAGACTCTCAGCACCGCAGCTCATGAATAACCACGGTTCCTATGTAAAGACTCTGTTGATACATCAATTGTTCAATCACTTTATGAAACTCTCAACCCTGCCATCAACTGACAAAGGCTTTGCTCCTTCCAAAGCTTCTTCACTCTTCAGAGCAGTTACCAAACACGGGTGCAATGAAGCAAGAATTGTATGCCTTTTAGTAAGGCCACACACTACCCCTGCCCCAAAAGCTCTGAAATTTAAATGCAATCTACCTCTTTCAACCCGACTTGGACTCTAGAAACTCTCGGCATAAATGGGGAGATGAAGAGTAAGGTATATTAAATACCATAATGCAGAAAAGGAATAACAGTGCAGTATTTGTATTAGGTTTTGACTCTTTTTATTTTCTTTTTTTAAAGTTTGGGCACAAATTTCTTCAAATTACCTGTAACGGATTTTTGGACTATTTGTAGAACTCCAGCTCGTAAGGAAATCCTTCTTTGCAATGCTAATGTCCCAGTGAGTTGTAGGAACACAGTTAAATAACTGCTGTAGTGGCATGCTTGTTGGACAAGATGTGATTATGTAATGTGTAACATGGTCATTCTTTCGTAATTTATAAATTACTGGTTTCTACTCTTTTTTTTTTTTTCAATAGAAATTACTTAAAATTGGATATAGGCTCACAAAGGACTGCTAACAAAGCAGTCTGACTCATAGAGAAACAAGAAACATAGGGGTAGATCATGAAAATCTAGAAACAACTTTAAGAACTTAGAGAAAAATATTTATTTCACATAGCATGAGGGAAATTGCTTAAAAGTAAAAGTAGCCCTAAATTCTGTTTGTCGCACAGATGCTATCACCAAAAAAACAGGCATCGTACTAACTGAAGATCAGTGTCTACTTAATGTATGAAATGACTCAGTTAAAGTTCATTGATAATAAGAACAAAGATACCTATAAATGCAAAATTGAAAGCACTGGTGTGACCGAGGAGCTATCCCTACTGCATTTTGGTTTGTAGATGCGACCTGAGAAAAAATGAAGCCCCCTGAGGCTGGATCGTCATTTCCAAATGTTAAGGGTCCTTCACTCTTGAAGTAGATTCACAGATCCAAGACAGGTTCCCAAGCCTGGAGTTCACCTGGGTGACATGGGGCATGGCTGGGCCAGTCAGTGGGGATAGCGCGAGCGAACAAGAGCACCCGCAACAGTGCCTTGTTCTATTACCTAGTAATTAAGATGCTAAGTTAAAGAGATGACAATGAAGGTTTAATGACTGTGTATTTTTGCTTGTAAATGATGGTGGATACAGGCACTGCAAACCATCCTAGGAAGCAGGGAGCTGAATAGAACTGCGTTTCCTCCCTGCTGTCTGTCCTTACTTACTAGACTGTAGACACACGATCCTTCTTGCTTCCTACCTCTTCAGTTTCATGACTCTCGCATTCCTGCATGCAAAATATCAGGACACTTGTTCTGGAGGCGGAAAATGTGGACCAGTGCCAGTAAGAAGCTGACTATTTTAGCCTAGCAGGAAGTCATTGGTTTTGGTACCCAGTATAGCTCAACCAATGTGTAGGGTTTTAGGCTAATTATAGACTGGCCCATGACAAGAATATCAGGTATCTTGGAACCCTGTCAAAAACGTTGGCTAGTCTGTGCTACCTTGCTGTGTATCTACAATACTTACTATGAAACTACTGGCATGTTCACTTTGCATCTCTTGCAGGTTTTCTTCTCATCTTGTCCTTTACCAAAGATCATTCATCCATACATTTAAAACAGAGTGTTATATCACAGTGGGGAAAAAAAAAAATAGCTGTAGGCTCTTTTCACATCATTCCTCTGCCTATGAAAAGCTGTATCCAAATCTAGTCCATTTCACCAATCACACGCTTCCCTAAAGAATGCAATTATTCCAAATTCAGACCGGTGTAACTGGTCTGAATTTGGTTTTGGTTGGCAGGAACATGTAAGTAGGTGTAGATTGCTTGTAATGGGTAGGAAAAGGAGATGAAACTTTCAAAACATTGTTAAAAAAAAAAAAAAAAGAGAAGGAATTATAACAACCATATTTTTGTTCCATTTAAACACAAGCTGTTATGTAAGTGTCCACTGCAGTAGGTTTGGTTTTAAAGGAACTTAAACAGGCACACACTGGCTCTCTTGCAGCAAATGAAGTTATTTAACATACATAAAGGAATTCAGAATATTACAGACTGCTTTTTTTTTTTTTCTAGTTAGTGCCTCAAATCTGCCTGTAATAAGAGTATTGAAAGTTAGTAGGCAGTAATTTTTAAAGAAGAAAACCATAAAGTGTTGTCTGAAGAAATAAAACCACCTGGTATTCTAATGGCTATTTAAAATAACAACATTACTTGGCACGCCCTTAACAAAAATAATGCCTACAGTGTCAAATATTAATGATTTTGAATGTTTTTACCAAATTTTCATACACAAAAGAAAAAATAATGAGCCGCAACATAAGAGAAATACCAAATCAACCAGAGCCTAAGGAGCCTACAAATGGATATAGGAAAAAAGGCAAAACCGAAGATTCGGACAAACTTACTACAACACAGAACTCCCCAACAGTATATTTTTACAGACAAAATCCTCACGCACCAAACAATTAAATACAGCGTTCTTGTTAGAGCAAAACACTTTTCTATGCTGACATTAGATCAACATTCACACCTGGACACATGTGCCTCGCACATTGAGCTGTGCTGCAACGTGGGCAACAAAACCCGCCTGCCATCTATAGGCACACACAATCGCCAGCCCACCCACAGTTTTCCCTCTTCTATGTCCACTATGGTACCGCTGCCTTCAGCTGCGCTGGTCTTACCGCAACACTGCTTTACCTATCAACAGAAAATACAGAAATGAGCTTCCTCAGTTAAAAAACATCAAGGACTCCAGGACTGTCTCTAATTTAAAAATCCCTAGGCAGCTTTTGCCTCTAATATTAATGGGTTCTCCTTGAACGTTATCTGGTTCAGGCAATTAAATTTTGCTATAATTATTTAGATAAAACTAAAGTAAACAGGCTGAGTCATTCTGGCAATAGGCTAACAGCGGGATATCTGGAAAATGTGGCTTTACTAAGAACATCTGCTAACGCCACAACACTTACTGAGGTGTGTAAAGTCCCAATGACTTTTTTTCTTTTTTTTTTTTCTTCTGAGAAAGTTTAAATAATTGCAGATTGAAAATGCACGTTAGGCTGGAAATAGCCCATGAAACCATCTTTCATTCTGTATATCACAGCATACTTCAGAGTTTGTTCAGAGGAGCGTTCTGAAGTTTACAGATGAGGTTGTGTATAAGGCTGATGTCCTATCTCAAAACTCAAAGAGCCTGTTTTTATTGAGTACAGGAAAATGGATCAGTAAATAAACGACAGACAAGCTTTACTAATATCAGTTTCTTTTACTTTACAGAAAGGTGCAGAGCATTAAATTCTGTTACTATCTTAATAGTGTATACAAACATTTTTTCCTCAACAGTGACAGGTCTTACTTGCACAACACAATGCATTTTGCAACTGACTTAACTTCCACGTTCTTCTCTGGGTCAGTAATCTTCATTTCTCCAGAGGGTGCTTTTCTCCCACTATATTTTTCATTTTTTCTGAACACAGAGGCCAAAATATTGAAACAGTAGATCTGTCATTACTATACGGTATCATGACTTCAGTTCATGGTGGTTTGTTTGTTTGTTTGCTTTAATCTCCTCATCTAATTTAATTTCTTTTGCAAGGTCAAAATCAGCATAATTTTGGCAAATGTGACTATGTGAATGTTTTCATGTCTAGGGTTTGGTATAGGTTTCTTTACTGATCAATTCTTTTTAGGCTTTCCATTTTCTGCCACTTGAGTTTGCATCCTTACCAATATATTTTGGACAGATGCAAACCTAAGACAGCTTTTGGGTTGCTTTTAATTTGAAATTCCAAACATCCTCCAACGTTCACGTCCTCAAACTCTTAAATCCAACAGACTGCATTCACTAATTCTCTTGATTTGGATGGAGTTTTGAGTAACCAGGTTTAGTGGGAGGTGTCCCTGCCCATGGCAGGGGCTTTGCAACTAGATGATCTTTAAGGTCCCTTCCAATCCAAACCATTCTATAATTCTATGATTTTGCAACGTGCTCTCATAATATATAAAAAAAAAAAAAAAAACAAACAAACAAACCCAACCTTAATTGCTGGACTGGCTTGGTTTTCTTTAATCTTCTTTTCAACATAAGTGAAATCAACATATGATTACAACGTCTAAAGCTCTTTCTAAGACAGCTCTTCTGTAATATCATTATTAGTAACAGCAGTAAATCTAAATAAATGTTCCCACTTAGTATTAGAAGCATTTTGTCTCTAATCTGCACCTCGGAAGTTTAAAGCTTCTCATAATATGTTAGTATTTCTCCCGCTGGTAAAAACTATATAGCTGTCTGTCTGCATCCAGACTGAGTTATGATCCCAGTAGACTCCCAGCAAAATCTCAAGAGAATGGTCCTCCCCAAAGTGATTTCTAAAAAGTCAATCCTGTTTTACTTATGTAGGTTTGTTCTTATTATTAAACGTTTACATATGAATTTAAGAATTCTATTTTTAATGACAATTTCAAGAAATTTATTTGATGCCGAATTAGGCTTCCTGGTGTGCATTCCTCATGGATCCCAAATTTATTTTTCTTCAGCAGAAAACAATATATCCTATCTTCCAGGCCTGCAGTACAGCAAAAAATCAGCGTATCCCATTTTCTTGCCACCTATCCCGTAGACATTAATATGTGCTTGCAAAACAGAAAGAGAATGTAACGTTAAAGACAGAAATAATTTTTATAAATCTTCATCAAATTTGTTCTCCTGCAGGATTTTTTTCTGCCTAAACATGGTGTCTTCATCAGAAACTGCCTCACTTTGTAAGTTGTCTTCCCATTTTTGCTAGACAATCTTAACAGTTCTAAGTAGCTGTGAAAAAGTCCTCTTTCCTATTCCAGAGTAACAAGAAAAAACAACCAATTTAATTTTCTTTGTCTTCTAACCACCCTACACTCGATTAGGAATAATTTGCAATCTTCCAAAAACTCTCCTTGACCCAAGTCCTTCAGTTAAAAGAATGATATCTTGGGCTAGCCCCACTCTTGCTTCAGTAATTTTAAAGTCCCTAGAAGATTTTCTTCCAAATGAAAAAAACAAGTGTTACAATTCCTCTGGAACAAAATTTAAAAAAAGCTTTGACTGAAGAATAAAAGAATCCAAATCAGAGCTCCATGACCTACCACCTACGGGTGTTCAACTCCATGGCAACAAGAGACTTCCTAATGATTACTCAGCCTTAGATTACTCTATGCATAATATTAGCATGCAGTCCTCCTGCAGGGAGCTGTGCTATGACAAAAGTTTATTCGAAGGCGACTGTTCACTCAAGTAACCTGAACCGTCAGGTAACACGTTTGAGTTTTTCAAAGGGAAATTTCCGTAGGTTGCATTTTGAAAATAACGGCGCTGAGCCACTACTGCAGCACATATTGTGAACAAATCCATGTCGCGGTACAGACCAACACGGCCCTTATACAGAGGTCTTCTACTGGATGTATTTTCAGGACGGTAAAACCCTTTACGCTTGATATATTTGTGTCTGTATATACAGCATCTCACTAAATATGTATGAGTACATAAATATGAACACCTGTCGCTGATGTACTCAGTTTCTGAATTTACCACTTTGAAATATTATCCAGGTTGTTTCTTATTTTCTCTCAGCTGCATACTGCACTTCGTGTTTGGTAACATTTTTTAAAAAGAGGCCTTTAATGAATATTAAGGACGAATACATTTTCCTTGTATGCCTTCAGAAAGTTTCTGCTTTCTAAAAGCTAATGAACTCTGGATTCTGAATAATTATACTCTTTTCAAAAGATTTTGCCAGTAGAAGAGAATCTGTGGACAGCTCTGGCATTAAAAAAGTGTGCACGCACTCGAGCCATGACAAAACGCAAGGTATAGGGCCAGTATCTAGTATGAGAAGTAGAATATTACAATGCTCAATTTAACAAGTCAGCCCAATTTTACTGATGATGAGTAGAGTCTAATCTCAATACAAAATCTCTCTGATACAACCGTGCTTCCCAACAAACAGGCAGGTCTCCAGGGCACATGCTAATACAGTTTAGCAGACAGCACAGTTCGTTCAGGTTCTCAAAACGAATAATGAAGCCCTGACGCTACAAGAACTACTCATCTCAAAGCTTTCTCATACAAACTTGTAATAACTGGAGAAAATTGGACTATGTTGCTCACCCAAAGGAGCTCCTGCAATAGGACTACAGGGTACATCTTTTTGGAAATAGATCAGACTCCAATAGTTTCTAGCATTGGAAAGGATCTGCAAACTATGAAAAATGCAAATACACTTGCCAAGAGCACCAACAGCGTACTCTCCGTTTCACCAGGCTAATTAAGATGAGGAAAAGTACAAAGAGAAACATATGAGAAAGGTGATTTCTAAGCATCTCTGATGTTAAACTCCTTTACGCTTGTCACCAAACTACTTAACAGACTCAGTGGAGGGGGTTGTAATACGCAGCTACTATCTGCTGCTTCCATCAACGCTGGAAGTGGAAAAGTAAAAGATAAGATCTCTCCTAAAAAGCACTCAAAGGAAGCGATAATTTGGAAGCTACCATCTTCTGAGGATACGGACTGAACATACAAGCTCAAAACTCAACCCGTGGTCTAGAATGGAGTATTATACAAACTGTGGAATAGGCTTAAAGGCTGTAAAATACAGCAACTTCATGAAAGAAGAGATACGAGACAGTCAAATTAAGGACCCAAGTGCCAACATCTACCCTGTTATGTCTACCAAATTTCTGTGTTACATCCCCAGAACTGAAAGCTTGTTTATAAAACAGGTCATAAAAATTGGAATTGCACTCTTTACACTTGGATATACAACTCAGATGTTCGTAGTTTGGGAAACCAGCTTAAAATGGGTCGGAAGAAAAATCTTTTTCTCCTGAGCCAATCTGATTAATCTAAACAGTCTCCTGGCAAGATTCAGTTCAAGAAATTACAACACAAAAATAAAATGAAAGACCAAAAATATCAAACTATAAAAAAAACAATAAACGCATTCAGTCTAGTCTGTTTTTAAATACATTTTAACGCTACTTGTTATGAGTAAAACCTCCTGTACATTAAGATAATAATACTGATGATGTTTAATAATGTTTATTTTATTTAAAACAAGCTGAAATTTTATATTATAAATTCCCAATAAAATGCAATTTCATTAATATGCACATATTATTGAGAATTGCTTGATATTTTTGGACCCGAAGCTTTTAGTATTTTTATATCCAAAATCAACCTGACCATGGAAAATATTGAAGGAATACGCACACTCAAAACTCCTTATGCAAATGAAGTGGGAATTTCCACCAGTTCTAATTTATTGGATGGCGTTTCATTCATGTTATTTTTAACAGACATCAGAGAAAGCAAATACTGCAGAAAACATATTGAAGAACATTTGGTTCAATGAGCAGAGTGAATTAGCATCAGCTGCAGCCTTACTGTTTGGCTAGTTTCAATGAGAGACTGTTTTATAAGTTTTAAGTGATCACGATTTTTCCTGGTTATACATAGAGGCAACTTTTTCATAGCAATATTGATGAAAAGTGATAACTATGCAAATATACATGCATACATGGTGAGGAGGTGGGGAAAGGGAAAGAAGAGAGAGGGACTACAGTATAAATCTGGACTGGAAAGTATATATGTCATCTTCTTGAAAGCTCTAATGTCCTTATTCAAGTCTATAAATCTGCCAGCCGGAGGAGGGGGGGGGGAAGATTTATGATTTAAGTGACCAAACTCACTGTTAGAGATGCTTAGGCAGAAAGGTGAGAAGCAATGTCTCAAATAAGTACACCTGTGAGACATAGTAGAGAATATTCAAAGCAAATAGCTTGCAGACAACAGATAAAGAAACGGGCTTATGTAATCAAGAACATATCTATAAAAAAGCCAAATATTAAAAATGAGAAATCCTGTGCAGAAAAAAACTGAAGTTCTGTGAATGCCTTTTTCATGTGAACAGCTCATTGGACTCAAGCGTTACTACAGATTTTATTTAATGAAGGCCACATGATATTACATTAACAGCCACCTGATGATCATGCTAACAGCCTGTTCTTAGCATTTAACTGCAGATCAGCATTCTCCTTTTCAGAGTTTAACGCAACAGAAACAAGTGAGTCACTCGCACGCTACCACACGGCCAACTACTTCCACGCAGCCAGAGCAGAGCCTGGGGCCCGGGCCGAGGGAGCGTGGGACTTCCAGTGCCGCTGGATGAAGGTGGTCTCAGTGATGGGGTAGGCCCATCAGTTTATGGAAAGCTGTGAAACTGTCACGCTGCTGGATAAAAGAGGGACCCCGTTAACGTCCGTACTGGGAGGAAGGGAACGAGGACAAGCAGCGGCATGCCCAGCGGGAGGGAGCTAAGAGTACTGTGCAAGTGTCTAGAGCACGATGAGAGGGTGGAGATGAAACTGGAGGTCTTGGAGTAGGAAAATAAAGGGGGCATTGGATGCAAACCCACGGGAAAACAGCTTCTTTCCTTCTGACTTTTCTGAACCATTAGCCTAAATGGTAAACACAGCCAGAGGACTGGTCCCTCCTGCCTTCGTTTGTTTCTGCCTCGTACACAGAATATCTGTCTCCAAGGCCCAGCAGTTGTTGACATTTGAAAATATCACAGTGCACTGGAACACTTTATATTTATGCCTCTGCTGAAAGCAAAGTTATATCTCAAGGTCCCCAGAACCCACCATCACTTTCCCATTGCCAAAGCACGAGTTTTTGACGAGGGCAGAGTAAGTCAGCCAGCATGCTCTCCACTCCTAAGTCCAGCCAAAAGCTGCTTAGCACATCAGTCTCTGTCCTATAAATCAGGGTAGACGAGGACTATAACCGATTTCCCCTTCCTCCCTCTTTTAGGAAGGACAGAGTAATTGAGGTTACAGAAACCTGACAGTTATTAACAGGGATAAACGTGATACTCCTGACCTTAACCGCAGTTACTGAATCAGATGCGTGTGCATGCCTCCATGTGCGCACGCACGTGTGCGGACGCCGCAGGACTCAGATTTTCCTGGCAAGTTGTCTGCTGCTGGCAAGATGAAGCAGTAACGCTGCTGGCACAGAGATGCTGAGCTGAGGTCTAACATAGGCCAGCAAAGTCAAAGTGAAATTAGGTTTCAGAGATTCCAGTCTTAATTTTCCCCTAGAAGAGAGTCATTCTCATCATTGTTTCCATAACAGTAATATGCGCTCTTGACAAGCTATCTGCAGTTGTTTTCACGTCCAGACATTCTATGTTGGCTACACTCTGCTTCGAGGCAGACACCGGCTTTGGTCAAAACCAAGATTGCAGCTTTTTTACACGATGCGTCCCAGCATGCGATGAAGTCTGTCGCACTTAGGATTGCGCGACTCTTAAGCTTCCAAAGCACTCAGCCAACATTGATTAAACATAAAAAAGAATTTAATTTTTAAAAATTTAAGTCTGATACTGCCAGCCTCAAAAACTCTCATATTTTACAGTGCTAAGAAAGAAATATCCGTATAAGCCAAGGAGATGTTCTCATTTAGGGCCAATCCCATGAGTTATTTACATTGCCAAATCCTATTTAGGTGCCTAAGTAATAGTTGATTGCAAATATTTTTGTGAACATGGCCCTTAAACCATATTCTCTGCCAACAAGCAGCTGAGGGCTATAGAAAACCATCCTCCGACTTATTCTCTTCTTTAAAAACCGAACCACCATCAGTTAAAGAAAACCTGGGATTTCTGGGAAAGTGTCCAGAACTGCAAGCTAACAATGCCTGAAGCAGCCACTGCCATATTCTACGCTGAGGAATTTTTCTTCTTACAAGCTGTTTGATGTAATGTGTGCTTCATTAATATAGCGGGTTTGTGCTTACATTTCCCACAAAAACTTTCTATGAAAACAGCATTGCCACTGATGCTTGACAAACAAGGAGTATTTACTTCTTAATTTTATGGGCGTTCCCGTGCATCTTCATGTCCCATCTGCAGTTCTCCTTATGGAAGTGTGTGTGGCTATCTTATCTATCAATTAGGTCAGATACCGAGATGATTGCTAGGGATTATGATGGGGGTGGTGCCTATTGATTCTGTATTTCATGCGATAAACAGTGTGTTTAATATGAAAAACATCTGTACATCAAGGAAGACAGAAGAAACTGCAAAGTATAGTGCCGACGGCTTGTTTTTCTCTTTGATGGATCCCTACTTAACTGACTTTTCTTAACTGATTGCCAAGGGGGTATGCAATGCCTCTTCCTGAAAGACATAAAACAGAGAAGGGAGATGATACAAAGAAGGAACACACACCCTCCTTCGAGGACAGGTTTGAGCCTGAAGTCAAGACAAAGAAAGGTTGAACTAATTGTTCATCCTAAAGAAGAGAAAATTGATGAGGCTCGTGGCAGTCCACAGATTTTTTCAAAGAAAAGGAATCATCTGTTTCCCATGTTCAGAGTAGATAAGAAAAGTAGTAATGGGCTTCATTTATAGCAAGGGAATCTGGGGTAAGATAGTTGAAAAACAGGGAGGAGAAATCACCATTGGCACAGAACGTCTTGGGACGTTACAGATTCCTCCTCATAAGAGGCGTTAAAGGGGCATGTTAGAAATGAAAGGGGTATGTCAGAAATGAAAAGGGGAATGTTAATCCCACAGTTAGACAGGGACTTCTAAACTGTTTTTTCTAAATTTCTGATTCTATGGCTTTTAGAAGGAGTTATCCTGTGCTGGGAGCAAGCCATGGGAGCAAGATAAAGAAAAATGACTAGAAATAATTCACACTGATGAGTCTTTAGACTTTTCCTTTTTGGTGGGGTGGAATTAATCTCATGCTAAAAGTTTTTTCACCAACTTTAGAGAGATGCAATGTAGATAAGAGCAATAAAATCAGGCATATAGATCCCTTTACAAAAGCATCCAGACATTTCTGGAGCATAACTCACATGAACTGTTCTAAACATCCACCTTCAAACGAGTCAACCAAACATCTACCATCTGTCAATAGGTCTAAGTTTTACTTACTGGGAAAGAAACCTACTGGGACTGGCTCAGTTGCAAGTACCTATTCTCTTGATACCTCGTGTTAGCTAAAATGAGTCCCAGTACAGGTTTTCCAACCCCAGAAACTTTGTCCCTCACTTGCCTCTAGTATTAGGAGCTCTGAACCCAGAATAAGGACATTCTTCCGGCCTGATAACTAATTCCCAAATGCCCAGAGCCCTGATTAAGTATTTATTTTCTCTACTTTTCTTTCCCACCTTCAAATGTTACTTTTCTTTACTCCTTAAGCTGCAACACCTTAACTTATCATCAGCTGGATGAAACTGGGAAACACTGGAGGGATGTAGTGACAGAGACTAGCACACTGTTGCTTCAAGCTGCTTTTCAGGGAATCAGAGAAAGGCTTTCCAAGCCCTGCACAGTTCGACAGAACTTACTAATAATTTTAATGTTCTTAGATTAACTACGAGGAACACACAGACACACAGTGTGATCACACAAACTTTATTTGCCAAGCAAAACAAGCTAAAACCTCAGTTATTTTTTAATTCTCTCTCCAAATCTTGCTCCTACCTCAGAGAAGGCTGACTAGACCCATATCAGTCAGTATATCAGCTATTAACTACAAGCAACCTAAGCAAGTTTTCTGATACCAAACTTCCCCAAAAATAAAGAGATTTACACTTTGCAAAGGAATTAGAGATACAGCCTGATGTCAGATTTTCTGCTCTTTCTTCACTCCTGTAGTCAAAACAGTCAATGTTCACTGAATCTTTACCTAGTAGAGAAGCAAACACCACAACAAATTGCTAAAGGTGCATTTTCAACCTAGATTTTAAGCTTTTTTTTTTTTTTTTTTTTTTAGCATCATATGGTTTTAAGCACCAATGTTCCAGAGACAGATAGCGCTTACTCAAATTGATGCTGATATGTCAGGTAAATAAAGTCTAAACAGAGTCAGGCTATGTCTGTACTTTGACTTGAGACATCCATAAAAAAAGCTACGGATTTAGAAAAATCTTTTGTCAGCACTTCTCCCTGAGTCAGCTCTGGAAAAACTGCTGCAGGATTCACTGTGAGGAGACACCAGGCAGCCGCCAGTGTCATCTTTCAGAGAAGAGGCACAAGTGAATCCAGACTATGCACTCAAATACCTGGCGCTCCCCTCATTAAAGGCAAGGACAGCTGTACTGGCCAGATTAACACCTGGGAAACTCCCCTGCTGCCCAAATATGTCCCCCTTACCTTTTTAATTCCTGTCCTAAAGATGGCTAAAGTTACTTTTTCACAGTTAGTACATCTTACCTTAGAGGCATCTACAGCAATTTCATTATTGCAAAGAGCAAATCTGGTGGACTATTTGTTTTTTATTTCCATATTATAAGGTTCTCTAGAGGAATGCGGAATGTGCGCGTGCTTCTGTCTGTGCTTGATACCAAATGTCACTGCCTTGCCCAGTAGCAAAGATACCTCCTTTTTCAGGTTCATCCTTCAGCTCACAACATAAGGTCTGCGCAAGCTGGCTTCTTCTGCTCCTGCACGAGCTAATGGAGCATTTGTCTGGATCCAGGCAAACCAAGCAGCCTTCCAGTTCCACTCTCTTCCACCCCCCGCTCCCCAAAAACACACAAAGCTTATAGGTTTTTTTTCTTACTACTGTGGTTCCTAAGTTAGGAATATTCTTTGTAACAGTAAAGGTATTTGCAAATCAAACATGTATTTTCCTTAGAGTATTAAGTACATTGATTACATTATTATATTAGTCAGTCTCCGAGAAAATAGAGAACTCCCTGACTTTTCTCAGATGATTTTGTTTGCATTTGCTGATTATATTTATCTTCCATACAGAACCGTATCTATCTTCCTTTATCATACTACCTGTGAAGTATTATCTAAATCTCAGTTGTAAGAGCTGTGAGGTCGAAAGATTGTGATAAAGAAGTAGAATAAATTCAAAGAGAAAATAAAGACAAAAGAAAGACCTTGAAAACTAGGAGTTCCACCAAAGACATTACTATTTCCTATGGCATATGAAATTCAGGCTGAAGTAAAATTTTATGCTGCACAGGCAGATATTTCTCCTTTGGCAGCTTTAATGTTGCTCTCAGTTACCTCCAGAATTTAAAGAACAAAAATATTTATCCTTTTTCTGAAATCAATTTAGGTGATACAGTTTTGGCTTAATTAGCATGATTAATTAGCATGATATGGAAATCTGCTCTCAACTCTGGTTGTAAGTATTTTTAAAATACATCTTCTTACCACTTTCATCCAGCAAGAAATCATCTTGGTAACGGAACTTTTCTGGTCCACATGCAATAAAAATGTCATCATCGCCAAAGAAATCCTGAAGGCACATCACCTACAAGCAAAAAGGAAAGGAAAGCATTGTATGAAATACCTCATCATCAGAATTGTACGAACAATAAATCCCTCCTTGTCTCCATCTGCATGAAAACTCTTCACTTTTAATGGAATCAACAGGGCTTTAACTCCAGATAAATTTCAAAGCTGTGCTCTGACCATCTGTTACAAGTGAGAAACACTTTTATGGACACTGCGGGAAGAGAGAGATAAGACAAAAAGCCGTAACTGTCACATTTATTACATGATGCATCAATGGGGTATGAGGTAAATGACTTTTGTTTACGCACAAGGTACCATTCAGTAGTTAGTGGATAATTAATTTGCTTTTGAGACCACATTTCTACCCTTTGACTGGCACAAAACGAGGTTACAGCTTTGTATGCAGAATTAAATGTAGTTATTCCACCAAAATCTCCTGTACAGGGAATGAAACCCATATGGGTGAACTGAGTCTCCACCACACACCCTTCATCTTCACCAGCAGACTCTATGTGAAGTCTCATCGAAGGCACCAAGCTGAACAATCAGGTGAGCTGGGAAAGATTCTTCTAGTACTGAGTAAAAGAATAATCCTTTCCTAGTCCCAAATATGAATAGTAACGATTACACTGGTGCAGTTTTATGTCCATACATGATATTTCCTTACAACAGCTCTTAGATCGCAAGGCACTACGTAACAGTTTAATGTTTCCAATTATATGACTATTTTTACTAATTTTCTTAAGGAAAAATCAGTAACTTTCCAAAAACCTGACTTCAGACTTACTGACCCAGTTTTAACAGATTTTAAAAACAAATTAGGTATCAGGCTACCTTAAAAAAACAAAGACACTTGGTAAACAGTATTATAAGCTCTGTTCCTGCTTCACATTTACAAGAAGATTTTAAAAGGCTATGTTTGCTTATTTTTTATGTAAAGTTTTGTAAATAAATAGCGCACTAGTGTTTGAACGGGATAATTTCACAAATAGTTTCAAGTCAACAGTGTACAGACAGGAAAGTAACACACAAAGAATTTCTAAAAATTGACAAAATAGTTGAAAACAGTCCAGCTGAACCAGACCACCCTCTTCATAAAAAACAGGGGGAGGGAGGGGAAAAGGCAGCATTTAAAGCCTACAAAAACGCAAGTGAAAGAATTAGCTAATGAGATTAGACAGACTTTGCCAGATTTTGGCATAAAAAGCAGCACCCGCCCAACCTGCAGTGACTGCTCTCTAGGGGTTATAAAATTCATATCATGCTTCCTGGAAACACGCCTGAAGGCTTTGGCATCTACAACAGTTACAAGCCTCTATGCTAGAAAAAATCTTAAGGAAGAAAAATAGTGGTACATGTCGTGACTTGCTTGCAGAGTAAGATTTGTCATTGACACCATTTTAAAAGTGGCAGAGTAGCAAATGAAAAAAGAGGAAATCGAGAGAAGAACTAGATGAAATAAATACCCCAAAAGAAACAAAGGTACTCATCAAATTATCCTTTCCTTAAGCAATGCACAGAATTTTAAATTCAGGTCCACCACATCCCTGTTCCTATCACCACTGTCATCTCAACACCACACAGTACCTGAACACCAACATCAAAAATGTAAATATTTGATGGAGCTTTTTACCATGTTCCTACTCAGTTTATGTTCTATTAGTGTATCAGCCTCAGCAACCTTTATATAAACTCATTTACTTCCCATCTATTTTTTTTTGTCCACAAGACATATCCTGCCTATCTTCCCACCCCATACTCCCACCAAGCTTCAAACATCTCTTCCCTTCAGTCAAGTTCCTCTGAAATTGCCACCTCTCCCACAGCACACACAAAACTACCCGTTTGCCAAATGACATGAAAAATCTTGCGATTTCCTGTTTGCCTCCCAAGTTTGCCACACTTCTGGGGAGCGATAACCTTTACATTTGTGTTTATACCAAGTAGAGTATTAGAACTCAACAAATAATAAGCGACCCTAAGCACGAAGTTGAGCTATTATGACAACGAGCATGAATGAAAATTAAATTCATATTTGAATCAAAAAATTGTATGGATTTAATAAAACTCAAAAATGCTGGGCTCTGCCCAGTTAACAGGGTTTCATTCCAGCCTAAACAAGACATTAAAATGGAGATTGCAACACCTAACCAGGCTCAACTACACTGATATTTAAAGCATCTCAGGTTCAATCATTACAATTTATTTGCAAATAAGAAAGAAAATAAGATCAGCTCAATAGAAAAATAATTTGTACTTAGATATTCTTGTTTTTTGTTAAACTTTAGACTTATAATTTAAAGTCTTCTTATGCTTGCCTCTTTTCTTCGTGTTCTCAGTTTCCTACTCTATATGTAAAACTACACTTACGGTTTTTCTTATCTCCTGAGATTTTATTAATTTGGGAATTATAATTCTAGGTCCTAGAAAGCTCATAGCAAGAGCATAAGCTCCCTCTCAACCCATCCCCCTCCAGAATAATATGTTTTCAGGATTCCAGTATCTTTTTCTACTATTTATTAGAAGCCTTGAGATGTCCTTCACTGTCTGCTTTCTCCATCCTTTCAGTCTCAGCATCCCTGGCCCGCTCCGCTCCCCAGCTCACACTCCTCAGAGCTGACACTGAAGGGCCTCTTCAGAAGGAACCTAACAAACGTACAGCACCCCCTTCCAGGCTTTTTTGGAGAGAAATCTGCAAGCACTTTCTATTCACACTCAGTCATCAGCTAAGCAACAGGACCTGCTTTTTATTACCCAATTTCACTTCTGGAGAACACAGCTCCTCAAAAGTTACGGTTTAGAAGATCAAGGATTTGTATCACCCACATTGGACTGTGCCAGTACTTACAAGGCCAGCGTGCTTTGTTGCATGTGATCGGTTTTAAAATTAGTCAGTTTTTAAAAAGGTGAATTACAAAAGCCTCCCCAAATGTCTTTGTTGTTTTCAATCCACCATCATCGTCTTTTTCACAAATATGTTTTTAACTTCTATATTCTACCAGGATGTTTCTCACAAAGTCTATGCAGGAGCAGTTAAATGTACACCTTAAGTAAAAAGAAATTCTGAAAAAAGAAATCTTTTCTACCACACACCTGGTGCTAAATATACTGGCAAAGAGGTGATATTTAAAGTGTCTCTCTTACACTCTGTAGGGGAATGAATAAATAACAGTAACATTACCAGAGGCCAGGGGCTCTCAGGAATTACAACCCTTTGCATCAGTGGTGAAAAAGATGACAAGCAGCAGCAAAGTAAGTTGTTCATTAGACCAGGATTTGGGCAATACGCAAGTCACATAAAAAAAGACTATCTGACCTGCACATACACGATGCCAAACAGAGAAGAGGCAGAATTTGTCCTGCCTAAGCTCACTTGAGCAAGCTGTACAGGCTGAAGCCTGGATCCCCCTCAAATCTTTGTCCTAGTGAACCACCTAAGAATCCCACGTGCCCTTCCAGTGGGAAATGCAGGTGGCTGCCTAGAAAGACCCCCAGATTACTTCGTAACTCAGACGTCGGCACGGTGTTTGCGCTAGAAGCCCAGAGGGGACATGGGGACCCAGCCGGGCCAGGCCCCCACAGCCCCCGGGGGAGCACGAAGCAGATCAGCCGAAATGCCCCAGAGGGAGAACAGGGAGCAGGGCAGAAACTTGGCCTCCAGCCCCGGATCAGGACTGGCTTTGCACCATAGCACAGACGCTATAGGCACCTTAAAAATTACCTTCACTTTTCATTCTTTTTTTAAACAGGAGAGTACCTGGAACCAATGAGAAATCTCCTAACTATTGTAGAGCCTTTTGTTTTCCCTTGAGTGGCCCGAAACATTTAAGCTCTTAATATTCACCTCTTTGAAGTTGGTAACTTGGTTACGGAGACCTTCTTTCTTATATCTACAAAAGATGCAAGAAATTTTGCTTCATGTTTTGGAGCACAGATGACCCGAGAGCAAGAATAGCAAATTGTAGAGCCATTACCTGGTTTTATTCTCCCACCACAAGTGAGAAAGACCAGTCAGTAGTGGTGTGAAGGAGGCACAGAGGGAGGGAGAGAGGGAAGGGGAAACGGAGGGGAAAGAGAGGGAAAGGCAGAGGGGAAGAGGAGGAGAGGGAGAAGAGGGAGGGGAGGAAGGAGAGAAGGATGAAGGGAAGGACTGAATCGATCCTTTCTCTAAAAGCATGAAACAAAAGCTGCAGATGAAATCACCTTTTGTACTTGCTGTGTTCTGGCTATAGCAGAGTTTTGAATTCATGTTTTGAAACAAACACACAAAAAAACCCCACCCAGAACAACATTCGTTGCATAGGTCAGACACAGCGAATCATATACTTTCCTATTGTTTTAAAGTTGACCAAATATCAAGTTAATACTGACTGTGACATTTTTAAATAAAAAAGAATCAGAAAGTCAAATTTTCCTCTGCATTCAGGAACAGCTCACAGCACCAGCACAGTACACCACCACCACCAGGATTACTAACTCTTATGTTTTTGTTACAATTTTCATAACATTGGGTTCTTGGACAGAAAAGGAGGAGGGAGGTGTTGTTTGTTTATCTTCTTTTAACAACAACAACTTAATTAGACTCAAAGCTGAAAGCTATTTTGGATGAGCAATGAGAATACCTCAAGCTGGGGTGCCCTCAGGCACTACGGCTGTTGGAGAGCTGGAAAGAAAAGTGCAGACAAAGAAATGAGGTGGTAAAACAAAAAAGATGCAGAAGGAGAACTCAAATGACAAGTGGCCATAGGAGTTTTCTGAAAAGAAAAAGAGAAATGAATGATGGCAAATGGAAAACACGAGGCATAAAGGAAGGGGGAGACACAGGCTGCAAGGCAGGAGCACGCGTGGAGGGCGACAGAGGGGTTATCCAGGCTGGTGTGGAAGGAGCAGCCCAAAGGAGGGGGCAGGCAGACAGTCGGTGGCAAGTGCCTTCCAGACTTCATTCCGTAGCCAGACAGCTGGGAAGTTTTAAAACCGTTTTAATGCTATTTTAAAGTAACCTTTTTGAACCTGAAACAATCTCAGGTTGAGTTTGATTGTAATTTCCCTGATGGCGAAAAAGACATTAAAAAAAAAAACTTTATCCTTGGAAATACCTCAGTGCTTAAATGACTCATGATTTTAGGACTCTGGCTCATTAATTTTGTGTCAAGTTTTATGAGTTTTATTACAGAGGTGGTTTTCATTTTCCTGATACTTTTGGTTCGCTCACCCTCAATGTTTAATTCCTACGCAGGTCTCTCTCGCTCTTTATATGTCGAAGGAGCTCACTATACCCCTGTTCTACTATTTTTCTCCTTTTTTCTTTTCCCCTCTGACCAATTTTTCCAATGAAACAAAGCCCCTCCTTGTTTTAAGGTATACTTTGACCTTTATTGATATTTTCCCCCTACTTTCCTCCTTAACCAAACTCTTATTTTCCACTAACCACCACCCCTGCAGTACTTGTTTTACCCATTTCTCTTTGTTGCTTCATGTAGGAACATCTCAGAATAGATCCTAAACTGATTCCACTGCCATCTACCACTGGGAGTCAGTAAGAAGTCTTGTGACAGCTATGGATTTTCTTGAGAGCTTATAGATCCACACAAGTTGTTTTTATAGGTATTAACATAGTCTTGTTTAACTTCATAATCCTATCAGAATTACAGGAGCAGAAGAGACCATCTACATTACTACATTTATCTCCCAGCCAGTATAGGGCTGCTTCCCATAGCAGCTTTCCCAATGCTTTGTTCAGCTTTGTAATATATATCTTACTGCGTAGAGCTTCCTTTAGAAGAAAGACCAGTAAAACCACCAATTGCTACTCATTCAGAAGGATTTTGTGACTTCAGGAGAATCAAAAATTAATCATTCCATACTGGTGTAATTGGTCTTTAGGTCACTGCTATGAAACCAGAAATCCAAAGATATCAATAAGACTTTCAGAAAAGGGAAAGAAAAATACTTGTTGTTTCTAAATAAATTTGCTTTTTTTTTTTTTTATTTTTTTTTTTTGAGGAACCTCAGCCAGCCCCATTCTGTGTGGACTATGGGATAATAGAGATAGATGGGATAAGAGACTATGGGATAATAGCAAGAAATATCCTTTCGGAGGGAAAGGAATTAGACATCAACAGGAATTCACAGAGCATCACATTTGAGTATTTCCTTCAAGTTTAAGGCAAGTCTATTTCCTTTCCTGTTGGCTCAGGCTCTGAGGCTTTTATTCATGCCCTTTCACATTTATCTGTCGTTACACACATGCCACTTCTTGACAACCAGTCATCTACAAAAAATACAATTTATCATCAGCATATATGTACTTCCTCTCTCAGCTTCTGATCCAAGTTCTCTCCTCAGGTGGTGGCTTAGCTGAAGGCATTGGGAGGTATCCGCTACACATTCCCAAAGTTGAACAGCACTGAATTCATTCTTTTCTGTTGGAGTGAAATCTCCATGGTGACAACTGCATCATCAAGCTGTGAGAGCTTTTCAGTGAAGAAGAGCATTTTATCATGAGATTCTCATTACAAGAGTGCCCTCTGTAAATGAAGAGGAGATGTTACCGTAGGGGTTTCTGTAAACGAAGAGGAGATGCTACTGTAGAGGTTGAAACTGGCTGAAGCTACACAGCAAAGCTGTCTTTACCAACTGGCTTGTGTGGCCACATTGCAGATTAACTCCTCTGAAACAGTATGTGCGTCCCCCCAAGTTAGATGAACACAGGACACCATCATAGTTTGAAACACACGAATTTTCATACTCGAACTCAGCAGGAATAGCTTGCTATCGGGCTGCCTGACGAGCGGATGGAAAGCAAGCCGGCACCCTCGGGTCCACGGGAGCCGTGCTTCGCCCCACACGCAACTTCCTCATCGGCCGCCTGTTGATCAGCCCCAGCTCAGGACTGACCGCTCTTCATTTTGTTCCCTCTGTCACCTGTACAGAGGTTGCTCTATTCATTTAATTGTTGAAGATGTAGTATCTGTCTACTTCTATGATCTGTGTATTCATCGACATCCATTTTGTGCTACACACAACTTGGCCTTTATGATCTCTATCCAGATAAAATTTGGTAAATAAATCACAAGGAATGCAGTATCTGTTTTCCTCAGTTAAAAGAAGTATTTCTGTCTTGGTCAGTAAGAGCTTTTCATAAAGACAAGAAAACCTTTCTACACTATGCTTTATATACTAATCTTAATATCCTCCTTTTTGTTTTTCTGTGTTGCACTAAATGACGGTACACTTAAAAGAAAATCAATCTAAATTAAGATCCCAGGTTTTGCAATTGTGCCATCACCACCTTCTTGAGTAACATGTTTAATTTGTGGCAAATCTTTTTATAAACTTTCAAATCAATCCTCTAAAGTTCAGATAAAGATAATAGAAACTTGGCAGTTCTAATTCTCTGAAACCACTATAACTGGACCTGCAACATTAGGTGAGATCTGAACAATTTCTTTTTTAGATAAAAATGAATTTAGTAGACAAGCTTCTTTGTTACAGAATTTCAGGAGAGCCGGGGATATTTCCCAACAGGGAACCTATGGGCTTATGCATGAATGCAATGCTGAGAAGCACTAATATTCAGTTTCATGAAAGGTTTCTCTGTGGGAACCACTAACATGGCCAGTCCAAACTCCTGTCAAAAATTGCTTCGTGGCAGACAGGATAAGAGCAGTGAGAATGTGGCTCCTATCCACACCCAAAAAAGACTCCTCCTCGAATGTTCCCTTACTTTGACGGATGCATGAAGGCATAATCGTGCTGACTGCCTATTGTGAAGCAAGATAACACACATGCACATGGGAAAGAGACAAAAAGCAGAGACAGCATCATCAAGCCTACGGTGGGCATCTCCTCCTTTCACCTACTTTTGCATCTCCTGCATCAAATATAAACTGCTGCCCTTCAGTTTTCTGAGCAGCTCATTGCCTCTTTTCTCCCCTCACTCCATAATTCAAACCCTGTACTAAATTTCCTTTCCCTCTACACCTCTTCTGAAAGTCTCCAGCGCTGACACTTGTTCTCGCAGTCACCTCTAACTTAAAACACTACTGTTACCCTCTCACTTCAGTTCCCTCTTCTAAACTCGTCTCTACATGACACACCATGACTATATCTTGCCCAAGACAACTCCCATTTCCTCTTCCACCAGACTCCATTTTCTCCCCTGTATATGAATTCTTTGAGCACGCTCTTTCCATACCTGCTATTCCTTTGCTATAACACTCTGGCAACACAATGTAATTCTCCTCCCACATCCTCCTCTTCAGCACCCTCTAAAGAGCACCACAGGCATTAAGTTGTGGCTCTTTGCAATCTCTCCATCATTCCACTCAGGATAGTATTTGCAAATTCAACACCACCCTCTTTCTGAAATGCTTTTTCCTCATTCTCAATTTAACTCCAATTTATCAGCGCCGTGTAATTTCTGTGGAAATCTCCCTTCTGGTTTTCATGGTACCATATTTAGTTATTCTCCTACTTGCAAAGACTGCAATCAATGCATTTCTTTGCAGTTTCAAACAACTCTTTCACTTTTGGAGTGGCTTAGTCTTGGGCTCCTTCCTCTTATTCTCTACGATGTCCTTGATTACAGTCATCAGGAAACTAGACCTTCTATATTTCCAACTTCAGATCCTACTATATAAGCTGTAAAACTCTACTGGCTTCCTAAGTCCATAATCTTAGTGTGTTCCTCTTTTTCTTTACAGCCTAAATTTAGGATACTACTTTGCCCCTTAACTCCCTATATAAAAGGGGTCTCAAATACTTTACTACTATTATTGAAACTTAACTCATTATACCTCTTTAACTGTCCAGCTCCTGCCTTGTAGCATTCCAGTCCGGCCAAAGTGACTAAAAGTAGACATTTCAGAGGAGTATTTCAGATCTTGCCGTTATGAGATGTGAGGTGAACAAACACCTTTACTAGCTTCATCCGACACTCTGATGGTTGAAGACCAACGAAGCATGAGCTTTTGCCCTTGTAGAACTGGAGTGCATTGCAGGTTCATGCTATCTACAGAAAACGACAACTCTACTGGAAGTTTCCTCAGAACCTCTTTTATTTCTGCTGTATCTTGTTTTGAGAGTGACTATCATACACAACATAGATTGAGGAAACCTGGATCTGTACAGTTTACAAAGCAAGCAATAATTTGTCATCATATTTTATCATTTATCTTTATATTTGATGTTTATTTGGTTGCCAATATGAACTCAACAAGGATCTTGAGTTATCCACAAACTGACTCATCTTCCTTTTTGGGCACTGCACTTCCCCAAGTTTTTGACAGATGCCATCGTTTAGTCAGAATCCAAGGTTTGTGTGCTGCAGAGATTTTGCTATCTAAATAGGTTTACATGAGATGAGCCACTGAAGGAGAGCATCACAGTAAGAACATCACACTGGTACTTCTTTATATGGATACTCATACTCAAGGTCCCAAAACTTATTCAACTCCAAAGCAACATCGCAGAACTAAAAATAGTTTAGAAATTCTGAGTAGTAAGTTTTATTTCTGCTTCTTTCAGGGCTTCAAAAGTTTTATTGTTTGGCATTTCCTAAAAAATGAGAATTTGCATTTCCACCCAGGTATATCCCATGTTTTGGCTGGAAGTACCTTGTGGCATTGGCTACTCCTTAAACTACCGCAAAGTGTCTAGCAAATCTCAAACAGTGGCAAACAAGCAATGACTTGAGTACAACAGGTCACATAATGCTTTATCCAACCCCCCGTAGACCCAACAAAAAGATGGAAATTTGCTCCACGTTCTGAGTGAGAGCTGTATCCTATTGTTTTGTGGTCCAACAGGTGGCCCATAGCATTTTCTTGGCAGACAAGAGGCTGCTAGAGCATAAAGCAAGGCAAAAGCAGCTGTATGTCCTCTACTGTCTGCCACAGGGTGACACAGAAAGCGGGATCAGGCATTCTTATTGCCTCTTGTATTTGCACTGAGAAAGGATAGAGGGATGCTCTCTTTCCCCAGCAGCACTGCTCAGTAACACCTGGAAGCAGCAGCTGGCCAGGTATCGGTATGTTGCAACACAAGTCAGAACTACTCCCACATCCAGGGAAAGCCGACACCACAGGTGTTATGTCAATAACAATTGTGTTATTATGAATAATATTATTTATCATTATATTTAAATACTTTAATTAAATTTAAATAGTTTGTATTTTTTATTACTGATACAAAAGATAAAGCTGAATTACTGGATAGATTATTCAGGCAAGTAAAAGGAAGGCATAGTTATGAGCAAATCAAGGACTGCGGCAATTTCTAAGCAATGTTTTTGGCAAAGAAACAGGAAAGTGAACCTTCACGTTCAGAAGTCCAGCTGGATGAAGAAGCGGGATGCCCATCTGTCACAAGCGCATCCCCAGCATTCCCCTGTCAAATATACAGTGCATATTCCTACCCCACAACTAAAAGGGAGATAACTTTGCGGCCCCAGAGCCCAGTCAATCTTGCTCATAAAAGTCAAACACATACGTCAGCTAAACATTTCTCCTAAATAATGAATCACTTGGCCACATCAACTACAGTCGTCTTTTGCATTGAAGGAAACGGAATCCTTCTAGTCGCCGTAAAATACTCTCCTGTTAATCCCACAGCAATTGCACAACAGATCAGCATGCTGTGATGGACAATTCAAACAGCAGAACAAAACTGGTAAAGGGATAGAGAGGAAAAAAACTCCTCACACATTTAAAATAAATTATCATTAAACAGAGGATGGTTTTTCAGTACAACCAAACATTAAGAGTACATCTGATTTAACAGCAGGAGATATAATTAACGGGCCAATGGAAAAGCAGTTGAGACTTTGATGGCAGAATTCAACTACAGCTGGATCAATTTTTTTTTCCTCTGCCATATTCATATATTTTTCTGTTTCAGCTGCAATGCAACACTACCATTTAGTGGTCAGACACAAAAAATGCGGACTCCAGCAGCCCTCCTGTATTTTTGTCCAAACAGATAGCAACTATTTTAGGAGTAAATAGTGTACTCACATAATCTTAAGAAGCAGGAAATTAATATTACTCTAATTTGTGATCACTAAGCAAAATAAAATGTCTTTTAATTTGGGTGCTTGAGTAAAGCCTTGTCAGAAGTACTGAAATAGTTTCAAAGGCTAGGTGAATAAAAATGGCACGTATTACAAGTTATTCCCAGGAAAAACTTGATACTATCTCTCACAACTTTGTGGACTTCTTTTGAAAAGTATCTGAATTTCAGAATGTGTATGTACAAGGGAAACAAATAGCGCAGCTATACAAGCTGTCCTTTGCTGCAAAAGATAAATGCAGTACCATGTCCTTGTGAGTTTTTTAGTTCATGATCATTACTGAATTCTACCCATTAAATACTCAGGAACACAAAAATTAAGCGCAGAATATTTTGCTCATGATCTAATGAGTGCAGAATTCTAAGAAAGCTTGTTCATCCACATACACTATTATGGCTAATATCCTCTATGTCAAGATGGTGTTTACTTTTACTTATTTGCCATTCAAATCATTGTACTCCTGCAGGTGGACTTGAACAAAAGCTGCTGGTTTCAGAGCAGTGTCTTAAACTATCTTAAGCACTTGTCAGTGTGTTCTTCAAAAAGGAGTGACCCTTAAGAGCTTATTGGCTGAAGAAGGCCTTTGTATGAGAAAACCTCTTATAAACAAAATACCTACAACTTGAAGGCCACATAGTAGAAAACCCGAGCGGCTTTTCGATCACCAATCATGTTACAAGTGAAAATGTTATTTTTTTTTATTGGTTGGGATAATATTGCTTTTCAGAATACCATGCCAGATTTATTAAGAAATTAAAATCCACAGCTTTATTATGTTTGCAATCAACAGTAGAGCAGTGGACTACATTCTCATGTCTGTGCGTAAAGTTTCTAAAATAAGCAAGAACTAGCAATCATGAATTTTCATCGTTCACATTTCATGACAAATTTTAGCTAATGATTTAATCCTAACCTTTTAGTTGCTTAGAGCAGGTAAATGAGGGGGCAGAGATCAGCTAGGTGAAATGAATTCACTCAAAAGAAAAATGCAGTGAGGTGCCAGTTTCTGGGAATTGTTAACTACAGGTTTGGAGATAAGAAGGAAATGTCTTTTTAAAGTACAGATAAAAATATTTTTCTGGGTAAGCTTCTAGTGCTAGATGAGATTTACCGTTGTACTCAGTCATACTCACTGTGTTTAATAAACGCATTACGTTACCCAATTCTGCATAAGGCAATTAGTGGGTCTGCTATTACTGAAGTAGTTTTAATGTATTTTCACTCAAATCCTGAAAATTTGGATTTTACTCAAAAATCTCAAAAATAAGGTGCATGATCATTTTTTCTCAAATTCTGCTTTTTCCAAATACCTGCAAATCAGTAAAGCCTTGTGATTGTAATTTCCCCTTGAATTCAATACAATTTTTCAACCTAAGGCATTCTCATCTTTTTACCTGAAAGTATGCAATACTGTTATTTCCATTTTCAATCAAGAGATCTATCAAACACATGCTGTAAGGCAAGTAGGAGTCCTTGAATTAACTCTTAGAGCAGAACTACTTGATTCATTTTTCACTACAGTCCGCTACGTATTTTTCTAGAGGTCTGCTTATTTTTGCAAAGTTCTGCTCAGCAGGAAGCTATAAGCTGGGTCCTGCTCTGCTTGGCTGGCCAGATGCTGCTCTCTACCTTCCCAGCCGGGAAGTGGGGCAGCAAGTTGCAATCGCTTTTTGAGACACCGGGAGATCACACGGTCTTCCCTTGGAGACCGCGGGAGATACCGCTTATCTCAGAATCGGTCTGAATAAAATTTACTAGTTGCCTGGATCCAAATCCAGATGGCAATCTTCGGTTTGTAATTTTGCTTTAGATATTAAAAATCCCTCTATAACAGAAATTGTATTCTATACATCACTGACTGATACACAAAAAGGTCAAAGTTCTAGTCTACACATTGTTATAAAAGCATCCAAGTTAGAGACTACCATGACATCAGGTCCACCTGGTGTCATTCAAAGAGGCAGTTTCTGCAAAGCCTCCCAGAAAAAAAGATTTCCTTTAGTTTGGACTGGTCTTGCCATTCAGAGCAATCTGCCTTACAGTATGTCTTTGTCAAATGTGGGAATATTTCTGGCTTTCTTGTTCTTGTGAGAGAGAGAGCGTGGACTGCAGAAGCCGGTAGAAACATGGAATTTCTAAGAGCTATTAATACTGAACCAAACCTATCAGGCCTCGTGCCTGCAGCAGAACCAGATTTCAACCTGGGATTCTAGTAGCAGATGGACTGTGCAATAACATATAGCTACCCAAACACATTTAGAGATGGGAGACCTACTTTTCCTTCTTTGAAAACATTTTAATTCCAAAATCCCAGTGCTACAATGCAGGCATCACCTTAATGTTCATGACACAATGTTCTCACGTTAGCTTACTGACTAACGGTGGACTCCAGTGATAATGCTGTAAACCGCATTTCTTTCAGGCATAATCATTAATAAAAAGCATGCGGGACAGCACTCCATCATATGCTGTCTGGAACGTAACTGAGATGTATGATGCCTTCTGGCTAGATACACATGCGAAGTTACGGCTCAGCATGCAACACTGAAAGAGAGCGACATGGTTGACTTCTAAAAAAAAAGGAGGAAAAGGGAAAACAGATGTCAAGGTTTCAACAAGTCATTGCACACTGCAGCTGGAACCAGTACAAAAACAACACAAGTATGCTGATAATGTAGCATTTCATGTAACGATAAGGGCAATAAAATAGCAGAAAATGCAAAACCTCAAATGGCTGAACACCTTCCTCACATTCCAGAGGGTCACTTGGGCTGAACAATAATAGTAATCCTTTCAATAACCAGATCAAATGATTCATCTATTAAAACTCTTTATGCCCAAGAAAAGTGAAAATTGAGAGATTCTCTTTCTTCTAAACGCAGAATATGGACAATAAATCTAAAGTCCAACCCAAACAGACATTCAGATGCACACTATCTCATCACCACCACTCTTGAAACTATTTAGCAATAGTTTCCATTATTACAACAGATGTTAACAAGATGGATAGAGAGCATATTAAATAAACATTGATATTAATATATAAGTATCTACCTAGCAAAGCCACTGTTCAAATTATATACTTCCCCAAGAGCATTTCTTGGGAAATTAATCAGAGAATTTGTCTTGATGGTAAATGCTATAAATTCAAGGTATTTCCATTAACAAAGACTGCATCTTTCAGAAAAAAACCTAGGCAATGTAAACAGGGTCTATGTGTGGAATCTGTAACTGGACTCCAGTGGAGTGATTCTCAGAACTGGAAAGCCCTTCTCACTGGGCTTTGCTTCTTAGGACAGAGCAGCAAAGGTAGGAAATGGGCAGAGAGAATTTAACTTCCCAAAATTTACAACGTGAAAAAGTTCAAAAGCTTAAGGATGAAGAAAGCGCAGACACAAGTAATAATCACAAAAGTCTGGAATTTAAAGCCCAGCTCTGTGGAAGAGACACCTCAGTCAGAACAGTGTCTCCACTGAGCAGATAGGCTGGTTACAATCGTTAAGATTTCTGAAGCACGCTGAACGTGGAGATTGCTTTCTCATGTAAATTTTCTTACTGAAACGCAGACTTTTGCTTTATTCTGTGAGCTTTTCAGTACAGCAAGTTCTGGGACATTAAGAAATCCAGTAAGTAAAAAATGAGCAGAGTTTACAAATCCATTAATATGACATGAACCATCAGGATTAGAGCTGACATCACAGAACAAGAGTAAGCAAAAAACTCAGATCGACGCTAGGAAAAATGATTTTACAAGCAGTGACAGAGTCACAACTGACAACTCAAAGATTTGAGAATTTAAAAGAAACCTGCTGAGAGGTAGGTAAACAGAACCATGCAGAGTCAGTTAAAGTTTCAAATAAATCCAGCCCAGCAAAACATAGAATAAATTAACATAGCAATGGGAGGTGAAGAGGAGCTTTCGCAAGCACATCAGAAAGTTCTAGAGCGATGATGTAGAAAATAATTCCTTCAAAATCCCTTCCATTTTGCTCAAAAAACTTTTTATTTAAACTGTAATCTTAATCTCAGCTGTAAACTGTGAAAAGAGGTACTTTTATTAAGAATAGATATCCAGAGTTGTTAATTTTAAAATTAAAATTATTAGAATATACTGGTATCACTACCAATATCATTAAAATATACTTGCTGCCTAAGAAAATGTAAAGAAAAATTTTTGGCTGCCATACAACCCTCTTGTGTTCATCACTGACCCGACAGCTGCATATTTATAGATTCCACAAGCGAAGAGCGCTGCATTCATGCTTAATTACTAGAAAGTTCATCCTCATCTGTGCACCTTTAGGGTGACTTATTTTAAGCCGTAGCATAGCTTAGAGGAAACATGTGGAGACGTAATAAGTGCCAAAGGAATTTGGAAGTGTTTTGATTCTTTTTGACATAATAAGATACATCAAACTGACACCCTGATGCAGATGCACATCTCTGCTGGCAGCTCAGCATCGCTTACATGCAATAGTCGTACCCAAAATATTTGCCAGATGCGCTTGCAAATGATATGCAATTTAACACACATTTGAAGAAGAACTGACTGAAAAAAACAAACGAAATGAAAAAAGATGAAGCAATCTGTGCTCAGGCACTGCAGCCCCAAATAACTTGTTGAAATGAAGGCCCAGAAGTCCAGTAAACCATTCGGCACTTTTTGGCTGTTCCTTACACAACTTTACAGTCTTTCGACTTCTAGCACCTATGTTGTGATTCTACTACCTATTATGAACTCAAACTTAATAGCCTTCAGCTAAAAATCCGTTACTTCTGAGTTCCTACATCTTTGAGGGAATGATGCAACAAAGAAACATGAAAGAAGTCAGGCTACAAAACGAAGGAGAATTTAGTGCATTTGCAATTCAGGAGGCTGCTAGGTGCAGATACGTTTGAGAGGGAAAGATACAGTAACAGAAAACAGCACCATGTTGGGAAAAGAAATTTGCACCAAAAGCAATTTCACCAGTGATAGTACCCCGCTGTGTTTCTGAATTCCCTTTTCACTCACTGATGCTTTTCTGCAGCACAAAGGAGCAGATCCCCAGGAGGACAGCTGATCTCTGCACTGCGCCCAAGTTCAGTGTTTGCATCCAGAACAACTCAGGAAACTGAGTTAAATCCATACACATTTCTCTACGCATCCATTGTGTATCAATATCAACAGATCTAAAGATCCCAGGATACAATTTGTAACTGACAACACAATGAACCAGAAAGTGTCTGGCCTATGAGAATAAAAAGAGAGGAAGGTTTGTCCAAATTGGTTATCTTTGCTAAGTTTAGGTATGCGTTGGAAATGTTACAGCCTGAATCTCTCTCCTATGCTTGCGTATGGTTTTGTTGTTGTTGGATTTTGGATTGGTTTCTTTGTTAACCCAGAAACTGAAATAACTGGGTTGCCAGCTCAAAAGCAAAGCGGAGGAAAAAGGTATTTTAACCACCTGAGAGCAAAAATGGAGCTGTGAATACGCTAACTGTTGAAGCTGGGTCATTTGTGCAGAGTTAAAAAAAAATAATTATGAAGTCAGACAAAAGCAGCAAGAAGGAAACCGCTACACAGCCCCCAGATGGTGACACACTCTGATGGGGATGGAAGTAATTATGAGCCAGTCTTAGTCCTGGGACTCTTCAAGGAGTCCTTGACTGATATTCACAAACATTAGGCACGTGACACGGGATAAGCACTCTCACTTATATTAATGGCAAGGCTCCAGTTACCCAGACTGGCTTCATTAATTTGGAGATGTTGTTAATTACTTTCAGTAAGCGCAGGTAATGTTTCAGAAAAAATACGAGATGCTTTTCTTACTTAAGAGATATTGCAGTAACAACTTGATATTGGAATCCAAAGTTTAAGTCTTTATGTTGACTAAAGGAAAACCTGAAAAAGGGGAAGATGAACACAGAAAAATGAGTTTCACAACCATGCTTGCAGAGCACTGCCAAGCGCATAACTCTTCAAGCGCACTCTGCATAGTTACTCTCCTCAATGTATGTTAGGCAGCAATGTATATAAGATGCATTTGTTTTGTATTAACTACATAATTACAATTTTCTAGCAAATCTATAGCAGGCAACAGACCCACTTAGCCAAAAAATACCCCAAACATACACCCTTATTTGAGCTTTCTCCATGATTTAAAATCAAGTTAACTCTTTCGATCCCCAAAGATATTTCTTTCCATCCCTTTTCATTTTTATAGAAGTAGTTATTTTGCCTTTTGTTCAAGATGATTAGCCTTTAGTATAACCCTTCCCTGCAGAAGCCAAGAGGCTGTGGGCATGCTTTCCCTTCTTATAATAAAAACGAACCTGAAAGCATACAAAATTCCTTTTGTCTACTTCAGAGCAGTAACTTGGTATATAAATAATGTACAAGGACCTAAAATAAGCTCTAAGTAGGAATCAGAGAGTTTAGCATCACCAGTGATGCATCTGTGTAAGCCTAGTGCTAGGACTCAGAAAGGTTTTTTATAGGTCTTTTTACTTGGCAATATATGATTTGGGCATACTGTAGGTATTAACATTACTTTAAAACTAAGTTAAAATAAATTGTATTTCTTTTCCCCTGCTGTTATACACCGAGGCAACGTATTCACAGAAGTTAACTTTATGAACAGAAAGTTATTCCATGGAAAGAGAGAGGTTTTTAAAAGGAGGTTCAGAGCAGGAGCCAAATCTTTAAGTGCTTTGAATTACCTTCAAGAGGTATCTCACTACTGACAGAAATAGCTTAGAGTATCAGTTAAAACCAGCTTTACCAGATAATCTTTGTAAATACGTTTACTTGGCATCCCTAACTGTCTCAAAACTTCCTAAACCTGAAAATCAGTGCAGCAGAGGGGACAAAATAGAGACATAGCAACAGAAAAGAACACTAATGGAGATTCATAAAATGTATCTAAAGATCCTCCAGATTACATTAGAACTTGACTCTGCAAACAGAAACTTGGTCATGCAAGTAATGTATTAATTTATTTCGAGTGGCCCAAAAGTTGACGGAAAAGTATTTGAGAGGGGAAAAAACGACCCGCTGTTTGCAATGGCACAATAACTCAACCAGCTCAAAGGTTTAGAAAACATAAAGCTCTGTAATTTACTATCCAGGGCATCTTTTAAAATATTTCCTGGGCAAAGATAACCGTGTACCTCACTCAGTTTTTTAGTGGCCACTTCAGAATAAATTCACTCTTGAAAAAAGAACTGTCATCCTACCAGCACGCAGCAGCCTTCCCTTCGCTCTCAACCAGCCATGAATATTCAGGGCAATGAATACTGCTTCTAAATGATGCTAAATAGTTCCCTGTCCATCTGAAGTGGCTCCAGAGGTCTTCAATCAATTTTAATTATTCAGCGCAGCCTCCAAACGCTTTGTGTACTTGAGCTCAGCAACCTATGACAAACTTGCTTGGTTTGATCGTTATTTGACTTAAGCTTATTTAACGTTAAACTTTAGCGTCATGGCATTTGAATATTTATTGGAAAGCAGTCACGCTTGTTGACAGCGCGCTCGGAAAACGCAGGAGCACACACGTACCGTACAAGCGATGCTGGAGAGGAAGAAGCGGAGCCCCCGCCCTGGCCCGGAGCCGCCGCCGCCGCCGCCGCTGCCGCCTCCCGCTCGCACACACGGGGGAGCTGCGGCTCCGCCGAGCCCCGCTCCGCTGCCCGGCCTCGGCCGGGAGGGCCGAGCACCCGCGGGGTCTGGCTTATTTTCGCCTTTGACGCTCTCTAAGCAGAGAGACTCACGGCTTCATACTCGGCCCGTCTATATCCAGGCAGGCTTAAGGGGGAAAAATAGTACATAAATGGAGAAATAAAAGGGGGGGGGGGAAGCTCCTAAGTGAACTCTCCTACGTCCTCAAGGGAGCTTTCATTGCCGAACTTCAAGACCAGTGACTTTTGTTTTTTCTAAAGGTGAGAAATCTATTGTTTCCGCCCAGGAGGAAGCCTTTCTCTCTTTCTGACATTTCAGATGTGTGAACTTTGCTTTTCTTCCAGCTCTGCTTGCCTGTGAGCGAACACCCAAGCTAGTGCTCGTAGCATGAAATTTGTTTTTCACATTTTCTCCCATTTTTTCTGAACATCAGGAAACAGATTTCAATGTGAGGGTGACCGAGCGCTGGCTGGCACAGGTTGCCCAGGGAGGTTGTGGAGTCTCCAACCTCAGAGATACTCAAAAGCCATCTGGACACGGTCCTGGGCAGCCTGCTCTACGTGACCCTGCCTGAGCAGGGAGGTTGGACTGGACGACCTCCAAAGGTCCCTTCCAGTCTCAACCATTCTGCGATTCTGTGATTTTCTTTCTTCAGTTCACTTTCTCCTGCCATCACACTCTCACTCTTTTTTCATTTAATATCCACTGCCTCAATTGACTTGTTCCCCACTCTGTTGTCTCCCTGCTTACACTTCAACTTTTATTCTTCATTCTTGGACAGTGAAAGAATACTCTGCCCTTGGGAATTAACAGGAGAGGCTACGTATTTGACAATTGGAGTTAACAATCAGGTCCTACAGAAGCATCTTCCATCTCTATAGTAACATGGGACAAGAGGCACTACAGGAGAACATCATCACCATGGATAGGGGATATCAATTCAGATGTATAAATTGTCATACACACTTTGTGTGATCAGTAAATCGCACTATTTGCATTAATATGAAAATGCTTCACCATGGCACGAGGACCACTAACATGCTGGAAATAAACATAAACATCATTTGTGCAACTGCCACATACACTGTAAGTATTTTGCAAAATCAAATTGAAATTTCTTTTTCTTTTTTTTTTGTAACTGATTTTTGAAACTAACCGTAAAGGACAATAAGCAGCCCTTTATATAGGTTTAGAAGCAAAAACCCCTGGCAGGGAGCTAAAAGCATGCTCCAAAATAACTTATTCCCTTAAAAATAAAACCCCATCCTCAGTGTAAGTCACTTCTATAAACAAAAATGGACCAGAAATAAATAACAGAACAGATTGTGTGTCCATAATTTACAGGAGACAGTCCTCATCATCACCAATCCCTCTCAGTTTTGCCTATGCCCCAAGAACAAATTCCTCACCTGGACATGAAATTGCAAAACTACCTGCCTTGATTAACCTCACTCCCAGAAGTCGAACTATCCCTGACCCTGTTCCTGAGGAGGAGCAGTAACTACCTCATCCAGTTGTGGAAACTTCAGTCTTAAACTCTGGAAGAGGAATAAAAGGCTGTTTTCCCTCCTACACCACCTGCTCCAGTGAGGGCACATGCATTCCCGGGACAGATTAGCGCCAGCTCAGGAAAGCTCCTCCCTGCTTCGAAAAGCTGAAATACACCACACAGAAAAGTTGGAAAAAAAGCCTTTGATATTCTTTCTGTTGCTTCTCACACCCTGAAATTACCTGCTGGCACGCAGTTAAAGATGTCTTAAGAGTACTAAAAAAAAAAATAATAATTGAGTCATAGAGTGTCAGAGAATGGTTAGGTTGGAAGGGACCTTTAAAGATCATCTAGTTCCAACCCCCCTGCCATGGGCAGGGACACCTCCCACTAGACCAGGTTGCTCAAAGCCCCATCCAGCCTGGCCTTGAACACCTCCAGGGATGGGGCATCCACAACTTCCCTGGGCAACCTGTTCCAGTGCCTCACCACCCTAATAGTGAAACTTTTTTTCTTCATTTCTATTCTAAATCTCCCCTCTTCCAGTTTGAAGCCATTACCCCTCATCCCATCACTACGTGCCCTTATAAAAAGTCCCTCTCCACTGCATTACATCTGTAAAACCAAAAGCTCAGGCTTGTTGTGGAATGACATAATGAATAGTGTTGCAGGATTGGGGCTTGCACTGTTGTAACCATTTAAATGAGAAAAGAATAATCTGTATGAGAGAAGAAATGGGGAGCCCAGTCCTGAGGAATGACACCTACTGTACCGTTGTGCCTCTTCTTCAAGTCCTTATTTCCCACTAACAGAAATAAAGGATTCAACCCAAACTCAATTAAGGAAAACCTTTAAATAAGTTTGTTCTATCATAAATTTACCTCACTAACAAAATTCTTTCTGTTGCTAAACAGCATTAACTGTTAAGTTTGTAGTTGGCATATTATATGCAGTGGACCACGCAGCCATGCTTTGGAAGCAAAGGGGCCATGGAACTCTAGCCCTGGAGTTACCACATGCTCTCGGGCACACGAACCACAACAGGTGAGAATGAGATCTCCTAGGATATCTATGCTTTTCTGTTCCTCATTCTATTGGTATTTTTCAACTTTTCAAAACCCGACAAAATCCATATCCTTCGAGGTGAAGGATTTCTGTATTCTTAAAAAAAAAAAAAAATCCAATTTCAAAAATTATGTTGCATTCCTGTGTAATCCTATCATTTGTTTGCTAAATCTGCTTCTCAGCAAAAGCCTTGCATTCCAACAATCGCTTACTTTCTTGTTACAGTCGTAGCTGCAGTGTCTTGATAAATAGATGTTTCCATGGAGATGACAAATGAATATCATCCATGTTGCAATGAGCTTCTGATTTCATCTTGAACCATTAGCTTTCAAACCACAGCTTATTCATTATTCATTTGCAGTAAGGAAATGGCTGAAACCCAGAGCATTACGGCAGATGAAAATCTGTGCATGCAGTCTAGAGGAAAGTGCATTTGCCATCGTACAAAATGAACAAAACTCCCTGGGATTAAAATAACGATCCTAGAAACTGTCCTAAAGGCCTACAAAATTTTTCCCCTCAATTAATAGCATGCCTACATAAAGTATAGGAATTAAGATGCATTTTAAATATTCAGGCAGGCAGCGGACTTTCAGGAGGAAAAAGCAGTAGGTGAAATTCAACTTTTTTACTGCGATAATGACAGTGAATGCTTTTCAGAAGCTCAGGAACAGGCACAAACATCATCAAAATAATCATTAAAAATTTGACTCAATAGCTTAATATTAACATGTAAATTTTTGTGCTTTTTGACTGTTCTTGAGTATGAAACCAGTATGTTTCCCACTAAGAAAATGCCTTTCTTTTACCATGGAGTGACAGGTGCCTATAGTCTTTGGCAGCTCTGAGGGAGTCTAACGAAGAGGAGAAAATATTTTCACTCTTTCCATAACTAAAAACCTTAGCAGTTGCTGCAGTTATTTTCTAAAAAGGACTTTAAGGCTCATGAGAGCTTTCCACTCTGCAGCAACAAAACCTTTGTCTGCTCAACTTAGAGAAATATTTATTCTTCTGTATTTAAATAAATTAGAGGCAGTAGAATTTTAAGATAGCCAATTACATTAACATACAATATCAGAGCAGTCCGTCATCTGAAAACATTGGTTTTAGTCTTAAGTCCTGGGCCAGGATAAAAAAAGTCAATGCACTCCTATTGCTACAGGTAGCACCTTTTGAAAGAAATTTTCTATTTTCTGCCCCTTCATACACGAAGGCTTCAAATTTCTGGTTATTCAAAGAATAAAAATACTCTTTCTTAAACACTGGCCTAAAACCAGCCTCCTTGGAAGGAAGGCGTCTGTGACCAATGCTTGAAAGACACAGCAGACACATGCGCTGCAGTGCCACCTAATTTTTACTGCCTGCTTATTATCTGTCATTGCCTGTAACAGCATTCAAATTTAATGTAATTAAGGTAAGCAGGAATTTTCTGGCTTATTTTGAGGTTGAAGGTGTTTATATGTACATGACCTGAAAGACATTTTGTCTGGATGAAAGTTATCGTGTATCTGATCCAGGGAAACAAAACAGGACACATAAAAGTGGGACGTCCTTCACACTTGCCCTGGTTAATAACATCCATGCTCCTGCTGTCTGAGCACTGGAGTTGTCCTGGGAAAAGCATGTCAATTAGAGTAAGTTATAACCAATTACGTGTCTCATCATTTGAATTATTGTCCATTAAGAACTGACCTGAGTTTACAGAACACATTTCATTTATGTAATAGGCTTAATACCACTGTGACAAGAGGTCAAAGGGTAACAAGAAATGATGAACAGAGATTACTTTGTTACATGGAAAGGGGACAATGAGCAGTAGCTCATTTTTTCCGCTAAAGCCACATGCCATTTTCATACCACTACTATCTTACCTACTTCCTCAGATTACCATGAAGCTGGAATAACCGCACGTGCCACTGCACAAAAAGCCATCTACATAAAGTCTCTTCATATCTCCCAGATGAGGCTTTATCCAAGCATAACATAAGGATGAGATGAAGCAAGCAACAAAGGCCAACTCTTATTCATGTCAAGAAATATGCAGACAGTCTAGACAAAGCGCTGAGCTCTTCCTGTGCAGGTTGCCTCACATGGAGTAGCACGTCTATTAAACGACCTTTTCTGCAGAAACACAAACTCGCCAGGGTCTTTTCTTGTTGTTGCAGGCGGGGATGGGGGAGAGGGGGAGAAGAGGAAACCACTGCCCAGCTTTTGCAACCCCTAAGGATTTGATCCACCACATTTAATTTAGGGAGTTTTTCTACTCTGAACTGAAAATAGAAGTCGCAATTGAATCTGTCCATTATTGCAATTCACAGTAGTTAAGGTCCGGAGCTGCCTAAGGTTTGAAGTGAGACATTTGGGACAGGCACTGTCAGAAAATGGATTTGTCTCTCAGACCTAACTCTTTTCTTATTTGGCAGGAAATGGGAAATGCTCTCTCTTCATCATGCTCTTCATTTGCCTCTGAGCACAGATCCATAATAACCACAACAGCGTGTTCTCACTCACAAGCACAAATTGTAACTTTCTGAGGAAATAAAAGCAAAAGGCAGATAGACAAAGCCATGGAAAACTTTCACCGCAGCACGGTCAGGATTGAGCTAGATGACTGATGGCGTGAAACACGTGCTCTTGTTCCCTTGAGAAGAAAAACAAGAAACCCTAGGATGGAAGAAGGTGTTCCAGATACAATGTCATGGAGTACTTTTTTGTATCTTCCTAAGATAAACAAACAAAAGACTTATACTTTTGGTGATGATATTTACTGGAGCTAAAATGACTGCTGTGAACCCACTGCAGAGCACGCTGGATCTTCTCAAAGATGGGATGTGATTAAGTGTTATGTTTGCAAATCCTTGTTTAACCTATAACTTTCCCTTTGCTTGCTCTCTCACACATTTTTATAAACCTGTCACTGTGTGCCTACCTGCTACAGCCTTTACCTTTTCCAACTGGATACGGAGAAGGGACTCCGTAAACAGACAGCATAAGACAGTCTGGATCCTGGTCCTTCAGCAGAGAAGTCACTGCAGCCACGTTGCTTCACCCGGTGCAGAAGCAAGCCTTGTCCGACAGCTTCCTCTGGCATTATTTTCATGACAGTTAGACGCTGTCATGCACAATACACTTGACCCTTTGAAATATGTAGCTTCCAATTCATTTAATGAACATAATCCTATATTTACTACTGTTTCAAATACCTTACAGCATTAAAAAAAAAAAAAAAATCTGCAAGGTTAGATAATGTCCATGGGAAAACAGGAAGCCATACATTTACGTAACTGACCATTTCTGAGAAGACAGCAAAGTTTGAAAATCACTGCCCTAAAAGTCCAGGACTGGAAATTAAGATGCAGGAAGGGCTAATTAGCAGCCACAACAGACTAATTAATATACTGTGTCCTAACGGGGAACAAAGGTTCATACCCTTGTAACATTTGGGCTATATAGATTTAACCCCTAGGCCTAGGAATGTACTCTTGTAGGTTCTGTTCCAAGCTTAATTTCAATCTGACCTTCCAGAAGCCACCATGTGATTTGTTCCAGTTTAATCAATGTGTTACAGTACAGATATATTTTTTCATACATTTATAGTCGCCTGAGTTTGGAGAGCGTTTAGTAAAAAGCATAACACAGAGAAGTAAGTTAATTTTTCTTGAGCACCGAAGAAGAACCTAAATCTTCTGCTTTAAACCTAATATAAGATATGAAAAGTTTATCAATGAAAACTATTTGGCCTTCGTCCGATGACATGATATTAAAGCATGATCTTCAAAAAAAGTTTGGGCTAACTTCATGCCTTTTCCTATTAGGAAATAACTAAAGTCCGCAGAATAGTTTTCATTGTTAAGTTGTACAATACTGTGATACTAGGGCAGAAAACAGTATTTAAAGCATAGAAACTCTGATTTACTTGAGTCACATTGCACGGGGAGAAATAGGCTTAGTCTCCCACTTCAGCCAAGCACAGTTAACAGAAAGCAGCAAATCTCTATACAACATGGCCCAACAAGGCAGATACAAAAGCCCAGAGCAGCTGTGTCACACCGTCAGGAAGTTAATCCTGCCACAGCCTGAAGTCAAACTCATCATGCAGCACTATCAAAACTATGGGCCATTGCAACCAAAGTCTTCTACCAACGTCTGCTTGGCAGAAAAAGCAGAAGAGGTTCAACTGTGTCTTTGTGAAGATCCCAACTTACAAAAAACCAGGAGAAATATACTGAAACTAGGAAGTGCTCATTTTCAGAACCACACTGCTGCATTTCTTCCCCAGTATTTCTGTCTAGCGACCACATTAGTGCAGCTTATCTACTTTTCTGGCTTGAGTACTTGGGATGATCCCCCGCAACCTGCTGGCAAGTAAAGTACTCGGGGATCTCTCACCTGAAAATTGTGGAAGAAGTTGCAACAGAATGGGAAGGTTGGGGCTATCTACAGTACTGCTAGTTCTCAAGCCCCTTGAAGGGCCAGACTTGAAAGCCTTCTGTCATCTCATGGTGGGAGAAGCCCCATGGAGAGCCAGGGGAGAGAAGCTCAGAGTCTGTTACGTTCCATGAGTGCAATCACAATCCCTCACTCACACAGTCCATATTCACCAGGCATAAGTGGGGCCAAGCACACAGCTTTTGACCATACCATTTTGTCAACTTTGAAGTCAAGCTGCACACCTAAACAGCTCACCGGCTATTTTCAGAACGTACATATATTTTTTGCAGTTTCCAACCTGTTTGATGATAAACTGTATACCAGAACAAAGCCCCACTGCAACACCACTGCAAGGAAGAATCGCTCTGATTTTAAACTACTACCTCTCTTCTGAAAGAGATTTTATTTTTGTCTCATGAAACCTGGTTTTCCTAATCTCTGCAAAAGGGAGAATTTATGCAATGTTTAGAGCTGGCTGCACCATGTATAGATGGTATTATAGATCATCATCTTTGATGATCATGTTGAGACCTAAAACCATTTCACATTTTTCACACCAGTGTCAGTCCCAGAAAACAGCAGGGAAATGTTCAGCAGCAGCTGTTCAGCCATTTCCCTGTTATCAGCTAGGATAAAACTCAAACGACTCAAGTGCTTTATATAGAAAATTTAGCCCTTCCATCCTTTGGAGCAGGGACTACACCAAGGTCAAAGAAAAGTCTAATTTCTCTCCCTGTGAAAACTCCAATTTGCTCAGATTTTTAGGTGGATGCACATTATTCAAATACACATCCTATAGAAGCATATTAAAATTGGACAATACCTTTTTCTAATGCTTTGCCTCCACGAGGCAATTTCTAGCCCTAGAAAGCACAAAGCAACATTAGGGAGGATGTGCCACTCCCAGTTCTATGGCACAAGAAACCGAAAAGCCCCATTTTTGCACATGCAATTGCCGCTCCAACCACCAGATGCTACTGCGGCATCAGAATGGGAGCCGGGGGCTGCAACCGCCGCGCTCCCCATAGTCTCCTACTGGGGAATGGACATTATACACAGTCTTTAATTACATGATCATACACTACACTCCATCCCCTGAGCAGGTGTCCTTTGGAAGAGGATAACGAAGAAAGCTATTATCTGTAGAATCCTTCTTCATTGGCTGGAAAAGTTAGCAGGTACGTATTGAACGAAATGAGACTGCGGGGGAAGAGGAGGGTGTCGTGGCTGAGGCTGCGGAACACAATGAAGCTGTGCTGTTAAAGAGACTTAAAAAGGGCTGCCTAGTTGGGAGCCAGCATACAGACACACTGCTCTGGCTATCCAGAATCAGAGGATATTTGAGACACTGTATTTCATCTCTCCATGTTATCGTTCCCTCTGTAAAATGGGGGATAACGCCTGCCAATGCCTCTGAAGTGACTTTCTGAGTATGAAACAAATAGTGGTTCTAACACATTAACCCATTTATACATGAACTATTAATATCGGTAAGACTCAGCATCGCACACATTATGGAGAAAAAAAAAGGCTATTTAATACGCAGCCATTCAGGTAATTTTGGTTTGGGTTTGTTTTTTTTTTTGTTTGTTTGGGGTTTTTTTAAAAACCTAAATATATACAAACCCCCCAAAAGGATACCTATCCAACATACTCTAAGGACTTTTGACAGGATTACATTTTTTAAATGCAGCAGTGTAACTTGAACACCAGTCTCCTTCCAGGCACATTGGAAGGAATATTCAGAAGCCAAGGTTAAGGAAAGGGCCCGCAGTAGGATGCTTGTAAGGCAGCCAGCACACCACAGCCAGTGCTCCCTTATTGCAACAAAACTCAAGCTCTGGTTGCCCGGCACAAGGTGAACGGTGGCCATGGTATCTTATGGATGGCCAGATGACAAGAATGAAGATGGGGTGCTGAGAACAGGAAGGAATGATGAAGCCTATGGTAAATAGTTCAAACAAGTATCCAAACTATGCTGGAAGCCTAGATTTGACGCTTAACCGTTCAGCCATTTGCATTTCAGTTTTCCCCATCATGCTGCAGCCTCAATGAATGCCCAATAACCTTTGCATTACCTCCTTCTCTATTTGTTACAACAAAACCCTGAAGTCTGTGCACTGTCAGCTGGAGGGTTTGATCATGCGGAGATGGGACAACTAAAGCCCTTCCAACTCTTCCTCCCTCCATGACCAGACCTGTGTATCGCAAAGCAGCCCATGTCTGCTCACACTAGAGCAGCTCAGAAGGAAACCAGCTGCTGACTGGGAAGGTATCTCAGCCACCGCAGGGTAGAAGGAAGGAGAAGAGGCACAGGGGCAGAATTAGTATCTTAACATTTTCAAAGCAAAGTCACCTTATCACCAAATTGAAGGTAATCATACCACAAGAGAGAGAGAAATTACACTTTCCCCCCCCCCTTTTTTTAATCTTAGGATTGAAATGTCCTGATAAGCAATCAGGCTCAAACATTTAAGCTCAACATGCAGAATCTTCAGTCCCTTTCTACAATCTCATTTCCTTTAGATAGCCTTTTTCCTTCATCAAAAATAAGTTCTTTATCCCCCCCCCCCCCCCCCATCACCTGATTCTCAGCTCCTTTCAAGAACCACAGTCAGTCCACAAGCTCAAAGCAGAGCTTCTGTCCTACTGCCTGCTGCCTTCCAGCAATTATCCTTCACTGTCAGAGGTTCAGCCTTGCCTCCGGCCGTTTAAATGTATGGCATACAGGTCCCTTTCCTCTCATCTTCCTCCTTTTCCTCCATCAGAGAAAACAGGAGCCTGTGACACAAGCCATGTTTCCTCCCTCTCTTTTTCCTATGTATTTGCCAGTTCATTCTGTGCTGCGGAGCATTCAGATAGATCAACAGAAAGGGATGTTGCTAAAACGCCATCGCCAACCTAAGCTAACACCAGGAATTGCTTTTGTTTGTACAAGTGTCTGAAGCCCAGTGCTGGGGCATGCAGCATTAGGATGGGGTAAAGGGCAGGAGCAATAAGGTCAAGGAGTGAGGCAGAACAGGATAAAGGCTGAAATACTGCTATTTAAAATTACAAAAGGATGCTAAAGCCAAGATCTTTCTGGATGAGGACTCGGACTGGTAGCTTTTCCCAGTGATTACTCTCCTGGATCTTACTGTCAGGACTGGTTTGTGGTTGACTAAAGAAGTCAACTAAAAGACTAAAGAAATTACTTATTTCATCTTGAACATTACCAACATTTCGAAAGAGTTTTTGAAGCGACAGAACAGTTCTACTCCACTTTCTTATGCAAGTTTTGCAGACTATTTTTATGATGTAGCCACGGTACAGAGACAAAAGCAGGGGGGTGAAAGAATAATACAAACGTGTTCATGCATGTTTGAGAAAGAACAGCAACTGCACCTTAATATTTCCTCTCTATTACCACCTCCACATGCACCACAGGTTATTCCACTAATTGATTATTCTACAAATAACAGATTGACATAATTTATTAGAGTATTATACATATAATAATAGAATTGATTATTGTACGAATTCACAATTGAAAACTGAAATGTATCACATAAAGAACATTTTGTTTTGCCCAAATAAAGCCCTAAACTAGCCTAGGACTTTTCAGTGGCTTCATAACTTGAACCACTTGAACACTTTGGCCTATGGAAAAAGTCATCAGCTCCTTCACTGCATAAGCATGGCTAGGACACTTGTCCTTATGAGATCATAGAATCAGAGAATGGTTTAGGTTGGAAAGGACCTTGAAGATCATTGAGTTCCAACCCCCCTTCCGTAGGCAGGGACACCTCCCACTAGACCAGGTTCCCCAAGGCCACGTCCAGCCTTGCCTTGAACACCTCAAGGGATGGGCATCCACAACCTCTCTGGGAAACCTGTTCCAGTGCCTCACCAACCTCAAAGTGAAAAACTTCTTCCTAATGTTCAATCTGAACCTGCCCTCTTCCAGTTTACAGCCATTCCCCCTCATCCTGTCACTACATGACCTAGTAAAAAGTCCTTCCCCAGCTCTCCTGTAGGCCCCCTTTAGGGACTGGAAGGCCGCAATAAGATCTCCCCAGAGCTTCTCTTCTCCAGGCTGAACAGCCCCAACTCTTTCAGCCTCTCCTCATAGGAGAGGTGTTCCAGCCCTCGGATCATCCTCGTGGCTCTCCTCTGGACACGCTCCAGCAGGTCCATGTCCTTCTTATGTTGGGGACGCCAGAGCTGGATGCAGTACTCCAGGTGGGGTCTCACGAGAGTGGAGTAGAGGGGCAGAATCACCTCCTTTGACCTGCTGGCCACACTTCTTCTGATGTAGCCCAGGATACACTTGGCCTTCTGGGCTGCGATTGCACACTGCTGGCTCGTGTTGAGCTTCTCATCAATCAGCACTCCCAGGTCCTTCTCCAGCCATTCCCCGCTGACCCTGTATTTGTGCTTGGGATTGCCCTGATCCAGATGTAGGACCTTGCACTTGGCCTTGCTGAACTGCATGAGGTTGGCTTGGGCCCACCTCTGCAGCCTGTCCAGATCCCTCTGGATGGCATCCCTCCTCTCCAGCATGTCTACCTCGCCAAAGAGCTTGGTATCATCGTCAAACTTGCTGAGGGTGCACTCATCCCCACTGTCCATGTCGCTGACAAAGATGTTAAATAGTACAGGCCTCAGTACCGACCTGTACCAAGATCCCACCAGTTCCAAATTTTCAAGATCATAAAGACAGGACAGTGAGAGGAACCAAGCCACCAGAAACAGTTACAGCTGGAACTGAAACAAGGCTAATCCAAACCAAAGTACCGTAACACTGAGGGTAACAGAACTTAATCTTTTGGTGTGGTAGTAAAATAGATGAAACCATGATGAAAAACGAGAGCCTAAAAAAGTAAATTAGAAATGCCTGCTCTTTGCTTGTATGGGACCAATCCAGAAAATGTTTTAAGGCCTGTCAAATGAACTAGTAAATGACCTCAAGGGCAGAGTTTCTGAAGCATAGTACACAACTTCCTTACACCAGAAAAGTAAATTGGAGACCACAGGCTTTGTCACATTACTTCTTGGACAAGTGCTGGATGGCTGATCTGGAAACACATGATACAAAGAGGGAAGCTGTTAACTGAGAGCACGAGTCTCATGCGAATAGCAGGAGACACCACCTGAAATGTTCCTTCCCTACCCACAGGGACATGGGATTAGAGGCTAGTCTGTGAGAGATAGGAACTACCTTCACCTAGACCATGCAGTAGATTCTTGGAAGAGGTGACGAGATGAAGAGATGTTGGTAGACAGCACCATGTACAGAACATGTATCTGTCAGGAACTGTGCAGGAACCATTCAGTACAATAAGCCCCCACCCTTAAAGTGAGAAACACACATATCGCTTTTTGAGTGTTGATGGAGGAACTTCCAAAAATTTATCCATATAGGAGTCTTCTGACAGGACAAAGAGACATGGGAATCCGATTTTGAGTTCAATTTGCTTTCCCACAGAGAAGTCCCCGCACAATAAAGGAAAGAAAAATTAGTTTTGTAGTGATGACCAGGCAACAGGTCTCTGAAAATGAGAGGGGCAGCTGCTAGCTAAGGAACCTACCACAACCAAGGGACTGCATTTGTCAGAAGTTCATCTTCAAGGGGAAATTCCTTTACCACAGGATGCAACCTGCCTGAAAACCAATGCTTTTACAACAAGAATAAGAAGTGCTCTCACTTCTACATGGCTCCAGTCTTGGCTCCTCCTCCACATCCGAAACCAGAAAGATTAATTGCCAAGCATCTTCTACTGAAATCTAGCCCTATAAGTGAATGCCACTTAGCCCTCTCTGGCATCTTGATCTTCTGACAGTGTCTCCATTTTCCCTACATTGCTGGTTTATAAAACGAGCCTCTCGACCTACCTTTCCAGACATGGTTACTGTTTGACTGAGCGGGGCAGCTAGAGGCTTCAGTAGAGAAGCACAAATGCTACAGTTTCCTCTGCCTTGTAGGAACGCGTTGCAGTTCTCAGGCTGTGTAGGTGCCTCAGATCTTCAGACCAGGAAAGCATCTAGAGTGCTGCTCATCTCTTACAGAAGGGGCAGCTATCCAGAAAATACTGCCTCTAGGTTCATTATCAAAGTCCAAGTACTTCCTAAAGAGAGGGATGTTAGGGACAATGTAAAATTCCAACACTTCCCAAAGGGAGGGATATTAGGAGCAATATTTCTGTTCCTTGTGAAAACTTTGCTCCTCTTAAACAGTAACACAAATGGTGAGAGAAGAAAGCATTTCACTAAATTAACCTTGGACAGAGCTTAATCACCTGACAGAAAATTCTGCTCAGACGCCCAGCACAGTTCAGCAGGAGCATTTTAAGTCTGTTTCAAGCAATGCCAGAAGGAATTTCACTTCTTTCTTGTGAGCTTCTTCCATCATACTGATAGCAATCATATGTTACCCATAGAAAACCTTTGAGAAGTAGTACTCAGCTGGCCTAAAAACAGCATTGCTGATTGCGATGGAACTTGACTGCCATTTTCTATTCACAAACCCTTTCACTTCTTGCAGCGCATGCTGTTATGCAAGGTAATTTTCCAGTTATAATGAGGTTTAAAATAGCTAGAGAGACAATCTAGAACAGAATAGAGCACATGCAGTAGGCATTTCTTATGCATTTCAGCTTCGTTACCAGTAAGGCTTCCAGCTACTTCTTAATACATTGATAGAGAAGCATGATGTTATTTTGACACAATTAAGCATAAAATTTGGATCTTAACTGATTGACCCTGAACTCAGGGCTGTTTAATTTCTGTACGCTCACTCTTTTGCCTCAAAATATTTTCCTTATTTCTTCAGCTCTGCAAAAGGTGAAAAGGAATTGCTAGGAGTCAGTGGCAGACATCATCACAGCCGTCTGTCTGCGGTGGCAAGTAGGGACATGCTGCCCCGTGTAAACAGTCGCTGCCTGGAAAGATAAAGCAGCCCATATTGAGTCTTGTGCTGCTGCAGTGAAACTGCTTCCAATATTAGTTTGTTAATTTAAAACTAGTGTGGAAATCTCTACTGTGTACTCTGGTGACAGAAGGGCAGACAAATACTGAGGCTCTCACATGCATGTCAAAATAGTATTTTCCAGAAGGCACAATTTAGAAGAAACAGGAGCAAAATGGAATCCTTGTGTTAATTTTAATCTTCGTGCAGTGGTAAAACTGTGGATGAGGGTGGAGGCAGTTGCATTTGGATGGATTTTACTGATCATGCATAGTTGTTTTTTTCCCTTATGACCACAATACTGTTAATAAAGCAGGATATGGAGGACAAAGCCAGATTAGCTCTCATTATGTACATGGGAAATGCTAAATTCAAAACACCTAGACTTGCTGACTTGAGTATCTCTGATGACTACTGTATATCTGAAAGTGGCAGGGAGCACCTGCAGATTTTCAGAAGCTGTACCTGAGCCACTGTTCCAGCAGAATACAGTCCAGGCACAACTGCTTGTACTCAGACGAACCACATATCACCTTCGCTGTGTGAGGGCACGCAAAAGTACTTAAATGTTGGCAATTCTCTGCCCTTCCATAATTCCTGAAAAGTGGTGAATCAGTGTCTGTGGAGGACAGACATGTCCAATTACAGTCCATGTGGAAAGATTCACGGAGCAGCACTGAGGACTGGCCTGTGGGACAGGGGCTCCGCAGCAAAAGGCTGTGTTGTGCCCTTCCAGCTCCCGAAGGACAGCTCCTTCCTTCTTCACCTTCACAGGCCTTTGGAGGATTAGGAAGCTCATTTGCTGGTTTTCAAATGGTCGACTTGTGAAACAGTGCCATAAAATTCTCACTTCACAAGGCAACCATCTCATCCAAGCATCTCAAGGACAAGAGAGTCATGATTTTCCATGCCTTTGGACCTGCCAATGAATGGCTTGGTGAGAAGATGCATAGATGATACAGGCCTGATTGCTTTCATATACAAGAAGCCTATTTTATGTACTAGCAACAGGAACTTCCTATGTATCTGTGTTACTTTAAATTTAGAAGAACAAGTCTGTTGTGAGGGCCTCAATCATCTATACTTTAAGAGAGATTTAACCCATTTTCTTTGCACTTTTCTTCATGCCTTTGTGATACATCCCAGCTCTGAGGTCTATGATCTTTCCCAAAGCAACAAACGTTTCCAAGCACAGGGAAGCTAGATGTTCAGTTTTACTAAGTAACCTAATTGCATCCTTAATTCTAGCTTCTGATCCACCCTACTGAAAATGATCATATAAATCCCACTTACACATACAGAAGGGCAGATAAAAAAATAAGTAGTATGGAAAACCACAATTGCAGGCAACAAGCGTTATTGAAAGGCATTTTCATTCTCATTTCTTCCCCCTCCACAATATTGCTTCTAGAAGAGCAGTTAAAATGCCAAAAAGTGCCATTCTGACTCAAGACCTCTCCAGGTACATCTGACATTTTAGTGCAGCTCAACCTCATTTGCCCCTTTGCCCGTCTGCCTCGCCAGCCACCCAAACACTTATTCTCCAGAGATCAGTACTGAATCAGACTTTATCTCAATTGCCATTTTCTTCTTCTTCCCTTCCACTAGAATGAACAATACTCTTTTCCACCACTGCACAGTGACTGAGCTTTCACATTCCCACACTTCAAGATAGGAAATATGTGCCTGACTTTTTGTGAAACCAACAGCAACATTTCATTGCATCCTACCCAATAATCTTCCAATAAAAAACACCTTATTGAATACTAAATTTGTCTGATAATGTAAACACGTTACCTCTGAAGTAATAATCACAATCTGAGAATTACTGGAGAACAGAAACAAGTCTGAACTGAATGGACGAACACATATTTGCAGCTCCAAAAGAAGATGCTCCCCAGCTTGGAGTGACTACATATTTACTTCTTCCATAACTATGGGCATAACTGATTGGAAAAAAATATTACAACTATTTTTCAGTTGTCCAGAACCTATGGCTTGGCCGAGCAAGATAACAAGGGCTAACAGCCCCTCTTGGTTTGTTGGTTGAACAAAAGCAGTTTAAGGTGTTATTTGACAAAAGATAGAAAAATAAATATTAGCATGGTAAAAGCTGCAGAAGACAGAAAACCAGTGAGGAAATAAGACAAAGGAAAATTCTTACCTCCAAGGACTCGGGATACTGAAAATGTTCAAGCAAATTAAGAACAAAAGCAGTAGTACAGGTTTTCTATGGATCAGGATGGCAAAGTTGTTAATAAAGATGCAGAAAAGGTTTTTCTATCCTGCGTTTGGGAAGTGGTAAAAAAGTTACCGCATCAAATCATGATAGTGTGTTTCAGTCCCTTGATAACTGAAGAGAGTATTAGAAAGCATCTACTACAAAAACAAACCTTTTAAAATTGGAAGAGCTGGATAAGCATCATCCAAAAGTTTAGAAGAGATTAGCTGGAAAATAGCCTATCTTGTTGATATATAAATCTTCGGCTGCTACAGAATCTTTCAAAGGCTGCAAGCGTACCAATAAAAAACAAAAAAGTCATTTCAGATAACATTGGCAGATACACTCTAGTTAGCCTGACACTGGTCTTGATAAAAGTAATACATTTGAAAAATAAAGAATTAGAGGACAAGAATATAATTAGTGTTGGTCAATGCAATTCTGTGGAAAATCTATCTTGTCAAATAAGCCTGTTTTTATGCCTCGATTAAATAACAATTTGGCTGATAAAGGTAACTACATAGAAGCAATAGACAAACTTAGATGAGACATCCGAGGTATTACTGCATGACATTCTGATTCAAAAATTAGCACTATTCAGTATCAGTAACGCACATAGTACCTGGATTAAGGTGGTTGAATAACATTTCTCGAACAGTAGCTGCAACTAGGAAATCACCTTGAAAAGGCAGCATTTCCAGCAGTGATCCACAGGGACTGGCACTGGGCTTGATTCTGTTTATTAGTATTTTTTTTCCACCCAGTTACCCACAAATAAATAAAGTCATTGCTGATGAGGTTTGTGAGCGACAAGGATAGATATGATATGTAAGAAGTGCCTTGCAAATCATGTTCTAGAGATTTCTAATAATTCTGCAGTACTACTCTGGACCCTCAGATGACATCAATACAAGTAAATTGAACATTTCCCTAATGCAGGAGTGTGCCGGTTAGCTCAGACCAAAAAGCATTCCAGGGAGCCTTCAAACGATTTAATGTCATGGACAACAGAGTTCCAGTGACAGGAGATGCTGTAGAATCCAAGAAAGACAAAGAGCAACAAAAAACATAAAATTGAGCAAACTAGAGCTGTTTAGTGTGGAGGAAAAAAAATGGCTTGGTCATAAGCATTTGTATATAGAAGGGACTACTGCATGGGAAAAGGATATGTCGCTAGGACAGGAAGAAATTTAATTGTAGGCAAGGAAGATTTAGGCTAATCTTTTGGAAAAACCTTTTGACAGCGAGAACAGTAAAATACTGGAAAACATTCCACAGAGAAGTTGCAGAATCTCTTGGTAGTTGACATTTTAGCTAAACATACGCGAAGAGTTGGTCCTGCCCTGGAAAGGGGAGGCTGACTCAACAGGCCACTGGCCCCTTTCAAATATTCTTCTCCCACAGTATTATAGCACGCACACAAAAAATGAATACAATTCCCCAAAGGAACAAATATCCTTCTCCCTCTTATGCTGTCAAAACCTGGTGTATTTACGGCATATCTTTTAACCAGCCCAGATAAGAACATTTGCAAAGTCACAGAAACCCAAAGCCTAGTTAGAAACTTGTGAGTTCTGCTCAAGTATCTTCTTATCTTGACGAAAATAAGTTAAAGACTTAGGCATTTTTCTGAGTCATTTGATAAGATCTTTAGATACTCCCAATTTTGTTGTGCAGAGAAAAGTCTACCTCCAAATCACTCTATTGCGGGTTTTTTGGTCACCTCATCTGTAAAGATGACATTATCTCTAACAAAGACAATCTTCATGTTTGCTGATCTTCAGCTTCCACAGGGAGAGCAGACACAAGGTGTCAAAACCAAATTGGTTTTACATCCTTATTCTTCTTGACAATACAAACTTTTTGTATATAAAGAGGAGGGGATGCAGCAAGCTCTTCCTTTTGTACACAAGGTATTTTTTCCTATTAAAACACAGATTTAGAACAAGAAGTTTTAGAACCTATTTATACATCTCTAAAGAAGACTCTTATAAACACGGTACATTTGGCATAGCTTGTAAAGCCACAATCTGCTTCTACATTTGGACTCTCTTCCCTGGATATGTCAAATACCCTTGCATGTTCCCCTTTTACAGCTCATCTTTAAAAGATAAGGAAAGAATAGAGCCAAGGGCTTTGAATCATCACTCTGTGCCACAGAGTGTATGTAAACGACAGCAGCATCCCCTAAGCCAGCACACCTGCAGCAACGTAAGAAGAGCAGGAACTTTTCTTTTTCCCTCAGAATACCCAACCTCAATTAAAAAAAAATATTTCTAATGACATGTGAAGCTAATGAGATACACTAATCTCTCTGACAGACTTTGTATCATCACTAAAGAATCTGTCTAAACCTATTTGATTATGCTAACTCTTTGAAAATGATAACGCTAGGGCAAGTGTCTGACAGAAGGTAGCTTTACGTTCAAACAAAATTTCTGGCCCTATCTGTAAACAGAAAATGGACTTTTAACCCTCTCACACACACTTGCTTATACATACTACTTTAACCTTCAGGACTTTTCAAGTATGTCTTCAGCTTAAATAACAGGCATCACATAAGACCTGTATATTACGGTCATAAGCATTTAATTTAAAGTTGAGATGGAAACTAAGGAGGAATTGAAAACCATGATCAGTCGTGCTAGCTCAACATGGAAGTTATCTGTCTGCTTGTCCCATTCGTTTAACTCACTACATTAACAGTACAGTTTAGAATCTAGTAACATTTTTAATGGTTTATGTTTTTCTATGAGAAATGACCTTAGACTTCAGAATTAAATCTAAAAACTGTTTCCTGTTTCTATGAGCTCTATCATCTATTGCTTATGCAATGAGAAACAGCAAACAGTAATCCCCTATTTAACTTTCCCACATTATTCATGATTGTATGGACCTCAACTCCATTTCCCTTTTGTTAACTTTCCAATCCATGCTAAAAATTTTAGTCTTGAGAGACATTTCAGAACTTTTTTCCATATCGTCTACTCTCCTCTGTGCATCAGAGAAAAAAACAGGGTTGGGCAGGACTGCATGCACAACTTGAGAAGTGGGCATGTTACTATGGTGCTGTGGGCATCAGCAGCATCTGCTGTTTTTTCTCCAAACCACTTCTAACACCCTGTTTGCGTCCTTGACCGCTGCTGAGTACTGAAGCTGAGGCTTTCAAAACACAATCCATTTCAACTTCAAGATCTTCTTCCTTAACAGAAACAGCTGACTTAGAAATGATTGAATGCCTAGTTAGGTGCACCACTTTTCATCTGCTGACAAGAAGTCACATCTGTGCTTTCCTTCTGGCCAGTTGTTTAATATCATGAAATACCTGTGTAAGTCTTTGTCACAAGCTTTAGCACTGACTTCCCTGACAGGAAACACGTTGTCAAGCCAACAATGATCCCTCTTCCCAGATATTTATGAGCATGATGAACAGGACAAGTCTTAGGACAGAACCTTCTGGGACTTCATTATGAATCTGATCTTACTCCCACCACCTGTTTCTCAGTTTCCATTCATTGCAGGCTAAGCAGGCCCTTTCTTTCCGCAATACTCCCTTACTTACCCAACTATTACTCCATCCATATGAATATAACTCAGACCATCATTCTTGACTAACACACAGAGCTCCACAAAAACGAACCTTGAAAAGAAATCTGAACTTGAAGGACGTAAGAAAACTTATGGGCAATTCCTGTTGGGCATTTCACATACAAGAAATAGCATGGACATAACCAAAATAAAATAATCTAAGGCTGTTTATTTAGGAGCTATGATTTCCAAATAACCTAAAAGATTTTTTAAATGTTGGATATGGAACCAAGCTTCCCAAAAGTCAAATAATTGCAGGTTTTTTGTTGGTTTTGCTTGTCTTATTCATGCTTACCTCTATTTTTGGACCAATGACATTTTATTTACTTGTGCTAACACGGGGCTTCTGCCAGGAATAAAAACAGTGCTTTACTGCATTCAAGTCTACTCTTTGCCTGCTAAAATTCTACATGTTTTTCTTCTCGAGACTTGCCTGTAAAACTCTCAGGCATCTTCTTGCACATTAGGTATCATGTGTGATGCAGGTTGAGTCAAGTGAAAGAAAAAGGGTCATAGAAAGACCACAAAACAGTGCAGAGGATTGCAGGGAAGTGTGAGCTAGGAGGCAATTCTGCAAGTCTTACTTGTACAGTAAAAGACCCGACAGCTCTCTTTATATTTCACTCCTTTATCTCATCAGTCTCTGTTCCAGTTTAATCTATAAATGGTTTGAGAAAAGACTATACTATGTATTGTCCAAAACCTACCACAATAAAGTCAATACCGCTTGACCCACATGCAACACAGTTCAGCTGAAAACTCTTTATAACCAGACCATTCCTTAGAAACACTCCCCTTTGTGCTTCCTCTTCACATCTGCAGAAGTTACATCCACGTACCCCGACATCCACCCACATATTCCCACAGAGAGCGGGCAATTGATCCATATGTTATTACCCAGTGCCTAGGTAACGGGTACCACAACTTAAAACACCTCAGCCTAAGTTGTTCTCTGTTCAGCAATTAGAGGTTGGCTTCCAAAATAATTTATTTTCAACTTTTCTTTAAATAGCATAAATCACAATGCTACAGTTGCATATCTGGACAACACCACACACCTTTCCAAAGCCATTTGTTTGAACTTTCCTGTTGTCACTACCACCAAAGTATTCTGGCAGCCCCACAAATTTCTTCATGGGCTTAAAGGACTTGGGTTGAGTGGGAAAGGGATTTCAAGTCTTTCTTCCTGAAGGGGAACCCTTAGGAACTTCCTTAAAGAATGGATGCAAAAAGACTACCGTGACCTCGCTTCATACGAAACCCAGACTGGATTCTGACTTAAGCAGGAGGTTAATGAGTTGAACAGTCTGACATGTTCATTTGATAGGCAGTGATGAAAGGCCAGCTGTCAGATTTAATTTGTTTGAAGATAAGCTGATTTATTGCTTACAAGTAATATGGCTGGCACGGGGCATGTGTCTGAGTAATGCTATACTTCAAACACTATCACAGAAACATTCAATTCTGGTAAAGTACATTCACTGTTCAGAAAAACAAATGCATTTTTTGAAATGCTGTTTCAAGCTATCATGTTTCTGTATCTTCGCATGTGAAGAAAAAAAAAGGAAGACAATTTTGTCTCAATAAAAAAGAATTCTTTTTTTTTTCATATCTAGCTGGTACATCACAACTAGTTGCTACCACTTATATCTATACATAGTGCCTTTAGTCATACTCACCTTTAAGTTTTAAAAACTGAATTGCAGTCTGTTGGGGGAAGTTGTTTTGTTGGTACTGTAGCAATCAATACTTTCATCTCTGCATATTCACTTAGTTTCCACTTGTATTAGTATATCGTGATAGTCTTATGCTTTACCACCATGTTGGATCAAAAAGAAAGCTCAGACTACTAAATAATAAAGATCCAGAGAAAATAATTTAATAGCCAAAACCAGGCCTGCAACTTGACTTGGAGTGTTACATTACTTTTTAATTAATACTGAATGAGGAGATTTAAATGGGAAAATGATGAAACAAATTGCCCTTACAGGATAACCAATGGAAGGAGAATTAAGAACGGCAGCAGACTCAAGAGTGCTGAAGGACTACAAGGTACAGAGAAGCTGAGTGACAGGATAAGAGGCAGAAGATTGATAGGGGACATCAAGGTGAATCAGGACAATCAGAAAGGATGGACATAGTTACAGAGAAATTAAACAATGTACAAAAGTCAAATTAATTGCCCGTTTGCTGAGGGAAAAAGTTAGCCAAGGTAGAGGTTAATGGAGAAAGTTCTCAAGCTGTTTAATAGAAAAGGAGGAGTGAGAAGTCTGGCGGGGGGTGGGGGGGTGGTGTTTATGGGAGAAGGCAGGAACAGGGAAACGGAGGTGACCAGCTACTACTGCCTGCCTGCTCCAAGGTCAGATGGTTCTGAGATGGAGAAGCCTCCATAAGGAGCACTGTCAAAGGCAGGAGTTTAGACAGAGAGCAACACAAAGACTAACCTCACATGAACAGAAGATTTTGGTTTTAAGATTTGAAGTGGGCATTCCAGAAAGAGCAAAAGAATAAAAAGAAGGTAAAATCAGACACCCTGGTTTCTCTTGCCTCTGCAACTACTTCTCCATTTTCTTCCCTTCTCCGAGTTCACAGGCAGGAAGCATTTGCTCACTGTGTTCAGTCTTGGAATTCCTATCCCTGCCTCTATGCCTACTCCACTTTTGGTTTTGCCTCTTGATGTCCACTGAAATTATTCTCGTCAAACTCTCGAAGGATGTCTTCCTTGTCCCCACCTATCCTCTACACATCACCGTACCCTCTTAACAATTTTTTGCATCAAGGAGCAGTAGTGCAATGTTTGTAAACACCATTTAAAAGTGTTTGTAAAATGGGCTATAGGAGAGATAAACATGGATTGGTATTCCACCTACCTTTTTTTTTTTTTTTTTTTTTTACCAGACAGAAAAGCTTAAAAGTACTTCAGTGGTTCATTAAAAAGAGGACTCACTGTGGTACTATTTATTTTATAAGGATTATTTAAATAGTATCAGGTACACAGATTTGGTATCAGGAAACAATGCAATGGCATTTTTATCTTACTGAAGGGTATATATACTTGTGAAAGTGAAGGCAGTAAGTCTTCTTGTGAGGCAAGTCTTGTGAGGCAAGGCTGGAAAGAAACTGCACCAGCCCCAAACAGAAACTAAGCATCTACAGCCAACAGGAAGCTCATGTTTCACATTTACCCAGAGTTTTGTAGAGATGATTTCTCAGGGAACAGGGCTTGAATTGTTCTCATTTTACTTGGAAAGAAAGGGCTACAGTCCTCGTATGAAGAGGAAGCTCACGAGCCATTCACAATAGTAGCAGCATGAAAGAAACATTTATTGTTTCTGAGACAGGACAAGAGGAAGAGGGAGTTGTATTAAGTGTCCTAGGCATCACCATCAGAGCGACAAGGAAGCCTCCCACCAGGCTTCACCACAGCCACCACTTCCAGCTCTTAACGCCAACTCATGCCATGCTTGGCCTTGCAGTATCCAATTACCTCCACAGTTTGAAGTACTTGAGAGCTTCTCTCCATGGTAACTAGCTGCCCTACCAAGAAAGGCTTCAGATACTTGATGGCCTTAATATTTCTTACAGCACAAGGCTTCAAAGTCATTTTTGTATTTCAGTCTTGAGGCAGGGTAACGTAGCGCCATCTGATCTCACTACAACAATGTCCTCTGTTGGCCACCCCTTGCTGAAAAAGCTGCCCTGCACCTGCACCTTTGCCTCTCAGGATGAACTGCCTCTCTCACATGAAACCACCACCCTCACTATACAGTCCGTTTCCAGGGATGGTTGGGTCAGTTCTGTGATGAACGTTACGACAGCTACAGCTTTGAAAGCTGCAGGCTGCATAAAGAAATACAGATTTATAAACTTGTATTGCTCTCATTACAAGAGTTGATGCAAAAGTGGAAAAGAAATTAAAATCAGTACTGACTCTAAAGTTCTGTCAAGTGTATTCTGAAGTATATTAATTGTCTCTGTGACAGAAATTGCACATCCAGGAGGATCATTCCTTCCTATCTCAAATAAAAACTACCTACTATTCAGCTGTAAAATCTAACATGAAAATCTTGTTGAAAAAAAAAAAAAGTGCTGAAGTGCAGCACTGCTGAAGTGCAGTCCTTTAATGCAGGCAAATCTTTCCTCTGTATCTACTAAAACTCATTTTTCCTTACTCAGTAGCATCAAATGACTACATTTTCCCATCAATGCTCATAGAGGGGAAACACTCTGAGAATATCAACTCACTGGTATGGCAGTATGCTTTTCCTGCTTTAAAGAATAGTGTTTTCCTGCATCCTATACTGGAATTCCTATGTTGACAAAGTAAAATTCCATATGATACTGCTGATTTTGTCTCTATGTGTGGGCAATTTCTGTCTCCCTTGCTTATGATCCATGTCCTCCTTGCTATACCCCCAATTATCTCCTTAAATGTCTCAATCCTTAGGAACACTTGACATCCTAGAGCCAAAACAAAAGCAGATATATGCCTTAAGAAACGCAACCATTCCTAAACAGAGAGAGAGGACTGACAGATTCTCCTGGGGTTTTTTTACATCTATAGTGATTTTAAGTATCTGAAATTCATCATCCTTTCTGTCTGTAAAACAGCCCTACGACATCTTGTAAGCTGTTACATTTTGAGCAAGTGAACAATGCAGCTTTGCCTCCTGAATCTTATTAACAGGAAATTTTTTCCTACATTCTTTTACTACAGTCCTAATTCCAGTTGAAACTGCTGCCATAACCTGGATTAATCCAATGGATTAACAGGTCATCTGTTTTCTTTTAACTTTTAAATTACTATTTATTATTTTGTTGTTTATTATTCTTTTAACTTGCTGGTTTATTCCAATGATGATTTTCAAAATGTAGCACATTACCAACTAAAAAAAAAAAAACAAACAATAGCACATTACTTGTATTTATCTCCAAATTTGTAAAGTTCTGTACTTATAAATAAAATTCAAATGGAGTCAGTAAGAAAATTTCTAAAAAACCCTGAAAATAAAGACTATTCTACTGCTAGTGAGATTAGTCTTTGAGTCACCGTAAGCAATGTGACATCCTGCAAGATGCCACAGTGTACATGGTATGCCAAATTCAGACCAACCCTTCTGAAGCGCACAGATGGAGCAAGGAGCCACCACACCTTGCACAGCGAACATACAGTGTAATAATATCTCTTTGCTTCTTGGAATGTAGATTACTCATTCCTAAACATATATTGATGTATTTGACACCTGCATCCCAGTTAACAGACCTGACCAGGTATGCAATGGTATATTTATGAGTGGTGGGGGTGGTCCACACACATTCTGTATCCCATGAGAAATTAGAGAACAGTAGAAACACTGAACCCCGATCTTGAATTTCCAGAAGTCCTTCTGCTGAAACGCCCCGTCTGATCCTAAGGGTATTTACAGGAAAAGTAGATTTAATTTGGTTTAAAAAAATTCCAAAATTAAATGTACATCTCTCATCATCCCATAGACATCCACAAGTTACTAAAATCTTTGTGCTAGAATTGCACAGAAAAATCCTTTTGCATTAGAGCATCGTCCTTGTATTTCAAAAGCGTTCAGCTGCTGTCACTTGGAATGCAAGACAATTGGCATATCAGCGTGATCCAGGATAATAATGCACTAGTTGAAATTAAGCCAAGTTCCAACATCATATCACTAAGCTGCTGCCGTATGGCAAGTAATTGTGTATCTGCAACATCGCACACAGAACCTATTTGCAAAGCATTTAAATTAGGTTGGCACACATTTCAAGACCTTTCCACAATAATGCAGACAAGCAATTACTCTAGTTGCATACCGGCTTCTTAGATGTTAGGCCATAATTAACTACCTCACAGATAAAAAGTGGAGGTACAAATGCTTCTACCTGGAGGCAGAAACTGGTGAATAAGTCAGTAGGAAGTTGGGAAGGGAAGTAAAATTAATCAGGTGAAGAACCTTGTTTATATAACTGAGACACATTATACTGCAGCATTTATTTTAGTTCCAGGGGAAGGAAAGATGTAGGAAGCAGAAACAACATTTTGTTTGGAACTTCTTCATGGAGCAGAACAAGGCAGGGTAACTCAGCTAGACAGAGAAAAAGAACACGGCAGTCAAAAGATTGGCTCACAAAATTTCTGAACAGTTCCATGAACATTTAGATTTATATACTGCACATATTTGAGCGTGACAGCTGATCTTCAGGCAAAAGAAAAGCCTATAAACACAGCCGTTGATGACAGCACTAGTGACCTGAGTGAAGAGACTGAGCTGAGACTATTATACGTGTCAGCTGTCACAGTGGCATCCCAGTGCCTATTTAACTCTCGATTTTTACATACTAGAAAAAGTTAGAGAGAATTTTTTTACTCTAGAGATTATGACATTCATCAGCAGCTATCAGCTAACTGTCTTTAATTGTGACTTTATTTGGTTTCAGAAAGAACAAAGATAAATTTTTTCCGAAGTTTAGGTTTCTAGACCTCATTAGGATGATGGGAAAGAGCTGATTTAATAGACAGCCTTAAAATAGATCCTTAAAACTGTCCTTAAAATGGACAATCCTGTAAAACCGATCCTTTGAACACTGACCACAACATTTGCACGATCTTAGAGATAGGTTGCAGATGTCATCTTTCAGCAGAAATGGTGCAATCAACTCTCTATAATTTAAACTATGACGAAAGTCCTTATGATACCCAACGTGTTTCAAAGCCACACACCAGAACAGAACCTATTTAACTAACCAAAGAAAAGCTGGGGGTTTAGTTGGGAATTAGACTTCACAATAGGTTTTTATTTCCTAATAACTTCACTTTTAACCCACAACTCTGGTTACAGATTTCCATGGGCAACACTGCAGTCCCTGACCCAGCCTGAGAGGGGCACAGCGATGAAGATCCCTCCTGTGCTAAATGAAGGGCCAGATTTGTTCCACAGAAGGCTGCACAGATGGTGAGCAGAAGCCCTAGTATGATCTGTCCCACTCCGGACAGCTCTGGAAAAAGCACTCGGGGTTGTGTACTTCAGAAAAGAGCTAAGCTGAGCGCTATAAAAAATCTAAAATAGTCTGCCTCCATTATGCTTTCTAAAAATGGAATCCAGTCAGAAAACAACATCCCTAAATATTACTCAAGAACAATTTCCATTCATTTCACAGGTCAGTTCAGGGCAACAAGTCCATATAGAAGAAAAGGCAAAAATCAAAATGAAACCTAGAACCACACTGAACCAGAAATGTGTTAACTGTTTTTATATTATGATAGCATTTTAAATTTTGATAGAAATATATAGAACAGCCCCATGTCTGTAAAGCTTACCTTTTATATACATAATATATCACTGAGGAAACAGAAAGACTGATGCACCGATTTGTTAAGGAGGTACGTGCCAAGAAGTTTCCCATATTATGCTCAGTCCAGTGCTTTATCTAGCGTACTACTTTTTGGAGGCAGGCACCTTTTATAGGAAATGTTTCTTGATCTTGTAAAGCGTGAGGAAAACTGAAAACAAAACAAGACCTGGACTCACACTGCTGTTTTTCATTAAAGCCAGGAAACTGTTCTCACCTTGCCAGGGACTGACTTTTCATCAATGCTCCACAGAACACGAACAACCACTGCTTGAAGCAGTAAACTGAAATCATCAATAGCTTAGTAAATGTACTTCATGTGTTTCTAGAATGAACATCAAGATGTGTCAAAGAACAGATGAAACCACCTATCCCAAAACCAACCCAAGCATGTGCATAGACTGAGGTTTATTAATAACAAGCTTCGTCTCATAAAGAAGACAGCCAACACAGACAAGCTATGCTTTGACACATAACTTTTGGAATGTCTTAGAAAATGAATAAAAATAATTTTTAGTTGGCTAACAGCACCGAGAAGGCATGGGTCATCCCTTCCTTGAAACTTATTCTACATTCAAGAAACCTGTAAAAGCACTAGGACCTACAAAAAGATGTGAAGGATGACATTTCTGTTGAAGAAAACTATAAAACAGGGAAAAGATAAAAGAAAATTAAGGCAGATGGGAGTCAGGAATGGTTAATCTTTTCTTAATCGATGCAGAGGCCAATAATTTTATTTTCAAAGGTTTTCCTTTTCATTGCCTGTTACCATTCTTTAGTGTAGCTTCAAGCGTGATGGTAGTGAAACACCCCTCTAGTGAAAATTATCTATTTTCTCGGCATAGTTGTTGGTATAGAACCTCCTCCTAGTGACTCCAATTCATATAATCCAAAAATCTTTAAAATCTTGAAACCATCCACCCTCCAGGCTGAGCTTTAAATTAATCTTGGCCCTGTCTGAACTGCTGACTTCTGGAATCCAAACTAAACTGTTTTAGCCTTCATTAGCCCTACATCCATTACTTAAGAACTTGCCACCTCGGAGACAAATCCTCTGTACACAGAAATATCACAGAGGTGAAGGTCTTCAGCTTGGATTACTGTGTTACCTCAAAGCAAAGTCCATATTAAAGGCCCTTTTCCAGTTCCTTTATTCCCCTATTACCTGCTCACTTCCACCTAAAACTTGTCAGCATCTCTGCACGGAATCCTGCCTGTTCTTGTCTCTCCCCGAGGCTTTGTCTTCTTTTCTTGATCTTTCATTACATCTGTCTTGTCCTGTAGATGGTACTCAAATGACCCTCTCAGCCACTGGCTTCCAGCAATTTTAGGAAGTTTTAAGGTAAGATTCTTTTTTAAATTAATCATCCTAAGTCCCATATCCTATTTACATTTCTAATTAATGCTGTGTATCTCCCACTATCATTTTGTCAGAATCCCTGCACTTTCAGGATTAAAATTGAAGCTTACATTTAAATAAAGTATCAGTGTATACAGCCTATATTTCTTTCAAACGCTACAAAATTCACCGTATGCAACTTTTTAAACCATTTTGTCTATTTTTATACCTTCTTTCAAAAAAATACTAATTACCAATACAACCATCCCTCCTCCACAGCTTTACCTCCTACAAGAAGACTGAATAATTGAAACTTCCATTTTACTTGGAACTTCCACTAGTAATTACCCTCTAATAGCACCTTTCAAAACCAATTCAAAATTCTTAGCTCCAAGGAAGAAGTCTTAGAAAAAAATGCTGCAAAATATAATAATCAGTTCCAACTTACGGATACTTGAAAAATACTATTATTTCTGGTGATCTCAAATTATATTTTTTATAGGGCAGTCAACAGCGACCACTAATACAAACGGATATCTTGTGACAAGGTAAAAATAAAAAGGTTTTGGCAGACCCCACACTTTGCATACATTTAAACAACTAACAGTCTATCAGGACTTTCCTACTTCTGCCGTCCACAGTCAGAACAAGAGACTATGGATGAAATAGAAGACTTTAAAGCTCTAAAACACAGTCCTGCCTTAAAATGGATGCACAAGGGCAACTTATGATCAACTACTGCACTGAGTAACCCAGGGTGCAGCCACACTCATCACTTTTTACAGCTGTAACTGTTACAGCTGTAACAGTTCTGAAGTCTAAAGACAGCCATATATGCCAGAAATAATACCTAGAGAAGTTTAATCCACAGAGTTCCCAAATCAACGTGACAGTTTTTTGTTTTTGAAACAGAAAATGAAATGTAGCGGATTAATATATGACAGATATTGGAGTAATGACTACTGTGCAACTTAGGTAACATCACTAACCCCAAATCCTCACCCTTGGTGTTGAGCTATGCTGGGTGGCAATCTATTAAACTAGTCCATCAAATGTGAGGTCTGTAAGACTTTCACAAACTGTGGCCCTCCTTAATCTCTCTCTCTAAGCACTATATACACAAATGACTTATGCTTTTTATCACGGCAAGACTCTGAACAGCAGCTTGAAAAGCAGACGCTGCCAGTGCAGAAAGCTGCAGCAGGGCTAATCCGCAGCAGCGTTCACTGTAGCTGACAATAATATTAAGAAGTGCAAAGGATTAACATAGTGCTGCAGTTCTGTTCCAAAGAGCCTCTAATTATGATTATTCTGTAGCTATACTGCCTGCATTTCGACTCAGTCCAAAGCACCGCCACTTGTGCAGTTGAATAACAGCTACCTGTCCAATTTGGGTGCCTCTTCCAGTCCAGTACACCTCCAGGAGTCCTGTCTAAGGAAACTTTCTGCTTGTGGTCTAAACCCAGAATACCAGTCCCTTCAAATCCTACACATGCCTTCAAGGAAAAGTAGCAATCAGTTTTGGTTTAGAGACAAAACTGCCTCATACTCTTTGACACACTAAACTCAGCAGACCTCTAGAAGCACCCCAAAGCCAGTTTGATTTTCCAAGAGACAGCAATGAATGACAGCAACGCATTAATAAATCAATGGTAGCAGATACTTGGAATACAAGTCTGGAAGAACACTCTCTTGTATAGCACTTTACACCATCACTCCATATGCCTTCATTTAAAAAATTGCCCAACAGTCTTGCCTTCTTTCCAAGACTCCAAAAATCTAAACCTTTCAATTTGATACATCGTTTCTAAGGTTTAAGAGTAGCATCAACCCACTCCCCCCCAAAAAAAGACCACCACTATGTGCATATGAAAAATAATTTCAGTGAAGGTTTAACCCATCAAAGCGCATGGTAGGAAGAAAAAAAAAAATCCAATGAAATAATGCAAAAGTGGTGTAGGAATAGCCCAGCTTCTGATACATGCAGGTGAGAGTTGGATCTTATTATTACATAGCAAAATCAACATGCAAATAAACATCTTTTAGCAGAAAAAAATAGAATAACACACCAGTAAATCCTTGGTTTGTCATCAAAAGGTACATTTTTATTTCTGAGTAGATCTGTTTAACCTAATCTAAAAATTAGTCTATTGGGTGGTCTAGCCTATTTTTTTGCCTTTTGTTTTCAAGCTAGCAAAACTAAAATGTTAAGATGCAGCTTGAAAAATAAATAATCAAGTCTTCATAAATAAATAATCAAGTCTTCATAACTACACAGGAAACAAGTCACCCTATGCGCCCCTTACTACACAGGCAAGGGAAGTTTAAAGAATGTCAGAAGTCCTCAATAGCAGTTTGCGACTCTAATAAAGGCATTTGATCTGCATTTAATGACAAACCGTTCTTGGAGATTGTCCCTAAACACTGACAATTTTCAGCTCCAGTTCCATAGTTTTGCTCCTTCTGCGGCAGTTTTCTCCTTCTGCGCCCTGGAGAAGAGCACAGGAAGCAGCTGTTTGATGCTTGGCGGTATTAGGATTTTCCAGCAGATGTGGTAAACATATGCAGGCAGAAACATCTTTAAGTAGCTACAAAGGAGTAGGATAATGAAAATTTTTTATCTTCCGAGAGGGCTTCAGCAAAAAGAAGCAGAGGCTCCTGCCACTTGCATAACTCTTCAGCTGGGAGAAATAGCATGCTTCTGGCACTGAAACGGCTCTCTGGCAAAAGAAGAAAGCTGTTCTGGCACGGATTTTGTTATACTGGGCAACACGACTAGACAGGGTTAGCTACAATGGTTACATGCCAAAGTAGAATGATGGTAGCATGGTTTGGATTCATGTTACAAAATCCTAGTTTGTTCAATTTCAGTTGCATTGGAATAGTTAAAACTCAAGCCTAAAGCTGCTTTAAACTTTCAGAACAGCTCCCCTTAACCTAATCAAAAACTGTTGCTGACTGTTACCTTGTAAACATAATTATAATCAAACTCAAGTATTCCTGATTCCTGCTTTGAAAGCAAAGAGATCCTACGCCTAGAATGCAAGCCAGCAATGTCAATGGAATCACAGAATCGCAGAATGGTCAGGGTTGGAAGGGACCACTGGAGATCATCTTGTACAACCCCCCCGCCAGAGCAGGGTCACCTACAGCAGGTTGCACAGGTTGGCATCCAGGTGGGTTTTGAATGTCTCCAGAGTGGGAGACTCCACAACCTCTCTGGGCAGCCTGTGCCAGTGCTCTGCCACCCTCAAAGTAAAGAAGTCCCTCCTCATGTTATGATGGAACTTCCTATGTTCAAGTTTGTGCACGTTACCTCTTGTCCTATCACTGGGCACCACTGAAAAAAGACTGGTCCCATCCCCCTGGCACCTTCCCTTTCAGTATTTAGAAGCATTAATAAGACGCCCCCTCAATCTTCTTTTCTTTAGACTAAAAAGACCCAAGTCTTTCAGCCTTTCCTCATAGGAGAGATGTTCTAATCCCCTAATCATCTTCGTAGCCCTTTGCTGGACCCTGTCCAGCAGATCCCTGTCCTTCTTGAACTGGGGAGCCCAGAATTGGACACAGTACTCCAGATGTGGCCTCACCAGGGCAGAGTAGAGGGGAAGGATGACCTCCTTCAACCTGCTGGCCACGCTCTTCTTGATGCACCCCAGGATGCCATTGGCCTTCTTGGCCACCAGGGCACATTACTGGCTCATGGTCATCCTGTTGTCCACCAGGACTCTCAGGTCCCTTTCCACAAAGCTGCTCTCCAGGAGGTCAGCCCCCAACCTGTACTGATGCATGGGGTTATTCCTCCCCAGGTGCAGGACCCTACACTTGCCCTTGTTGAATTTCATAAGGTTTCCCTCTGCCCAACTCTCCAGCCTGTCCAGGTCACGCTGTAAGGCGGCACAGACTTCTGGTGTGTCAGCCACTCCTCCCAGTTTTGTGTCATCAGCAAACTTGCTGATGGGACACTCTATCCCTTCAGCCAGGTCATTGATGAATATATTGAACAGGACTGAAGCCAGTACTGACCCCTGAGGGACACCACTTGTTACTGACCTCCAACTAGACTCTGCACCACTAACCACAACCCTCTGGGCTCTATCTGCCAGCCACTGTTCAATCCACCCCACTGTCCATTCATCTAACACAAACTTCCTAAGCTTGCCTGTGAGGGTGATGTGGGAGACAGTGTTGAAAGCCTTGCTGAAGTCAAGGTAGACAACAACGGAAATGCCGAGCCAAACCAGACCCAAGCGCACTTGCCCAGGTACGGACTGGCTGGGCCCCAGCAGCAGCAAGCAGCCCATGCGCTTCAGGGGACAGCACAGCCGCAGGTGCGCGGATGTGCCGTACTTGCTGTGCCTCTCCCAGCTCACAGGACGGCTGGGTCTGCTCCTGAATTTTAACAGCCAAAAGAAAATACAGAACATGTTTTTAGTCAGTGAACTTAGCAGGCAAAACTCTGGATACATCTGCTGAGGATGTCCACTGAAGCAGTGCCTTCAGCAGAAACACACTCCCAAAGCAGTGCCAAGTGACTGTATTTCTCTCTCCAGATCCCTGCTGCATCCAAAGTTTAATGGTGAGAGTTCTACTCCTTTGCCTACCTAACAGCTCCAAACAGGGCTCTGCTGATCTCATTCCTAAGCACCGCTTGCTTAAGATTTGACAAAACACTGGTGCTTGTTTTCAGGAAAATTCGTGATGTTAGTGTGAGATACATAACCAAAGGGGCTCAGTTATCTTAATTTGATTTGATAAAGGACTGAAGATAGAGGTGCAAAACAGATAGCAAAACGCTAACCGGGTCACATTAGTTTTGCAAGCCAACAACTTCACAACAGAATGGTTTATTTTTTATGCATGATAAAGAGATTCTCATTAAATACCAAAAATCCAATTCTGTCATGCATGCAAAAATTAATTCCTACTGTAACAAGTGGATTTTAACTCAGTGTTTTGTGCTCTTGTGTAAAACAGGCTGAAAGAACATTGGAATTTTTCTCATTGGGAAATGAGGATTTGGTTTAATTAAAACATTTTGTGAGAACACAGGCATTTCATCAATATTTTAAACAAAAACAGGGCCAATGTTTTTGAAGCGCTCCATCCTCAAATGAGATTGATATTTTGTCCCAATTAGGCACATAACTGACATGTAGAATCTCCCACAGAATGAAAATTCCCTGTGATCAGTTACAGGCTTGAAGCTTGAGTCTGCAAGTGGCTGTTGTGATCCACTTCAAAGGGTACTTACTTGTATGTACAGCAGAAAAATTCTTCGTGAATATGAACTGGAAAAGTCTTGGGAAAAAATCACCACAAAAATAATATCTTAATGTAAACTCTCTGCCTTCTTCAACAGTATTTTTATTGTTCCTTGAAATTAAAATTATCCACATCCCATTTGCAGAAAAACAAAGATTTCTTTCAAGAAAATCCACAAAAGCATGTATTTTTAAAGTATTGTCTCTTCAGTCTTGTACATATGTAAACAAGATCGTTCCAGTGACACCACTGAACCACCCTGAATCATCATCTTAGAGCAGCTGAGGGAATGAACACGGGCAACAGATTAGTTTACACAGCCATGCAATCTTCACAGCAAGGCAAAACTTGATAGTGAAATACCCCTGAAACTCATCACTTCCTAAACATTTCAAATAATCTCAAGATAAAATTTTAGGAAGTCTTTTTTCTACCTTCCTTTACAAGTTTTAACCTGTATCTATCACAGTATTCAGTACTGGTAGCATTATGAGAGAGGTGAGGTGTGAAGTTCCTTCACCTCTTCATGTTGAGAGTCTTGTCTCTGTTGCTCTTAATATTCTGAGCACTACGTCTTCAATTATGCAAACTTCTGGGATTTCTTGTGGAACTTAATCATAACCAATGTACAATTCTTCCAAGGTTAGGAATTAGGTTTTAATTTACCCTTCACACAGCATAGTACACATATATTCTGAGGAAAACCAGTAAAACCATCCCCTTGAAAGCAAACATCCCACCATAACCAAAGCCATTTTTTTTCTCAATGAGCTCTTCAATAGAAGGAATAATTCCATAAATATTGGCTCTCGTAAGTGTAAATTGATGCAGTTGGTACAACTGATCACATGTTTCCTAATATTCCTGAACCTTCTGAAACACATTTTTAATTCAATTAGCAAACATTTGTGTAACAAACTGATACAGAAAGATGTCCATCTTCCTATGGGCATTCATGAAGTACTTAGACAGAAGCAAAGATAACACAGTCAGATCATTCCTGATCTACAGGAATTCTTGTAGAACTTCAACTCTCAGAAGAGGAAGGTGCTCCTCTACTGGATGGAAGAAAAGCAAGTACCCCATTTTGTTTATCCATACCTCTAGTTAACTGGAAAATGTTTTCCTTGAGGAACACCTCTTTAGTAATGGGTTTTCTCAAATATATATTTGGTACAATGCAACATACATACCAAAACCTTCCCTGAGATTCTGTACTCTTGACTACTGGTCACTGTGCTCAGAGACTGAATAGTCACCAGTTGTTCATCCCTTCTGGCTTGAGCAGAGGGGTGGATGAGAGCAGCAAAGCTTCATCAATAATATTGTGGAGCAACATCCAGAGCTGAGAAGCAGCGAATAGCTTTGTTGGAGACAGTTGGAGGCTTTCCCTCCTGTTCTATGCTCAGTATGCTGCTGACCAGTGACCAAAAAGCAGTGCTGACTGATGGCTATATACTAGAAGATGACTAACATTTGAAAGGATGAGAACTAACATTACAAGAACCACAGAAGAATTTTCTGACAAGCAGGTTTACAAACTAGTAGCATCATCGGGTTAAGAAATCGGTCAGTTTGCTATCTAGTAGCCTGGCACAGCATGGAAACAGAGAAGATAACATAAAGAAGGAATGGCAAAGTGAGTTTCTCTAAGATCTGCCAAAGCAGAAAGAAAGCAAAAAGGAAAAAACTTTTTCAAATGAGCTGCCAACTAGCTAAGTGATATAAACCAGGATATAGTCTGAAATATTTCATCATAGAGGATGAAACAATGCCCCTACCATTATTGTCAAAGGAAGGTACTAAACAACAGCTGCTCCAGTATGGGTTTTGAATCAGTGAGCTTCATGATACCGTACACTTAAGACTTGTAAAAGGGGCTGAGTGAGGTGCTCTGAACCAATAAAATCTCCAGAAAGACTGGGAAGAGGGTCCAGTCCAATGTTCAAGGGAGCTGAACAGGGCTATGTGGATAATTAAAAAGTCCTACCGATCAGACACTGGGTTCTGGTAAAATACAGCAGGCGATGCCGGGTTCAAGCAATTAAAAGAAGGAAATGACAACTGAGACAAACTTACAGAAATCAGGTCTTGTTAAACTAATTTGATATTTTGTGAATGTGGAAATCTCTGCTCTAAATGAGGTGTGGTACCTCTGATGGCTGAACTGGTAAACATTAGTGCCTGCTGTAATGTCGAGACCAAAAAGAGCAAATAGAGAGTTTGGATGTACAAAACAGGATCTCAAGTAGTGGTGTAGAAGCAATGCTATTTCTTTGTTCTGGGCTAACACAGATGTTCCTGGAACATTGTCTGCTTTAGGACAGTGGCAGTAAGTTGAAGAGTTTAGAGAACAGCTAGTAGAACAACCGAGGGATCAGAACATACCCCTTTACTACAACATTCAAGGAGTCCAATCCATTCATTTTGTCAAAGAGGAGGTATAAAGGACTATAGACTAAGCAGCTACATAGGAAACAAATTTAATTATTTAAGGATTTCCATCTAGCTGACAAAGACCCAATCAAGGCAAATTACTGGAAGTTGGAGCTGGATAAATTCAGATCAAAATGTGCACCATATTTCTCAGCAAAGGAAAACATAGTAACTACTAACGGTTATGGTTGATTTTTCAGTCACTGGGAACTTTTTAATATCAGTGTTTACACTATAATGGATGCTATTCAACATAACTACAAGCCTGGGAGCCAAAATGAGAACAGCAAACCCCTTTGTTCTGCTTTACATGGCAGATTGGGGTAGGTGACCACAACAGATCTTTCTGATCTCTTAATCTCTGCACCCATGGACAATTTCCCATCATTTTTTCTGTAATAGATAACCACTGTGCTCTGTTACGGACAAAGTCCTCCTGTTGGTTCACAAGGCACTGAAAATAGCATGTATTTTGTACTTCACTGCAGTTTTGAACTAAAGCCACTATGGTAACAGCTGATCAGCTCAACAGTTTTAGGATGCTTATTTGCCTTATTCTACTCCCTTAAGAAAGCAGCCCCAGATAGTTCAAAAAGTGACCTACTTGACTGAGAAATACAGGTCCAGCAAAAGCACCATCAGCACGTACTGCACTTTCCACAGCACTGTGTACTGTGTTCACAATGTGCTGCTCTGCACTAATCCAGTCTTCTCTTCTCTCCTTGGAAGACAAAACCAAGACCAAGACAAAACCTCATCACAGCAATGCCCTAACAATGGTTACGGTCTCTTTATTATTCACTTTCTAGTCATCCCAATAAAGAGGTCTAGTCAAAAGTTTATTTTTTCCGCCAGCAAATACCATGCCTCACTTAGATATTCATCCCGATCACTCCTCTGGTAAATCTCTGTATTAATGTGAAAAGCTGCTGGCTCACAGGAAATCTTGAATTCTCTGCAGATGTTGGAAAGGAGGACGGGAGTTAGTCCATTATATTTTGTCATTAAATTCAGGATTTGTTGGGAAATGTCTTCCCATAGCTTTCAGCACATCTGTATGCTGACATGAGCCGTTGCCTTGGAAACTAAACTGCTCAAAATGAAATAAGGACAGAAGACATGTTAGCCAACAGCTTCAGAATTGTCCCCATCATTAAACAACCACACCATTTGTCAATCTCTACAGTATTACAGGAACTGCTACTATTCTGTCAATACATGTTTTGTCCATACAAAACAAGAAAGTTCCCCCCTGCACAAGGTAGCTTCTACCATTTGTGCATTTATAGGGTATTTAGGGGTGGGTTTTTTTTAGGGTAGAGGAGGGTTAGATTTAGGAAAGAATTAACACAGCACTAGTTAAAAGTAATCATTCAGCACTCTGATACCTGGAAGAGAGTAAACACATACAATGATGGGTTTTATGTTCCCTATTCTTGCAAGATGGAGCCCAGCCTTCATCGAAACATTTCAATATCGCAGACTGTTGTTCAAGATGCACACATACAAGTGAACCAAACGACAGCTGCTGAGGGGAACAACTTTCAAATTTGTGCACACAGGCAAAAAAAAAAAAAAAAAAAAGAAAAAAGATTACTTGGCATGTTCAGGGTCTTTCTTATTCAGCTCTAGAAACTGTATAATTCTCACCAATAAAAAACCAAAATATGAGTTTAGATGACTGTTCAAAACATATCATACTGACAGAGAAGTCATATTTAATAAAACTGTGGTTTATTTCAAAGCAGGGACAATGTGATACAGACAGGCACTGATATACAAGACCAATTTATGAAGAGCCATTCCTCTGATTATCCTTGCAATATTACATATTTTTAATTATCTGTACTACATCAAAAGCACTGAGATTTGAATAACAAATGCAGAATTCTAGATTAGTGTGTAAGAGAAGAATTTTTAAAAGCACTCAAAGTCATCTTTGCTAGAAGACTTTTTTTTCACTAAAAAAAAGAAAAAAAAAAGACATTAAAAAAAAAAACAAACCCAAAACACTGCCTTGTCTCCTCTGTTTCAGGAGACCCTGCATTAAATTCAGGAGCAGAGTCACTTGTGCCCCTCTTTCAAATATACCCCATAGCCCAGCAGGCAGGGCAAGGGGGAAGATGAAGAATCAAACTTGACCTTAGGAGAAATTAACCCATAAACCATGATACCATCAGTGGCAAAATGGATGCCATGAGGGTTCACAGAAATATGCATTCATGTTCTTTTACTTAGTGCTGCTGGGGAATCTGTGTGTAACTCTATGGTTTAGATACCATACTTCTGATAAGAATTGTCTTACCAATATGCTTCTCAAAGACAATTTCTTCTGCCTTCATACCTTCATAGGTACCACCTTGCTCCTCTACAGTTCTTGGGGAATCTATGACAAGCCTAACTGTAAGACTTGATTAGTTGTTACTAGGGACTGATTAAACAGTTCAAAATGGCAACTTCCTTCCAAATCAAGATTGTTCATTCTCCTCCATAGCACTCAAAAAGCAGAGGAAAAAAGGTTAAGCACATAATGCTTGGAGCTTGCTTCCAGCTCATCCCCTCTCTTAGGGCTTAGATGACCCAAGATGTCCCAGACATCCAGCAGAGTCCCTTGCCTTAATCCGCAATACTGCTCTTTGGAAGCAGCTCTTCATTCCTCCTTCTTTACTACATGGTCCGTCTTAGAAATACTCACTTGAAATTTTTTTTATAGTTTAATTCACTATTTACTTCCTACCATGTTCCAAACAGCCCTCTTATCTCCACATAACAGTCAAAATAATATGCATAATTGTCACTATTAATAATCAATTCTTCAACACATTTTTCTTTTTTTTTTTTTTTAATACTTTCAGATCACTACAGGCAGTCTGTGACAAGAGCTTGATCTGTGATGAAGATGTACAATGATGAGTAAAGTATGTGTATATGCGATGATTGGATCGTGATAATTTATTCTGTGCGCACTTCCTTTTATCTTTCCTGGCCTCAAGCATGGCTGCAAGCTTTACCTCAAGGGATACAGCAGCATCAGAGCAAATTTACCTCCAGACCTTTCAACCCAAAGCTCTCCATGCAATTATTCATACTGAGTTGACAAGTTTTAAGAAGCAATTTCCTGGTACCCTTGTTTTAGCCTCCAGATGGTCTTTTGCCACAAGCAAGGCAGCAGCAAGAGACCTGTTTGGGGAACCCACAATCTGACATCTTGACTGCATGCACAGCACAGAGGAGACCTTCTCAGAAAGATGCCACTGTTGGGGAGGTTGCTATAAGATGGCACCTTAGGAGGTAACTGCATTGTTTCATGCAGGTGGTGCAGATTAATTATTCAAGCAGTTTGATATCGCAGCTCTACAGTCTCCAAGACTTGCACTCTACAAAGGAAAGGAAATGGTACGGCCAGGTAATAGTCTGCAGGCTTAGTGGACTCTGAAAATCCTTGTTCATGTCAAGTACTATTTTGCAGACAACTAATGCATGAGCTTGGTTTGATGATAATTATGAACTTTCTCTATATACATCATCAGTAAAATGGAGAGTGTACTGGCACAGGTAAACTGCTCAGGGTCTTTGAGTCTTTGTGCGAGTTTCACAGCTTGTCATGATGTCGGTTGAAAACTTACCTGTCCTTCAGAAACAATAGTGAGACTAAGATTTCTGGATGAACCTAAAGAATGTGACTGAAAAAGTGACTTATGAGCACGCAGTGAGCCAGCACTGCATTTGCACCTCTGCCTAGGGAGATGCCTTGTTTCTCTCTCCCCAGCTCTCCTACTCCTAAACAAAACAAAAATCCTACCACCAAAGGAAGAGATAGAAATAAGACTCAGACTACTCACTGTTAGAGAACCAATATGCTATTTTAAGCATCCAGTTCCTACAGAGCTTAAACACCACCACAACCATAGATTTTAAGATTTGCTTAGTATTTTGACTACTTTTGAGGTTTGCGATGTGGGGTGGGGGGAGCAGCACAGCGATGGTTGTTTATACCAGATGAAAAGAATAGAAGTTAGAAGTCTGTGACTTTAAAAAACAAATTTATCACACAAGTCAAGGAAGGTTTCAGCTTGTTGTTTGAAGACACAGCATAGATAATGGAGGACAGCAAACTTGAAAGGGTAATTCATTGCATCAGTCGTATCAGCCTATTTCAAGAGGAACTGAATTGCCTTGTGGAAATATCTACTTATCTCTAAGCAATTAGCTGAGACTAGACACTGAACTTTAGACAGTTAGTGTTAGGTGAGATGAATCACCCCTTTCTTTATACTATTCTCCCTCTGTACCTCCTTTTGCCTTCTGGAACATAAGGGAAATATTCCCTGTTTGTAATTCACATAGGGCCAACACTGTTGTATCCTGTTCAGCATCTCAAGTTTCTGGTGTATTAATCCCTGAGTCTCTAGCCTACAGGGAACCAGTAGGATACAGATATAGATGGTTTTTGTAAAACAATAATGACAAACTAGAAAATCGCAGTAACTTAGTTTTTCATATGTTCATAGAATATTAGTCTACCGGTATTCTCCGCACGTCCAAACATCACAAGGAAAAACAAACAAACAAACAAAAAAAAAAAACACCATGAGAAACTTCAAATGGAAGTACCTCTTCAAAGACTGTCCAACCAGTGAAGCTAGGCTACCCCCAGGCCTTTTCAAATAAGGCACAGCAGGTAGCCGAAACAAGGAAAACTTCAATCTATGTTGCTATTTTCCTTAGCAAAACATTTAATTTCAGCAAACATACAGAAAATTTATACAGCTGCATTCAGACCTGGTTATCTAATAAATTCTTTGCTGAATTTGTATTTCTCAATTAATGCATGAATATATATCTATATAAACACAGATTACCAGTCAAACATCAGTTGTGAAAGAATTCTGTTGTCCTAACTTCTCTGCCTCCTAGATTTTGATCAAAGTATCTTAAAATGTCTTACTACTCTCCTTATAGCCACATCTGCCTTCTGCATATTAAAAAATTTCACATATAGAAAGTGACAGCTCTTCAGTTTAGGGGAAAACAGTGTCATTGAGCAACTTCCTAAGGGTTTGACTTCGTGCTTTTATCCACACTGAAATGTTTTCTTACCCCTTCACTACGTGTCCCAGTGAATTTGCATTCCTCTCTAATCATGGGCCCAATAAATCATGGTACTGACACTGTCATGCAATTTCTCAGTGAAAAGCCAATGAAGTTTTAAAGTTATAATGGCTCTTCACGGCCTGCTAGGCAAACTGACTAATGGACCAGGGCTTTGGAAAAAGAAATGCTTCCAGTGACACAGAAAGGAAGGTTACAAGATTGGGGATGCATTTTAATATACTCACTTGGTGAGAAATTCAGGACAGGTAAAATAGCATGTTGGGCTGTTGAAGCTCAGAAGTAGAAACACAGGGAGAGTCTAATCTACTCATCAGCCTCACACACATCTGCACAAGTAATCGCAAGAGGGTTTGTTTAGGGACTGAAGATCATGCAACCTATGTTTTAGCTGACAGCTTACAATATACTGACTGCAACAAACAGGGTGCAGGTTGCGACACGCTTACTAGTCAGTCCTTCAGCTGGAAAAACAACCGTATGGTGAGTATTTCAGCTTTGCACTACTCCTGACAGCAGGTAAAACATTATAAGCTCATACTAGAGACACCTTGTATTCAAAAGTACCAGCCTCAGAAATTACAGGAAGAGTACCTTAGTTTTCTTTAATTATTTACTCTAGCCCTCAAAGTTATGGACAAGTACAAAGCAGAAAGATCCAGAAGAGCTGGGAAATTAGAAATAACACCAAAAAGTTTTACTTGATGCCACCCCGTGAGCAGGGGCAGTCTGGGCAGGCAGCGTGCTTACACCCTTGGACCCACATTGCTCATCCTTGCTCAAGGCTCAGTGAGCAGTCAGCTGGCTGCCAAATCCGCAGCAAGCTCCATCCCATTCCTGATGAGTTTTTCAAATGACTTGTTATTGCAAGAACTTCTACATTTCCACAGCATAGTCCTGGATGGAAGTAGATAAATAAACTATGTATCTGGCAGTATGACTGCCATACTGGAAGTATGTTTCCAGGCAACGTCTTCGGAGTTCATGTAAATACACAGCAACGAGCAGTGTTGTGGTCTCTTATGGGTGCTTCAGGTCCTGGTGAGGCTAGTCCCTTAGTGATGTGAGAAGCTCCAGACCAAATGCATGATTTAAATTCTTGCCAGTGAAAACCTCCCACTGACTGACTGACCACCTTCATCATTTCTGACTCTACAGCAGAAAATCAGAGTTGAGAAGTAGGCATAGTTCTTCCCTTCTCCCTAGAGGGAAGAGGAACTTTTTGGTAACAGAAGGTGGGAAAGGGAAGTATTTAGGAACTTCAGAAGCATGACTGGATGTGTCCTCTTTTTTTTTTCAGGACTGAAGAGAAAATAGGTATCTTCTGATGTTCCTCTGCACAGTACGTCTTGGAAGGAAAAGAATGGAGCCTGCCGCCCTTCAGCTTCCAAGAGCTCCGAAGTGCAGCAGAAGTACTGAGCAGCACTGAACTGAGGCTAGGTAGCAATTTCGTTCCTGGAAAGAAAGGATGACATAGGTATGCAGGTGTTGGATCAGTTGTATAAATGGTAATGGATGAATTTGTGGGATATAATCAGTGTTTGGGAACGAGTTTCCAGCTCTTACTTTCAGCAAACAGCAAGAGTTTCCACAAGAGAAAATAAGCCACTGCAGACTGCAGGAGTATTTAGGCTTTTGTAAGGGTCACAAATGTAAATGGCAGTTAATTACTGCCAACTTTTTTTTTTCCTTTTCCTTTAATATCATGATTACTTGACATTATTAACATGGAATCCAAACCCTAAAATACATATTTCAATACTGCAGTTACAGAACTATGCACCAAATAAAGGTCAGGCACTACTCAGAAGAACAGAGAAAATGTAACATTTTCACGGTATTCATTTGTCATGATGCCATATCTTCCTTAAACGGAAAAACAGAGCAATATATTAGATATTTTTCAACTTTGGATGTTCATATACTTCCAGTAAAAATCTTTGCTGAAGATCTTGAGAAGATCAAGATCTGTAATACAATAGTATCATTATAATGTAGCAAAAATATTTCTTACTTTTATGAACGTTTTTTTTACACTCTCAAGTGTACACTGCCTAGTAGCAACAATTTGTTTTTTCCAGATATTGAACTGGCAGGTAGGAACTATGAACTTGTAGTTGCCGGGTACATAAGCACTCCATGGACAACTCGCAGAAGTCACATCCTTACAGTATTCCCAAGACCTGTGTTGGGACTCCAATATCTTAGAAACAGCCAGACTTGACTTCAATGAATTTTTTTGGTGATTACACCTTTAGGGAGAAAGGAAACAAAACATTATTGAGTGGTGAGGGGAGTGAAAACTGCATGCAAGAAGAAAGCTCCTAGTAGGCAGGTAAAAATTGTGCATAGTGAAATAACCTCAGGCATACTCAAGAAAAACAAAAACCTTGGCCAAGACTAATGAGGCATTTTTCTTCCAGAATAGAAGCCTCTATGTGATGTCTCTACAGTACTTCATCAGATCTCTCAGGAACAGGGTCTGAAATGACTAAATGCACTCAATGGAGTATCTGAGCAAATAACAGGAAACATGAAGAACTGAGGGGAGGGAGAGATGTACCTTAAATACCACCTCTGCCAATCTTAAATGCTTCACTCCAAGCATTCATCCATATGCCAAAGCCTTTTCATAAGGGAAAAGAAACAAAGGAGTACTTCTTTTGAAGCATCAAAGGTAGTAGACAAGCAATATTCTAATGGTTAAAGGAAATATTTCCCTTTCCTTAGGAAATTGTTCTAACCACCAGGTCAAACTGTTCTGGGCAGCAGCACTTAACCCCGTAACAAAGCTGTTTCACTTTGCAAAGCACAACACAGATCATTATTAGTTTAGACAGCCAGCTAGCATGAAGCACCATATTTTCCTAGGCCAGATATTATTGTACTCAAGAGCAAGGAAAACCTAAATGTCAGCTACTGTAACCATGTTATGCTTTTGTTATTAATTGATAGTTTGGTAAGCCTGTAGCACTCTAGTCATGAACAGAAATGCAAATCATCTATGTTGGGGGAGAACTAACTTGAAAAACTGAGGGTCAGGTGCTTGGGTTTTTTTTTTTTTAATTGTCCCTAGTGTTTCAGCAAGTATCTGATTTTCATGCTTGCAAGTGGTGACTCATCCATAAAACCACAAAGAGAAACGCAGCCGCATAACGGGTCACATTACAAAAGTACCCCTGCCCTTACAGTCCTCTGCCTCTCATCCACCACACAGCTCACACCCGCCTCAAGAAGCTTATTTGTAAGGATCCCATGGGACACCTACATCTCTTCATTTTCCTGTAACTCTATTAAGCAGTCCTTGAAATTAACTTTCAGTCAAAAACTCTTTTGTTATGATAAGGGGCTGCTAACAAATGACCTGGAAGTGCTCAGCCTTCAGTATCAAGTCTGCAACATTCGGCATCCACCACAAGGTAAATTCAGTTTTGGTTTGTTTTTTTCTAAGCAAGGTAAGGAGCTGATAAAAGGCAGATACTAAGCACTGACGCACACTGGAGCCCTATTTATAATGCTGAATTTAAAAAGAAAGAAAAAAAAAAGCCTAAGACGTCTCAAAGATGGATTTCTTTTAAAATCAAAAGAGGATGGAAAAGGCAGCTATTTTAAAAACTGCTGGCAAAGTGAAAATTCTGTTTGCAGTTCACTTCCTGGCAGAAGTCTAAAAAGGATGAATGAGGAGAAAGTGAATAATTCTCTCCAATTTTACTAACAGCAAGGTAATACAACTTACTGCAAGACCCTAGTGAATTTTTCGGAGATACTGACACAAACTTTTTTCCTCCAAAGTTTAATGTAAGCTAATCACTGATGTTTCAGGTGTAGACACTTACATATGTGACCCAGAAATGTAACAGTACCCTCACACACACCCCTCAATATTCCTTCGGTCTCCCCTATTTTGCAATGCAACCTCCAGCAGAGACTAGCTCTTCACTTTGGTAATAGTCAAAATGAAGAACAAGTCTTCTCTGCATAAACTACTTTACTTTCACCAAGATGTAGATTAAATACTCACAGTTGCTGATACTGTATTTATTCGTCATGTACAGAATTCTTCTACATGCATTTCCTTACTTACTTTTAGTTTCAACTGCCTAAACCCATGAAGAGGGCAGCCTTAATGAGAGCACAAAGCTATGGATAATGCCCACAGAAGCATAGACAGCAATTACTGTTAAAATGCTTCACCTGTACCTAAACATTAAATTATTAGCAAACAGAAGTAATGGTCTATAATGTCCCATAAGAAAGCTCAACCCAAGATCACTTTGAAAATGTATTACAGGAGTACTGAACGTCAAACTGAGATGGGAGGTTCACGCAAACTGCCACAGATGGATGGGAGCTGTGTATTTCAAATAAGTCACAGAATCACAAAATGGTTTGGGTTGGAAGGGACCTTCAAAGATATCTAGTCCAATCACCCCTGCCATGGGCATGGACATTTTTCACTAGATCAGGTTGCTCAAAGCCCCATCCAACCTGACCTTGAACACTTCCAATGATGGGGCATCCAAAGTCAGCTGTGAGTAGTTTGAAATGCAGTGCCTCACAACTGACTGGTGAAGGATCTTGTATCTTCAGACAACACACACACAAACCCAAGCAATGTGTTTTGGAGGTCAGAGGAAACAGACTCAGAATTGTTACCTAAGAAAAGATACTGTTGTCCTCTTCCTTCCTAAAACTAGCAGACTTTTGTAAGCAAAAGGAGAACAGTATCTTCTTTTATGTTGCATAAGGCTTTCTTTTTTCCTTTTCTTTTTTCAATGAGACAAATAAGGATAGAATATGGAACAGACATTGTCCTCCAAAATACATAACTCATATGGCTACTTTCCATCTCATTCCTGAATTCTGTCTTTATAACTGATTCTGGGACTTGAAATTATATGAAAACTTTTCTATTAAAAAAAAAAAAAACAACAAACATCTGATTAGCCTTAACAACTCCTTTGCTTTCGAGAAGAGTGCTTTCTGTTCAAAGCAAACGATCTATTATTTCACAGCCAATACTGTGTATACTTTTGTTTTGGCTCATTAACCTGAGCTGGGCAAGCCGTAAATAGAAAGCTCTGTTCTCATTGATTCATTTTTAGAATTAAAACAATGGATTGGGCAAAAGAGGCAAAATGTTTATGATTAGCAATGAATCACTCCAGTCAGTGCCTAAAAGACAAATGTTGCTGAAAAATAGTCTTATGATAACACACTGTGAATAGCCTGAATTTTATTCACAGGCTTACTTCTAATACTGAAAGCCAGATGCTGCCTGTTAGAAAAATATACTTCAGCCAAAACTGTCATCATCTTCTATGTGCTATAATGACAGCAGAATTTCTACCAGATTATGCCCTTTGATTTTCACATATCTGTGTGTGCAGATCTGGGCGTGGGAAGGACTTGCAGATTTGCAGTTTGGAAAAACCAAACATGGGTATTTAAAATCTACTCCTGAAGCTGAGATTAGACGAAGCTTCTGTTTTCCTAGACAAAAGCCACTGATTTCCAAGGCAAAACTGATAACTCCTGATGAAGTTGCAAATAATATAAATGTGTCTGTATGTTACGTTTAGTTAATTGTATCTCAAGCTAATCAGGATTGTCTAGGATGCCAAAATCTGGTAACAACCCAGAATACTGTTTTATTATGAGGGCAGAACTCGCCCTTCCTGGCTAACACACACAAGGCGAATTTATGAAATGGAGGTAGCAACTCAGCTTTATGAATCCAGTAAAAGATTTCTTTCTGATAACTGTATTGTCTCAGTGAGTTCCCTCCCTATCATTAGATAAGCAAAAGTTTGTCAACAGTAAATTACATAAATGTAGCAACTAAAAGCTTTCACGTATCACAAAATAGTCACATTATGACATAACACAATTTTTTTCTTGATAAAAGTGAGATCTGCCATATTTATTTTTTATTACTATGCTGCTTTGTACACGATTAGCAGTGCACATAGCAGCTATGATATAAAAGGCCAGAGGAAGTATTACCATAGTCTTTTAATGCACATTTTCAGAACTGATTCAAATATTGAGGAAACCGAGGACTGAATCACATTGAGCCATTTTTTACTTAGGATCTGAAGCCAAACAAAGAGTCTACAACTTACAAGTCGAGTACTCCCAATATTAAACCCTTTCAGATGGGTAATTCATATAAGCAATGAATTTCTGCCTTCTTGACCTGTTCAGTCTCAGCATTGGCGGGACTGATGCTTAAAATGCAGGGCTTAACAAGCAAACACTGAGAATATGAGAGAGAAAAACAGGAAAATTTGATTTATCACAATAAAGTCATGTGGAACAACTTCACAGTAACTGGAAATAGGGACCCTTTCTGTTCATGGTATTTTAGGGGAAAATTAGGTAGGTTTAATAGATAAGCATCTTTTCTTTGAGAGGCACTGAAAAAGATGGATAGGATTTACAGATAATCAGACACGATAACTCATTTCACCCCTGCGACAACCTACTTTAAGGTAAATACTATGGCCAAAAGGCAGATGTGTAGACAAGAAGCTAAACTGCTGCACTCCTACCTCCAAAGTCAGGGCAACCACACTCCGCTCTGAAACATTCACTACAGTACACAAAGCGTACTATGGTAACGTATCTCTGAAACCGAAGGCATCAAAAGTAGGACAAAAAAAAAAAAAATCCATATAATAAACAGTTTCTTAGTTTCTTCCTTCTGAGTTACTTAGAATCCAAGAAGGCAACATCCCTGGAAGTGTTCAAGGCCAGCCTGGATGGGGCTTTGAGCAATTTGGTCTAGAGGATGGTGTTCCTGCCCATGGCAGGGGCGTTGGAACTAGATGATCTTTAAGGTCCTTTGCAACCTAAACCATTCCGTAATTTTATGATTTCTTTTTAATAATTGCAGCACAATAGTATCTACATCAAATACGTTTTTCAAAATACCCTGCTTTTGATGAATTCAATGGGGTGTAGATCCTAAATCCATGCTCTTTTGAAGGCTGGCTTCGGCCTTTTGACTGTTTTAATGAAGCGATGTTCAGGCAGCCAGAGCTGCCTAAGCATATCTGAACGCACAGAACCGACAAGACTGGAGGCACATATTAGTTTAATGGCAGCGTTGGCTGCAATAAGATAATTTCCACCAGAGATATCTGTCTCCTACTGTATTACCCAGTCACTTGCTCTACTTTTATGCAATTTTACTTCCTTACATCAGGAATATTAGAATAATTCTTTATTATCACTAAAACCAACATATTGAAAGCAATCAGGAAATCTGAATATTTAACACACTGCTCCCTGTCAACTCAGACTATCCTGAAAATGAGTTAATTAAGATCCCTACGAGCAAACACAAAGAACAAGTACTCAACGCATCGGTATTAAATGAAAGCAGGAGGCCCCCCTCAACAACTGGAAAACTGCAAGTGTGGCTTTACTGTAGTTTAGATGGTAAATGTGGAAAGCATGAACTACAGCAGAAGTCCTGCAGAGTAAATTAAGGTATTCCACGTGCTTTAGGTTTTCTTTCTGTCAAGACACAAACAATTAAAGAAGATCTGTCTAAAAATAAAGACTACTTTAGTATGAACTGCTGCTTGGAGGATATAACACGGTGCTCAGAAAGAAAACCTGACATTTGTATTCCTGTCATCTAAACTGGAGTAAGCCACACAAAATGCCCTACTCCCAGCACCCGTGCAAGGGGCCTGGTTCCCCACAGGGCCTCCTTTTGGCTTATTTTATATGGGAATGGAGGACTACGGTAGAACTTTGGCCAACACTTAGCCTTGAATGGTTTCAAAAGAATGAATGTTCAGAAGGTGGGTTTGCTCTGAGATACTTTCTATGATAAGGGTCTGCGAAATCTCAGAAGGTTCAGAGATGTCGGAAGGTTCCTGAGAAGCACAAACAGCACTTCCACAGTGCCAGGGGTCGACCACCAGTCCTTTTTTCCCCACAAAGAAAACTGAACCTCCATAACCCATTCCAACAACCATCCCACTCCCCTCCCACCTGCAAGGATTCTTCTGCGAGAGGACTGCATATCAAATCCTGTTATTTTTTTTTGATCTTCCTCCTTAACTGATTTTTTCCACAGACCATAAAAACCTTGTTGTAGGTGTCAGTCCTGGTGTTCCCAGACAGACACACTGACCTTGTTCTTCTGAGGTTCTCGTTCCATTAAATTGATAAGACGTCGCATATGCTCAATAATCAGGGCCAGCGGGGGATATCAATCGCAGGCTGGGCACATCACGCTCTCTTGCCCACAACTAGAAAATCTATTTGAAAAATTTAACTGAAATACTGCAGCTAAAAGAGTGGGAAAGCAATAAGGAATTACAGGCTGTTCCCAGGAAAAATGTATCCATGTCTGAGCCATTTAAAACAAACTCCAGCAATAGAAACAAAATTAGTTCGTAAATGTTTTGATATCAGCCAAAGAAATAGGAACTTCTAAATAAGACTTGAATTGAAGTAGCAAACAGTAAACTAATTTCCTCCTTTCAGGTAGCTGTAAAGCGTGATAAGTCTCTCCTCAGCCTCTTTTTCTCTAGACTAAACAACCCCTCTTCCTTCGGACACGCCTTATAAGAGTTGTTCTCCAGACCCCTCACCAACTTTGTTGCTCTTCCCTGGACATGCTCCATCCTTCCCTGGACCAGCAAAACCAGAAACACGTTTGGGTACTATATGATGGTTTGGTTTTTTTTCAGTGTGTACTTCACAGAGAAACTTGGGAAGTATGGGATATGCAAGACTAAAAAGAAACTGTCAAACAAGTGTTTCAGTGAGGCATGTAGATGCTCCCCTTCATAGAAGCAAGTAAGGAAAGGCAGTAGGAAAATGCACTCGCCTTGGAGTTTCAGTTCAGTACCTAGTTCTGGTTCTAACGTGCTCAATGGATCATAGAACTTTTTCCTAATATCCATCCTAAACCTACCATGGTGTAACTTGGCCATTTTCTCTTGTCCTTGTCTCTTGACGTCTTCTCGCTAGTAACAAGCGACGACCCCCACCTCTCTACTACTACTTTCAGGTAGTTGTAGAGAATGATAAGGTCTCCCCTTAGCATCCTTTTCTCCAGACTAAACAACCCCACTTCCCTCATCTGCTCCTCATTAGACTTGTTCTCCAGACCCCTGACCAGCTTTGTTGCCCTTCTCTGAACACACTCCAGCACCTCAATGTCCTTCTTGTAGCGAGGGGCCCAAAACTGAGCACAGTACTCGAGGTGGGGCCTCACCAGTGCTGAGTACAGGGGAACGATCACTTCCCTACTCCTGCTGGCCACGCTGTTCCTCATACAGGCCAGGATGCTGGTGGCCTTCTTGGCCACCTGGGCACACTGCTGGCTCATATTCAGCTGGCTGTCAAACCAAGACCCCCAGGTCCTTCTCTGCCAGGCAGCTTTCCAGCCATTCTTCCCCAAGCCTGTAGCACTGCATGGGGTTGTTGTGACCCGAGTGCAGGACCGAGCACTTGGACTTGTTGAAGCGTATGCCATTGGCCTCGGCCCATTGCTCCAGCCTGTCTGGATCCCTCTGTAGAGCCTTCCTACCCTCAAGCAGATCAACTCTCCCACCCAACTTGGAGTCATCAGCAAACTTACTGAGGGTGCACTCAAGCCCCTCGTCCAGGTTGTTGATAAAGATATTAAACAGAACCGTCCCCAGCACCGAGCCCTGTGGAACACCACTTGCGACCAGCCACCAACTGGATTTAACTCCATTCACCACCACTCTCTGGGCCCAGCTCTCCAGCTAGTTTTTTACCTAGCAAAAAGTACACCCGTCCAAGCCATGAGCAGCCAGTTTCTCCTGAAGAAGGCTGTGGGAAATGGTGTCAAAGACTTTACTGAAGCCCAGGTAGACAACATCCACATCCTTTTCCTCATCCACTAAGTGAATCACCTTGTCATAGAAGGAGATGAGGTTTGTCAAGCAGGACCTGCCTTTCATGAACCCATGCTGACTGGACCTGATCACCTGATTGTTCTGCATGTGCCATGTGATGGCAGTCAGGATGATCTGCTCCATAACCTTCCCTGGCACCGAGGTCAGACTGACAGGCCTGCAGTTCCCTGGATTCTCCTTGAGGCCCTTCTTGTGGATGGGCATCACATTTGCTAACTTCCAGTCTACTGGGACCTCCCAGTTTAGCCAGGACTGCTGATAAATGATGGAGAGTGGCTTAGCAAACACTTCCACCAGCTTCCTCAGTATCCCTGGCTGGATCCTACCTGGCCCCATAGACTTGTGTGTGTTTAAGTGTTGCAGCAGGTCACTTGGATTTCCCCTTGGATTATGGGGGTTTCATTCTGCTCCTCATCCCTGTCTTTCAGCTCAGAGGGCTGGGTACCCAGAGAACTGGTCTTACTATTAACGACTGAGGTAAAGATGGCATTAAAGAAGGTATTTGGATGTGTTGCATCTGACATACAACCTTTAAAAATGTAAATGGATGGTGTTTGGCTCCTAGGCTGACTTGAAGTAACATAAATCTGGTTTCTTCTTTGTAATCACAGTACAGGAACATATGCTATTCCTTCTATCAGAAAGTCTCCTTTTGACATTAAATTTCTCTTTTTGTTTTCACTTGTGATTATCAGAAGGTCTTTAAATTTATTGAGACTGTAATGGCAATTTCAGGAATAGTATTTCCATTTCATGCAATATAATGTTTTCAGGAGAAAAAAATATACACACAAACACAGAAACAACCAGGGAAAGTTACAAAACAAGTTTATCACCATATTTATAGAGGACCTAAAAAGACTTAACAATTTAGAGGTCATTTAGTTCACAGTTCTTCACTCTGATTGGTTTTGAAGGTACACAGTCTTTACTAACCTCCCTCCCTCACCCCCAATATTTTAATTGCTATCAAATGCTTGGAATTAAGGGGTTACATTCATGGGCCAAATCCTGCATCACCTAGGAATCACACGGGGATGCAGGTGAAAAGTATCACTTTGACTCTGGTTAGGTTCCCTAAAGCAACAGTCTGCACATTAACAAACTCCCAACCGGGAAAGGAGCCTTGGTGATCATCGATTTTTCCTGTTCACTTAAAATGAAACAGTTTCACTTTAAAGATATCAGACTAGACTACAAACTCCTCTGCCAAGAGTCTCGATGTATTTTTGCAGAGCCTCACTTTTTAGGTTTTTTCATCTCTCCACACTGTGCTTCGTGCCAGTCAGCAGCAATCCAGCAGGGCTTATTAACTCGGGCTGCCCACTGGGCTTGGACATGATGCATCTGCATCTCCTGGGTGAAGCACTTCCTCATCTAGTGAACATGCTCCTTGCAGAGAGGAGGCACTTGGAGCTGGGATCTGAGCAACACAGCGGGAAGTTTCAACAGAAGAAACAAGTGTTCTGGGGTGAGTCTCTAACAGGGATGCAGCACAAGCCATTACTGGTGTCAGTCAGCCACGGCAGAGACTTCACCCTGAGAAACCTGCACCTCCAGCAAACGTTCTAACCACTGCATTATTGGATTTTCTTCTCTCCTCTCCAGACAGTCTAAAAGGGTAGGTTTCATCTATATGGCGAGCAGAGTATTTTCTGGGATTTGGGAACTAAATTTGGGAGGAAAGCTACTTCCTACACCGTCTCCTCCCCCTCTTCCCTTCTGGGTCCAGCATTAGGCAAGTTCCTTAACCAGTACGGCCAACTACAGAAAATTTTTTCTTCGTATTGGAAGAGGGAATCAAGTTTATGAAGTATCTGGTAAGAAAAAGAGCTGCACATTTCAGATGCACATCTGAATATCAGGTACACATTTCAGATCCAATTGTTGATTACAAGTAAGAATTAGCTCGCAATTATGCGCACAATGAAGAAAAAATTTCGTGTCTGGCTCTCCAAACTACAGTCACAAGAAGAGATACAGTCATAACTTCTTGGTGCTAACGCACACAGAAGCATGGTACAAACCTTGCAGAAGAAGCAATTGCTTCCTGAATTACTTTTAAAACAAGCTAGAGACACTGCAGGGAACAAATGCCATAATGTTCCAGCCTGAGCACGTATTTGATACACAGCTTCAGCACTGATGGTCATCAACCAAAGCCAACTCTGCAAAAAGTTCTCATGAATCAGCAAAACTAGTCAGAAGTTATCAGGCACACAGAGCACACACAGATATTTTACATTAAAATCAACATCGCTATCAGCTTCCTCTATCTCCTGTATACCTACACGCAACTAGTATTTGCAAATTGTTCTGCTCACAGCACTACAAGCTTTAGGTATTATACAGAAACAGGCTGGAAGAATCACATGGATTTTATTCTGTCCAACCTGCAGTACAGAGGCTGGATCTGGGCCCCCAGGAGAATTAATTTAATTATGCTCCAGACAGCTTCATTGCCTTGCAAGTATAAGAAAAGGGTCTTCAGGGCAAGGCTGGATTCACTGCCCTGGCAGCTGCTGCAGCAGCTTAACCTCGAGCCTTCTTGCATTCCCTCAAGCCTATCGCATCACTGGGTACCTACACCTGCACTGCTCCTCAGGAACACCTCTCCTATGAAGGAAGCCTGAGAGTGTTGGGATTGTTCAGCCTGGGGAAGAGAAGGCTCCAGGGAGACCTTAGTGCAGCCTTTCGGTACTTAAAGGGGACTTACAAGAAAGACAAGAACAAACATTTTAGCAGGGTCTGTTGCAATAGGACAAAGGGTAATGGTTCTAAACTAAAAGAGGGTAGATTTAGACTGGATATAAGGAAGACATTTTTTTTACGATGAGGGTGGTGAAATACTGGCACAGGTTGCCCAGAGAGGTGGTCAATGCCCCATTGCTGGAAATATTCAAGGTCAGGTTTGACGGGGCTCTGAGCAACCTGATCGAGTTGAAGATGTCCCTGCTCATTGCAGGAGGGTTGGACTAGATGACCTTTAAAGGTCCCTTCCAACCCAAACCATTCTACGAATACCAAAGCTCTCATACATGCACAGAGCAACAGTACTGTGAATGAGTAATTAATCCCATGCAAGCAGGAACTAACCATTCTTCTGTGCAAGTGCAATCAATGCACATGCCCTGTAAGACCTCTAAGTCCAACACCTCCAAAACCAGTGTGGATATGCACTGAGTTTACCAAGTGGGTGGAACACCATGCAGCTCTCCTCCAACACTAAAAGAATTTATACTAGCAACCAAATATTGTGAATGGGCATAATCAATAGTTGATTTGGAAAACAGCATTTTCTTTAGTTAAATCCTTGTACTTCCCACATTTGAGTTTTACTACTTTTGTCTTGAATGGGTTGAGACTGTTCAGCAACTCATGAGACTGGACCATTGTAGAGTTCTGATCCATGCAGTTAAACTTTTTATGTTCCTCACTGCTAAGGTGTAGATGATGATGATACCATCTAAATATCTACTACACAGAAAGAAGAAAAAGACAGAAAAGATTAAAATAGTTTCAATGAATTTTTTAACTGGAGAAACACAACATAATGTGGAGAAGAAAGAGTTTGAAGCAAGTTTTAAATTGCAAGTGCATCTTTTCCATGTCTGTCTGCAAATTTTTCTGAGACCCGAACTGAGTCATCATTTTCTTTATGAACACTGCAGGAAAGTCAAATATTGCAGCACATAGGTTTGTGTCTAATATTGCAGTGAGGATTACTAAATTGTTCTACACTAGTTGGTATGCAGATATTTGCTTCAGAGTGAAGCTATAGTAAAATCTAGGGTAGCATGTAAGATTCCTTTTACTACCTCCTCATAAATGCCAGGCACATTGGAACAGCCAAACCTCACCTCCAGTACTTTAATCCCACAAAGCTGGTTTCACAAATTCCTCATTAAAGGATGCACTGATGCAGTCCCGGTGCATGTTGTAATAAATATGCTGCCTTGTTTAATTCTGGTATCTTACAGGAAAAGCCAGATCATTGAATAATCAGATTTAGCTATCAGCACAGCAGGAGATCTATGTTTTAAACCAATTTAAAGACTGCAAATACCATATGCCAGCTGACAAAATCAAGCAACATAATTGACTCAAATGCTATCCTCTTCTGTTCGGCTGTTGTTTATTGCAGGACAGTCTACAAAGCTACCCTAACAAGAAGGGCCACAGTTCCTTTTGTCAGAGGCCACTCAGCTGACAGGCTCATTAAAATACTTTCATGCACAATCTGCATGAATAAGTGAAGCTTAGCATTTAACCATTAGAAAGTTTAAGCATGTTTGCAGAGAGATAAGTTTAGGGAGAGGAGGAATGAAAGGAAACTGTTTAACATACAATGATTTCTAATTCTTTTTGCCAACAGAGACTGTGTGGGAGGTTTTCCATTGCGTGCTCACTCCATTCCCATTGCTAAAAATAGGGTCTCCAGTCTTCTGTTGATGGCTTCCAGTCTCCTGCACCAGGGACAGTTTACTGGGAAGGAAGAAAAGCAGAGACTGCTCCAAGGAGTGGTTAAAACCTGTGCTGTTGTGGCTAGAGAACAGCCTCCACCTGGTTTAAAGCTAGCTCAGTATGCACAGGGAACTGCAGTCACACTCCAGACTGCATTGCAGACGTGCCAGGAGCTTTCATTAGTACAACCCCCCAGAAGCTTACAGAGAAATACTGGAGAGAACGCATGCACGGCTGTGACCGCCACCACTCCTGAGCTTTTCAGTCTGTGGATTTCATACAGAAGGACGGTTGAAATTGGGGATTTCAGTTTAACAATCAGAAATCTTTAAGTTACTCAGCAAAGGTTTCCCTAAGCTCCTCTATCCCTCCTGACAAGCAATTACAGCCTCTCAATTCAGAGCTCCTGTTTGAAACTGCCTGATGCAAAAGGGGTAAAGAGAAAACAGATTTGCTTTTATTATTATTTTTATTTAATATGGCCATCCAGCAGAGGTGAGTGCTATAGAGCAGTTCTCAATTTTTGCTCAGACTAGTATGCTTTCATGGTAATCTGCAAATCCAATATTCTCTGCATTTCTAAAGGTACTTTAAGATTCTTTGGGCTGGATGGCACAGTGAAAATACAAATCATTCACATTTACAAGATAACAGAAAATTCGCTCTTCTGCAAGGAGTCAGACTGAAAGAGAGAGTTCAAAACATGTAGTTTAAGGAAGTCACCTTCCAAAAATATATGGCCCCTGCCCTTTAGTACACAGTGTAAGTGCCTCTTACTAATGTTATCCATTTCTATACACAAAATGCAGACCGGGACTTCTTTCCAGTTACAGTGGAGTTACAACAGCTGAAGAGAGATACGAATAAGACCTTGCTCACCTATGAGTTCACATACATCACTGTAATAATCTTTCTATCAGCACAGCATATAACTAAATGAATTTCCTTACACCACAGAAATGAAATATTATTTATGGCATGAATAGGAAGAACAAAAGCTGCCACACTAAATTAATCTTCTGCAAGTGGTGAACATTCTGTTTTTAATATGGCCATTGAGATAGCTTAACTGATATACACCATCAGCTATTATGGAAAACTATGACAAGCAATAAAGTACAAGTAATTTAATCTCCTTGACTATATTAAGGCAATAGTTCCTTAAGTATCTTCTGATACTAAAACCACACAATAAGAACATGAACAACTGGATATTAAACCACTCAAACGCGTTTTACTGTCTTGCAGTGAACTGACAGAATGATCCATACTGCATCCTACGCAAGTACAACCACATGAGTTAAAAAAAAACCCAAAACTTAAGAACACTGGACTCCACCAAACTAAAAACTGGCAATAACAAGTACAATTAGAATGACCACACAGCTTTGCTGGTTTTGTGTGCATTCATGACATGCAGTAAGTGAGATGAGAAACCTGTATGAGGAAAACAATATGCAACTTTGTAACCAAAAAGACAGCCTGTGGTCACACGTGGAGGCTGAATACACTTATGCCCAAGAGAAATGGCCTTTCTCAATTTTTAAGTACTAGATTTTGCAATCTTAATAAGGACCTTTTCAGAATAGGGACTCCACCCCCCCTTTTTTTAAATCAGTTTTATGAAGATTACATGAAAAGGAAAAATAAAATCCATGCTTATATATAAGAAGTACTGTAACTCACAGTCAGCAGTAGCATAGGGAGTTCAGTAAGAAGAACTGCAGACACAGACTGCCACAGCCACGGGCCATGTCAGGGAAGTTTTTTTAGATGTTTCTTCATTCTTGGTGCTCTTGCATTTGGCTTGTCTCCAACCAGTCAAACATCTTTTCTGAAGCCTGAAGTCCCATGCAGAGCACATTTCATTTCACTCCTTACTTGTTTTTTTCTGAGCCAGAACAGTACTGCATATAACAACTCTGCTTATACAACCAATGGCAATGTTTGCCAACAAGATGTTGTTCCCAGTTAGTATTCAGCTAGAATCAACTGCAACCTCAAAATTCTTTTATGCAGACATGCTTAGCTAGCAACTAATTCCTATGCAGTATTTGATTATTATTCCCAATTTCGCACTTCACTTTTACAGTGTTAAAAACCATAAACCCTCAATCTTAAGCCTGTTCTTTAACATAGCTTCCATCTCTGATACAATTTGCAGAACAGATCTTAATTAAAAGTTCTTGTTGCTCACAGCATTAATATAAATTAGTAGCAGACGTAGGACAGGTTACTGCAAAATTAGGAATTTCTCTGCAACTGAAAACAAGCAAGCACAATCATACACTGAACTTGGTTCTAAGTCTACTTTGTACAAAGCTTCAACTAGATAGTAATTTTACACCCTATTCATAGAAGCAATAGGAAAGTGTTGAAAGCTTTCCAACAGTCAGGATATATCACATCTACTTCTCCCATATCCAGCAGGCATGTTGCTCTGTCACAGAAGGAAGACAAACTGATTCAAAATGACGTGTCTTTGATAAATCTATGTTGATTGTTGCTTACCACCTCACTTTCTTCCGAATGCTTACAAATTGTTTGTTTCAGTATTTTTCCAGGAATTAGCCTGCCTGGCCTGTAGTTCTGTTCTATATTTAGACCCCCTATTCCCTCTAGAAACAGGAACTAAGTTGGTCCTTTTTCAGTTTTCCAGAATTTCCATTATCTTCTGTTCCTTCCCAAATAAGTTCCCTAATAGCATCAACCCATTTTACTCATTAGCCTAAACTTTCTATCAGCCATAAGAGTATCTAAGAAAGGACCTCAAGCTTTAGCCTCTGTATATGTATACTAGGCTGTGTTCTGACATCTGAGCCCTTGTGCTCGTCTGCGCCGTTAATCCTGATCAGTAAAGTAAAAATGGTGCATACAACCTCTTTAGCAACATCTGTTGGTAACTTTCTAGCCTTTCTGCATATTGACAAAGTCTCTTGCTACTAATATATTTACAGAAGGTTTTCTTGCTGCAGCTTTGCCAGCTCTGCCTTGTTTTGTACTGAGTCCTTCTAATAATGTTTCCACACACGGCTACCATTCTTTTATAAGACATATTCAAAAGCTGACCTAGTACCCCCTTTCTGCATGGCTCCTTCAGTTTCAGACTAATGAATAACTTGTAATTAGGCAGTGGCAATTACGGCTATCTATTCTTCCCAAAGAAACAGCTTGTACTTGTGCCCTTACAGCATGTCTTCAAGAAACCACTAGATCTTCTGTCCTCAGACTTCGACAAATTGTTTGATTTTCTGAAGTATGCTTTCCCAGCCATTGCTTAATAGCCACTTTCATCCAATTCACCACTGTCCTCCACCCATTCCTTCCTTTTAGTCAGAAGCAAATACAGAAGACATTCACCACGAGTTGCTTTCAGGACTGTTCATCAAAACAAGTGCTGAAATTTTGCTAGACTGTGCATGTGACAATATCATTTTCTGGAAGTTGCCAGAGTAGTTGAAGTCTCCCGGAACACTGTGCTCTGTACTTGGGAGCACATGTGGAAGAGAAATAGCCTACTTCAGGAATTTAAAGAGAACTAGCATCACTTTTTTTTTCTTCATTGTACCTTTAGAGGTTTTAAACACTGACTAGGGGATTAAGTAAAGGTAACTTTACCACACAAAGGAAGAATTTCTCCTTTTACCTGTCCTTCTTTTTCCTTGAGTAAACTACTTATTCAACACTTCAGTCATAAAAATTACTCCACTTACTTGACTTGAGTGGCCCACAGGTTAAGGGAGGCGATTCTGCCCCTCTTCTCTGCTCCTACAAGACCTCACCTGGAGTATTGCGTCCAGCTCTGGGGTTGCCAGCACAAGAAAGACATGGACCTGTTAGAGTGGGTCCATGGGGGTGGCCACAAAAATGGTCAGAGGGATGGAAAACCTCTCCGTATGAAGAAAGGCTGAGAGGGTTGGAATTCTTCAGCCTGGAGAAGAGAAAGCTCTGGGGGGACCTTATTGTGCCTTTTCAATACTTGAAAGGGGCTAATAAGATGAAGAGAGATGTTTTACCGAGACTTGTAGTGACAGGACAAAGAGCAACAACTTTAAACTAAAAGAGAGTAGGCTTAGACTGGACACAAGAAAGAAATTTTTTTACAATTAGTGTGGTGAGACACTGGCCCAGAGAAGTTGTAGATACTCCATCCTTAGAAGTGTTCAAGGTCAGGTTGGACAGGGCTTTGAACAACCTGATCTAATGAAATATGTCCCTGTTCATGGCAGCTGGGTTGGACTAGATGATCTTTAAAGCTCCCTTCTGACCCAAACCATTCTATGATTATGCTAAATAAAGTACAACTCATAAATCAAAGTATGTTTGATTCCCCTTATTTCAAATAGATAAACCTATAGTTTCCACAATTAAAGCAGCAGCTTCATGGACTAGATTCCAGGCTGAAACAGGAAGGTATTTGGTCCTTACTGCCACCTAATCAGAACAGCAACACTTAATGGGATATGACGAAAGCGGAGTATCGTAATGGGAGACTTCAGCTCACTTCTTCCTTTCAATGTAGATCACAAATGTCGCATATCAGGATGTGACCTTTTTTTTTTTTTTTTTTTGCATTAAATCAGTGACTGTTTCACAGAGCAGCTGGGTAGGAAGCCTACAAAAGAAAATGCAACCCTTGATTTCATTCTAAATATAGAGTGGTTCTTCATCTACAAGACTTTGAAAAATCCTGCATGCAATAGCTTCCCAGCAGGAGCAGTTGAGGCAAAAAATAAACCTACAGTTGCACCCTGCTTCAGAGAGTGCAAGCATGAGAAGTGAAGAAGCTTGTTAAGAGAATCCAAAAGGGCCAGGTAAAGAATTTAAATCTTTGCAGGCTCTGTGGAGATTATTAACAGTGCTAGGACCAGAAAGGCAAGGCAGGTACATATTTCCTATTCAGTAAAACCTGAGAAAGGAAGAAAGGAAACCAGAAGAGTTAGAACAGCAGTGTAGGAGTAAGGTTACCCTCAAAAAAGCTGAAGTCAAGCCCAAACAAACAAACAAAAAAGCCCAATAGATCATAAACTCTGGCAAATTGAAAGTAAAAGCACAGCAAGGAAGACAAAACAAAAAATCTGATGAACAACTGGCAGAGACTAGTGATAAATCTTTCTTCAAGCACATTAGGAACAGGAAGCCTGCCAGAAACTCTGGGAGGCAACTCATGATCAGAGTAGTAAAGGAGCACTCTGAAGATAAAGGCATTACAGAAAATACACCAGACAGATTCACTGCAGCGACAGTAACAGTACAAGACGCTGGGGAGCCTCTGTAAAGAACTGTGATGGAAATATTAACATTGGTATGAATGGAGAATAAATGGTAACGTTTGAGCACAGAAACACCAGGAGAAACATCAGAAGAGAGAATACAAGAACGGCATTTGTTGACAGCATCTAGATTAGCAAGCCAGCAAGACTGCAGAACATGTACATGTGTTTTGGCATACTCAAATCAAGAAAAGAAGTTTAAAACAAGGGATTGCAACTAATTCATAATGATGCAGAAAGGATGAGAAAGGATGGACTGACTAACCACTAACGAGATGGAGACTAACCACATGCCTGCCAAACTAATGATCCAGAAGTTGCGATGAGAACTCAACAGCTGGAGTCCCTTGTCTTCCACAACACTGCCAGGAATCCTGGACCAACAACTTGGATACACACATCTTGGTGCCTGAATGCTAAACTGCATGGACAGAAGTACCTTGGTGCTTTTAGTACACAGGTGTGAGAGTGCAGAATGAAACCAGTTTTGCATTAAAATAAAATCACTTTTCCCTCCTATAAAATCTCACTGAGTTTTGCCACATTGTCGGTGCAATACTGCAACATTATTGCTCAGGATTCCCCTACTGTGACCCCTCTTTGCAGGGGACTCCAAGGATGTGTTTGCAATTGCAACGACTGTACGAGCAGAAGGAACCAACAAAACAAATGCTAACAACTCACCAGGACCAGACGGCGCTCAACCCACGAATTCTAAAGGAACTCAAGCATGAAATTGGTGAATTACTAACACAACAGTATGTCACCTCTCAATTAAAAGTATCATCGTAGTAGAGGACTGTGGTGGCAAAGGTGACAGACAAGAGACTGCAAGCAAGACCTTAAGCCTGGTATCTGTGCTGTACATAGTAATAAAAGTTGCAATGAAGAGCGGAATTAGGAGATATCTGGACAAATATGATCCAGTTGGATCCCGCCAGCATGGCTTTTGTAATGGGGTGTCCTGACTTAAAACGCTACTGGAGTTCTATCCACAAGTCAGCGGAGAAGGCTAATCCAGTTCCTCTCCTTCAAATTTCAAAAGGCTTTCAACAAAGACCTTCATTAAGTCTTTCAAGGATGCTAAGTATGCAAAAGAGCAAAGGTCCTTCTTGCACAGGTGAATAATTGATTGAAAGATTGATCAGTAACTCCTACTGATGTTTCCAGTTCTTGCTGTCACCAGTGGCGTTCTGGAGATATCTATGCTGAAACATATAGGACTTACAGTCTTCCTCCTCCAGATAAAGGGGTGAGCAGAGCACTGACAACGTCCACCAAAAATATTAAGTTACTCAAGGTAATAAATGAAAAGACAAACTACAGAAAACAGACACTTTATGAAAAATGACTGAACAGACAATAAAATGGCAGGTAACATTCAGTGTAGTTAAATCACAAATTATGCACACAGGAAAAAATAACCCTAACTTCAGAAAGAAAACTGTGAGCTTGAGTAAGCTATCACCTGTTAGCAGTGAGATCTTGGTAGTTATGACAGACAGCTGCATGAAAATATCAGCCCCCAGCTCAGCAAGCAATTAAAATAGGAAACAAAGTGTCAGGAATCATTAGGAAAGAAGTTTCAACAAACACCTAACAGAGTTTCAGAAGAATAAAGAAGAGACAATTCTGTGGTCTGTGGACATCATTCCCTAATAAAGTCCAAGGCAAGAATTATCATTTCAACAATGCTTTACTTTCTAGAATACCTGAGGCTTGACAGACATTGAGAACTGTTTGAAGGAAAGCCTTCAGAAATTTCTCCAGAAAGGCTGGGTTACCAGAGTACCTTCTCTGATACTTACCATGCAAAACCAGAGCATAATTTAGCTCTTAGTAGATTTCCCCTCCCTACCTTTGGCTCTTTCATTACAACCAGTGAAACTTCTGAAACTATCAGCAAGGAAGTGTCAGAAGAGCACTTGTATTAGCATCATTCGCCAAGTCTTACAGAACAGAAACATTTAATAGGGATTGTTATATTGATTTGTCTGTGTGCATCTTCCCATCACACGATAAACAGTGAAAATAATTACATCAACATGTCCTGTGTTCTGACAATTTTTTTTACTGCAGGTTAACAAATGTAATCAGACGTTCATAGGCCAGAAAAACTACCAGAAAATCTAATTCTTTTATTGTCAATTAATCTTTTGAGACATATAGAATCACAGTGAATAAAAACTGAAACTCTGAAACAACCTAAACCTCCATCCTACTAGCTGTTATTTTTCCATTGAAAGATAAAACTTTTTCAGCTTTATGGTACCAAAAAATGCAAGCCAATGCAGATCCCCAATCTGCATTCTCTTCTGTTATACTCAGTTTTGAGTCATCTGCTCAAAAGCATGTTCAAAAAGGTACTCTGTACATGGCAAAAAAAATTAAACTATTCAGACTACTTCTGCCCAAATAATTAAATCAAAAAATTCATACAACACTGTCAAATCAATGTGCCCAAAATCCAAAGGTGCCCCCAAACTTCCTAAGGTAAAAGGCAAATGGAAGATCTTTATTCGTGAGAAAAAACAGTATTGGATAAAATGCCATGAACCACATTTCTAGAATTTCTTCCAAAGCATAATATCCGGCAGCTTAGATGAAACAAAAAACAAAGCTGCAAGAGTTCTGAAGCCACATTTTCAAGACAGACAATGACTACCACAAAATTAAGGACAGAAAAATCAGAGCTGCCAACACTGCAACTGAACACCTCTGAACAGCCCATTTTGTTTAAAATTCCTGGGCAAACAGCATCCTCAGTTTGCTCTTCTCACCCTGTAACTGTGTCACCACTCTGCTGCTGTGGGAGTGCTGACATGGTTGTTATACAACTCCCTCGCTCCCAAGTGGCATTAAAAATAACCCAAAAAACCCCAACAACAACAAAAAAACCCACACATACCAGAAAACCCCACCCTCAGAACTGGAAACCAACATTTTGTAGAGATAGGATGAGGGGGAATGGCTTTAACTGGAAGAGGGCAGGTTCAGATTGAACATGAGGAAGAAGTTTTTCACTTTGAGGGTGGTAAGGCACTGGAACAGGTTGCCCAGAGAGGTTGTTGAGGCCCCATCCCTGGAGGTGTTCAAAGCCAGGCTGGACGTGGCCTTGGGCAACCTGGTCTAGTGGGAGGTGTCCCTGCCTATGGCAGGGGGGTTGGAACTCGATGATCTTCAAGGTCCTTTCCAACCTAAACCATTCTATGATTCTATGATTTTTTTCAGATAGAATATGCTCTTCTAAGAGCTCTATTATATCATTGTTTTTGGAGTTGATTCCCAGGTAGCAAACAGTCCCAGCCCCTGTCTCCTCCTTTTGTTTCTAGCAGTGTCCAGTGCCAGGCGTTTCCTCTGGCACCCTACCGATATTCTGCCCAGCTATGGCTTTCCATTATGCAGATGTCTACATATGCTCTGGTTACCTCAAGCTCCATTTTACAAAGAAACAATACTCTCTTGCAGGTCGTGTTCATCTCATCGTACAAAAGACCAGATGAGTCATGCCTTAGAAATGCCTATTTCTTTTCACTGGCTATCACAATAGTCTAGACAATTACCTTAAACAGAGGAGGCTAAGTGGCAAACATCTGAAGTAAGGCAAATTAATCTTACCTGAGTCATGGCCGTGCATGACTCCTTCCCTTCATATTCAGGACTGGGCTGCCTCAGCTGCCGTTTCCATTCTCCTTAGGCCTCCAACATATGCCAGTCCTCAGCCTACAGAACCTGGGAGCTGAATTTAAATTCTTAATAATCTCCTTGCTGAATAAATACATACATAGCTTCATACAAATTTCAGGTCATTAATCATTATGAAGAATAAAGCACAAAAAGAGTATGTATGAAAACATATGGAATTATCAATGACAGAATTAAATAAACTTTGTTTCCTGTTTAGAAAGAAGAAATGAAATAAAAATTTAAGTGAATGAACTTGCTAACCCCCACTATAACCATTATACTCTTCCCCCGAAATCAGTAACCAGGCATAGAATGTTCCTGATTGTATGCTGAACTTAGGTTATCTTTGCAATGGAAAAAGATAAGTCTAATCAGAAGAAGAGAAAATAAATAATAGAAATCAAAATAGAAATGCTCCTTTCCTGGGTGAAGGCGAGTGCTTCCAGCCAGCTGGATCCTTTCAAGCATCAGCAAGAAAGGAACCCTATTCTAAAGAAGGGGACAGAGGTGCATTGTCTTCTCCAGCACCCTTATAGACTCAGTCATCCAGAACATATTGAGCTTGTTTTGGCCCTGTAGTTTTACCTGAAAGATCCAACACTAACCAGATCCCGCCTTTTGCTCCTCATGCTTGTTTCACTTTATTGTCTCAGCCAAATGTGACACACAGCTGTAACTTCTCAGCCAGCCCCCTCTCATTCACTGGTATCAAACTTTGAGAAAGTTTCTCTCAACTCCTCTAGTGTTTCACGATTTCTGAATTTCATTGCTTCGCCATTAACTGATCCTTTTCTCTCACCTGTTTGTCAAAACCTCAAACACTCTTCCACTGCAGCGCTTGCTTTGTAGAGTTCTGCTTGTAAACTTGCTTTGTAAGTTTTTTTCTGCCCTCTAGTTCAGAGGATCCTTTCTCTCCACTCTGATATGGCAGACAATAGCATTCATTGCCACTTTAATTTTCCCCTTTCTCATTTAGAAAACTTCAATATCCAAAGCAAGATTGTAAATTCTATTCCAAAAGTCAGAAAGATTAACAGCACCTGGGTTAATTCCTGCTCCGAACAGTCCTTTGTCTCTTGCCCAGGACTGCAGGAGTTAGTCTCCTACAGCTTAGGTGTGAGGCTGTACCAAAACCACATCAATTAAATGCCAGAGTTAGACAGTACCCAATCCCCAATGCCTTTGCTTTTACAGTTGTAAAAAGATCACTTTCCTTCAACTTCAAGAGATACACTTTCTACATTTTTGCAGACAATTTAGATACTGCTGAGGTTTCAGAGTACAAATTGGTGATATTACAGCACAGCCACATTATGACATCCTGAGCAATTTGCTAAGGGCTATGCCTCAGTGCTACAGAAATCCAGTAAGTGGAAACAGCAAAATCACTCTGTGTTAGTAGGAATGGCATGCCTTATTTAAGAATTAGAAGAGCAGCATGGCATCTAGTTTCAACATCTTTCCCTCTTTCCCCCCCTTTATGTTTCAATACCACATATACAAACAGCAAGAAGCAGGAACCCCTATGGTTTGCTAGCTCAGGTAACTCTCCACAAAGGCTGCAGTCACTGGAGCTCTGTATTAAAAACCTCCTGACCCAGAAGGGCAGCTGCTAATGGGATGAGCAGATGCACCAGCCTTCTGCCAGCTGGTACAGAAGGAGAGCAGATACTCTGAGAACTGCCACTCCTCACTCCTGTCTGAGCTGGCCTGTCACAGCTGTGCCCCTGCTCTTTACCCTGGGAGTTTCTGCTCAAAAGTGGTTTTCCACAACAGCAGATCAGCACAAAGCATTAACAAAGTAGCAGTTCACAAAAATTACCTGAAGACTTACTCAAATCTGCTATACATCTAAGTAACTGATGATTCTCATTTGTTGCATTTCTCTATTCAAACAGTATTATGACCTGAAATCAAATAGCAATAATCTTTGTCTAGAAAGCATCGTAAACTAGCAAACAACAAACACCATAATCGTGCTCTCTTGACTGCGCCCCATTTACATTACAGTTTTGGACAGAGTCACAGACTGTGCACATCCCAAAAATGTAACTTAGTTCAACATACACCAGAGGGAGATACAAATTTGTAAAGGGCGGAAAACACAACAGCTAAATAGGGCCCCACCATTTGCGTCCTAATACAATATTTTTTTCTGAAGTCCTTAGAAAAATAGTGTTGAAAAAACGAGCGTCCTGAAAAATGGTAGTTAGAGCTCCTATCTTGTAAGACCTTTTTATGACTATCATATATGGCACCTGCAGACATAAGCAGTCATCTATATTGTACCTTATCCTTGGCCGATGAGACTCCTAAAGGTGCTCCAGCCATTCCATTCTCCAGTTCTGTATTAATTGGTCCTGCTCATCCATGCAGGAAAACATGTTTACTTTTCTGGTTTGAATTTCCGAAAGACCAAAATACCTGTTAAAGCAAGTTTGGGGCCACAAGCAGCATTAGAAACAGCAAAACCTTTTCAAAAGTAATAAATAATTTGAAGACAGAAAGGAAACATGGGGATTTCATAATACCAAAACCACGGTGAAGTCATGTTTCTCAGCAACATGCAATTCTCTCTCTCCTTTTCAAGAACAATGGCAGCATGTCCACAACTATTTCAGTTTCAGAAAGCAGTGCCAGAACACTAAACCATACATCCAGTCATAGCACGTCAGTACAGCCAAAAAATGGATTCTAATACATCATTTGGAATATTCCAATACAGAGATATACCTAAGTAGAACCTTATACTAAAGGCTACAGGCACTTGAATCTGGAGGTTTTAAGTAATTGGATAAAAACAAGAAAAAAAACATATCAAAAAATCCTAAAGAATCTAATCTTGTTAGGAAACAGGTCTTATGCAAACACAGTGTACTGCAAACCACAACCTCGATAATATTTAAAATAATTGGCTTCACTTAAATTTGATAGAGAAGCAGAGGTCTCAGCTATTTAACAACTCTCCTCATTATGTGATACTATAAATAAAGAAAAAAGCATATAAAAATGACTCCTGGGAGGGGAGGCTGTACAGGGGCTCACCATTATTGTCCAGTGCAGCTGTGCTGCCAAGACAGGTTACAGACAACCACTGAAAAGCCTTCAGAGGTTGCTTTGTTACACTCCAAGTTTATCAACCACAGAATGCTAACTTTCTCTTTTGCTTTGTCGTTTTCTACTTTCAAAATAGAACAAAGTAAAATTTACTTAAAATACTCATTTTCATAAAACAGAAAAGTGAAGAACTCCATGATTTTTATTATCTTTAAAAACAACCATTACTCCTAACTTCAAAGCTACACATCCTGCGCAGAATCACGAAACCCAGCTCTTCAGAACATCTTAAGTTTAAGAACAAAACAAGAAAACCAGACTCTTTTACCCGTGGAAAAACCAAAACATCTAAATAAAAATGATGCTACCAGATATTATCTTTCTCTTCAGGGGAGAAAAGGCTACAATTTTTAAAGTATTTTGTGATTAACTCTTGTGACTATATTGGATCAAGATGGTTTTAACTCAAAAAGGCAACACACAATGCATTTTTCAGTCTCCTAGGTTAGCAACAGATAAATGTATTTTATATGTCCTTAAAATCCCACTGTGTTGCAGTAACAGTCAGGGGTGATCAAGAAGGATAAAAAGTAAATAATGAAAGCAACTGTTCATGTAAAGCCCTGAGAGTGTATACCTCTAGTTACTTGTGACTTGAAGCATACCCTACTGGTCTTGCCATCAGCCAGCTCTGTGGCCCAAGGCAGCCACTTGGTTTCACGTCTAAGCACAAAGATTTATCCTAATGGGCTGCAACTCCCTGAGCTTTAAGCACCATTAAATGCATGCGAGTTAAGATCTTTCCACAAGGGATTTCTGTGAAACCACAGAAGAGATTTCCTCCTTGTTCATCACTTAAACATGGCTTTACCTAGAGACAAGATCATAACTATGCCCATCTTCATGTAACTTCCCTACCACCAAAACATCTTCTAAAAATAATATTATTTGTTACTCCAGTACAATATTTTACCTCACACATTATCTTCATTTCAGAAGCTGAAAGGGAGCACTCAGTTAACAAAAAGAGGTTGCTGAATAACCTTCAGTTGCTTTGGTCATGTAAGCAGTATCTCTAAATTGAAGTCCTCTCCCCTAAGGCACAAAGTGCCAAACAGATGAATAAGCTAAGAATTTTTGAAGACTGATGAAAGGAAAACAAGAAGCTTTTATATAAAAGGCAAAATCCACATGACTTCACCGTATGCTGAGCATTACCAGTCACATGGGAACCCCCCCTCAGAATTTGCAGCTGAAGGGAATGGAGTTGGAGGCATGTCTCTTCCCAGCAAGCAGTCTGCTCACCCTCCATACACGGAGGTGAGCTCAGTAGTGGTATGTAATGCACCATCAAGGCTAAAAGATCAATTAATATCACATTCTGACCAGAACCCTGTTCTTTCCCCTGCCTTTTCCCCCACTTTGTTTCCCCTTTTTATGTGGAATAATGATATTAATCCACTTCTAAAAATGGAAAAGTTCTCCGCCAAGAACATTTGGCAAGGTATGATGTATCCGGAGTAAAACCTTCCATGCCATGTAGCAGTCTCACATCACCCTGATGTGGGAAGTCTCATTAACTACAGCTCTGACATGAAGAGATTTCTTCATATTAAAAATCTTTGAACACTTGTTCCAATAAGAAGTTCTTATAATTCCACAATCTGGAACACAGACTTGCCATTTGGTTAGGAAGCTACGGCCAAGTTCATGACTTTTGAAATTCTTGTGAAAACCTTCTTGAATTTGACAAAATTACAGGCTTCTGAAATGAACATAGATATATCAACAGCTGTCTGCTAGGATGTGGTTTTACCACCGCCAACTGAAGCCAGCCCACGTTAGTGCTGCTGTCATGTGGCTAGTCACATCCTAACCTTCCACCTCTGGCCAGCTGTAGCACCTTCTCCCCATCTGCCACTTTGTACTGGGATTAGTGCTTTTGGGATCCCAGTCAGCCATCTCTGAGTCCTGATGCTGGTACAGAAGAGGCAAGGGGAAACACAACTGCATCTTTTGGCAGCGCTGCTAACAGAATCCCAGGCAAACAGGAAACCGCTTTCTAGGATGCTGCTCTGTGTTGACAGCAAAGCTCTGGGGATTTGATCTGGACGAAACATGTTAATTATACCACACTCACTTGAGCTGTTAATAAAAAAATCCCATCTCTCTATGACACTGAACATTAGCATCTTAAAAATCATCCTGAGTTTCAAAACCAGGCAAATCTCTGCTACATTTGTAATGCCCACCATAGCTGCTCGGAGACAGAAAAATATAGGAAAATAACTAATTAAAGATAAGCACAAAAATAAGAATGTACTGAAGGGCCACAAGGATAGCATGATGGCAAAGATGTAGTAACCATTTTATGCTCCAGATCTAGCAACTGACACAGTATTAACCAGCAAATACCTCATCTAAGAGACTTATTTGAAACAGTTTTGGCAGAGGACTGAAGGTAGCTAGATAAAGCCATTGTAAGATTTGAAAAAGAAAAGGAGGTAGACTACTGTCTGTCTATGTTGTTTTTAAGCAGTATGTGGTAGCACTCCTAGAAATCGTGTAAATGCATATTTTAAAACAGAAGTAAAAGTGACAATATTTCTACAATACACTGAAAATGGGTACCAGTGTGGAACCTCACATTTAAATATATAATTCAAACAAGCTTTAACATTAATTATTCTGTACAAGACATAAGAATAGATAATACCTATATATATGAACGTACTATGCCAAGAGGCCATATTAAAAAAAAAAGGCCTACTTTACACATCTACCAGAAACTCATCTATCTAGAAGTCAAATTTGCATTGAATATGAAATAGGTATCTTTAGGATTTTGAGGTAAAGAGGGCTGTTGTTGTTTATTCTAAGATAAATAGTTTCCAAAAAAGATGCAAGACTCAAGTTTTGTTCTAACCTTTAAAAAAAATCTAAGAATCTATGCAACACAGAATGCCAATACTACAGCACGCTGTCTCCTATTTTCACTTGATCCATGTTCCATAAAGGTTTACCACACACACCTGCACAAATCTTGAATCTTTGCACATTCATCTATCAGCAAACAGACTGATGATGCAGATCACTGAGGTCTCCTGAGGAATACTAATCCCAGTAAGAGAATTAGTCCCAAGCACAAAAATGAGGAAGTATCAACAGCTGTAATTTACAAAGCATACAAGAGAGTGAAATCTCAAGACTATCAAACCTCCACACGGGTAAGTTCTTACACGGCTAATATGCAGAATTCAAGATGAGTAGCTGCCCTTGTGCCTTACATTCAAAGGCACACTCTTCCCAGAGGTACACGGTCTGTCACGTTGACCGTGGGCTATGAACAGACACTGCCAATCACCAACAGTTCGTGACAGAAGCTGGGCTTGCTGGCCTATCCAAACAGGCCAATAAAAAAATAAAGAATAGAGGCAACAAAACACAAAATTAGGAAGTATTCACAGAACCATAGATATTTAGTTGCAAATGACATCTGGGGATCTTTAGTCCAGACTTCCATTCCTTCCTGATGTCTTCCAACTAGGCAAGCTCCACAAACTTCTAGGGATGAAGATTACACAAACTCCAAGCAAACTGCTCTATTGCTGTACTACCCTCCTAGTGAAAATGTTTTTTTCTAATGTCCAAACAGAACTTCCCAAGTGAGCCATTCCCTTTCTACTTTGCTTTCCACTACTTTTTTGTAGCCTTTGATGAGCCTTGCAGGCTCATCATTTAGGTATGTCCAACTACTTAGAGAAGTAACCCTTACACTCTTGCTCCCCAACTGCTGGCTGCTCCTTTCCCTTCCAAACTACTTGCCTAGCAAAGAAGTTTCGTCTAGAAAGACTGACAGGGGAGTAGAAGAGTAATTCAGCCTTTCATGTGTTATCTGCCACCGGACTGCCTTCCCCCATGTTTGAACAACACACCATTTTCCTTGAACTTTCTCTTGCAACTACCGTAATTGAAGGATAACACAAGAAAGGATCTTGCATGTCCAGCATTAAAAAGTTTCTCCAGCAAACCTCTCTGCAAATGATCAAATTATGTGTTGCTTTGTTAAATGGTCATGTTTAGGGATGTATTAGGAATCTTAAGGTATGTTGGAAAAAATACAAAGTGATTCATTATTTAAGACAACCTACATCCTCTTCTAAAAGCTAAGGCAGTTTGTCTAGTAGAAAGTCTGCAGTGGCCATGCAGTGCTGGAGTTGAGGCTGTGGAGGAAGGCTGAGGGCAAGCAGCGGAGCTGAGAAGCTGAACTGTCAGAGAGAAGACAGAGTTATTCCAGGAATTCCTAGGTAGAAACCAATGGGAAGCCACTATGAAGTCAAGTGTCTACCCTAGGTCCCTTTGTATTAAGGAACTACTGCTTCTCAACCCTCAGGGTTTAAAAAAAAAAATATCTCTTATTTCTATTATACTTGGTTGCTGCTAAGATTCAGAATCAATTGCTGTGGTCAGATTGTTAATCACAGGGTTAGAGACAGACCCTGGCCCTATTACAAAAACAAAGTGTGATAGACACACTGTCATTGAGCGGGGAGCAGAATGAAGTCCCCATAATCCAAGGGAAAATAGTGAGTGACCTTGTCCAGCACCTAGACGTATGCAAGTCTATGGGGCCAGGTGGGATCCACCCAGGGATACTGAGGAAGCTGGCAGAAGTGCTTGCCAAGCCACTCTCCATCTCCAGCAGTCCTGGCTAACCAGGGAGGTCCCAGTAGACCGGAAGTTAGCAAACGTGACACCCATCCACAAGAAGGGCCACAAGGAGAATCCAGGGAACTGCAGGCCTGTCAGTCTGACCTCGGTGCCAGGGAAGGTTATGGAGCAGATCATCCTGACTGCCATCACATGGCACATGCAGAACAATCAGGTGATCAGGTCCAGTCAGCATGGGTTCATGAAAGGCAGGTCCTGCTTGACAAACCTCATCTCCTTCTATGGCAAGGTGATTCACTTAGTGGATGAGGAAAAGGCTGTGGATGTTGTCTACCTGGGCTTCAGTAAAGTCTTTGACACCGTTTCCCACAGCCTTCTTCAGGAGAAACTGGCTGCTCATGGCTTGGACGGGTGTACTTTTTGCTAGGTAAAAAACTAGCTGGAGAGCTGGGCCCAGAGAGTGGTGGTGAATGGAGTTAAATCCAGTTGGTGGCCGGTCACAAGTGGTGTTCCACAGGGCTCTGTGCTGGGGACGGTTCTGTTTAATATCTTTATCAACAACCTGGACGAGGGGCTTGAGTGCACACTCAGTAAGTTTGCTGATGACTCCAAGTTGGGTGGGAGAGTTGATCTGCTTGAGAGTAGGAAGGCTCTACAGAGGGATCCAGACAGGCTGGAGCAATGGGCCGAGGCCAATGGCATACGCTTCAACAAGTCCAAGTGCCCGGTCCTGCGCTTGGGTCACAACAACCCCATACAGTGCTACAGGCTTGGGGAAGAATGGCTGGAAAGCTGCCTGGCAGAGAAGGACCTGGGGGTCTTGGTTTGACAGCCAGCTGAATATGAGCCAGCAGTGTGCCCAGGTGGCCAAGAAGGCCACCAGCATCCTGGCCTGTATGAGGAACAGCGTGGCCAGCAGGAGTAGGGAAGTGATCGTTCCCCTGTACTCAGCACTGGTGAGGCCCCACCTTGAGTACTGTGCTCAGTTTTGGGCCCCTCACTACAAGAAGGACATTGAGGTGCTGGAGTGTGTTCAGAGAAGGGCAACAAAGCTGGTCAGGGGTCTGGAGAACAAGTCTAATGAGGAGCAGATGAGGGAAGTGGGGTTGTTTAGTCTGGAGAAAAGGATGCTAAGGGGAGACCTTATCATTCTCTACAACTACCTGAAAGTAAGTAGTAGAGAGGTTGGGGTTGACGTCTTCTTGCTAGTAACAAGCGACAAGAGACAAGGACAATAGAAAATGGCCAAGTTACACCATGGTAGGTTTAGGATGGATATTAGGAAAAAGTTCTTCTATCATCCATTGAGCACATTAGAACCAGAACTAGGTACTGAACTGAAACTCCAAGGCTAGTGCATTTTCCTACTGCCTTTCCTTACTTGCTTCTATGAAGGGGAGCATCTATATGCCTCACTGAAACACCTGTTTGACAATTTCTTTTTAGTCTTGCATATCCCATACTTCCCAAGTTTCTCTGTGAAGCACACACTGAAAAAAAAAACCAAACCATCATATAGTTCCCAAAACTGTTTCTGGTTTTGCTTATACATACTTTCTACCTGACATTACCTGTCTTAGCACAGGCTGAGCATTAGAGCTAAGTTTAAAAGACACATCCCAGCAAAGTTTGTGATCCTTCTGGCAAAGACAAACAGTTTAAAAGGTATTTATGTGGCTGATGATTCTGATAAGCATCTAATAAGGCCTTCAGATGACTACTAGCTGCAGGTAGCTAAGTATACTTAAACACCTTTAAAAATCTCACCTCAGTGTAGACATGTTTCTGAAAAGTAGCTACAGGAGTCTCACAAATTCTACAGTCTCTCAGCAGAGAAGCCTAACCATTAGTTCACGGGCCACTAACTAGAAGATTTGATGGTATTTGGCACCAAATCTGTTTGCAAACACTGTGTTGCCTGATAAGTGTTTGCTTCTGGTATACTCTAAAGCTATCATTTGAAAGAACTCTGTAATCACCAATAGTGTGTTTCTGACTGGATACTGACCTTCCTCTAGAGCAAAATTTTAGAGAAGTCCTGGGAACAGGAGGTAAGCTTAGAAATAAAGTTAAAAGAAAATAATTATTTGGGCTGAAGGACAAAGAAGCCTTGTAAAACTGCAAATTGCTTTAAGAAGTGAAACTGTATCAAGGGGTAATCTACCAGCAGGAGAGGAAAGAACACACTGTGTTTACTTACACACATTTTAAACTCTAATGCAGCCTCACATGTTCTCACTTACAATTGTTTCAAGGCACTGCAATATTACATATGGTTTTCATCTTTGCATTGCACATGCAGGATGCTCTGTTTTCCATATCATAATCCTGGCTTGGACTTGAGGGAATCTAACTCCTCCCCAATGCCAGTGCACAATTTTAATCAGGAATCATGCAATATTTTGTAATTTCCCTAAAGCGTCCACTTCTGGTTTCAGGCAATTATGTAACACTTGTTCAATTTAGATTTCAGCATACAGCATGCAGTACCAGGGAACTGTTAACTACACCCAGCTGAAAGTCGGGAAGAGCATTTGGTGGGGGAAAAAAAGGCAAGGGGTAGCAGGGGAAGGAAGTGGAAGTTTGTTTGTTTTTTTTTTTTAATTTTTAAAATAAGCATACCAGTTTGTAAGCTGATGGTGGTCATTTGGTCTTTAATTCTTGTGTGACTTTTATTCTTTAAGTGCTTGGGATAAAGAGATTGATATTGTTACTAGTTCGAATGCTGAGAAAGTAGCCATGCTAATACAAACAGCTTCTTGTCCTGGAATTGTACCTGAGGACCATTATAACAAGAGATATTAAAGATTAATACATTGCACAGACACTTTATTCAATCCAAATATTTTTTCTGACAATAAGCCCAAACCCAAGATTAAAAGCTCGTCTAAGATATGACACAAGACTCAAAAGTCATAAGTACAAGAGACCACTACTGTTCCGCAATATGGCCAAGATCAGCAGGATGTGGAAAAGTTATCAGTTTTCAGCTAGATCCTACAGTTCCCCATGTATCTGCCAAATAATGATTCACAGCAGAAGAATTCTCAAAATATTGTACAGCAATCACGAGAAAGCAATCAAGAGAAGCATTATGGTTTGCTGCATAGATCAAAGGCAAATCAAGGCTGGGAGATCTTCCCTAGGTAAAACAACTGATCGATTTAATGTAGAAACATGACGACTAACATTCAATACACAAAGCAACAGATTAAAATGCTCTCCCTTTCTAGTATCAGCAACCAGGAACCGTAAACCAAGTAAAACAAATCCAACCCAAACTCTAAAGATATGCATGTAACCCATGTAACTCAACTCACTGAAGCTGTAAAAAACAAACAAACAAAAAAAAAAAAAAAAACACAACACACCACCTCTAAGGACAACTACCCCGAATATCAGGGGCAGTTGCAGACACCTCGTCAAAGGATGGACATTCAGCTTGCTCAAAATGCCCTGCTGTTCATTGCCTTTCAACAGTAGGCTTCCCAGCCTGAGCTGACACCACCCTTCCAAAGCTGCCATTTGCTGATGGTGAATAGAATCAGAAACTCATCCTTCCCCACAACCCCCCCGGCAGCTGGCTTCAGCTCCTTCAGCTGCGCTTACTAAGATGCAGCAAGCAGTCACACCTAAGAATACTGCCCAACATAGCCCCTGGGACTATCCTGCTGCTGCTAAACTTCAGCAAACTGAGCCACGGTGTACCAGACTAGCTTTCTCCCCAAATTTATAACCATAATTAAAAAAAAAAAAAATCAACTTAAGAAACAAGGGTGAATGGGAAAAGGGAGCATTTTGCCTGAAACATGCATTTCCTGCAAGATTTCCCCTTGAAAACAGCTGTGAACAATAAACATAACTTCACTTTCAAATCGCAGGATGGACTGTAGTGAAAATAGAGCCAAGCCTGTGCATCTTCAAAAGAAGATATCTCTGAAGTCTTGTGATTACTGCAACCCTTCTCTGCTCCCTTTCAAAGGGAGCAAGAAAACTATCAGTATCATCTGTTGCTCCATAAGCAAAAGTGGCGGGTTTGTGGGCAATCTAGAAGTCCCAGGTTGGGCAATTAAACAAAGCAGTACAATACCCTACCCTGGAGCTTTTTGCCATACGTATGCTTTAATAAACCCTGGAAGTTGAACTAAACTAGACTTGATGCCTCTAAGCCAACTTTGAGCCCTAGGAAGTATATTCTCCTTGTGTACATATTTCAAATGTCACTAATATTAGATGTAGCTTGTGTGATTAATGAGCCAAAACCATTAAGGCCTCATATCGTATACAGAAAAAAAAAGACCCAAAGGCAAAAATTGCACAAGTTTATAGTAAGGAAATAAATTCATGTCCTCCTGTTCCTTATCTTACCAAGGGCATCCTGATTTACTATGAATTGTTTCTGTTAATCAGAATAAGAGGTCTAGCTTAATGCAACCAAACTTTTACATGCTGTTTAAAATGGCAGGAAAATTAATAATAAGTAAAGGAACATCAGCGTCACTATGGGACACAGAAACAGAAAGACTAAAACTTACCTATATGCATTCATTGGGCAGGCTGGGTTTAAGGAGTTTATAGAAGGTCCTTCTATACAGAATACCTAAAGAAGTTCAACACACCTTTGCAGAGCTTTAAATAACAAGATAGCACACAGAACAGATTCTCACAAATTAAAAATATTAAAAAAAAATATCTAAGGATGGCTCATGAGACTTTCAGCAACTCATGCAGAAACACAGAAGCCATGCACTTTGCTTACCTAATTTTTGAAGGTACAGTCTGAGAAAAAAAGCCAGGAAAAGACAAAAAGTTTCCCCAAAAAACAGAGCAGCTCTGGAGCCAGGCAATGAATAAAGGGGTGCAGAACCTCAAGCAGAGTCCCTTTGCAGGAGCAGAACAACACAGGATTTCCTTTTTCTCGTACCATTTTGTGTATTTATATGTAAAACCAATATTTTATCCTTAACTTCTTCTAACACAAGAGATGATTGGACTAATCATTCAAGGCTAAAAAGGAGTAACAACCTGTTAAGTATATAGACTCCCACGTATCACACAGCTGGTATCAATGGCTTTATTAAGTCAACAGCAATGTAGTATGACAGTAACTTTCTTTCAATGGTACATTATTTAGATCTCTATTTAGACACCAAGTACTGACAACTTACTAAATGGATATTCCAGTCACCTGCTGGTTTTTAGTGTTATTTCAGAAAAGTCTCAATACTGCGATAACATTCTTCTGAATTGCCCTTACAGGGAAATCTACCCAAAGTGATTTCTAAGAAGTTACTTACTTGGTCAGCTGCACTCCTTTCTTAAGGCAATATTAGTATGGTTAAAAAATTTTCTTACAGCCCAGCTCCAACACACGGCACAGACTGTAGCTAAGCTTTAGATTTTTCAATTTTAAAATGTGCTGTGAAATAGCCATGGTTAAATTTAATGTCTCTTTCTCTTTCCAGATATTTTGGAGGCAGTGTAAAAAGAGACTGTTTTTTTAGCTCAGACTGGGATGACTGTAAGCTCCGCTGGGTAGCAGAAACACCTTAAAACCATCATTCAGTTCCTTCCTATGAAACTGAATTATTAGAAACTTGGACTATTAAACACAAACAGACACTCTCCAACCCAGGATCAAAACAAGAATAATACTTTGATAGTACTAAAAGCTGGGAGGAGTATGCAGGGTAGGGCTGGCTGATGCAGATTTTGTGCTGACAGATGCAGAGCCCCAGCCAGGCTGGGAAGCAATCTCTTCCTACGTGAGCACACCAAGCAATGTAAGCAAGTTATAGAGCAACCCCATCTCATCAAAGCTGCACCAACCTGGGCAATAAAGAGTTTCCCCGTTCAAGCCCTCTTCTAGAATACTTTCTTTTTGGCCACTATAGGGCTAGCAAAAATAAGGACTTTTTCAGAAATTGGTATTTGTGTGTCCATTCGGCAGTTTATTTGATTTTGGCAGGGTAGGCGATAAAGAAAGATGGAATATAGGACATGCACTTTACATAAAACATTTGTGTGGATTTTCTGTATCAAATCAGGATTTTAAAGTCTGTTATATAAGAGGAGGGGAAAAAAATCCCCAGTTTGGCCAGGTTCTATACAATCTGGTTGACTGATCTCATTTAAATAAAGGTCTAAGAATAACTCAGGAAGCAGTGCTCAATTGTATTGCAATGTCCTTTTCTCCCTTGTAAATGGTATTTATAATAAACATTTTTATTAAATAAATATTTGAACAGTGATCACAGGCTCTCCAATCAACCTGTCTGGTCAGAGATTAGAACATCAGTACAGTCCAGAATATCTACATTCAGCCCGAGTGCTGCCCTGCATCTGGTTCAAAAGGACAAGTTTAGGTCAAATACTTAATCTATTTGCCTGGCTTTTATCAGTCTGTGCTATAACTTTTACATTAAGTATGTTTTAGTATCTAATTGATTCATATAATTTTTAAGTAAATCGTGCCTCGAGTGACTTGTAAAGCTATTTGGGCAACTGCAAATTATTATAAGAGCATTATACAGAAAGAGAATTCAATGTTCCCCATTTAATAATCCCCAAATGGTTTTTAAAGAACACTGTAGGACTTGTATCATGGAATACAGTATCTGAAAGAGAGAGCAAGTACAAAGGATAGGCTGCTATTCATGGCATTAAGTAATAGATAGGTAACTTGCTCCTTTATTTTCTGCTGCATTCTGTCTTCTCTGTTCAAAGCTTTCAAATTACACCTAACTAGGAGCAAAAAAAGGGTTGAGGGCTCTCTGTTTTGCACTATGAAATACAACCACCATACCCACTGCTTTATTCCTAACTTGCAAAATGTATTTGGTTTGCTTAAGGCGCAACACAATATTTGAAATCTGGTATCTAGCTTTTCAAGCATTACTCTAAGTAAGGTTATTGCTTGCTCTGATTTCCAGTAGTGCTGACTGCACTATAGCTTTCCTTACAAATATCTTCGGTATGAAACAACAGATTACTTTTATTACAACAGCACAAGAAAGGTTTGAGCACTTCTCCACTTATATTAGAAATAATAAAAAAAATATATTCAGTAATAAAGGTGATAAAAAAGTCAGTTAAAACTGCACTTCACTCAGTAATCCATCAAGCTGGGAATACCACGCATACACTGCCTCACTTCAGAAACTGAAGTCCAGTCTTCCAAGGCCAAAGTATTTCTAAACTAAGCTAAATGAAGTCCAAAAGAACTTCTCTGATTTAGCCTGCAGGCGTACCAGTTCACAGAAGCAGAGCTAGTACTGGGTGACAAAGGGCTTTAAAAGGTGTCCAAAAACTAGAAACTAATATCAGTACTTTTTGGCCACGCTTACCCTACAGGGCCATGCCCTGCTCCATGCCTACAAAAGCAAAGTGGCATAGCTTTTTGCCTAAGGCATAGAACTATAGATGATATCGAATTTCTAATCGCTTAACTTCTTGTATTCTGTAAACTGCATTGAGATTGCAAACTCCTCCTGGAATTTTAGCTACAGGAGAAAGGAACTATTCTAGGCCTCTTTTCTTACACACCTGAGGGCAGACAATATGATACAATAGCTTTTCTCTTTCACAGGAGTATCTGCATTTCTGCATATAACGAACTACTCTGTATTCTACAACACTCACTTCACCCTCCTTGAAGGTATTCCAAATACTAATTGACTCAAACCCCACTGATGAGCAGCACTCATGTAACACTGTATAGTAATGGCACTTCATCAGACAATCAATGAGAGGAGGTAGACTAAACCTGAACTACAGATTCTATACTAAGGTCAAAAGACCCTATTTCTGTGTCTACAACGGCCTCTGAGGAAGAGTCCAATTCTCTCACTCTTTCACTCTCACAGAATTGGATTTATTAGCCTGTCTATGCGCAATGTACAATATTTTGTCCTGATTACCACTTACAAAACTAAAAACCAAATTATATTATCCTTTGAAAAATACGTGTATTATTTTGTTACAAATTCCAAATGAATTCCTTAGCTACTTTGAGACCATGCAACTCAAATTCACAGCCGTAGAACTGATGGCTGCAAGGCAACCTCAAAAATAATATTTTACACTAACACAGAATCATGACTCACAATATGCTCCCTCTATCTGCGTTCATTTTAGACAACTGACGAACTGATGACAGGTGTCAGTTTGTGCTACTTAAAAGAAAGATCAGATGGGAATCCAGATTGTAGTTTTACCGGAGGTCAAATAAGAAAATACTTTTAGAGTTCCAGAGAGCCCGGGGAGCCATGTGTCCAACAGTGATCCTAATAGTGCTCACTTTTAATCCTCTCTTTGTTGGGATATGTAGAATGACAACACCTAATTGCTCTCTGCAAATCACAGAATTGAGACTTTCTTATCTTATATTGTAAAAACTTTTTTTTTTTAATCAGACTACAACACAATTTATTGTATGGTTGGTTAAGCCATCCTGAAAACATGTATATTCCAATGCATTATATTTATGCAACTCTGACACCTTTCCACAGGGGTTCTGTAGCTGCATATAACAGGAGGTTTGTGATTGCTGAACTAAAAACAGAAGCCAACACCTCAATTACACATTAAAAAAAAAAAGTTCCTACTAACAGTCAATATGGAGGCCATACTCCATCGAATATCAAGCTTACGCTTCCACTGTCTATTAGTGCCAAGAATGAAATCACTCTGTAGCAGTGTCCCTGTCCTTTGTGCAGCAGAAGCTGTTCCTTGGCAACCGATGCAGACAACTGAGTTGCCACGGAAACGGTAAAGACTAATTTATAAAAACTCTGAAACAAAGCAACTGTAAAGGCAACCCTAAATAGGGTGGGTATGTTCTGTATTACTCCCTACAGCATTCCTATCATGTAAAAATAAATAATGAAAATACTAAATTACTAACTGTAATTTTCATTATTTCTGTACAATTGCATTTACAAAAAGATAATGTTTCATTGCATCACCAGTGAGTAGCCCCTTTATCCCTTTGGTTAAAGTTGGCAAATATACCTGAAGATTTATACTGCAGTTGAAGAGGAACACTTTCCGTTTCAGCCAGTGCTTTCTCTTTCAGGGAAGAGGAGAGCTGAGGGCAAGAGGCACAGAACGGCTCTGAAAGGGTGCACTGGGAACATTTGCAAGCTGGATAAAGCTGACGTAGTGAAAAGGCAGAACAACTGCATACATCATAGCTCACTTCAGTTATGGGATGCATATTCAAGTTTCTTATTCATTAATAGATAAAATATTTTCTACTAATAAATATCTTTTTTAGTAATTAGAGAGATGCCAGAGACAACCATCTCCTGAATTCATTTCAATCACATTTACACACTGTGTATGTCCATGTGTGGAGAGCATGCTGAAGGCATACATTTTTACCAGTGAACAAGGCAGGGAGTGGGAAACCCCACCACATGCTGCACTTCCCAGGAAAGGAAACCAATATAACAAGTCCTCTCATCAAAGAGAAAACCAGTATATCTGGCTGCCTAGCCAGGCATCTTAACTACTCAGCATGATACACTCGAGAGAAAGAGAGGTGAAGAGAGCCTGAGTACATTTGGTCAGAGACACAGACTCACTGATGGCAGGTTCCCACCGACAGGCGCAGGACGGATTCTCCTCCTGCTATGCTAAGCCCAGCGCTCCCCAATTTGCCATGACGCCTCCACAGAGTTAGGGTTAGGCAGTAACTATTTGTTTACTGACCAGTTGGCTACTGCCAAACACGGCATCAGTGACAAGAGTCCCAGCTGCCTCACCTCCGCAAGGGAAGTCCGCTTGCAGCACCGAGAGCATCAACTGGAGCCTGTTTTACTCAGCCATAAAATTCCATAAAGTCATTGGACCTGCTTCAAAATTGCTATTGCTCTTTCAAGTTTGACTTAAGCAGATCCATAGGTTTAAAATGTACGAGGCAAGGACTGAAAGAGTCCATACACTTTATTGCCAGGAGAAACTAGATCGGAACTGAAAATGTCAGTAAGTTTAAAAGAAAATGCATCCTCTTGATGTTTTCTACAAATCAAATAAATCAGTCATACAACTGTACTCATCCTTAGCTATTCAATGAACTGTGAAAACCAGTATTCTCAGTGGTGATTATCACCAAGATTGTCAGGTGTGTGAAACCCAGTGGAGCTCTGCAGAAATACTGCACATCAATCTGTTATTGTGAATTACAAAAGGAAAAAATACATGCATCCCAACTGAACAATTCCCTGAGTTCCTTTAGTTTAACACCTTAATACATGCTATATAAACAAACAAATTCTGCACAGATTCCATTAATTTTAATGCAACAGTGAAATAATTTCTGAGGTGTGCTTATAGGGTGCTTGTAAGAAGTTTCTGCCGAGCATTACATTACGCACTAGCAGCCTATTTCCCACCATAGACAGACTCACCCTAACAACCTGACAAATACTGCTGCATACTTTTAAAACTCTCTGGTGAAGCTGTAAGTAGAGGCTAAAATTTAACCTGTGTAGCTTGAAGGGTTGGTGTACCAAGTTCTGTCTACTAGGGAGCTCTAACAGAGCTACAGTAGCTTTTGAGTTAGCCTTAGAGAAACCCAGGGATATAGAACAAGACATGAGGAATTTGAGTTCTTTTAACTGGGCATCGAACAGCAGAAGTGCTGACCGAATTCACTCAGAGATGTAAGAAACTTATCCAGCTACCTCAGAAGTGGCTTTATACTTCAACTATTTGGCTATTCAAATGCCTTAGAAGAGTTAGCAGCACTGTCACCTTAGCAAACACGCAAAGTCCCAAAGCTGTGTCCCAAAGCGTAGGAAGTCTTTATCAGCATGTCTGCTGTTAAGTCGTTCCAATGAAATACATCATTGCACATTCTCTGCTTTTCAAAGACACAGGTGAAGATACACTCTGCACTAGGCCCTACATGAATTCAGTTTACCCACAGAAAAGATTAGAACTCCAATTTGTCATCAAACTATTAACTTATTGGAACAAGGTAGCTGTCGTGATATATTTTAAACCAAGATTATGCAGTTTACTGCTTATTTTACTGCTTCATTCCTCATCCTAAAAAAGCCATTGGATTAAGGATCCATGTCCTGGTTTGAGCCCAGACCATGACAATTCATCATTCTGAAACATAAGCAATAAGAAACATTTCCCCAGTATCTCTGAAAGTAAGGACTTTCAGATTTTTATATGAAAGCAACACACTTCAACAGCTCTAAACATCAGCAGCAGTTTTAAAATAACTCTGTTGGTGATAATTTTTTCCACAGCCTGAAATGATTTTAACAAACATTTTGAAGCAATAACAGACTGTTTGCATTTATATGTGATGGACCAAGACCAGGGAAGAAGCACAAACATTCTAGTAATATTTTCCTCTCCAAAGACACCTGTATATGCTATCCCATATATGAAAACTATTTCCTTATAAAGCCAGTTGCCATAGTTAATGACTAGCCCAGGCAGGCTTTGCCCAGTACTAGTACCCAGCAGAATCAAACTTCACAAAGCTGAGGAAAATCTGAGCCCCACTAACAAGAGCAGGGAGAAGATGGGGGGTGAAAATCCACCTGAAAAAAATAACTGGGATAGTAGAACACCAAGTTTTTGTTCACAGACAACACTGAGTGGAAGAAATGAAAAAAAAAATAGCAGAAAAAATTCTAACTCCTTATTTGTTCTTGAGAAAAGCTATGTGAGTGCTGGATTGCAGGCGTATGCGTACATAGCCACACAAAAGAGCTCCAACCTGCCCTTCCCAGACAGGCAAATTACTGAGCAGCAAAGATTTATGCAGGTATCTCTGAAGGAAAGAAAACGGAATTATGCAGGGTCACAAAAGAAAAGAAACAGAAAAACAAACAAACAAACAAAGGAAAGCTCTTTTCGATGTAGATTGATTGTATCCTCATTCAGGAAATCACTTTACATTTCTTGGGGGAAGGAAAAAACACCCCCAAACCATTCTCTTTGCATCCTCACCCCTTCCCACACACTATCTTCCCCGTAGGAAGGAAGAAAACTAGGAAGAGCATAGTTTGCCCCACTGTTTTGCAATGTTGGTAAGTAGCTGATGGTCTTGCTTCTCCTCTACATGACAATTTAGAAGCAAGTGAATGAAATAAGACATCTGAAGAGATTTTTCACATGGTATGAAATTTTATGAATGAGAGCAGTACCAAAAAACCCAGGTTAATTTAGTTTATTATTCTATTGCAGGATGTGTCACAATACTTGAAACTTATTAGCATTAGCCAGTTGACTCAGAATGGTATTATTTGCAGCACTTAAATCTTTTCTGAGAAAGGAAATTTGAGAACATGAAGCCTACAGATTTAAGTCAGACAGAAAAGAGTTGTCTGAAGGGAAGAAAACCCCAAATTATGGTTTCACTAACAAGACATAACAAAGTTAGGCTACTAAGTCTTTTGTCTGCCAAAATTTTTATTCAAAAAGCCCTTCAGCTACTGCTTCACCAAATTAACTCTTTGAGATATATGTGCACAATTATATTTTTTTCAAACTTGCTAAAGATTTAACGTAAGCTGTAATACATCCAAGTATTTATGTAGATGGCAGAAGATTCTAAATTACTTGTTACATTTTTGGAAATGAAGGACCATCTATCCATCTAGGGTCCCTCTCTTCCTTTTTTTGGGATGCATTATTTGAGATTTGCTAGGAGTCAGCTGCTTTTCCCTTTGCAGTGCCTACCAATAACCCTTCTACTCACAGGGCTCCTGTAAGAGTTTCACGGGATTGCAAATCAGTTCCTTTTCCTGACCTACACATAACACAGGCTCTTGTGGGAAAAGGGTGAGTGATCCTTACGTGTCTTTTCAGTAGCTCTGTGCTGCTTTTTTACGAACTCTTCTCTCCTTGCTGTTCTTTCTGTGCTTTGTTTAGCCTCACCACTCCAGTCTGCTCGCATCATCCATTACAACTTTACATTGTCCCCTCAACTTCTGTCTGTATCTCCCCTCATGGAGGGCAGATTATCCAGTCTCATGCTCATCTTCATGTCCACTAGCTAAATAATCAGCTTCTCCTTCTCTTCACATCTATTTCTAAGTGATTAAGTACTAATTTAAAAAGGAATTATGTACACCTTACTACAGGCAAAATATCTTAGTCTTATTTTGCATAAGCCTCCCACTTAACTGTTATCCAGCATATTCTGCTTAACCTTGATTAGGACTGCAGGCAGAAGTAGTGTCTTTGTTCTTTCTAATGCAGCACACACCCACTGCACCTCGGAAAACTGTTTCAGCTCTACTTGACAAGCTGAAAATGACTTGTCACCTTTTCTAATCTGCTTGGAGTTTTTTGTACCACATCTAAAGACTTAATTCCAGAGAGTAATCTAAATTAATACAGAAAAAAAAAGCTAAAGAAAGTTGGTACACATTTTTAGTGAGGCTTTGCTCCCAAAGAACAGAAATACTTACTGTACACACAAACTACTATTGATTTGGGGTACAAACACTTCCCACGCACTCTACCTAGGTTCTTTTCGGGTAGAAAATTTGGAGCTGTAAGACTGCCTGTCATTTCAGGATTTCAGAATTATGTTAAGTCATGACAGGCTGCTTTAAAAAAAAAAGGTAAGCTTGATAGCTTGATGACTGCATAACATCATAACCTTCCTGTTTCAATGCTGCAGCAGGACAAGATGATCCAGTTTGAGACTAAAGGCAAGGGACAACCTCTCCTACCCAGGGGACAAACTGGAAGCAGTGGTGAAAAGCTTCAATCAGTATAGCCACAATATAGGTAATTTCTTCAGAGCACTCGCCTCTTACTTCAGTGATCCATCTGATTATTTGCCTGTAAGAGAAGAAGCACTGTTAAAGCTTTCCTCTTCCTACAGAGGTACAACATGACATTCAGTTGTTCTTCTCCTCCTTCTGTAACATTTAAGATAGCAGTTCCTACTGTATGCTGTGAAAGATGACTGGCATTCACTTGGACTCAGAACAAGAGAAACCAGACCTTAATTTTCTTTTCTAGGACAGCCCTCCTCCATCTGCAGATACAAGAGTTCGCTTCTTACAGGGATGCCACATTTAAAAGCTATTCCTCCTACGGTATCATTGAAGACTTGCCAGGGAAAGAAAAGTCTCATCCTTTCATTCTCATCACCTCCCCACAAACAACCAAAGCATAAAACACAACAGGCTATATATTAGGACCCCACATTTAAATACTGCTGCTTAAACAAGATTTATATAGAGCTGCAACATAAATTTTGGTTGAAAACATTTTTTAGGAAGGTGCTATCCCTACAAATACTATTCATCTATAATGACTCCTATGCATCTTTACCCATTTGCTCCTTCGGTCCCACATTTAAAATGTAGTAAGTGTTTTAAAATTAATTCTAGCTTCATAGCATTATTTCTTGCTCATGTTTTATTGAAATTGTCCAATTAAAAAAAAAGCATTCAACTGAATAACTTTTTGTCAAAACCAAAAGTTATGGGGTAAGTGTATTCATTTCGACAATTACTTTAACTGAAAATGTCAGACATTTTATTAATTACTGGAATACTTATACATGACTATGAGAGGTTTTATTTCTTTTCAGTCTTGTATTACAGAAACAGAGCCCCAGAGAGACTTTACCTAGTTGCTTGGCGTGTCCATACTATGGATACTGAATGTTCATCTCAAGTTTTTTGTTGCTAAATTTAACCAAAAAGAGTTAAAAGTTCAAGTATCAATGTTCCTGGTTCTCAGCAAGTTAGAATAGTCCTGTTCTTCCTATTTCATCCCTTTAGACACCATGTCTCTCCCAACCTTTGCTCATCATACTGAAATGCTAATATTCGTCCAATTGTCTTTACATAAGGTACAGAAATTTTAGTTTGCCTATCCCTGGTGAAAAAAGCAGATGTCAACAAATGCTTTCACAAAGATCCTAATCAACTGCACAACTAAACACTTCTTGCTTTTATGTCCCATTCTCCTACATACATACACTTTTCCACCATCTCATAGCAATGAAATGTTCAACACCTCTTGCATTGAAAACCTTCACATATCATGCTTACTCCATTCTCATCTGGTTTCTGTTCCTCTATTTTTGATAGGCCATTTGATTGTTCTTTCCTACATTAGCTGCTTCTTATTTGCCTTATTACATTTTACACTGATTGCAGTCCGTGTTCCCAATTCATCAAGATCACACTCTATTTAAACAGATTCCTCCAGAGTATTCACAATGCTCCTCAATCTGCCCCAGAACAGATGTGTTCTGGTTTAGAAACTGAAACATCCAAACACCAATTTTTTTCCTTAAGGCCTATAAGCCTTCTTCTTTTTGACAAATATATAGAAAACAATGTGTTGGACCCCAGGAGGTATTTTTAAGTAGCAGGAATAAAAGAAGTACAATAGCTTTGCAGATAGCACTGTGGACTACTCGGACAACAGGAAATAATAGAGTGCCCTTTTTGTATTCCAGGTGCTCTCACCCTAAACCCACTGCTTAAGCGTAAGATCTGCTACCACCATCTTACCCACACAGGGACACTGACCCTATTCATGCTCACATAGCTACAATAAGAAGTGGAGAGAAAATAAGATTACTCTATATCAGAATCAACAATGTCATAATACAGACTTTTTCATGATCATGAACTTTTACGTTTTTAACCTTTTTATTTTTAAGTGTCAAGATAGAATTATGGCATGCATAAATTTATTCTCATGTGAACACAAGGTTTCTCATTATCAGGGTCTAGTGTGCCAGGATCATTTCCTGCAACACGTGTGTTACACTCACCTCCTTCTCAAAGTTACTTCCTCTCCAAGGAGCGTATGCCACTTAACCACTCCATATATTGCATTAACTTTAACTCAGATTTTGTGTAGGTGTAAGATGCAAACACAAATTTCATACATGGAGAAACAGAAGAAGGTTAAAGAAATCTTGATTTTAAGCATACAAAATACACAAACAGAACAAAAGAGTGGGACCATAGAACCTGGATGTTGTGCTCAGGAGACCATTTCACACACAGAACAAACTCCACAGAAAGCACCATTTGTCAGAATTTACTACATTTTAAATGAACAGGAGTTGCAACTAGAAATAATAATAATAAAAAAAAGATAATACGGAAATAGGCAAGATTAGCAATTAAAAACTCAAAGAAAATGAAGGAATCTCCTAGAAAACCTTCAGAAACAGACAAATGATTCAGAGGGAAGTAAGAAATCAAGAAAGGGAACATGAGACAGCAGGGTATTTCAGGGACAACTAGAATAAAGTGTCAAAGGTTTAGCTTTTGGATGCATGCTATATAGCAGCAGCTGCAGTTTACAATTCAAATTAATGCAAAACAGACACATAACCTGGCTGCAAGGAAAGGCAGGTGAAGGTATTTTAAATAGCAAACATTCTTCTATTTAAAAAGTCAGCATGTGCATTTCAGGCAACGTCTGTCTTCCTTCACTTTTAATCACTCTACCCTGGCTATTCCACAAGATGCCCCCAACCTTCCCCTACTGTCTGGCAGCTTTGAGAAAATCATTGCTTAAACTGAGCCAAAAAGATAATTAAAAGCAGTTCAAACTGAGACTTCACTCTCTGTTCACTTGATGAGTAAATGTCTCTTACAGTTTTAAGCTATTAAAGCTCAGAGGAGTTTTATTTAAAAGACGTTTCTGAGATCCTACATTTAATGGAAAACCAAATCCACCAGAATAACTGATTTGGGAGAGGTAATCAGCCTAAACTACTTAACATGAGTTTTATTATCAGCAACATCCAACTATGAATTCAAAACCCTGTAATGCTTTGCTGATTCTGGCGGGAACATACTATGGTCTTCTGTCTTGCTTTCTAAAATTAAACTCTTTTTCCTCTGGTAATTTCACACCCATCTGTGCTCATTTTTATCTATGTGTGAAGTACCATACCCTGTCCTGCATGCTTCAAGTCCCTGAAGACTTCTTTGCTCTTCAGTCTATGACTTCAAGAATTCAGTCCTATGATATAAGCTTGATTCCCTCCTCAACAGCCTTCTCAAGCAGAAACATCTCCTTGTAGCAGGTGGTCTGACCTACTCCAGAAGTTTTTTGGGGGAAAGCGTAACAGAAAATACTTAATAAAACTTAAGAACAAACTATATGCGATTGACACCTTGTCACATACCATTAACCAGTGACATCAGGAAAACAGTCTCAAAAGAGTTGGATTTATTTATAAAAATCTAAGCCGTTTTCAGAGCACTACTGTCTTCATTCAGTACAACGGAAATATTTTAACGGACTGGTAATTGTATTAGTTCCTAAATCTGATTGAGTTGGGATGTTCTGCCTCCACGAACTGGCACAAAGTAGTGGGGACACAGATTCAGAAGAGATTAAGTCAATACTTCCTATAGGATTGAACAAATTAGTTTCAAGCTTAAAGAGGAATGGAGGGGAAAAGAGGCAGAATGCATTGTACTTAAAATTGTTGTCCCTGAACATCCTCTAAGTCTCAGTGCCACTTTTATTGAAATTCACAGCAGAAATCATCAGACACACAGAAAAGGAAACAGAAATACATCTCCAACTTCTATACACTGCAGGGTTCAAAAAAGAATCCTTCTAGAGATAGAGACCCGGATTCATCTTGAGTAACCTGATGAGAACCTGAGAAGTATGTCATTGCCCTAGACTCACTTTCTACATAAAAGGAACCACGGGAAGAAATTCCAGACCAAACAGGTAGAATATCCAAAGACACTCGTGTTTCTTGCCACTCACTGTAAGACACAAAGTGCATGGCTTAAGAAGCTGGAAAGTATTGAAAATAAGTTAAGATGCTTCACAGTTGACTACAGTTTCAAAAAAGAAACAGGGTTCAGAAAAGTTTAATTAGAAAAAACAAGGTAAAAAATTGGGCTATCACTACCATTTCCTCCACTGCCAGTAATTTTAGGACTATTTTGTTAGTATCAATTACATTTTGTGGTGGTTTAAAAATCTCGGTTCCTATAAACAGGTAGAGAAAAATGAAATGATTAGGTTTCACAGAAAAACACAGCTACTGACAGAATATTAAGGTAGTTTGTTCTCCCAATATTCATCATCCACAGAAGGATTTTCTTCTAGACAACAGTTTGGCAAAAAGTTGTTGAAGAGCAAGAAAGAAGTAAGCAGAAAGAAGTAACCTAGGACACAATTGCAGTAAGTCTCGGGTAGCTGTTCAAACTTGAGTTTGATTTTAAAAAGTTATCAGCCTTTAGTTCATTAAGTCAACTTTTTCAAAAGAGAGGTTGCCAAGATTTTCCCAGTGTTTGTGCAAAAATTCAAGTCCCGACAATCCAAGAATAGAATTATACTAAAATGCCTACATTAAAAAGCAAATATTTAAATTCTAATAAGCTGCATGCAGTACTAAGAGTTTTTTCCTATGAATAGTATTTCTTAGGAAAGAAACACATGTACCACAAAAAACTATGAGAGGATAATGGTTTTTTCTTTTGATGATGCTTAGAATTCTGCTAAACAGCTGGAAATTCTTAATCTTCTTGTAACAACTAGTTTTAGAAGAAAAAGAAACAACCCAGCAAATCCAAGATTTATTACCCTTTTTTACAGTCTTACTACATCATACCACTTCAGAGAAAGGAAATACAAACACCACACTTACTTATGCCAATGAAAAAAATATTGCTGACAATAACAGCTTCAGACAGTAAAAATAAAATCACCCCAGTGAACATGACAGTTTGACAATACACACTGTAAAATCTTCAAACTATTGAGCTCATCTTGTTCAGTGAAAGTCATGAAATACCTTAACAGGAAGGGGGAGCAGAACACAGAAAGTTTAGGTTGACTACTATTTGAAAGCATCACAAAAAGATTTCAGCTGCTGACAGAGAACCTATCTGGTCCTGAGGACTGCATGTTAGTGAACAGTGGAAACTTCAATGATCAACAGTAGTCTCACACCTCTCTCCATAAAATAGTCGTGCAGCATCAGAGAAATCTGAAAGCACTTTTCCAAGTCCTCTTTCACCAAACAAATAAAGGAAAAAAAAAAAAAAAAAAAACAAACACACTCAAAACTCACCACCACCAAGACCATACAGTTGGGGATGTTTCCATTTGCTCTTCCTCCCCCTTCCCTCATTAGTCAGCAATACACAAATCAGAACTTAACTGGATGAGAAGCTCTTCTTAGTTATATTGTACATTTAAAGCAATGAAGTAAAGTCAAGATGTAGAGGAAAAGGACACTGATTCTAGTAACTGATAGTTCTGAATGACCACACGATCTCATTCCCACTGAGGCACCCTTCCTCACACGTACAAAATATGATACTCCAGCTTTGAGGAGCTGGAAATTACTCCTCCTTAAAAAAGGCTTCTGACCGTGAATAAATTCTCTCCTGAGTAGCTGTATATCCTTATAAGACAGTAAGATCAACTTACATGATATTTAAAGCATACTTACGCAGATACGCAAGTTATCAGTCTTATTCAATTAATAACAGCTTTTCTTTTGCACAGCATGACAACCAATCTAAAGGTCACAGAAGATGGCACCTTCTCTTCTCAACTTTCAGTCAGCCTACAGTTCCTAAGGGATGCCAGTTAGCAACCCTGGAAACTTCTATTGTGAGACAGCTTTCAGAGACAGAGCAACACAGTTGTCAGTCTCAGCTTAACAGGAACTGACCCTAGACAAATGAATGAACACACTGATTTCAATCAGGAATGAGCTTCTGTTCACTCCTTTACAGAAGACTTTATTTGAGTAACAATTAAAATTGTTAGTCAATGTCATAACATGACATCAAAACAGCCTACCCAGAGTCACGAGGGTTCAAGGACCTATCACAGTTCTTCTCTAACACCAGAATAATATCCCTTGCCTGCAAACTGTCTACCCTAGCACATATTTGAAAGATTTTGATGCTGTTCTTACTAGTCTAATTTGTAATGGAAGTCCACTTCTCTCAGTAGGAATCACAAGAATTTTCCAAGACCCTCAGATCCCATCACCATCTGCTGAGAAAGACTGAAAAATAAAAAAAATAAAAATAAAAAATATTAGTGACTGAAAATTGTCTGTCATGTCTTCAAGAAGGGGTCTTTTTCCCAGTCTTGAGAAAAAATCATCATCCTTTAAATCCTTCCCCAAAATCAGTTTCAATATACCAAAGCCAGAAGAGACACATCTTCCAGAGGAAAAAAAAAAAAAGTTTTTGATTAAATATACTGCAGGCAGAAAGGAGGGAAAGTGAGGTGTATTAAAAGCTGGAGATACGCTCTTTGTTCTTGGAGAGTGTCTCACAGCTACGTAACATCGTGGTCTGTTAGCATCTACCAAATAGGGCCCTAAACTTCCTGTCTAAAATTAAGCAGCACCAGTATTTTCTGAGGGGTATGGCCATCTAACATTCACATTAGAAGCTCTTTAGGAAAGAACAGCTTGTGCAGTGTAAGCATAATGGGTTTCAGGTCCCCAGGTGCAATATTAGAGCAGGACCTCAAAAAAATAATCACAAGTTACCCTAGCTGTTGCTTCCCCATTAAAATGCTTCTGTGATCTGCAGAAGCCACCTTACTCAGTGTTTGCTCCGAATTAGTCAGTATCTGACAGCTACGTCTCACAGAGAATTCACCATGGATCTCTTTTCAATCAACACCACCCCATGTGCCTGCAGCTGGCAGGGAGCTCCAAAGCCTTCATCAAAAGAGAGAAGTTAAAGTTACTGCACTCGAGAGAGGTCATACAGAAGACAAAATAGCACTTATTAGCACTTTTCAAAGTAGGAATAATTTTAAGTTGCATGCATCTCAAATGGATTGTAACTACAACGGAAGAACAAATGAAAAGAACATGCACAACCAGTCACCCTTAAAATTAAATGCGCCTTCTATATTAAGAATGGAACTGATTACAAATGCTGATATGAATCAAAATTACAGAGCACACACAAAACAAGTCACTGCACATAAATTTTATTTTGTTTAACATTCATTTTGTCTAGATTGTTGTATAACATATGCTACACAAATGCTAAAGTAGAGAATGCCTTTTCATGAATGATACCTACTTGGCTTTATGAAGGCTTTTCTGTACCAAGGACAATCCGGGTCTAGAGCAAGACATTTGAGATCTTTAATCCATCCTACAAAAGGGTAGATTTGGCCAAGAATTTACTGTAGAATACAGATGTTATTACCAAATGTTTTCCACTTGTTAAGAGCGAAACAATAAAAAAGTACATGCTCAGTTTAGGTGTAGGTGCAAAAAGTTGCTTTCTTTTTCTTGAGAGAGTACTATCTTCAAACAGTAGTATTAATTCCTTGTTAAAAACTAAAGATATTAGGTACCTTCACAGGAAGAATCCACAGGAAAGGGAGTTTGTATCATAAGATACCCTCCTTTAGAGTGGGGTTCCAATAAACAACAAAAACATATTCCACCCAATGAAGAAGAATCAAGCTCTCTAGCACTGTGATGTTCCCTATCCTTGCAGCCACAATTTTTTAAAGCTATATTAATCGCTTAAAGCAAGATTATTGAGGGACACACTCCCATTCCACCCTACGCCTCTCACACACATTGCTGTAAGATATATCTTTAAGTAACAGTAGCTGTATTTCATATTGGTAAAGGTAATTTTAAATGAAATAAAATATTAAAAAAAATAATCAGATAGTGACTTCTATTCTGGTATCTCTGCCACTGACCACTTAGCTGTCTGAAGTCAAATCCACAGCATAATGCATAAACTGAAAAATAATCTGCATGATTGCATCTAGTTAAGCTAAACAAACCACCTGTTCAAATAAGTAGGTCTCATTATAAACCAGATGTTTGTTCTTCCAAAAGCAAATGAAGGACTTAGAGGGTGATAAAGCACTTCTGTCCAAACTTTAGCCTTTGTCTAAACATGCAAATTGTAAATACCTTCTACAAACACACACACCATAACACTTTTAAAAATTGCACTGTTTCACAACTTTACTGTTATATGTGAACATCATTAGTATTCTCCCATTTTAGTCTTCGGTGGTGTTCTAGAAGTGCATCAGTACACAGAAACCAGAGAACTGAGCTTGTAACACAGCAACCAGGCTCCATCTCCACAGGCAGCCTTGTACCCTTGATGTTTGCACTGTGTCCACGCACTGCCTTTTACAAAACCATATTTTAACGCACATCAAACTAAAAATGATCCCTTCTGTTAAGGGAAGGTTAAAAACCAAACTGAAATGGTGCAGCTACAGTAAAGCAAGACATATTTTAGCTATGAGAAAGTGTTCCTTCTCTGCACAAGTACCTGAGAATATTTAGGGTCAAAACTAACAATGTATTTTTATGCACTTAAACAACCTTTTAATCTAAAAAAAAAAAAAAAAAAAAAAAAAGATTAATACTCACAGTAAGTGCATGCCCTGATGATCCGAATTCCTACAGACAGGCATTAAACATATTCATTCTATTTTTATTTTCCTTACACAGAAAAGCTGGCAAGGAGAACACTTCAAGACCTCCCTCTGGATAGGTTTTAAATTTGGCCTGAGCTCATAAGACTGTTAAACACTTCTGAGAGTTCCATCATCTTCTTCAAATCCATCAGTATCTTACAGGGAAGTGATTCGCTCTCTTCCTCCAGAGTACAAATGCATCAGTTTCTTGTACCAATAGAAAAAAAATAAGTATATCCATAAAAATACACATACAGTATTCTAGACATAGATGGAACTTATTCTGCTTTGAGAAATCATTAATAATTGATCTAAGAGAGTATGCTAAACACAGGCCACCAATGTGCTATACGATCAGTTGTATGTTGTGCCCCTTTTTGCGCAAATTAAATTATATTCTAAAATTTCAGAAACATTGCAGTCAAAATATAGATTCTGACATGAGTTACACCGACATGAGTTACAAGAAAATGAAAATAAACCACTAGGCACCCTGTTTCTAACAAGGAGAAATACATTTTAACAAAACTAAATTAAATGTATGAAATCCAAATTAAACACCTACTCAATACTAGAAATTGTAACTTTCCTCAGGTACTGACTGTTCAAGCACTACCTGTCTCATTAAGACAAGCTCTTTACATTGCCATCAAATTTTAAATTCCTTTTAACTAAGTATAATATTTATGTTTTTAGAGATACAAATCAAAACATCACAACCAACCAGGCTGTTAGAGAGAGAGCATCTAAGCTCAGTTCCTCAATGTGTAGTGTCAGTATGGGACAATCACCTGACTCAGATGTCCAGTTAAGACTCTGACTCCTACTACTCTCTTTTGATTAGCCCGAGGCATCTAATGATAGTACCCAACAACAGTATGCATACCTCATCACCCATCTGCATTAACAATATACGGGACTCATGTCAATTTTTGCCATGCATGGGCAATTCCAGTTTTGGCCTCAAGATAACTCACAAGAGATGACTGTACAAAATAGCCTTCCTCCAAGTTACATTCCCAAAAAATAATCCTAGGAGACCTTTATTCTCTTATCCTTACAGTAAATTACTTTTTCTTGGCTCCGAGCTCTAAGATTTTATTGCTTTTTAAGTTAGCGATGAAAGATTTAATCACAGATTTGTTAGATTTAACCACTGAACACAGGCTTTTCCAGAATTTTCCAAGCTCCAACAGGAGTCACAGTAGACGTTCCCAACTCTAAACACTACTGGAAAAATTTTGGATTTGCCATGGATTTCCTCCCAGTAATCATTCACAGCTTGAGTTTAGCAATAAAGAAATCCACCACCATGCCCCCAACGCCATCTGGGAGATCAGGCTTTTGGCAGAGAAAAATGGAGCGGCAATTGCCTAGCAGCATAGGAAATCAATGACTTCCCCACACAGGGGAGAGGAACAGGCTGCTCCTGCTGAGCACGGGATCATTCATTTCCCTTTCTGCCAGCAAAGCTGCTTTGTACGTGCAGTGAGCAAAGTCTCCGTTACACTGGTACGACACGCACACCTTCCCCCAAATCCTGCCCTTACCAGTAGGGTTAGGCAGCCAGCTATGCAATTTCAGCTGAACATCCAGCAAGGGAAGGACTGATGACATGCAGAGACACCAGTCTCCTGGGAGAGCCTTTAGGCACAAGGATTTCAGGCTATGAGGTAGGTAACAAATGCCCCAGCACACCACTGATTTAAGCTCACTTCAAATCCCATGGCTTGACAAAGGATTCAGCTGAATGTTGACAACATCAGGGTCAGGAAAACCTACTCTTCCTAGTACTATTTCCTTGCAGTAATTAGAGCTCTGAAACAGGTGTAAAGGTATTTTTTTTGTTGTTTTAAGTACAGCCATTAGAGGGGAGTTTGGAATACATGTTAAAAGTGAGCATGTTACCCAGGAGACAACAGGCCACATTGCCATCCTTCCAGGCTGCACTTCTTGATAGCTAAACCACAAGTTTATTTACATGTATAATACAAAACAGATATGCATCCTTTTTTACTGAGAGGGTTTACAGGAACTGGAATAGTCACTCAAGATCTTTTGTCAAGGTCACAGCAGACAGCACCACTGTTCTCCGCAGCTTTTAAATCCCAACTCCTTCCTCAAATTTACTAGCCTTAGTGCTCCCTGGAGCATAAGGCGAGGTAAGAAGGACAGGAGTTGAGAGTTTCCCCAGATACACACTTTACCTCTGCCACAGGCAGAAAGAATTTCACATCCACATTTTTGCTCCAGGTCAAAGTTCCCAATGAAGTCACAGTAATGGCATCATTACAGGCATGTATGCAGTCATCAAGAACTGAACTACTGTCTGTAACTGATGTCAGAGGTTATCGATACAAAACCGCGGATAGAAGGGACTTCTGGTCAAGCCAGTCTTGGCTCTGATTTGAACCAGTGCTCTGAATATGCAGCTTCTCCAACCACCAGCCCTCTCTGAGATCAGAGGGTATTGCTGTAGCTGCTTCCAGAGCTACGCTTGCATATTAATCCCAGTAAATGCAGACATGTTAGGATCACCACTGGTTCTAGCTGACTATTTACCTGTACCAAGCATATTTTGCAGCATCTCCTGATAGCTACACTGTTAGTTGTATGTCTGCAAATTATTGAGCCTAGAATCTGTAAAATACAGCTATATTACAGCAGAAATATCTTGGTCTTTAGCAGCTTCTAGCTTCTCAGGGAGACTCCTCATCTTTCTACCCAAATTTTATACCTCTATCATTTCTTCAGTCTAATAGGTTACATTTGTAAATGCAAGTATCTCCCTTATTTCTCTAGAGTCACCATTGCTCTAAATCAATTCAGGTCATGCTGAAATTAGTCTTGCCCTTCACCAGGTTAACAGCTTCTCCAGTTTTGCTATAATTAATACATGTCCGTAGATAAATTACAAATAAAGTGAAAGACAAAAAAGAAGTAGGATTACTCTGTAATATTTTTATTGCCCCTCCATCCCCAAGTTCAATAAGAAGCCTCTCAAAATCTCACTCTACCCCAATTTAATAAGTCAGCAAAAAAGAGACACCACTTGAAGGTTATTTCTTCTATGAAATACATGTAACCTACAAGAGACTCCTCAATAAGTGTGGTCACCAATCACAACCCCACCTGTTTTCCTGCAAAAGGAAAAAAGCTCACTCATTTTCTAAGCTTGCACCTTCTTCATAGTCCATTCTAGCTGCAGTAAGACTCATCCCTTGGTCACTCTGGACAGCAGTGGCCTGCATTTATCATGGTGGAACGTGTCCTCACGGTTTGTTCTTACAGTTTATGGAAAGGCAAGTACAATGACTCATAAAACTGCTGCAAGAAAGAGCTGAAACAAATTAACAGAATGAGCTTCTTTAAAATTACATCCTTCATCCTACATTTCCAGCATGCAGAGCCAAAACCACATCACACTTTCAACTGACAGATTTAGACCTATTATTTATCATAAATGGCAAGACCATCACTGAGGCCAAGTAATGCTTCACAATGTGTTTCTGAACTTCCCACAGATCTTAATTACACTATAAACAGTGGAAGGCCTGGTTCTATGTTCTAAAGAAAAGTTATTTTTTTACTGACATACTACTCTTTTCCTTTTGGAAAATTATATTTTCTTCATGCTGAGAATGATCATCGTGAAAATTCTTACCTGTTTTCCATCTAGTGTGTATAAGCGTTTAACCACCCCTGAATCCAGCTTGATGGCATCGGTTATATCAGTAAGAACCTGTTCAAATGAATGTGCTGTCTTCTTGTTGAGCAGAATCCGGACTGCTTTCCGTGGTTTCACTCCACTCCTGATGATAGTGACTAGTTTAGGCCTAATGAAATCCTTATTCTCTTTTGTATCTGGAGTACCTCCTTTAGCAGTGGCAAGAGACGGCACTGAACGAGATGTAGAAGTTGTCTTAACATTCACTGACCAGTTTGGGTTTACATTCTTTGTGTACTCCAGTTTCTTGAAGGGTTCTATGGAACCACATACATAACTTTCCCCTGCAGAAACAAAAATGCCAGACCAGCAAGTCAGATTGGAGGGGAGAGGGAGGGGTAAACAAACAAACAAACAGAAACAACAACCCAAAAAACCACAGAAAAATACCGAATCAAATCCTTCTCAATTTATTGTTGTTAACATTCTTGATCTAGAGTGCATAAAGTATTGATCTCTTCCCTTCTCAGATGTTACAGGCTATAAAATATCTTTTAAAGATTGTCAGCTAACCATTCAAAAAATGCTGCTACAAAAACCTTGAAAGCAGCAGTTTTCTTTTCAGAGAACACCATCTGCAGTGAGAATTGCTGTTGTCAATAAGTAGCTTTCATATCTAATCAGCTGCCCAGCCCCAGCGCATTATCACAGTAGTCCCCCAGCCTTCATGCTTAAATGGCCAGCTCCTATCAAAACAGCAGGCCCCAAACATTTCATATTATTTCCTCTGAAGTGTTATCAAAAACTATAGGTTCCAAATAACTTTCTATAAAAAGGTGGATGAAAGTGTCATAGGAGATTTGTTAACATTTGATTATTTAAAGCTTTAAGTAGCATAAATCCAGAATACATATAGGCAAGAAATCTCACTGTATTATTCTACTGACTCAATATATAATATGTGGGGAAGAAAGGAAGGCAAAGAATAGTAATTACAGAGTCCTCATGACAAATTTATGATACTTTAAAGAAGAAAAACGTATTATAGCTTGTATTTCTATTGGAACATTACCTACAATAAAATATTCTTGCAATTACCATACCCACATGATTTCTGGGGAGCTATAACATAGCCAGAAAACACCAGCATGTCTCTGTTCAGTAACACCTTAACCCAGTCCAGCTGCAGGCTGCTGCAAAAGGGGCACCTACTTGGGTGCTCCCAACCTCTCCCTTGAGCTCGACCGAGTGACTGCACTGCCAGTTGCACTAGATGAGTTGGATCCTCTTGTTGATCTGACCGAACATAACAAAGATAATGCTAATTTTGCAACAAGCTGATCCAGTTCACACTCTGGCTGCAAAAGAAAATCCCAAAGAAAACAATACTAGATCGAACAAGACCGCACCTTCTGGTGGCCTGCAGTTAAACTCCATTACAAATAATGCAAAATACTATCCTGAACAATACCACATCTGAGATGTTTTAATTCTTCTGGGTTCAGTAGTTCAGTGTATGCTAACAGCACAGAGGCCTTCATGTTAGCAGTTTAGCCCAAGGTATTAAAATAAAAAGAACAAAACTCAGTGATGTACCTCCTATGCCAAAAAGCATATAAGAACCAAGGATTTTCTTAATGATCCCTACCCTGAGGAAAGAGAACTCACAGTTCAATTATTAAAAGAAAAAGAAGTATTTAAATTTTACTTTTGGACACAAATTGTAAGGTTTTAGGGCACCCAACCCAATCCCACAGACAATACAGCACACAAGGAATGCTGGCAGATACACAGAGTTACCACAGTTAGAAATCTGGGGGGATCCACTGGGACATGAGGCCCCGGATGCAACAGAGGTTCAAGTCTGTCGGCATGATGCTCCAAAGGTGAGATACTAATACACTGTACAGTGATTATCAGAAAGGCAGTGGAACGTCTCCAAAAGAAGACAAAGAAGTCAGAGCAACATGTCAAGATGGATCACTGAGCGGAAAAAGATGTATGCAATGACAACAGAAGATCAAGCAAGCAAGAACCACAAAAAGATTTTGGGTTTGTTTGTTTTTTTTTTTTGTGTCTGTTGGTTTGTTTTTTTTTAAAACAAAAAAAAGCCTTCTAAGCAAAATAAAATACAGAGCGGAAGATGAAGTAAGACATTCCAATGCTTACAAGCCATCATGTAAATTCAAGTTAATCCGCACTTTGCAGTAACACCGAAATGTTAAGAAAAGAATTTACACGAACCTTACAAGAGACAAAGGTAAGCTCTTCCTTTTATCCATTGTACATATTAGAGAGAGATATAGATATGCTAACATCAGAACAGAAAGGCTTAGCTGCAGCAATGATCCAAGAGTGATCAAGCAGTCCATATTATCTTTTATCCATGTCCCTGTCCAATATTTTTTAGCACTAGCTACTCAATTACTTTAAGGTCAGAATGCACCCATACCACCCCATACATAAAATTAACAGGTTTTGAAAAACATTAATAGCGTTTTGTAGGGAAAAAAAATTTTAAAAATCCTACTATGGATAGGATTGCATTCAATACAATAAATACCTATTCTATAAAATGCTGCAGAAGCCCCTTTCATAAATTTTTTAAACAAATTTTTTTTCTTGTGTCCACTTGTGCTTGCTGTAAGACTTAAAATCCACCAGGAAACTTTTTTTTTTTTGGGGGGGGGGAGGGAATAAATCAGATTTTCAGGTTCAATGCTATCAGAGAAATTATTCAGCTTATTTTCATGAAATAACATATTAAAACTCACTTCTCAAAGGGTAGGTATATAAACAAATGGCTGTACACGTTATACCCAGAACATTTACATTTGGTTTATTAAGAACTCTTTTGGTTCCCCTTCTTGAAAGGATAGCATTGGACACGATTTTAAATTTCAGCTATAGTTAAAGGTCAGCTGGGTTCCTCGTAGCATTTAACAGCATGTCAGCTCTTCATTACAAAACTAGTTTTGTGTAAATGACCATGAAAAAAAGACCAATACAATCACTGAAGTTATGAAATCGTTTTAACATCAGACTTTTTTCCCCCTTTCTTCATTTTAAACAGTACTTTATTACATGACTAAAATATTTGCACCAAGATTTTTTTTCCGTTGAAGAGGCTCATATTTAGCTCCACAATAAGTAGAGTATCCAAGGCCTTCTAAGATGAAATATCTTTAGTAAGAGCTATCTTATATATGAAAACAGAAATACAGATATTTCTCCCATAATGCTGTTATTTAAGACTGTTTATACCTCAAATGAAATGCTGGGGCTTATAAACCTTCAGGGATGTTAACCAGGGACTGCAGTTCTCATTCACGGTGGTCCTAAGGGTCAGGCCTGTATGAACAAAAACTAAAAGGACAAAACTTCTATGTCCTAAAAGTATTTCATATCTGATCTTAAGATCAGTAAATCCTGTTTTATGGTGACATCCAGCAAATTTTAAGTACTGAAAGCACCAGAAACACTCAAATAAAAGCTTAAATTTCCTGAACGTGAGACTCACCCTGTCAGCACCTAGAAATTTCCAATGTCGAACCTAATCCTTTAGTGTCCGTAGTGTTTGTATGTAGAGGAAATCTCAAAGAAAAAAACAGTAAGCCTTCACCTAGATTTTCATCCTCTCTTCTTTTTCACGGTTACATTAAGGAGAGAAGACTGCAAAGAAGTTTCACAAGGGGCATGACTTACTATAGCCAAATAAATCCACCTTCTGCCTTTACTGTCGCTTCTTCACCAAAACCATCAGGTGATAACGCAATTTTCTTTTTTATTATTATTATTTTTATTTTTGGTAACCTTTGGCTACAACTGCCTCGCAGACAATAGCCTTACCCCCATGACTTGTACCTGAGGCAAGACAGAAGCTGTGATCTGTGGACAGGCAATACCAGCAGCAAGTTGGTTTTCCCAGCTCCGAAGCACCAGGAAAATATACCTCCGGTGGTAATCCCACTGAGCACCATCAACTCTTACTCTGCATCAGGCCTAAGCACAAATACAGCCCACAAACATTGGCTTTGACTAACTGGCAGCTGGAGGAAGGTAACAATCTCCAAACACCAGATTTGTTATAGAACACATGTTGAAGAAAGAATCTTTGGAGATACCGGATTAAACAAAAGCATAGAAAAGACAGCCCACTAAAGTGTCTATTTGACCACAGCTCCCCAAGAGAGGGGAGCAAGCATTTCAGAGTGCAGTCAGCTGTCACTAATGACATTTTGACTCTTGATTACACTATCAATAGCCATTAGAAAAAAAGAAGGAAAGGACACCCAGCTGTTTTGGGATATCTGACATCTAGGAAAAAAGGTATTACTAAATCTTAGAAAGTATCCCTTTCCTGACAGCCCTCCTGCCTCCTCACATCAACAGTACAAATGAAAACACACACCACTTTAACCCTTAAAAAAAAAAAATTACACAATGCTTGTTTGCCAGTTTTAAACCAGTAATCCTACAATTTAAGTTGTGCAAGTGCTCAACACTTCAGGAAATTCCATGTGGAACAATTACAATAAATCTGAGCATTGAGAAGCTAATCAGAAAGCTATTCATGCACAAGGACAGATCCCAAAACATGGTTTATGCTAAAAAAAAAAAAAAAAAAAAAAGAGAGACAAACAAAAATTTACTACCTGCAATTACACATTTGTCAAAATTCAATGCAGCTGAACCACTAGAACCATGTAACACTGAAGGATAGTTCTTACAGGTCATGACAGAATTTTATGACATGCATCATGTATTAAAAATATAAGTTAAAAAATAATATCTGTGTACAAGGTGGCTGCTAAGGAGACATTGAATCACTGCCTATAAGTACTGGAGCTTTGCTGATGCAAGTGTGGATTCCCTCTTTGGCATATTGGTATTAGCAGTTACTTTGTTCCCTTCAGATTTCCGATATTCTCACTACAAGAATGATCAAGACATTATCTCTTAAAAGGGACTATTTGCATTTCTCTTCTGTGTTAAAGGCAACTTGGCTTAAAATGGCTTCATAAAGCAGCCAGCTGGTCTTAGGTGAAAACCCTGGAGAAGGAATAAAGAACCTGTTTGAATCACACAAGCAGAGAGGGAACAACCAACCCCTCTTTGTGAGGCAGCAAGACTCAAATTATTTAAAATAGCCTTGATTCCTCATAGGAGAGTAACTGTGAGGAAAGGAAATTTAATTTATGAGCCCACCAGAGATCAAGGAACTGCAGTAATAGCACACTTTGGTGGTGAGACACACTGGTGAGGGTGCTCAGTGTGGCAGTCAGTCCTTGCAGTCCATTTCCCCAACAGATGGAGCAATAAACAGATTAAGAGAACAGGGAAGGGACTGGCACTCCCAGCCCCCCCGTGCAACAGGCACACCTACCCTTCTTCACTTCCACCCTTTGGTTTTGTACATGCAAAAAGACAGAAGAGCAATCTCTCAGGGGAAAGGACAAAGAATTCTGACTATGCCTCACCACACAGAGCAGATTGCAAAAGGAAGATGACCTGAACCAAATAAGTTACTACCTGATAGTTCCCAAATGTGTTAGTTAATAGAGCAATAACCTACTTAAACTATATTACTGCTGCCTTATGTTTCTGCAGTGTCTGAAAAAAATACAACAGTGCAAAAGGGATGGAACATCCACGGGAAATAAATCTGACCTACCCATGTTCACCTAGCAATCCGAGGCACCAGAAACTTTAAATCAGATCTCCTCAGACCTTTTAAAGGACTTCTTTCGCACATGATTCTTTCTGCTCAGCTCAGACTAAAAATTCTTTTTTTTCCTTATCAAAAGCCAAGTGAAAAAATAAAGACATACTTCCTCCCCCTTTGCCACCCCAAATTTCCAAAGTCTTGCTACAAGCAAGAGAGGCATTGTACATGCTTAAAAAAATAACTAGAAAGTACCTAGAATAAGAAACCACGGGACCTTCCAAGAAGTGAAGGAAGACAATGTGAATCGACTGGCTAATGGATGAATCTTCTCAAATTCATGAAATAAAATAACCAGATACACAGTGCCAGAACAACCCTCTACCATTTTATTCAAAAGGATTATTCAGCTGTTTGTTTATTAAACAATATAAGGATTGCAGGCATTTCTGCCACAGGATCCAGTCCAAGTTTCACTAACTTTGATAGCCCTGGATCAAGTCCATGGTAAATATCCAGTGTAAATTCAATCCTATAAACAAACGTCCACATAGATTCAGCTCTACAAACATTTAAACAAATACTTTACTATTATTATTTTGATAGCATATTACATATGCATATGAATATTTCCAGCCCATCAATTCCCAGCTGCAGAGGTAGGCATGGCTTAGAAGAAAGAGCATGAGCTCCAAAGCGCATCAGAGACCACGTCAATCAATTCCTAGTCTGGCCTGGCTGGGCTTCTCACCAGCACTGCTGGAGCAGGAGGCAGAGTCAAAAAAGAAGCATCAGTATCAGGTACGAGAGGGAAAAGCTGAGAGAAGAGGAATGAGGTGACAGTGGGAGTAGCAAGACCCACGTACAAAAAAAGTCAGGGACTCTGCCACAGCCCACCCCTTTAGCAAGGAGACACTGCCTTTTGAACCCTCCCCTGGCAGGCAGCTCCTCTGCTGCATCAAACACAAACTGCCTGCCTCTACTCAAGAGCCTTTCCACAGTCCTCATGTGACCCATCATCTCTGCCACTGCAGTGAGGTTCATATCTCCCAAGAGTTATTAGCCAGTTACAGCCATTACCAGATTTTAAACGTGGTATATCTGTGGTCTTTCAAACTGGTCATTCAATGAGGACTGCAGCTCCAAGAAAATCCCTGGGAGACATTCATTTTTCTTATTTGGATCATTCCTTAAAACTGTTTTTGCCTTTATGCCTACACAAAATGTGCACGCACGTGTACAAGTCTTTACAATAGTTTGGCAGTGCATCCAATATTGACATGTGACAATATTGTTTCCCAGTACTCTCTCAGCCTTGTGGTTTGGGGTTTTTGGTTTGTCTTTGACTGCCAGCTCTCTGCTGCAGGGTTCATCTTATGTGGTAGGTATTGTGGAAACCTAAAACAATTGATTCTGGTACATACCCAAGACTCTGAGGTAATAATATAATAAAAATTAATGAGAAAGGGATGCAGTTCTGGCTATGGATTGATTCTGTGGTCTCTGTTCCATGTAGCTGGACCCCAGGAGTAAAAACTGTAAATACTCCCCTTTGTTTCAGAGTTATTGTGCTCATTCCAATCTATTACTGTTCTTATTACACTCTTCAATGGTAATTTTGGGGGTAAGACCCATCAGTCCACCTCTGCCTTCAGCTTTAAAGACAGTACACTTTTGGAAAAAGCAAGAGGCATTTAGTCCTTTCCTGAGACTTTGTTTACAGCTAGACAATTTAGCCTTGAGAGCAACTTCATCTTTATTGTTACTACGTGCTTTGATTACATGTCATACCTATGGAATATAGTCATATCACATTTGTGAATCATTCTTTAAAGGTAACAGGGTCCTGAATATCAGGTCTGACAAAAAGAAGGTAACCTGAATCCATTGCATTCTTTCCTTCATCTAAGGTGACAGGAGAAGAGAAGTTACAGAGCGTGTGAAACTTTTCACAACAGTACATACCCCTTGTTACCAAATTCCAAAAAAATCTCACATGCCCCGAGTCTTAACATTAAAAAAAAAAAAAAAAAAAAAAAGAGAAAGAGAGAAAAGAAAAATCACCACCCTAGGGAAGTCATTAGTTTCAAATAAAGGGAAAGTGTGTCCATGCACCTCAAAATAACCTACGGCACCAGCATACAGCCATGCCAGCTCTGAACTGTATACAGGACAGAACTAAATATTACTGAAGCAAAACAGCTCCTTTACAATCTTTTTCCTTTGGGACTATCTTTCATGCAGTTCTATGTATTTAGCTCCGGGATGAAAGACAGTGGCTGCTGTCTGGTTTCCCCCAGGAGCTAGTTGCTTCCCTGTCTTCATGTACCATATGGGAATGTAAGAATACAGTAACTTCCTCACAGGCATAAAGGCAAAAAAACAACACCAAATCAAAGCCTTACACATTTACCTTACAACACCAGCACTAAAATCAATGCCAAAAAAAGAAAAAAAAAAAAAAAAAAGAAAAAATCGCCTAAATTCATAACTGTCTCATTAAATGAATTCATACAGTAAGGGAATAGTGTCACCATGAAGAAAGCAATGCTTCAAATTTCAATAGTTTGAGCATAAATGTCATTTGGCAAGAGGCAAAAATCAAGTGATTTTCCAGCTATTTAAACACAAAGCACAGCTTCAAGCTAATTAATGCTGTACCAGACCAGCCAAACTCTAATAAATTCATACAGTCAAGAGTGGACAGGGCTTACATAAAAAACATCACTGAGCTAATAATATATGAACCTGTACTCTACAGTGAAGCTTTATGAGGGAAACAGAACAAAATCGCCCACCTTGCAGTTTTATACAATTAGACAGAAGCCCCCTTTCAGGTGGAAAAAGGATGTGGCTCTCTACTTGCACACAAAGACTGACTTTTGTAAATCCCACAGTGTTAATGGCACAAGAAAATAAGACTGCCCAACTTGAACGATACACAGAAAGAGAGGATGTGTTCATTGAAGAGGTAAGGAATAAAGTTTCACAGAACTAAAAGAAATCCCAAAGCCCTTCTTTAAAATAAACTTATGCTCTGCACTGTCATTTATTTTGACTGACTGATTTATAACTGGTATTATTCTTCTCTAAGATGCCAAAATAAACCAGTCTTATAGGTTGCTGAATTTATTTCTGCATTCAGTTCTTTCTTTTTAAAAGCTGGTTCTGACTGGCCGCAAAAGACTGTGCAAATCAACATTAACATCAATGATACTTGCTTCTTGATGAGCATACCAATCAAATAAGGACAATTATTTATACCACTACTCAGTAGAAAATGCACAAACACTGCTTTTAAACAGATGTTGATTAATATTGGTCTTTCCTCCCAGAAATTGATTTTCTCCACCAATTAAATACTGTCCAGACAAATACAGTTCTAACTCTGCCCTGGAATTCACAGCACTGGTCTTAAGACCAACTTCCTTTCCATTTCACTAAACCTATGGTCCAAATCCCAAAAACTCTTGCTTACACGGACAATCCTACCACTGCAATTTTCTTTTTGAGCATCTTCGTGTTGTCTCCTACTCTCCTTTTTATGCAAGGATTATCAAAAATATCCTCTTCTCAAAACTTCTCCTTAAAAAGCTTTTCTCTGCTATGACACCTAAAGAAGACCACTCAATGGTGGCTGAACACTAGCTATGCAAAGATGTGCTCCTCTTTCAGGAACCTTATTTGACATTACCCTTTTCTTCTTCTCTCCCCATGTTAGCCTTCTTCTGATCCTCTTATTCGATCCCGATACTGCAAGTTCTCTCACCCTGTGCTAAAAATGAAAATCATAAAGAAATTACAACCTCTGTTACAACTCTAAACTGTCTCTCCAGTGGCTATAGACACATGCTTTACAGGTTTGCCCATGGTATACCGGGACCAGAGGCAGGATGGAAGCCACAATGAAAAAATTGTTCCACCTTTATTTTCTTTGAGCACCATCAAGCACCTGCATTTAAACCTTACAGACAAAAAAAAAAAAAAAAAAACCTCAGTTATGGCCATATGCTAGTGAATGCTTTCAGACCTTATACATTCTGATGTTTTATACTAGGAGCTACTGCCTACACACACAAAAAGAAACCCCCTGAAAGCCAGAAGCACTTTATGTTAGAAAAGCTACTTTAGCTATTTGTAAAACTTGTAAAAGGTATTCTTAACATCCTAGGCCTGATATTCAAATCGATTAATGCTGACAGCTTCTTTCGACAACAAATCTATCAATGAAGGAGTGATAAATTCAGTATCAATGGGCAAATTAGCAACTGGCATCTCCGATGTTTGACAGTGACCAAGGCCCGTCAGTTCTGACCAAATCACTGGTAATGCTTTATACTGAGCCTTATTTAAAAACAATGTAAGGATGCCAATAGACTGGGGAAGAGGAAAAGGGAAATGCTACAGGGGAGAAAAGTTTATAGTCTACCCCAGCTGAACTACAGCTACAACATTACTCTTAACAGGTTGCCTACATTTACGCCACTCCATGAGAGTATTTTACTTAAGGCATATTTACTTGAAGGGAAGAGTTAGAGCTCTTCACTAGGTACAGACAAACTTAAAAAAAAAAAAAAAAAATCCATCAGAACTGAATTTCACGCAGGTTTCATCAGCACCAGGGACCTTGTCAAGTTTAGCTGACTAAACTCTCATTGGCTTTTTTAAATATGTAAGTTCAAAAGAAGCAGCAGATGCGATCTTCAAGGTCTAGGACTATCAACACTAGGTTAACAGAAAGGGAAAGTTCACGCACTTTCAATAAGAGGGAAATAAGTAGCAAGGCAACAATATTTCATGGCACAATTTAAGATATTCACAATTTTAGTTATACCATCTAAGATCCTTTCTTTATCAACAAGAACAATAGCACTACCTATTTGTCAAAGACTTAACAGATTAGGCAAACAAACACTGACATACTGACTCAAACATAACTTTACACCTCCAAATCTTACTGCTGACCTTCCACTAACTGGTCCAAGGAGGAAATCTTCTTGGAGCCATCAATCGTGTAGATTGTTCTCACTCCCTGGGGCAGATTCACATTATCAGACAGAGTTCGGGTCAGATCAGCCAGGAGAGCTTCAAAGGATCTAAACCGGTCAGGGGAGATGGCATATACAATCCCTTTAAAATACCGGTCTCCATTACGATAGAAACGAACTTTCTTGGCTTTTTTCTCAGAACTCAGGGTCTGTAGAGTACGGGTTCGGTAAAAGCTGCAGTGGGCACTGTGAGTAGGGCTGGGCAAGCCATTTACCCGGGACCCTCTGCCATATCGCTGCGCTTTATCACGCTCATCAAAATGCTCCAGCTCCATATCTCTCCCAAAGGACATCTTGAAGTTCAACCTAAGGGATGCACAAGAGAAGAGAAAAAGTTTAAGAAACTTATACATTTTAAGGGAGATAACTTTAAGACTTCATGTTCTACACATGCTATTTACAGAGGACTACTTTCCAGGTTGAGAAAAACTTTTGAATGAAACAATGCTATGCTCACATGTTCATTTTACAGCTACCTCTCTTGACACACCATAAAACCTAGTTTATAAGTTAGGATTTTATACACTGTAGAAATGCCACTCACAAGACAGACTGTTAGCAATATGCGAAAAGTGTTTGTTTAAATTCAGTGAGAACTCTGAAAATTAGGTGACAAAGTTGAGCTACTGGAAAAAAAGAACGCACGCATCAACTTTCTACTTTTTCTCATGTTATATTCAGGTGCCATTTGAGTCCAGTCTACCTTCTAGACCCCTCACCCCAACTAAACTGTTCCAACTGTGATCTCAAAAGGTGCCATTTCAGAAGGGCAACTAGTTTCCAACAAATAAACAATTAAGAACTTCTCAGAGGAATAGATGGTGCAGGTTGATGATGAGAATCAAGACTACCACTGCCAGTACGTGGACTTAGTGAGTCAAGCCCACTGTTCAAAAGTCCTTGCACATTACAAGCACTGGTTTCCCTACAGCCTAAGCTTTGTAATAAATTACTTCTGTTGTCCTTGTGCAAATACTTTGCGCACTACGAACCAAGAGAAGTGCTCGAATGTCATGAAATACAAAAAAAAAAAAATGTTAGAGGAAGACAGGAAACTAAAGCAAGCAAGCTACTTCAGTGCTTTATAAAATTTGCAAGTAGTTTTATTAATATCCTAGGCCAAATATTCAAATTGATTAAGGTTGACAGCTTATTTTGCCTACAAAACTACCACTGAGGGAGTGATAAATTCAGTGTCGATGGGCAAATTAGCCATTGGCACCTCCCATGTTTGACAGTGACAAAAACCCATCAGCTCTGACCAAAATGATCCCAGTTGTTCAGTATAGTTCACATAAATGGAAGTTCATATGTTCTGAAATGAAATCAAGGAGGTAGGTACTTCCATTCTTTTTTACAACAGTACAAGACTAAACACTACAAATTGCACATTAATCTTCACAAATAAGAGAAACAAAAATATGAAAAAAAAAATAGAATGACCAAAACATCATAGGTTCAAAACACATTTCTTTTAATTTAAGAGCCACCTAGATTTGCAGTTGTCTGCAGAAGAGCAAAGCACAGTAAGTTTATTTATAGCACAGATACACAGACCTAATTTAGAAGTGGTCTCTCTCATCGATTTCCAATAAAAAGAAAAAAAAATAGCAAGCACAAGCTTTGTTTCAACCACTCATAAATTGCATGATCATTAAGAAAAAAAGATAAATATATTCAGACCAGCTGTAAAACAGTAAGAGGAAATATGGAAAGACTTACGGATGCTCCTTATCTTACAGAAGTTTGTATTAAACCAACGATTATACAGTTGGACCCTGATGCCACAAAGCTGTAGGGGATGTGCTCAGCAAGTTCTGAGAGCGGTTCATGTGCTCGACTAGAACAAGCACCTAAGGCTAACCACTGCAAATGCCAGGCCTCGGCGGAAATTATTTACCCTGCTTTGGTTACAGCTCACACCTTATTTTGTTACATTGGCACATGATCCAGTGCTAATGTATATATGCAACATTTATAGTTGTAAATACTTTAAAGGTACCTAACATATACCTATGCTGCAGTATATATGTGTGTATATATACAGAAATGACTAATCTATGTTTTCCTCCTCAGTACTCATACACAGATACATCTCACTTCAGTGAAAAGAAAGTGAACATTTGCTTTGGCATTTTACTGATACTTCTCTATGGGTTAAATACAAAACATCACTCAGTGGCCACAGCTTAGGATCCAGACTATACCACCACGACTTCCACATTAAAAATTATTTGTACTTACTTCAAATTTACTTTTAATTCCAATGAGAACCTGCTATTCAGATTTAAACAACCCCAGAACTCACAATTCAGAAACTGTATCTCAAAAGCAATGCCTGTGCCAAGAAAGATGGATTTTTCTTAGGTCTGCTGTTTCATTTGCTCAAAGCACCTCAAACACACACACACAAAAAATGGAAAAACAAGTTTACATGAACATATACTTTTTTAGAAGACTTTCAGCTTTACTAATTTTGGATGAGGGTAGGAAGAAAGGTGAATCACTGCCCTTTCTTCCCCACGCTTACACTTTAATCAATAATGGCTGTAATTCCCAATTACGCCCTTTAACACAGAAATAGAGCTCCCCTTGAACAACAGTCATGCTATTTAGAGAAAAGCCTGTTCAAACCACAAGGTCAGAGCAGACAAAGAAATCCTAAACAATTTGATCTGATCAGATGTTTCCCTCTCTGTGTGTGTATATATAAATATACACTCATATACATAGAGATATAGAAAAATAAAAGGACACACCCCTGGGAAACCACCATGCCCAACACTTCGCACCCTACGAAAGAATTATTTATGATGCAGGTGTGGGTGAGCACTTACATAAAACAATCATACATGCCGATTAAAAAATAAATAAAATACACCATGCCGCGACGCGACTGGGACCCAGCGAACATCATGCAGAGACCGAGCAGCAGACTCGGTCATTGGGGGGGTGGGGAGGAACAACGTGGATACATGCGGCAGAGGCTTCCAGGGGGAAAAAAAAAAAAAAAAAAAAAGAGGGGTTATTCTGCTGGGGTTGGGGAAACGTGTCCGAAATACAACCAGCCGGCGGGAGGTGGCATCGAGCGCTTCGAGCCACACAACGGCGACCAAACCGCGGTGCGTTCGGCGGCTCACGCGAGGGCCGGGGAAGCACCCAGCCCGCTCCCCCGGGCTGCCGGGGGCCTCACGGGTGTCCGTGCCTCCCGCTCCCCTCCCCACGCACCGGCACGGGCCGCCCGCGGGCAGCGGGGCCGCCCGGGGACAGCGCTGCGGCGCTGGGCGGAGGCCGCCGCCCCACACAATGGGCACAGGTGCACCGCGCCGCGGCGGCGCCCAACGGCCGGCGCCCCAACGGCCGCGCCTCAGGGACACCCCCCCGCCCCAACCACCACCACCACCCCCCCACACACACCCCCTGCCCTCTCCTCTCCTCCTGCACACGGTGAGAGGGGCGGCCCCGGCGCATACCTGTTCTCCGCAGCCTGGCGAGCACCTTCTCCCTCAGACCTGCCGGCGGAGGGGCGCGGAGGGACAGACGGCGGCTCGGAACGGGAAGCGGCCGAAGAGCGGCAGCTCCCCCCGCCCTCCCCCCCGCCCCCGTGGGCGACCACCCGGCTTCGGTGGCGGTAGTTGCCGCAGAAAGCGGCTCCGCGCTGCCTTTGTTACGCCTCCCCTGGCTGAAGCGCGCCGTTGGGAAGCCCGGGCTGCAGCTGCTTCGCCTTTCTTCTGCTGCTGCCGATTGCAGTGATTTGCATTAGCCCGGCCCTCATTGAAATGCGGCTCTTCACACCAGCCTCTCCCTGCCGCTCTCTCCAGAGGGCGGCGCCGCCGCCGCCGGTCTCCCCCTCTCTTTCTCCCTTTGCGACCGCCGGAGCCGCCCCCGGCAGAGCGCCCTGCCCGCGGGCTGTGAGGGGAGCCCGCTGCCCGCCTGCGCCCCGCGTCAGCCCCGGGGTGGGGGCGCGAAGGAGAGGCCGCGGGGGGACGGTGGGCTGCGCTCCCAAGTGGGCTCTCCCCCTGAGGTAATTTCTGGCCGCCCCGCGGGTCGCTGCCGGCCCGCCGCCTCCCTCCTGCCCGGTCGGGGCCTGCCAGTACACGGGGCAGGGCCGAGCCTGGCGGGGGCGGGGGGCAGCTGCCGCCCCTGCGAGGGCCCTGGCCCGGCGTCCAAATAAAAACCCAACCTCCTTTAGAAGAATTTTTACTAAATGTGTCACTTGGCATTTCCATGAGGTCCCGAGTTGCTGAGAGCCCACCCAGTCGCCAAAAGCCCCATGACGGGATTCCAGTGCTGAAGGTGGGATTGATGTGGAATTTAGGTACTAAAACTGGAGCCGGGCTTCCTCACACCGCTCGCTTAGTTACAGCTGACCTTGGAGGTGACTAACCTCCATCGATGCTATAGTTTTTATGCTTAAATTTCCCAGAAGATGTATTTGCCCGAAGGCATCTCAGGCTTCATCTGACTGACTCGCTCCTCTTATACCCGAGCCCCTCAGGTCTTGGAGCACATTTGCTAAGTCAACCTCCACACAAAAAATCAGTTGTAACTGATGCTTTCTGCTCAAAGGCTTGTTTATTCTTCATTTTAGTATTGATATCTTAGTGGTTAAAACATTCTCAAGGTGAAGGACCTGGTTTGCTTTCCTCTGTGCAACAAAGACTTCAACTCTCTTCTACTCACCAGGTAAACAGCCCACAATCCAGGGGGACGTGGAAGGGAAGAAAACACAGTCTGTCCCTTCTGTTGAAGCTGCTCCACTTTGTAGTCTGAAAGAATTAAAAATGCATTAGATCAGAGAGAAGGAATTAGTCTGTAACCTCATGGTTATGGCTCTCAGTTGGGAAGGACAAAAGATGGCTTTGTGTGCCTGTTTTATGGACCATTTATGTGTTTTATATCCATAAATCCAGAAACAGTCAGTGGAGCAGGGACTTAAGCCCAGGGTGCCCTGCTCCCAGTGATAGACCTCTAATCAGAATAGACGCTCCTGCTTAATCTGTCTGAAGGCAAATGAAGCCTTCAGTCTACAAGAAATTCTAAGAGGCTCAAAAGAAGAAGGGGAGGGAGCACTCCCTTTCTTTTCTGTTCCCCTAGAATAGTCCACAGACAGGCTCTTAGGAGACAGGACATTCCCTGAAGGAGAGAAATTAATTGATGCTGTGTCTTCATCATCTTGGAGGAGTTCTTTAATCACTAAAGTATTGCATAGAGCAGAGACAGGAGTCTTCTGCCTACACTTGTTTCCTTAGTTTTTTGAAAAAGATAGGAGAACCTAAAAACTTCAGGAAAAGCTCTGCTCAAAGGCGTAAGAGCATTAAGATACCTGAACATCAAAAAGATCAGAATTCAATTTACAACATTGTCCTCAGCACGCTCTTACCACCTAGCTTAGTTTTTGTACTTAATTCTTCCCCTGTGGTCGATGGGGTGCTGAGGCACTTTAGTAAAGATTGGTACTTTTCAGATGCAAGTTCCTAAAGATTGAGCACCTCCACGTTGAGTATTTCACCAGCTATGTTGTCTTTTAGTCTATTGTTTTTGAAATTCTCTTGATCTGTGTTTAGACATAACAATATTGGTAATATTGGTATACTTGCCAGGAGAATGGAAACTAATTTTAAAAGAATTCTGGTAATCTTGCATTTAAATTTATTTGTTAAGTCACTTTTTTTGTAGGTCAACAATCAAATAAAACATTCATGACAGTCTGAAATGATAAGAAAAAACGGCAGATCCCGAAGATTAGATGTGGAAAAGACTATCATGGTCCTGGCAAGGGATTGTTTTTTAATGTTCTTCAGTGCTGGTTTGTCCATGTCATTTTAAATATCTCAGGTAATGGGGCTTCTACTTCCCAAATGAGATATCCCTTCAAAGTTGAATTCCTCCATTTATAAGGATTTTTTTTGTTGATGATCAGGTTAATGGAAGTTTCTTATGTTTCAGCTCATTACTTTAGCTATAGTGCCCTGTGTTCACGTACATAATTTATTTCTCCCATTGGTGTTTACATCTCTCCAACATGTATTATTTATGTCTAGCCTAAGTGTGCAAACTATTTCACAGATGTTCAAGAAAGATCTTCAGTCTGAATTTTTTTTTTTAAATAAAAAGGGTCAAAAGAATACAATATAAATCAATACATGAGTATAAACCCAATTGGAAGGTATCTTTTTAAATGTGTTATTTTGTTCATTTACAGTTCTGTGTTAACATGAAGACACAACACAATACTGTACAGTCTGTTTGCCTTTGACATGTACGCTAGCTGTGCTTTTCTTTTCAAAGCACTTTAAAAGATGCTTTTCCTTTACCTTTTTCACGTGTTTGTCCACAACTTAAATGAAAACAATGTAACTCTGAATAGAAACAAAGTTTGTGTAAATTGTTTCAACGCTTTTATAGTTGCCCTGTTAAAAGAGTGTACTGTTTTGCTTATACAGAATTGTCTTTCCTCGTTGGACAGACTTTGGAATATTGTGTGTTTCCTGAGCTCTCTGTAATGCCTCTTTATAAACCACAATACAGTCACTTCTTAATCCCACTTTGGATAAAGTAAGTAACTTGGATTTTGCATCTCTTATTGTTAATCAGGTTTTTCAGATCTAACAGTATTTCAACAATGCTTTTCTAAACATTTCTAATTTTTAATCACCTTTGTCAAAAGTGTACAGAAGAATTGGATACAGTTATGTCACCACCCAACACTCCTGTATCTGAAGGCTGTACCAAATGCCTTGGAACATTGTTCTGGGAGCTTCTCTTTAGTTGGCTAACCACTGTGACCCCTAAATCCTTTTCAGAGTCACTGCTTTCCAGGACACAGTCTCCAGTCTTCTAAATGTGACCTACATTCTTTGTTCCTGCTGAATGACCTTGCATTCAGCTGTCTCAAAAAACACGTTCAAATGATCCTGGCTTACTAAAGGATGTCAATTTCCCTACAGTAAAACTGTTTTTTTCTTTGCATTATTTAGTGCTTTATGCATTTTATGTCATCTGCAAATTTTACCATTAATGCTGTTAAATATTCCTTCAGATCACTCATAAATTTATGTAGTAGCAGAGGACAGCATTTTCTAAAATGTGGGGCTCAATCCCCCAAGGCAGCGATGTCAAGGGTGTGTTTAGAGCTCATTCCACTTCATCTCAGAGAGGCACTCTGAGCTCTCAGGATGCCAAACCAGGCCAAGGGAACTGGTGTTAGCGCGGTCGCATATGCCCGGTTCAGCAAACAGCCTGTGCCAGCTCCCAGCAGGGATCTGAGCAACTGGAGCTGCACCAGCCAGCTGGGCACTGCAGAGGCGTGGGGTGGGGTGCCGGAGGCCTGGCGCCCGGCACCAGAGACACGTGGGGAAAAGCTAGCTTATGAAAAAGAACAGAACTCTGTGAATTCCTCAAGAATTACCCAAGGGATAATGATTAGCTGTTTATAGTTACTTTTGGAGATCTGTCATTTAGCTGGTTTTTAATTAATTATTATGTGTTACACTGATTTTGTGTAACGCTAGTCACTTAATTAGATTGATGTACTGCTGTATGTCTATTGCTTTACAGAAGTATATGTCAATGCAGTCACCTTTATCAATCATATTCGGCAATCTCACCCAGAAAGCTACCCAATTTGACATGCTCATGGGCACTAAGTACACAATCATTTTCTGCATTGATTACATCACATATCAGGCCTTCAGTTATTTTACCTGCTACTGATTCCATACTGAGAATTATATAAGCAAGGTCATATTTTTTATGTTGTTCAAATGTAACAGTGGTTTTACCCAGCTTTTTAATACTTCCTTAATATTCCTTGATTTCTTGAATAACGACATTAATTGCTCAGTCAGCCCAGTAATAAATTCTTTTTAGAGTTAAACCCGTGTATTAAATATTATTTGCATATTGTTTTAGGCAAAACCATAATGGCATTCATGATTGGGACGGGACTGCATTATGCAGAAATAGTCGTTGAATACTTCTGTCTGTTCTGCATTGTTATTGACAATTTCAACTGTTTGCTTCTAATAACAGACCTATGATTTTGCTAGGATTAATTTTGTTCACAATATTTTTTTTTAATTCCTCTTTGTCCTTAGTATTTCTGGCTGTAAATTTTTTCACTAATTATTTCTCATGTCTGTTGTTGATATTTCACTTGCCCAAACTTACAATAACCAGTAAATAAAAAGTTTTTTGCTATATTATCTGTCCTTCTGTATTTCTCTTCAGTAAGAATATTTTTAACAAAAGAAAATGTCCTCTCTAAATGCACAACTGGATCTTTGAATCTGGCAAAATCATTCACAGTGAAAGACTTTTTTATCTTGTTTCTTTGCTTATAACTGACTGCTTCAAGAAATTAATCCTTTTAAAAACAGGCTATAGATCAAGACTTAACTGTCTTTGCATACAGCAGATGATATGATTACATGCTGGTCATTGGATAAAACATTCTTAAAGCTATTTCTACATGTTTGTCCACTGGAAAGAGGTCCCATTGTAAAGCGAGCATGTTTTGTATTGGAAAATTATGGTATTTCACTTTTTGATTCTCCTTGAATATTCTAACAAAGTCATCAAAAGACCTGCAGCATGGTTTGTCAGAATTATGCCTCTTCATTTTTTTTTGTCTTTCAGAGATCGTTGAGATGTTTCAGATACTATTACTTCAGATATTATTAAGGGCATGTTTAAAGAGCTGTTTGTCTGATTTGGTTTGCTTGCCTGTATTGGTTAGCAAATTGAACCTAGAGCCCTGTCATTTGGGATTATCAATTAGGAATGCACTATCCGGGTGGCAGGCCAAATCCTACCGTGTGAAACAGCTCCATCCATCTCCAAATTATTCTCCATCATCATGTAGTATAGCAAGATATATATCTGAGTTAAACTGTTATTGTAATCTTTCTCTTTTCCAGGTTGCCAAGAAGCTGAATTAGAATAATTCTGAAGTGCAGGATCTCATTTTTTGCTGGTCCTTGGTTCAAACTAATTAAAATAAATTGATATTCTTTGCTGACTGCTAACCTTTGGCAGAAGCATTTTAAATAATTTAGAATATGTATGTTCACAATAACCTCAGCCCAGTCTCAGTAGTATTCACATGCTGTAAGCTGAGGATTTGGGGACCATCTTTTTCATTTTGAGAGAAAGCTGGAATGTTTTATGAATATAAATGCACAAATTGTATACAGTTTTTTGAACGACTTAAGAACAGCATATGCAGTAGTTTCATTTACTAGTGTTTTAAAAATAAGTTAGCGGGGCTAGAGTTGGGACACAATTTTTACAAACATTATTTTTAAACAGAGCCTGCTTTCCAAAAGAATTTAGAGGGTAAAATTCTGCACCAACTAGTGCCACTTTTGAAGTAAATCTCCAAATAATTTTTCTGCCGTGTGGGTCTTGTCAGCCAGAAGAGGGTTTGATCATCACAGTAGCTGAGGCAGGATTTTCTGAGGAGAGGGAGGGACAGACCTTGGCTCATTCTTAGGAAAGGAATCAGCCAGTGTGTCCCAAGTCACTAAAGGATGTGTGAGGGCAGTAAACAGGAAACAATGGGGGAAATCTCAGGTCATTCAAAGAGGAGAAATGAAGTGGGAAGACATTAGTGACCTGCTAGGTGTCTCAAATTCTCACTGTATAGGAGTAGTTTTTCACCTTCTAGATGCCAGTTTTCGTGATGCACTGGCCATATGAGGTTGTCAAGCAGTGTCTGCTGGGTTCCACACTTCTTGTTAAAACCAGAATCAGATCCTTTGGGCAGCATATATCTTTTCTGAGTGAGGATTTGAATGCCGTCCTCTCCCACATTTCATTCACAGTTTAGGGGTATAAGGCGCTGGCTGTTGCTTCAGCTACACTACCACTTCTCTCCTCATGCAGGTTGCATACTATGGAGGGACACTGGTCTACTGCTACTGCTAGCCCGGTCTGAAAAGGCTTCTTTACTGATCGTCCTTCCAATTGACCACCATGTGGCCAAGCACAACAGCAGGTAGAATTGGCTCCATGACATTTAATTAGAGATTCATCTGCATTATGGCTGAAAGTCCAATTGTTATTAATTTAGAGGACATTCAACCTCCAAACTATCATGATAATCTTAAAGATTTCAGCCTGACTGTCTAATACCACTAGTGAACATATAAATACTAAGTATTGTTTTAAGGTGCTGAGCAGCAAATAATTTTATCTCCACATTATTGAAAATATAAGGTCTAGAGAAGTATTCTTTAATAACATCTCTGTTGATGCTAATTCAGGTATGCTCAGCCACCATAAGGTTGTGCACTGCTGTAAGGTTCACCAGGTAAAAGACAAAATGATCACAGATATCAATCCTAAATACTTTATTGCTGAAGAAAAACAAATATAAATATACAAGCAGTAATAGTTTTGTGTCTGATAGAGTGGACTGTTTTAGTTAGCAATGATACTGTAAGAGTAGTTGTGACTTTTGTGGTAACATGGCTCAAGGTAAAATCAGATCAAAGTATGATATTCCCACAGTCATCACAGATTGTGTGAGGGACACATGGGTAACCAAAATAATATATATAGAGGAAAAAGAATGAAAATCAGAGACTCTTTGAGATAAACTAAATAGCAAGTAAATGGAGGAGGCAAGCAAATATAACTGACAGTCCTCTTCCCTTCTCCCAAAGAAAGAACTTAAATGACTCAAACTAGACTCAGACTTTAGTCTAAGCCTAAATACAAAATTGAAGTCTGCCCCACACACTACCCTTCTGGACAGTTCTAGGAACCTGCAGTTCTACTGCACCAAACTAACATTACCCCAAAGTTCATTAAAACTTGACCTTGAAAAGTCTTTAGCCAGTCTAAATTACCATGATCTGGATTGATTCAAAATTAAATATCTTTAAGAGCTGCTATTTGGCATTACTTGTTAGAAAAGGTAAGGCTAAAGCTGTGGGCTGGGGTAGATCGATGTTTTCTGTAATTTTAAAACTGTGGATTGTCAGCTCAGCCCTTTGATAAGAAATAAGGCCACTGTTATCTATACAGTAACTATGTTTTTGTGGGGAAACTAATGAGACCTAGAAGAGAGTAGGGTAGCTGGCAGTTTTGAATCACCAGATAATTTTTTTTCTGCTTGTCCATGTGGTTACATTTTGAAAGTTTAGGTGCAGCCAACGTGAAATATATTCACATATAGTCTTAAACATGATTTTTGATAAAAAGATGCTATTACCATTAATAGCCAGAAAGAACTCAGACACATATCTTAAGATTACATTCAAACAATTGTTTATAGGCAGGAAAGTAGTATTAAGCAAGTTAATCCATGTGCTCTTAGATGGTAACAAAGCAAAACCTAATTTGCCATGAAAGTGGAATTCAGAGTCTTCTGTTTTGAAGAACTAATTAATTTTGCTTTAGTATAGGAAAGTTTAGTGTAACAAATCCCTTGAAAATTTATGAAGAGCTGTTTTACATAAACAGAATTACACCTCTTTATAGCTTTAAAATAGAGAACCTTAAGTCATGCATGGTTTAAGTTTGTGAAGCTTCAGTAAAGCAAGTCCATGTGGAAAACCAGCATTTTGAAAGCTTGACAATTAATTTAGGATATTGCAGTAGATAGTAACATTAAAATTTCTCTTTTTTTTCTTCCCTTTTGGATGGTGTAGGCTTAGGGGAAACTGCCTCCAAAAATTGTACTTGTTTTGTGTCCTCACTTTAATTTTATTGGGGTTATTACATTTAGAATTATCTGAACAACAGAAAACCTACTTGTCAGTTTGAAAATTGGCGAGTTTATTTGGTGCTCTGGAATGCCATTGTCGAAGGAGTCAGACGTTAAGTGGACATGTGGAGGTACCACGGATGCAGAGGCTCTCATGGAAGCTAGTTTCAACTATTTTTCAAACTTGTTAATTACACAGTTATCACAGAAAAGGAAGATCTTTTCTGTTATTTCATATGTCAGGTTTCTTTTCAAGTATATCTAATTTGTTTGTTAGATTTCCTTTGTTAGAGATCTCTCACAGTGGTGTCAGTATTTCCATGGTAAATCAAGGTTCCCCTGTAAAGCTAGGTGACAAACTTAAACACTCATTTCTCACTCCATAACACTGCTGTCTAGTGTGATGATAACATCTCACTTCTCTAAGTGGTAAGTTATTTTGGGGGTTGAAGAGTGACCAAGGTCATGGTTGCAGGGAAAGCTTCAGCTACACCTTTTTTTTGGGCACTCTGAGTCTGCCTTTATTTGTCTGCCTTTATTTATCCTCTGTGGAATCTCACAGTTCTCCTGTCCCTCAGTCAGCCTTGAAGCTGAAGTACTGTATTTATCATTCAAGACTTACCCAGAAGGTTGGGTGAGTTTGAGTACCTTTGGGACTCTGTATCTAGTAGACCTATCAAGTGTCACACGGTGGAAGAGATACTGCCTTTACTCTCCAGCTCTGTCTATACCTCATGCATTCACACAGCGTGGCACTTTTAGCTTTCCTGATCTGCTTATTGTGTTCCTCAGACGATACCCTAGCTCTGCAGATCCTTCCCTCCCTCCCTCCCTCCCTCCCTCCTCTCAATCACATGCTATAAGGTGCCAGACACATCCCACACCATACACCAATCTGCAGTGCTCTCTCATGCACAGAAGAAGATAATTAAGGAATGTACAAAGATATGAATCCTTGCTAAAAACAAAGTATGGTTTACTTTGCAGCAGAAATAAAGCTTTTAAAGAGGATTATTTTAAAATAATCTAAATATGTGCTTGTATTACTTTTAAGACCTACAATTTTGTGATGGTCATCTATGAAGCCTCAGTTTTATCCAAATATCCCAAAAGTGTTGACTATGGCTCAGTTTTGTTCTTGCAAACTTGCTCTTGCCTCTGTCTTACAGGGTCCTTTTTTACTCTACTATCATTCCTTCAGCCTGTGTTCTCGAGCTTTGGCCCTTCTGGTCCTGCCTGCTCAGCAGGAGTCTTCAGGGTCTATGGCTCTGGTCATTGACCCTTAACAGTTTATATGTTTGTTAGAGTAGCTATATTGAGAAAATGTCTTCTCTTCTGCCTGTTCCCTCTGTCAGAGTGCTGCCAGATCAGTCCTAGTATAGCAAGCATGCCATTAACCAAGCAATACACATAATCACTCTCAGAACAGCACTAAATTTAACATGGTCATTAAAAAATGCTGCTAGGGATTCATGTCATAGACCTGTTACTGTTCTGTTGCCTACAAAATAAAAGACTAGCACACCATCTTAATTATGCCAAATAATTATGAGTTACGATCAGAGACTCTTAAGACACATTTACTCCAGAAACTGAGGGGAGATATGAAAAGGGGAGGGAATTAAAATGAAGTTGCTAATAAAGCTGAGATTTTCCTTACTATGCACGTTACCATGTCAACCTGAGTTATGCAGCATCACATTTGAGATCTATTCAAGACCCCTTCAAAAGCTTAGCAACTAACCAGGATGTTATAGATGGATTTTTAGCTGCTTTTGGCATCTTTTGCATGATAAATGCTACTTAACCACATTCTTTTTCTGGTTTAATACCAAATACAACTGAGCAAATGTTTAATTATATCTATGCAGATGGTTTATTATGTAAGAGATAATTACTTGTCCCACTTTGAAAGTACTAAACCATGCAGAAAACACGAGGCTGAATCATTTTAAGATGGCAAGTAACTTAATATAAATTATTTCTTGCACATACCAGAGAAAAACTTGCAACCTAATGTATATATTAGTTTCAGATGGTTTAAATATGACTCTTTTAAGTTAGTACATGAATATTGCCTCTGTTCTAGCTTTCTTCTTAAAGTCAGCATAGCTTTCCACTGCTGTCTGGCAGGAGTCTAAAGCCTTTTATTGAAAACCAAAGCAATGTAAAATTTGTCAGCCAATCTTTCAGAAAAAAAACACTTTTTGTTATTCTTAAGTACTTAAGTATATATAATGGCCTTTAGCATTATTAGTTTGTTGTCTAAAATATGTTACATATGTTTCAGCATCTTAGATTCGAGGATTTTATAAGCTGGTATACAACAGAACTTGGTAGATAGCAACATTTGTACCGGTTTCCCATGTTAGCTGAGCTATTTAAATAAGTTTTGAAGAACAAAAGTTGCAGAAATATGTGCATCAAAAGCCAAATAAAAGTATCAGCCAGGAATTATTTAAATTTGCATTCTTAGTAAAGAACTTAGATTTTTTTTTTTTAATTAAAACACTGTATCAAACTTGCAAAAGGGAATAAAACTAGAAAAAAATGATAAATCCATTGCTTAATACCATGATAATCACTTAGCTAGGTGAAAGTCACCGATAATGTAAAAGTGATTAAACACAATTTATCATCAGATGCATGAAGTTCCCTCACATTTAAGACAGATGCTGAAAAAATTGTTCCAGGAGCAGCAGAATGAATGGAGTTCAGTCCACAGCATATCTTGCCTATATTGATTATTTGATGTCCAATGGTGAATGAGCTTCTTTACCTTTTCCTCTGCTTTCTCTCTACTCATCTGTCTAATTTCATAACATTTTAAGGAATTCAGCATACTTGAGCTCTCTCCTCTTGTCCAATTTGATTACAGTTTCCAGTGGCTGCAAATGATCAGGAGGCAGCTGATGGGTATGGCTTGCTCACCAAGGCTGACAGTGATCCTCCAGAGAGTCTGAAGAGCCTCTGGGGGAGGATGGATGGTCCCCACCTCAGCACTGCCAAAAACATGTTGAAAGTTCAGGCAATGAAATGTAGGTGCTCAGGTTGCCAGTACTTGCTCGATACTTTAGAGGAGGTAATTTTGAATTGAACCTCACTGAATTTTCTGAGTTTCATATCCTTAGAAAACAAAGCTAAACCAGTGAAGAAAACATCTGTCTTAGCAAATGTCTGCCAGGCACATCCATTTATGTAATGTTTGCGAGTTCCTTGGGCAGCTCAGCATATTCTCCAAACATCCGTAATCTTAGAAGGAAAATTGTCTTCTTATGCTGCTTCATATTCCAGAATGAAAGCAGGACTAAGAATAATCAATGCCCTCCTTTGGCTTGCTGAAGTTATGTTACGTTTATAGCATGGTATATTAGCATGTTATATTTATAGCATGATGCTCCTGGTAGCATCCAGGAGCGTAACTGTACTGCCTACTAGTTACTCAAAGATGCAATTCCTAGACCATGGTTTCCGGGGATCCCATATTTTATGTGATCCCTGCTGATGCTGGATACAGAAATAGTTCAGCAAACAGTGGGTATCTCAACCCAGGAGATACCCATAAGTTTTCTTGTTTTCTGTTTTCTCTCCTTTCCATTGGCAAAAATAAATAGGGAGCAAGAAGGAAATGGAAGCAAAGGCCAAAGGTGGATTAGAAATAAAGAAAAAATCAGAATAACAATTAATTTTCAGTTGTGTGAATAGTTTTGAAAAATATTTCTATAGCAAAATATGTGCTTTTGGCAGGCTTATAAGACAAAATAATACTGTTAGAAGCTGATAGTTGTATTCTGCAAAGGAGCTGAAGTGTCGCTGAACAAACTCAGGCTGAACTCCATAGTAAGATGAATACTTGAGCATCTGGGATAAAAAACGCTTTTTCCTCCTTTCTCATTACACAGGGATTGCTTCATTGTTGCTGAACATACATAGTGAGTCCTTCAGCTTCCCTACTGCCACATACTGTATAGTGCAAAGCTGGAAGAGTTGCCCTAGATTCAGCATCTTTTCTGTGGTTCTCTCTGTGTAAGAAGCCATGAAAACTGCAGGAAACAACGTTCTAATAGTGATTTTCCTGAACTCCCTGCAGAGTTTGTGGTGTTCATACTTTTTCATTCTCAAACTAGAGAGGAGACACAAAGCTTCTGGGTGAGAAAGGATAAAACAAGCATAAAGCTGGGTGAAGAAAAAAAGGAAACAGGATAAAAATAGACCTTTAAAATGTATGCTGCATGTTATAGCATTATGACTGTGTCAAATGATAGCATGCGTGTAAAAAGTCACTGGTCTTATCAGTGGGAATGTGTGCTCTCATATATGTCTGTTACCGTATGCTCTCACAGCTATTTGCAAGATAAAATGAAAATCGTGATTATAGGCTTTAAAGAGCACTAATTACTGCCCATGTTTGGGAAGTCCCACTTACATTTCACAGTGTGCCAGTTTACAAAAACAAGGTGCGGTGTGTCTTCCAAACTGTAAGTAGACCAATTTTACGTGAAGATACCCTAAACAAATAATGTATCCGATTTTTTTATTATATGACAATATAGTTTAAATTACTTGATACTTTCCCTTAAGTACATACAGAGTCCCAGCACATTTTCCCACATGTAGAACCCAGCAGAAGAGAAGCAGAACAGGTATATTCCCAAGTTTAAGAAAAGTTAGATAAGTGTATGTGCTGAGAATTGAGGGACTGCATAACTATATAGCAAAAGGGGGTGACTGCCATGTGGGAGCTGAGAGGATGAAACAGGCTGCTGTGTTGAAAACTGAGGGGGAGAATGGTTATATAAAGACAAAAGACAAGGTACTGCCTACAAGCCAGATATAAGAAGACAAACTTTGGGGAGAATCAGTGATAATGAGAGACAACAGGAAAAGGAAAGGATATAAACGTACACCCATGTGCACACATAAGACACTGCAAAATAAGACTAGGGAGGTTAACTGTTTAGTGTTTGTACAGATCCTCTTATGTTGTATATCCTAGCCTCTCCGTCCTCTTTTTCTTTTGAATATTATCCTTTATGAGCTAACCTTTAGGAAATCAAATTGCCTTGGTTTTGGTTTTTGGTTTTTTTTTTTTTGTTTTGTTTTGTTTTGTTTTTTTTTTTTAAATATTAATATCTGCCAGCATCCTTAGAGGGAATTTAGTCTATCCCAAGCTATCATAAACTACCTCTCAGACAGCCAGGGTTAAACCTATAACGTATATAACATACCTGCTCTTTGAGAGGTACAGCCCTCCGGTTTCTCAGGCTTTCATTTGAAAATGTGTGCCACAGTGTGATTTGTGCAATGCTTGCAAGCATACATTTCCTATCTTAGTGTTGTTAAGGGAAAGACTGCCATTTATTGTATGATTTGGTATAGTGCAGTGGAGAGAACGTACAGTGGTGGCCCTTTACATGTGACTGTAATACAAATGCCATACTGATAATTCTTAAAAGCTGAGGGGGAATGTAATGGGCCACTGGGTATAAGATATCCCTTTTCTTCTTAGTCCCAGTTTAGATTGTAATCAGGGAGTTCTTAGTCTTGCAATTATGAGGTAATGTGTAGAGTATTAAGGCATTTACAAAATTAACAGTTTTACTATACTAACAATTGGAAACTGGCACTAGTTGTTAATCAGACCAGTAGCCTGTGGAAATTAGTAGTTTGTGATAACAGGAAAAAGAGGTATTTCTGCACATTTGTCTCTGCCTCTCCCTAGTACGAGGCCTGGGAGCCTCGCAAAGACAAAACGCCCAGGCTTTAGCAGAGGGAACATAGTTGTGTCTTGCCTTGACCAGCAGAAGGCAAACCCTTTACCCTTGTGATGACACAGTTCTGAGTTAAAGGAGTCAATACAGAATCATGATACTGGGTCTGTTGCAAATAATGATGGATAGCACCTATTCAGCTTGATTTCTAACCTGCATACTCATAACGCTTTAGTCTCATTCATAAAGCTTCATCTTTAGCTAGGGATGGAAGGACTGCTTAGGTGGGGAATCTGTATCATGAACAGGTTTGTTTTCTAAAAGTAAACAAAGAAGCAGTTTCTAAATCACTAAAAGAGAAATAGAGAACAAATATTAGAGGGGTGAGATGAAGAAGACACCAAAAATGAGAGCTGAGTGTGGGTCACCTAGACTGACTAATACAGGACAGATAAGGCAATTCTTATCAAACAAACCAAGATTATTATTTAGCAGCATATTTACCTGTATGCTAACTGAAGTGTATATGCAAGCCCCCTAGAAATCAATAAACTTAAGTACTCAGTTAAATCTCTTCCTTTAATTGAACTGTAAGAATCATGGAATTGTACTTTGGTTAGAAATAACACAGAATACTGTGCATGCATAGTAGTTTCAAGAAAGTGTTAGGGAATGAAGAAAAAAAAGTGTAATTACATAAGGAAAGATTACATGTGGTGCTCACAACTGAGAACAGCTCTCGTGAATGAACTCAGCTTCACTAAAGCATAGCCAAGTTTGCAGAGCTGAAAAGCTGTATTTAGCTGTTCATGTTAGGTTTACACATTTGTATTAAAGAAAATCTCATCCTGATTTAGTGCATTGCTAACAGTAGCAAAATTCTTAATCATTTCAAGGGCTGCAGGAGCAGAAGACCTTTGGCATATGAATGAAAGCTGAAGATGGGTACAACAAAATGTAATTTATGACTGGACACTGTTTCTCCAGATCAAAAAGGCATCTATTTTATTATAGGCAAGTATAACATACTCAAGGGGTTGACTAATGGTCTTTGAAGTCACTAGACTGCAGATATTTTTATTCAGAGGTGACGGTGAAGCAGGCATATACAAAGTTGTCTTGCTCACTTAAACTCTGAACAAGGTTTGGGACCAAGTGCAAAAACCACTTAAGTACATGATTAATCACTGAGACCCAAGGAAGCTAACTATTTGCATTAGTAAAGTAATGTATACACAGAAGTGTATGCCAAATCAGGTATTTAGACTTGCCTAACCATTTTTGTCAAATGATACCCATTAAGGTGTTTGGATACCTCAGCAAGGCACAAAAAACTTACATGAAATCTGCATAGGACCAAAGCATGCATATCTTGTGCAGGAGGGTGATGGTGGGGGAAGTTCTGCTGTTTGCAGTTTGTTGCCACGAACACATCAGCTGCCTGAATAATTGGTAAAGCTTAGTTTCTTTGGCTGTAGCTGCATTGCTAAATGAATTCACTACAGGGAGACCCCTGGCCCCGTGCTACATAGTGCAGAATGGCTTGTGTCCACACCTGGGGGTTCCCCCTCTCGAACAAGCTGGCTGCATCCACACTAGCCCTGGGCTCCCTCCTCAAGGACCTACATGGTGCCCCGGTTGCTTGGAGATATAACTGGTTTTTAATATCTTGTATTTTCTGGTTGAAATTGTATGAAAAAATATGAGGATCTTGTTTCAGCCTATGAAGAGCAATCTTTTTATAGCAGGAACCAGAAGGCGTGTATTACCTGTCTGGGGGAGACATGTAAGGTCGCTTGAGGCTGCAAAGCCTGCTGAGAGTGGGCTGGAAGAATGTAATGCAGGAGTCAGACTTCATGCAGGCTCATATATACGTCTTTGGAGAATGTATTTTGGACTGAATTATCCCCAGAAATGCACCTAGATTTTGTATTGTGGGGAACTAAACGTTTCAGTCTAAAAGAGTGCTTACTGCTGAACTAATGTAGACAATCTTGATGATCAGGGAGCCAAGACCCAGAAGACAATTGGGGGACTAAGATATCTGGTAGATTAGAAGTACCCCTTGAGAATAGACTATGAATACACAATTCCCCATTAACCACTCAGAGAGTCTAATAGCTCTCTGAAAAATATAAACAAGTCACCTGTGAAAAATGACAACATGAATCTCATTGCTTTTCTTTAGACATTCAACTGCTGCCATACAAAATTCTTTTTGTTTGACAGTCTCTCTCTGACAGTATCTCTCTAGTATTAAAAATAAATGCATTTAAAAATGTTTTTGTCATCTCCTGTTATCACAGGCTAAGGTTGACTTTTAACAAAAAATACAATTTAAAGAAATCAAGCTCAGTGGCTTGCTCTACTTTAATTCTTATTGTTTGCATCTTTACCTTAACATCCGTCACATTTGGAATCAACCACTTAAACAGCACATGGGTTCTAGGTTACAGCTTCACCAATTGTGTAATTATAAGAGGCAATATTTTATCTCTTGTTTCGAGAAGAAAAAAAAAATTATTCATACAAGTAGGTGTGAGAAGCACAAAAAGGTGTGAGTTTAGTGTTGGGAGATACTCCCTTGACTTCACTCAAAGCTGTAGGAACACATCCTCCAGAGACCTGAAGAGAGTAGTCATAAGGAAAGTGAAAGCTTAAAAAGTTGTTTATGCTCGAGGCATCTGAACCCTTTCACAAGTGCCTGTGCTTCCCATAAAGTACATGTGGGGAAGGAGGAACATCAAAACAGGCTGCAAAGTTAGGTGAAACGAATTTCATGTTAAGTTTCCAGACCTCGGTAGGCTTTAGGTATGAGCTGTGCTGGGGTATCTCGCCTTGTGAAGGCTGATACTTCCAGACATGCAACAACACAGGGTATTATGGATAGGGACTGACAGCATTGCACGCCAAGGAGAAGGAATGTTAATCAGCTTCAGGTGCCTCCGTGTTTAAAAGGCAGCTGAAAAGGGAGTCGCTGGCGTCAGAGTTTCTTGCTGTCCTCCACAACTCAATGAGAGGAGAAAACTGACTAAAGAAAAACCATTGTGACCTGTGAGAAAACAAGCAGCATAGTGAAGGCACTCATAGAGACAGGGTAGATTACAGAAAAAAAAAATACCAACATGCTTTTAACTGCATACCACAGGTGCAGAAACACTACTGACTGTGTACTATATTTCACAGTTCTATAAAAAAAAAAAAAGAAATTTAAAATTTGAACAAAATATATCCTTCAGGTTCAGGAGCACTTAAATATTAATGTTCCCTGGCATAATAGAATTGTAATCTTATTAAAAGTTGGTCCTAATTGTTCATATTTTACCAATTAGATAAATGTTTTGTGAATCAAGTCCTTACAGAGCAAATTTAAGTCACATATTTCAAAGTTACTGAGAATTTATTGCCTAATAGAAGCTCTTATTATCAAATTGACTATTTTAGCAGAACAAAGCCCCACTGGAGAGTAAAAATCATTTGTTTTATAAAGGGAAGTTCTGCTATAGTTACTCTAGAAATCTTCAGAAACTATTTGAATGCTATACAAAATGATCTATTTTAGAAACTAAAATTGATGGGTTTAGTATGTTAGATACTGGAAAAAGTTTCAAGAGGTAATTGATTTGTTCCAGTAGAGCTCTAAAATAAGTTCCATTAGATCAAGCAATATTTATAGAAAACAACATTTAGAGAAATCAGATTTCAGGCAAAGGTGATTACATATTACGTAGCACCTTGTGAACTTCCGTACTATTATGAACTGTTTGAAAAATGTGGTTTCCATCGATTAAAACTCATATAATAACTTTGAATAACTTAAAAAATAAAGGGTTGTTTGTTCATGCTAGACCTTCACTATAGCAAAAAAAAAAAAAAAAAAGATTTCTTTACTTGGTTATTCGACAGTTTCAGGGGCTGTTGCAGTCCACAAACCAAGAATGGTTCAGGAATAAAACAGGATAATGAGGATTTAAGTTGTGTATGATAGTATTCAACCTCAAACCTTGTGACCAGATGTGACACCAGTAAAATACCTGTATTTCAGATTAATCCAGCATTGCAAAAAAGTGGAGTAAATTAGGTGGCTCAAGATACAACTTCTCATTTAACTGATAGCAGGTTTGGATAACAGATAGACTGTAATTTAGATTAGCAGAATGCCTCATTTCTTAATCATTAACATGCATTCCTCCATTGTAGTTTCCCTTAACAAAAGCTTAGCTTTGTTTCCAAATAACTCAGATCTATGCTTATGTGGTTCCCACATAGAAAAGAACAATTTCACATTTGTAAAAAAAACAACTAGAGTAGCTTGAATGATATATTTTAAATATTAGTCAGTGAAAGCTTACTGAGCCATACACAATGAATTGGCTGAGTGCCACCTGCCTGGATTTGGCCTGTTGCTTTTGTCCAATACCCTAAACGTGTTTGGGTCTGTAACATACATTTGTCTCCTTCTCTGGAGATATTCAAAACCCACCTGGATGCGTTCCTGTCCAACCTGCTCTAGGTGAACCTGCTTTGGCAGGGGGGTTGGAGTAGATGACCTCCGAAGGTCCCTTCCAAACCCTACCATTCTGTGATTCTGTGATTCCGTGTGAGCTTACAGTCTAACAGGGACAGAAAAATAATGTGATAACTAATTAATATTTGGAAAGCGTTTGTGTATTCCAAATGTCCTGTTTGTATAAAACAATTTAAAATTAATATTTAGTGTAACAGGTTAGTTGCCTGAATTGGCCATAAGCTGCAAAAATCTTAATTTTTTAGTAAAACTTTCAGCACAACTTGTTGTGTATAGCATATTCTTCAGACAAATCTTTAAAAGAAGACGAGAAGTATGTAAAAAGCTTTGCAAGCAGGAAGAAGCCAGAAAACCAGAAAGATAATACAGAATGAACTGGACATTAAACTTTTCCTTCTAATAAAATGGCTCACAATAATACATAAGATAATAGAGAGTATGTCCTTCCTGCTGCCTCAGATTGGCAGCCCATTCAGAAGCAGCTCTTTGAGAACGTCCTGCTAATGCTGTTTTCTGATAAGGACTTCATGTAGGAGACATCAAAATAAATCTTGATTTCTCTGACTGTGGTCTACAATATTGCAGCAAAGAAGATCCAAAAAAAAACCCCATCAAAATGTCACAAGGAATAGATTTACGCAACAGTATTGCATCCGCATTCCCTGGAACATGATAGATGCATAAGCATGCTGTATATATGCGACTCCCACATTACTTTTCTGACTGGTGTTGCCATACTGCCTTACTTATATACTAAAAAAAAAAAAAAAGAAAGTGTGCCTATTCAACTATGTTCATTAATTTAATTAAACTGATTTTACAATGCAGGTAATGTTCAGGTTAGCCTTCCATCCTGCATTCCAACCAGAATCTAGATTGTCTTCCATGCTCTTCCAACTTACATGATGATTTCCACAGTATTCAGTAGCGACAGCACTATACATAGCTGTAAACTATTTTCAGGTTCCATTTCAGTGACCTCTAGAAGAATCCATATCTACCTGTGTGTAAAACTGCCAATTCCTCACATCAGTACTGACAGTCCACAGGCAATCTAGTGAGTTAAACTAATTAGGAGATGTATTTTTTTCAAAAATTCTTCATTTGGATACTAAGTCATTTTAGATACCTGATTGCTCGTAGGCATTTCACAATATTCTCAAACAAAACAGACAAGGCTTTCACAACAGTAAGATGAAATATGACCAAATATTTATCAGTCATGTAAAACTTCTGTGTGATTATTTGCTTCACTCTATATACTCTTACAAGTTAATTGTGTTAGCCTCTTTATTACATCCACGTCCCACTTTGACAATGCACAAGAACTACATGAAATTGTTTCAAATCAATATTGGACTTAGTGTGTCGAACTGATTAGTGGTGTGTTACTATGATTTTATATTCCAGCACTGCAAGCTCAATTGTTTTCCAGTACATTGTATGCATTATTTTACAGTAAAGCTTCAGAGACTTTTTGCTGCTGTGAGCCTCTTGCAAATTCATTCTGGTTTGACTGGACGACAGGATATCAGCAGGGGATGACTAAAAACCAGCAATAACAAAAAACCCCTTTCCTTCTAGGAGACTCAAACTCAGCTGGAACACAGACTTCTTGTTGGATGGGAAGGAATTTTTAATTATGTAGAAAGAATAGCTGAATAAAGGAGAAAATGTAAATAATTAACGACTGACTTCACCCTACAACAGCATGAATTCCTCCTGAATACTTTCAAACAGAAAAAAAATATTATAACATTTCAGAATATGAGAAATAAACTACTTTTTCAGGTACTCTTTTCTGTTTCCTAGAATAAAACACTCCAATGTGACTGAGTCACTTAAACATTTGTAAAAGGAAGAAAATCCTCTGAGCCTCCTTATGCATATTCTGATTAGCTCATGGAAATGTCAGAGCCTTCGCACACGTAACTGGTGTGTGAAAGTCTTCAGCAGTGAAAGGAAGAGGGAGGAAAAAAGCCTGGATGGTCCGCCTTCGCTGTAATCACATAGCTTTTGTAATCAAATGGTACTATCCCTATTTAAAGAAGTTGAAGAGCTAAGTCCAGAATAGAAGTCAATTGAAGAAACAGGACAAGAGCTGTTAGAACTGAAGGAGGACTCTGTAATAGTAAATAGACTGCCAGCATGCAATGAATCAACCAAAGCAAAGGACACAAAACAGTGACAAAGGCAAGAAATTCTGAACTTCAGCATAAGCTGGTGCATTGATGATGGTTACCATTTCTAGTACGATTAGTTCTTCAAGATAAATTAAATTGGGTAGAGCACTGGGTTTCCTTCAAAAAGCCCAAACCCTAACAGCTAGAAAATGCTCTTTAAAGAGAACTAGGTAAGCTTCATACAAAAAAATGATGGGCACCTGAATTCCACACTGACTTTCAGGAGAGGGAAAGTGAGATGGATTTCATTCTACAGTAATCCTCTTTTCTCCTAGTCCAGTATGTCTAGTACTTCTTGTACTGGGGAGCCCAAAAACTGGACACAGTACTCTAGATACAGTTTCACAAGTGCCAAATTGATGGGAAGAATCACTCCCTGGACACACATGCAGATGCAGCCCAGGAGGCTGCTTGGCCTTCTCTGACACAGGGGTGCATTGCTGGGTCTTGGTCAACTCGTTGTCCATCAGAACCCCTGCCTCCTTCTCGGCAAATCTGCCTTCCAGCTGTTAGTTCCCAGCCCGTGTTGGTACCTGGCATTTTGCTGTTCCAGAGGTTGGAGATTGCATTTGCTTTTGTTGAACTTCACGAGGTTCCTGAGGTTCTTTTAAATCCCTAAGTTAAATTATATTCAACCCTAAATGAACTGAATTTTTGAGAGATCACAAAAATAAAGTAAAAGCAGTGAAAAGAGATTTTCATTGAGATGGTTCTTGGAAGCATTGCAAACCTGCAGGGCTGCGTTCTACTCACCACTGAGTAATGTCTGGACGAAACTGGTGAGTCTACTAAATAACACTTGGTGATCCCCATGAGATAAGTATTTTCAACTAATAGAAGGTCAGTAACTCAGATACATTTCTTTACTTTAGCTTCAAATGCACCATTTTCCTTTGACAAGGCAGCTGTGTAAAGTTATTCCATTTTAGGAGGAAACGTAGGGCTGAAAAAATCTTGTGAATTATTTTTTGAAATTTCAAGCTTCTTAGGTCAGGCATTTTCATACTGAAAGCAGACATTCTTATTTGTGAGCCTGATGTCTGTTCTCTTGTGTGATACTTGGCTTTATTTACTGCCTGTAGGCACGGGTAGCTACAACCATTTCAGGAAAACAAGATGTTACTAGTATTTTTACTGCAGTTATGCAGGTATCACCAGTAGAATATATTGCTTTCAAGTTCTTCATGGACCACAAATGATCGTAGTCTAAACAGCCTTTAATCTTCTTATCAGTGTGAATTTTATTCCTCTGCAAACTGACAGTGCTCTGCCTGAAATTAAAAAAAAAAAAGAAAAGAAAAAAGGAAATAGTCTTATTATTGCTATTATTACTTGCAGCAGTTTCTCCTGCTGATGGAAAGGGTAATCAAGGTGATGGAAACCCACACACTTAATTCTCACTCAGTGTATTAAAAGATGTCAAAAGACAAGTCCCGAGCTCCTTAACTTAGATGAGCTTCAACTGAAAAAAATGTTACCTGAATAGTAATTTACACTTACGATTAACTTAGGCACATAGTTGCCATTCCTTTAATGAAAATTCAATACAGTTTTAAATCTGGCTTTTAGTTTATATTTAGGTTGGTAATGCCATATATAAACTGAGTAAAATAAAACTTGTAATATCTTACCCTGTCCAGATAGCCAGACATTTAACAAAACACATTTATACGATAATGTTTAAGAATTTAATTTAGCAAATTGAAAAATTTGCTTTACCCTGAGAAACACTCTCTAAATACATGCACATATTTCAGTGTTCTACACTGCTTCAAAACATTGACTGGGAAAAGATATAAGACCCTTTAAAGGTTAGTGAGAAGAGGAATTCCCTGAGGAGAACAAAGGGAGAAGGAAGGTCCTTGAGAGACACTGGTGAGGCATTTTCAGATGACAAGAATGGCTGGCAGCACCAGAAGAAGCAGAATTAAGTGATCTTGTAACCTCTTACTAATGCTGACGTTTTTGTGCCTATCTCAAGCCTCAGGACAGAGTTCTTTTGTTACCTTTTGTTTATTATTTCACTTTTACTGATTTCCTGTTGTTAAATAATTTGAAGCAAACTGTACACTACACTGGAGAGTGTGGCTGTAGTCCTTTCCGTGCATACCCTAGCACGGCACGAATGCTGGTGGAGACAGTCTGACCCATGCAGAACGTTATCCCACCTTCTCCTGAGACCCCTTGCATTGTATGAGTCCATTCCTGTGGCTTGCACACCTGTAGACATCTGGGCTGTGATTGCTAGATGGAAGCTGAACCTGATGGCTTCAGGACTGAGGAGTCCCTGCCCCGTTCCGGTCCCTGTGCCGTACAGCCTGTCTGCTACAGCCCCTGACCCTGGGGACCGCCAGCAGCCAGGCTGAGCAGTGTCCCCCTGCACACACAGATGCACAGAGCCCACCACAAGCAGCTCTCACATACACATGAACAATACAAGTGCTCCTATCCTGTTCTCACTTGCCAGCTAACCAGGCTCAGGCTCCAAGTTTGCCAGCAGAGCTCACATCCAGACTCACAAACACAAACCTGGACCTCTGATCCCGCCAGCTTGCAGGGCCCTGGGCTCTCACTGCCTTGTCCCCAGACCTGTGGTCTTCCTAGTAGTTGGCTCCCGGAGCTCTCACCCTATTCTGGCTTGTAGTTCCTGGTGTCCCATACACACAAATACAAAAACAGAATAAAGAGCACCCTCTGAACAGAGTTTGATAAGAAGACAGGACAGACTGAAGCGATCAGCTGCTGGGCTTGTCCGAACAAGGATACAACCAACAACTTAGTCATACATAGCTGGCCCCTATTATCTGCCCCTCCTCTCCATTTTCACATACTTGTTCCTTCCACATCCATCTTGGTCCCCCCTTTCCTCACTGTTGTCCCTTCCCTTAAACACCCTATAGTAAGCTTCACAGTTTTCCACAATTCCCTCCAAGCATCCCATAAAAACTTATACACAATCCCACAAGCCCCCACAGACACCCCAAAATAAATTTGCTCTTTCCCATGAGACCCGTGGTAAGCCTGTTCCCCACCCCTTCTTATCAGCTACAAAGTCCTCGTTGAACCTTTCAAGGCCTTGAGTGGTGCCCTCAGTAGCCTGTCCATCAGTGATCTGAGCACTCTGGTCTTCAAGATTGTCTCTGTTATCTCCTGTTCTCTGGGTTTGTGTTATCTGGGTGTGGTTTATTACTTCTCATGTCTCTCACCCTCATTTTTTTATGCTGAATAACCATTAACCAGACATCCCCACAAAACAGATGTCCTTCCATGCCAGGTAACAGCCTTTACTTCCCCTGTATCATTTATCTTCCATATGTCCTTTCACTCCACAAATCTTTACAGAGATTTATGACCATTAACTTCAGGCATTAAACTGAGTTTTCTCTATAGTCAAAGGTGAGGGGAAATTTCAGTAAAAAATGCACTTTCCTCAAAACTGCATAATATTTTAGAAGCAATTTTCCTTCTTTTCTGTCTTGAGAGGAAATCTCCCAACTTGAGGACAGATCATGTCTCTAATAGACTGATAAATTGGATAATTTCCCAGACATAGGAAAACTTAAAAAAAAAAAATAGAAAAAAGCAAACCAGATTTTCTAACTCTTTCTAAGATTTCTGAAGTTCAGCAAAGTAACATTTGAAACATGACTTCATGTAACGGGATTTAGTCCTAAAAAGTCTATAGCATAACAAAGTACCAAAATGTCACGTTCCTTGTTCGGTGTTTATAGCGCAGGTCACTACGGCCGGGCAGCTGGAAATTTGACAGCACATGAATGTAGTTGATCCAGAACCCCTCCGCTCTTCTTGTGCATGCCCAAACATCTTTTTCCTGACTCTTTTGTCTTTTCGTCACTCTTTCAAGATGCACGTCCCAAGCATTCTTTCTCCTTCCTGACTCATATTGCTGCAGAAACTTAGCAAGAGTTGGGAGCCACCAGATTCAGACCAGCGAGATATTTGCATTTGAGAGATAAGCAGATTTTGCATCCGTGTGAAGTAATGTTCCCTCCATATTCTGAACCACACATTGATCACCTCAGCCCCAGTGATGATGAGTACAGTGTGTCTCTGTGTACAATCTCAAAAGCAAGCAAACAAAAAAGGAACAAATTCTGATCAGTCAGATTTTGGCATATCCCTGACAACTGTGTCATGCTGCAGTTGCAGACCACTTTCACTCATTGAAACCTCTGTCTTTGTAAAGCTCAACTTATATGTATGAAGAAACAAGTTTTTGCTTTGTACTTTTCTGCTTTGAAAGATGCCTTTAAAAAGCAACTCCAAGTGACACCTTTCAGGCAGGGGTGAGGGCTGAAGTTAAAGCAGCCACTGAGGAAAATAGGATTGTGGCATGAAGAACTGGACCAGCACAACCTGCACTCAGCCATCACCAGAGGAAAGAGTAACTTGTGGTCTTTTTAACTGCAACTGCTTTACTCCTCTTTCTGTATTTTTTACTCCTCTTTCTGTATTCCCACGTAGCCTTGCCAAGGTCCCCAGCGAGATCCTCAGGACAACTGACAGTCCACACCAGTGCTCAAAGCACCTTTAAATCTGATTATTCCTGCTTGTTTGTGAATGGAAAACAAAAGGTCACTTAAGTCAAATCTGGTTTGAATCTCATGAAATAGCGTTGCCAACTATGAACATTTCTTTGACTAGGATATTGCTAGTGACTTGCCGCAGTCTCACACTGCCTCTCTCGCTGGCACGTAGCTCCTTTGGCAGCTGTGATGAGTGAAAAATCTCCCTTGGTGGCTTTTGCATGGTCGTTTCTACTAAATTTCCGAGTGCCGTATTCTAGTGCGTGTTCCAGCTTGTTAGAGAAGGTGATAGATAATCCCGAGACAGAAGTCTGGCCCCGGTTTCTGGAGAGCAAAGCACTGTGCACACATAAATCTACAACTGTCAGAGCTGCTCGTGGGAGTACCTCCAGGTAACTCACAGCAGGGCGCCAAGGGACTTGGCCTCAGAGACCATCTGCGATAGATCTACATATACTTGGTGCCTTCATAATGACACGTATAGCCACACAAATGGCACTCAGAAAACCAATGACCCAGGCTATTATAAGACTAAGAAAAATTACTCCTGACGAGGGATGGGTTATACACTTGCCAAGAATCTCTTCTTGTGCATGTTACATACACCTGGTGTACTGACACTCAGAGTGAAGACGAACGACGGAGATACAGGTCCTGAAGGACCCACATCCATCAGGAATACCTCCGTGCCATGAAATGGGCCAGTGGTGATGGATGTCCAGGCATTAGATGTTTCTTATGAGTCCTTTCATTGCTTTGGAGTGTTTTTGTAGTGTAAATATGGGAAAAAAATCAGTTAAGCACAGGGAGGTATTTTTAGGCAGGGTGTACAACAATGTAAATCATCCTTGAAGGAGTTCAGAGTGCCTGAGAAATCCTATCTTGGGTATACCTTGTATAACCAGATAGTGCCTAATATAACATCGTTTCTGCCCCTTTATTTGCTGCAGGAGATCAAACAGCTCTTCATGGTAATAACGTAATTTGTTCTCTAGTTAAAATAATTAGAAAAATGTATATTCCTCTTGAAAGCAAGCTGTGTGGCGGTAGTTCCTCAATGCATTATTACAACACTCACCACATTGGCTTCGTTCTGTCAGGAGGAAAGCAGCATGAGCTCTTCCCAAGGAACACAGTCCCATTTCACTTCACATGCTCTGGCTTTGTACCGCACGTGGAGGAGTTCATAGATAAAACTGGTACGTTCCTTGAAAACTAATGTTCATAGAAGTTGTACATTACAACATTTGGATTAACTAGTTGTTGGTAATATTGTCTTTAATTGATACAGGCATAAGTCTTAAAATTGAGGAGGTGCATCAGAAAGCAAAGTGAGTCCACTGTTTAAAAAAAAAAAAGTAAACATTCATTCTTCCGTAGAATTGCTCATTGTTCCTCTTACTTTGCTTCCATGTATTTTACCGCTTTTTCCCCCTACTCAGCACGATCTGAATTTTTCAAGTTAAATCACCTTAAATATATTGCTTCCTCTTCTACATCTTTGACAAAACAGACATTAACATTGAAACATTCATCTGTAGCATTTGCTCTTTACTTTTCTCATTATTAAATAATGGGGTTATAAAACCAGCATTTAGAAACTTTGCAAAAATAACAGCCATATCGATTATGAGTTTGAAAATCCTTTATCCTTCATTTTTTGTGCTCCATAATGCAGCGACAAATCAAAATCGCTCAGTGAGAGACCTTCCACTATGGTTTTTTTTTTTGTTTGTTTGTTTTTTCTAGAAGTCTGGCATATTGGAAGTTATTTAAGGTGCATTGCCTCTTTTCCCTGCTAACACGTGGTAAAGGTTCAAACCAGCCCTGCTGATTTACGTGGCAGTTCTGTGAGGAACTCTGGAGTGGCAGTCATGGTGTTTTGTTCGTGGGGATACGTTTCCCGCTAAATCATTACTGGAGGTTTGAAAATGCCTTGAAAGAAGACAGGACTCTCATCCTTCCAAAAGTTGGGGGAGAAAGAGTATGTGCTAGCATTAGTCATGCAGTTTTTCTTCCCATGTAGCTAAATGTTGGCCTTTTAAAAATCCGGCTTAAAGATTCATTTTAACAACACGCGTCAAAGGCAGATTCTCAGGTGAGCTGGATGGTGTGGAAAAGTAGATGTCAAATAGAGACTTACAGACATAAAAATATGGAGAGCGGGAAGCTGAGAAACCACACTTCTGTGTTCATCACAAATTGACTTCAAGAAAAGTTTAGAGTTTAATCTCCTCTTTGTACTTTTGGTCTATTTTTGTTCTGGAATGAGGGAAAAGTTGGTTTCACCTTTCAGTTCTTATGCAACAGAATAAATTTAGAAAAATGTTTACATTTCTTCCTGAAGGTTTTTGCTCTGACTATGGCTATTATAAAACTGCTATAACAACAAGAGCTTAGAAAAAAATGTTTCATTTCCCTTATGCTGTGCAAATGACAGCACTGTGTGTGTACCCCATCCCCTCTGCCAGCACAACTCAGTGAGTTTTAAGCTGAATAAGAGGCCCTTTACAACTCAGTTGGTTCTCTGTGCTTAATAACTGCATTGTCCTAAAACTACCCATTTATCTGTCTGACAAAAAAAAAGAAAAAGAAAAAAAGAAAAGAAAAAAAGAGAAGCAAAGAGATGGAGGAAAGCACGGACCGTAGGCACGATTAGTTCTCTTGCCAGCTCTTTGAAGAAGGAAGCAGAAGGCAGCAAAAGCAGAGCTGTGTCATATAACTTTTCTTGCTGTTTCCTCTGCTTTTCAAAGTACCTTGGCTATTTGATCTCTAGCAGATAGGCGCTGTAGCTATTTTTCAGCAAAAGGCTTATCTTTAGATGCCACTTTTAGAACCGTATTTCACAGCAAATGGAAAGATAAACTTTCCCTACTGATCTTCAAAACAATTTGCAAGCAAAATGGCAAGCTATCACGCTAGCATTCTCCTAATTTCTCTTTCTGAGGCTCACTTTTACATAACTTTTTTTTCTTGGATCATGCTCTCTCAATGAATGTTGGTGCTACTTGACCTTTAAATGTCAAAATCCACTTGAATGCCATCTACTGTGAACTCTGCAGCCATATACCATATGTGAATGGCTAATATACATAAGAATCAAGAGATATATTTCATGATGCACAGCTAGGCTTTTGAATTCATTTTATTATTCCTATCACCTCCCCACCCCCATGAAAATAAATTTTCAACTAGCTACTGCTATTTTAAGAAGACAGTAGGGAGAGTATATACAGGCAAGCTGATTGACAGAAGTCAGCTAACTCTTCCAGCTAAAGGTCTGAGTCTGCAAGCTGTTTCTTGTGGGTGGATCTCTGTGCTTAGATTGCGAAGCCTGCAGAATTTAAACTGAAATCAGCCACAGCTAAGCTATAAGGCATAAACCCTTACTTTTAAAGTTCTTCAAGTGAAGAACCACTTCCAAAGTGAAGTCACTTTACATGTTATTATTATTACCACTTTCCGTTGGCTCCCGATCAGTTTTAACATACAAATATTCTCTTTATTTTATTTTTTTTGTGTTTGTATCACATTGGGCAACAAGAAGAGGCTCCTGTCACTGCATCTACCTGCATAAAAAAATGAAATCTGAACCAAATATCCCATCTTTTTCCTTGAAATCTATGGAGAAAGGCAGAGCAGGGGAGCCAGTCATGAGGAGGGAACTGAAAATATTCCCAGTGCAGTCAACAATTTAATTCAGGCTCATCTCTCTAACCCAAAGCTGTTTGGCAATGATTCAGTCATAATAGATGTTCTGTACCCATTTCAGCTAGGACAAAATAGCAGATTTTGTCCAGTCCTCACACCAGTAAAACAAGGAAGATAAAAGATCCCTTTCCTCCATCAATTTCTGAAGCAGAATGTGACAGATTTTGAAGACATTAATTCAAAATTATGCCTGTGGCATGCTGCATAAGAGAGTATGGACTTCCACCTGTGGCCATCCTTTTCTTGCAGTGGTGGACTACTCTGTTTTACCCATTGGAGGGTCTTTCTGCCGACAGAGAAGAGGTTTTGCCTTCAGGAAGGGAGAATGAAAAATACCCATTAACTTGCTACGATTTCTTGGTCTACACTGGTAGAAATTTCTGTCACAAAGAAACCCCTGATTGGGGCTCTGCTGTGCTGCAGAAGCAGTCCGTGGCCTGAAGAGCCTTCAGGAAACTTCTCATTGTAGAAATCTGAGTATAACATCTTGCTGGGTGGCCAGCCAATAAAGTAAAATAATCACATTTTTTGGTTTACAAAACCAAGTAAGAACGCACAATTTTCACCATTCATTCAATTTTCTTGTTTCGTCTTTCTGAGTTAGAAGACACAGACTCATTTGCAGGTTTTTACCAGTGATGCCTGTCACGTTGAGCTGGAGACACCTCTAGAACATGACAGAATTATAGTGCTTACAACACCCACAAGAAACAGTTGTTATCCCACAGGCAAGTGAGAAATTGAGTCACCGTATCATCATCTCCTGCAGCCCAGTCAAGTGTCCTAATTATAACATCCTTCCCTAATCAGTATCATCTAAGTAAAATGAAGCCTTAAAGGTAAGTAAGTACCTCAGTAGCATTGTGGAGCTTTGCCGGCACAACAAGCAGTCTCATATTTGAATTTGAGCAACCTGGTCTAGTGGGAGGTGTCCCTGCCCATGGCAGGGGGGTTGGAACTAGATGATCTTTAAGGTCACTTCCAACCTAAACCATGATTCTATGATTGTATGAATTACTGACATTTAGGCTAAATCACAATCTGAAGGATGACCTCAGGTAGGCCAAATCAAGGGCTGTTCAATATTACCCTGATGAAGTGCCTTATCCTGAAGTAAACGGGGCATGGCCATCACTGAGAACTTACCACCCAGCCATGCGGAGCTCCCCCGACTGTGTTCACTAATACACACACTCACCCAGTTCTACATAAGTTTACTGAGCCTTCCTCCCAAGCGAAGGAGCTAATTTGATTACTTAATAGCCTTTAGAAAGCAAATTTAAAAGTAGCCATCTAATCTCAGCTGGACCACTTCTCCTCTCAAAAATGTTTTCCCAAGAGCTCAGCTCAGATGAATGGGATGTTGTCCACAGAGCTGTATGGCTTGCCTGCAATTCCCACCCACCATCCTGAAAAATGTACCTCATAGCTAAAGGTACAATACAGCAAAAAGAAAGAAAATCCTCATATTACGAACCCAAGAAAATCCTCTTTCTGTTAGATAACTGTCACCTGAGAACAAAATTACAGGTATTGCAGATTCTTGTGGTTTGTCATATATTAGCCTCAAGTTTTCTTGTATGGTGCAAATCTCCTCCAAGTAGGAAGGCACACCGAAGGGGCACTCCCTGCTGAGCGCTATCCACTGGGAACACTGGTAATGGGGATGGCAATAGGCACTCACAGAAAGTAATACATGTACTCCTGTGTGCTGAAAACAGTGCTTTCGGCAGCTGAAATGGTGCTTTCTACCTGAAAATTCAAAGACAAAACCAAGACTCATAAACAGGATACGAGGCATTAAAGTCTTCAAAAACCTTTGGTATGAAGCATTTCCCACAGATTTCTTATTGTGGGGTGTTTGGTTTGTTGTTTTTTTTTTTTTTTTTTAAGTAAAATACATATATTAGAACAATAAGCATCAACATTTGGTAGTGTGTTTCCAATTTTTTCCATAGCAAATAGTGTTCTTATTCCAGGGAAGCAGCAATCTTAGACACGGCACATGTCCTCTAGGCTGACTTTGATTTCCTACCTTTTCGACCAGAAAACTCAAGCAGCTTTTCTCAAAAAACCATCTGCATTTCTCAGGTTTGTGATTCCACTACCCGGTTAAGAGCCAGGTGCCTCAAAGTAACTTTAGCATGCAACTGTGATATTAGCACCTTTAATGCTTCCACCACAGTCTTGGTTTAAAACCTCAGGACAAGATGAGTACAAAAGGAAAAGGCTTAATTGATAACAATGTCACACCTGGAGAGAAAATCTGGTATTTCTGAACACACTGAAGAAGCCTAAACTTATCCTTCCCGAAAGTCACCAGCTTGACTAATCAGCTCATAGACAGAATACTTTTGATATCACTGCTTTGTTAAAAGTGTCGAAATCATAACTTCAGGCTCTTTAATAACATTTGTGTTTAAGGTCAGTGAAAAAGCAGAAGAGGGAGACTGACCTGTTATATCTGAAGCAATGCTTTATAGACAACAGCAAAGAGAGAGAACAAACCCCATAAAGGTATCACTCCCAGAGATGTACATAATAGAACTGTTGATTTGCCAGGGAGACAGTGAAAAGGTTACACAAAACCTCTTCAGCATTCCTTATTAGGGAGACTTTTCCCTTTCACTTCATTAGGATTACTCTCAACCTTCTTGTACGCATATATTTCATAACATAAAGCAGCATATATTTCATAACATAAAGCAGCATTTATAAAAAACAACCTATTTTATTTAACCATTCCAGCAGAGCATTTTTTGTCGAACACCAATGAATTCTGGATGACTGTGGAAAACACATATGTTGTGATGTACATGCAACGACATCAGTGATGGATTTATTTCTGCACAGTGGAAAACTCTATTAACAAGAAAGCATCAAAAGGCTGAACTGTTCCAAAGACATTTGAGGGATCTGAAATGGTGTACAGCACAGAATTTTCTGATTAAGCTGCATTTCATCATGAATTGGCCAATAACTGAAAAAGCGGCTCTCCCCAGAAATAGCTTCCCTACTTGGTTTGGATACGATAAAGCAGAGTTGACGGGAGCTCTCCACTGTTCCTGGTCATCATCCTGATAATTGGACTACTGGCTGGCCAGCTTAGGCTTCCCCCCATTCAGCAGCTGCGTGCTGCAAATCTCATCCTTCCATTCTAACTTTTCCCACGTAAAGTCCAGAAAGCATCAGATTCCCTTTCTGGTACCTAACTTTCAAGCCCTATATAATTTGGGCCCTCTTTGAATCTACTCTGCAAAGTCCTTTGAAAATCTGGCTCATAACGTAAACCTTAACCACACACTCTGTATTATTTTCTTTCACCCTCTTTTAAAGGGTCCAGGAATCTACTGGATACTGTCAGACAGTCTTTGCACAGATATATTGGGCAAGTACCTCAGCTATGCTTACACTCCACAGCTCAAATGGAACGCCAAAAGCACGCAGGTTTACTTTAGAACATCTTCTCTCTCTTCTTTCTTTATATGAGAATTCAACCAGGCCATTAAACTTGTTAAGCTTTATCTTTGCAAGTAAATAAATTATGCCCTCAGCAAGCCTCTTTTCTACCGTAGCAGAAGTATCTTCCTTGCCTCTGAGCACAATTTTAGATTTAAAATAGTCCCTCAAAGGTATGTCTTAAGTAAACCTTTCAAAGGCTTTTACAGGGTAACCTTCCTCCTCTCCTCCTGCTTTGTACCAACGCTTGTTTTAAATGGAAGTTTATATGAAGTTTGATAGTACAATGTTTTTATAGAAATGCTGAATTTCCCTCAATATAACTCAAGCCAAGGCTTGTATGGACCAGTTTTGTCTTTCATTGCATAAATCTATTATTTAGATTTTAGGGGGGGTTGGTTTGGATTGGGGTTTTTGTGGTGGTGGTGGGGGGGGTTTTTTGCATATCATCAGAGCTTTGGCTGGGAAAGCAGCAGGGTGCTGTTTGTCCTCTGCAGTGTTAGCATGTTCATTTTCTGTATCTTTGGGCACAGGCCGTTCCTTCCTTACCTCCTTGGTAGTGCCATGAGCACTGCTCCTAAATGACAGTTCCCTGAGACCAGAAAAGTCATCCATAGAGCCTTACGAAGCAGTAAAATTCAAGTAATTTCCCATTAAAGTTTTGATGGTGAGAGAAGAGAGGGCAGATGGTTCAAAAAGGGCATAGCAGGCACCGCTGCAGCTGGCGCTGGCATTAGGAAACAGATGGTACTGGGAAATTACCAGGCCAGAAAATAAGAATTGAAGTCTTCTATGGCTCAGGCTTGCAGGTGACCAACTTCAATAAAATGAGATGAAGAAATACGTTTGCAGTACTGTGAAATGCTATGGTGAGAAAGTACATGCTGTAGATACCAGAGAAGAGAAGAACAAGCAATTAAAGCAATTAAGTCAACAGGGGAGAATACCAGGAGGAGCAAGACAGGTATTTTTGCCAAGGTTTTTGGAATATGTGCCATGAAAACTGCTATAAATCCCTCCACCGAATGCCAACCCAGGGGGACAGCAGACATCACTGCAGAGCCTTTAGCACAGGTTCACATTTCGCTTTAGCGCAGGTTGACGTCTCTTCCACCTCTATTCTTCTTAGCCCTTATAAGAAATGCTAATTGCAGTGGTGTCCACATGGTGATAAAATACGCTAACAATGGAGAATGCTCTGTTGTTCTGAGTCATGAGATATTGTCAAACAGCGATATCTAACATTAAAAGCATGCATGTTGAACTGTTGAATTTTCTCCTAATTGTCCCACCTCCAAAACGTGTGGCTTCCAGTTACATGCGAGATGTTAACCCAAAGGCTGGGGGCCGGCGGGAGGACAGAGTAAGTGCATGAACCCACCGCTGTAAGGTAACTCATACACACGTGCCGTGTGCTAAAACCGTAAACCCTGGACTGCCAGTAACAATCTGGGGCATGATAATCCCTTAATGAGCAACAGCAGGTGCTAAAGTGCTTAAAGTAAATCACTCCTGCAATTTTAGTGAGTTGTTATTTATGTCATCACTACCAACAAGCGCAAATCTGACAGGACCGGCAGCAGCCAGTGACCTCTGCTACTGAGGGTTGGGAGCTGCAGGGGATCCCCGGGCAGGCAGGGCAGGCAGGGTAGGCAGGGCAGGCAGGGCCCATCCAACCGCCCCAGCCAGGAGCAGGGCAGTCGGGGGCCAACGGGAGCAGCCCTCGGCATCAGGCACCTCCCTGGGGATGGGGACGGGGACAACCGAGGTTGGGACAGGACATCTGCCTGCAAGTGGGGTTGGGGATTAGGCTCAGTGAGGGGAACCAGGGTCAGACACAGCCCAGGATGGCTGAGGCATCAAAGCGTAGCCAGGGATTTTGAGTGTGGTTTTGTAATAATAAATGTTTTGGTCTTCTAATTTTGGTTGGGTTGGAAAGAGGTATTTTTTCTTTGTCCAGCAAGCATTTTGTTGATTTGGACACCCAGAAACACCAGTCACTTGATGTTTTCATACCAATTAAGAAACATTAACCAAGGCAGCAATGAGCACAGCGTAACACAGTAAGTTTTCAGACTTGGAGCTTGGTGACACCAGCCAGCTAGCTCAGTCGGTAGAGCACGGAACTCTCAGTCCCAGGGTTGTGGGTTTGTTTTAGTGGCCAGCCCAGCTCAAACTACAACTGCAGATGGCTGGAGTGGAAAACACAGCACAGACTTATGGACTTCCACTCCTCTCGTGTCCTCACCAGCCACATGAAGGACACGTGGTTCCCGCAACCCTGTGAGCCAGGATGGCTGCGGTGGCACAGGAGCAGCATCCGTCCTTCGCTGTTCAGGTGCCAGTGAAAGACCGAAGTCTTGGCCTGAGACATGATTTCTGATGGCAGTCTAAGGCAAGGCAGATGATTTCATCCAAAAATTTTAAGTGTATTTGGACAAATTATCCTTGCCCTAGAAATATATTACACTAATGAAGTTACACTGTCAGCCACTGCAGGCCTGGCAGGACTTGCAAACTATTTTAATCCTCCAAGAACACATTTGCCCAGCCAATAATTTGACTTGTCATTAGTAAATTCCTAGCTCAGCTTTTTAAGAGACAGGAACGCATAAAAAAGTATCGATCTCTAGGTTATTGATTCCTATCACGATTGCATCAGATTCCTTCTACGGTCTGTAGCAAATTAATCTATGGGCTATATTTTCCCACCTGTATACTGGAGGTCCATAGGTTTTAGAGAGAGCTTTTTAGAATAATGCAGCAGTTTGTTGCTTTGATTTCAAAAGGGCATGGAGCTTGCCAAATCTCTTCAAAGGGAAGGAATAAAAAAAAAAGGGTAATTTGCCCTTGTAAGTCCTGACGCAACATGAGAATAGATCTGTGGGCCTTGTAAATACGGTGTTTAAAGAACGGGTCCTCTGTTGTGCGCTGGGCTGCGGCAAGAGGAAAAGGAGAGTCAAATTGCAGCTCAATATTTCTTCTTGGCTCAGACTCTCTACTGATCTTGGGTGTCACTCTCCCTAACCAGACCAAGAAAAATAAGACTTTTTCAAGAACAGAATTCAACCTACCTAGCTACACATTAGACAGGTTACTCTGAATTTGTCATCCTATAGTCTCTTTTTAGTCAGTGGAGAGAAACCCAGTAGATATGTCACCTGATCCATTTTAAGCATCTTTGTTAGAATGAGAGGAACTGCCCTCTGAAGGTGTCCATTTTTTCCCGTTGATTACACATGGAGTATACAGTGATTAGTTCAGACTTAGATGTATGACTTTTAAGCCCCAAGTCGGGACAGATGATTCCCATGCTTATATTTCCTTCTTTTCCCCTTCTCATCTTTTTTTAAGATGTCTCAGTATCCTATTCCTAATCAGCACAGGATGAGTCAAGGGGGCACACCCTTGCTTCACCCTTCCCCCAAAATAACCCTTCAGCTGTGCATGCTATCTCTGCTCCCCAGTCTGCGTTGCTCTGTTACACCACATCATTCCTTAGCAGATTCCCCACAGGACACTTGCTAGTTGTGAGGAGGGATGAGACAGCTGCGGGAGTTGTACAGAGTGGTGGGGGAGAAGGCATGTCCTCACCCACACCTCCCAAGGGGTCCTTCTATTTTCATGGCTGACATTTTTTCCTTTGACAAGATTTGCTGACACTGCTGGGCCGTGTTCATTGGGAAATACCCCGACATGAATCTTTACTGGTAATTCTTTTCAATAAGATGCAGCAGCCACAGCTGTTAAGTTTCTGCACCAACATAGCACTGATGTTATCCATTTTCATTGTAAGACAAAAGAAAACCCATTAGATTCAGGTCAGGCTTACTCAGGCTCATTGTGTTTTTACCAGTTGGCTTCCTTCCAGCACTTGTGTACTTATCTTCGTATCACTTTTCAGCACCAGAAACATACTATTCTCCCCACTTTACAGATGGGTTCCTGAAGCAGAGTCCATCTTCTCCCAGGCAACAAAGGGAAGGGCGAGGAAGTTACATGGGAACCAGAGCATAGGAACTTCACCAGCCTAGAAATGAAGCTCTGCTGCTCACATCAGGGAAGACAGCACCAAGGAAGTCTTTGATACGGAATCCTGATGGAGTACTGGTGATCCTCAAACACAGGCCAGGCTGCAGCAACTTCTAGCTGCAAAATTTGAAGAAGCTGCATTGCCTACACCTGGATAGCCAGCTCTATTTAGGAATCTCCAGGGATGGGGCCTCAACAACCTCTCTGGGAAACCTGTTCCAGTGCCTTACCACCATCAAAGTGAAAAATTTCTTCCTAATGTTTAATCTGAACCTGCCCTCTTCCAGTTTAAAGCCATTCCCCCTCGTCCTGTCGCTACATGCCTTAGTAAAAAGTCCTTCCCCAGCTCTCCTGTAGGCCCCCTTTAGGGACTGGAAGGCCACAATAAGATCTCCCCGGAGCCTTCTCTTCTCCAGGCTGAACAGCCTCAACTCTTTCAGCTTCTCCTCATAGGAGGAGTCTAGAAATGTCTGCCATTAGTGTGACACTTGTACGTAAAGAGATAAAACCATTGCAATTAGCTGTGATTTTCATCCACGCACTTTACTTCAGCTTCCAACCAGAGTTAGTTCAAATTACTGTTTATGTTTGACATGCGTCTGGCAGCAACAGCAGAAGCTTAATAACACAGAAGTTTATTTATTTATTTGCTTGCTACTGCGTCTTCATCACATTTCTAAAAATGCCTTTGCAGCATCTTCCCCTCCTGGAAATCTATTAGGAGTAAATTATGCATCTCGTCTTTATTAGAGGAGATGGAATATCATAGGAATCAGGGAAGCTGTGAACTGTACCACCTAGTCAGTTATTTATATGGAGAACCCATTAACTAAAGTATTTAAGCAATGAAATATCTTGCTTATTGTTAATAATATCCTGAATACGAGGAAGCTCATAATTCAAGTTCTCTGGAGTCTGTGGTTATGCTGCATAATTACATAATAATCAACTCCACAGTTAATGCCTATCCAGTAAACATTTTAATTTTATTCTATCATAGAAGAATATAGTGGTGCTATACTAATTTATTAAAACGAAAAATCACTACTCAATACCCTCTTAAATCATGAGACAAAAAAAAACAACTATGTATTTCCAGAAATAAGAAATGTTTGCTTACTGACATTTGAGTTTTTCAATTCGTATTTTTGAGCAACAATATGGGTAAATACTTAAAATGCCATAGTTACCTCAAAATTGTGACTCATCTGAAATCAGTGGAGTTACATGAGTGACCACCTAAGGGAAGCATACTCTCAAGTGCCATGAGTTAGGATATCAAATTTCTCAGTCCATCAATTAAAGGCACTTACACTACCACCAGTGTATCTGGAATCCCAATTACATTCTGTGCTGCAGGAAGAAGTTTGACCAGATTGAAAGGCTGAGAGAGCTGGGACTCTTTAGCCTGGAGAAGAGAAGGCTGAGGGGAGACCTTATTATGGCGTACAAGTCTCTAAAGGGTGGGTTGAAGGAGGATGGAGCCAGGCTCTTTTCAATGGTTCCCAGTGACAGGACGAGGGGCAATGGGCACAAGTTAGAACACAGGAAGTTCCGTTCAAATACATGGAAACAGTTCTTTACGGTGAGGGTGACAGAGCACTGGCACAGGCTGCCCAGGGAGGTGGTGGAGTCCCCTTCTCTGGAGATTTTCAAGACCTGCCTGGATGCAGTCCTGAGTAATGTGCTCTGGGCAATCCTGCTTTAGCAGGGGAGTTGGACTAGATGATCTCTAGAGGTCCCTTCCAACTGTGACAATTCCGTGAAAAAAAAAAATCCATAAAACATTACGAAGATCACCCTGTCATGAAATCAGGGAAAAAACAGGCATCACTATACTCTCATCTCTACTTTAAATAAACCTACCTTCAGTCTTCCATGCCTAAACCGAGAATGATAGTAGATACTGTGCTTTGAAAGATTAATTACTTCTAAATGTGCTTAGATATTCATATAGAAAATATTGTATAAAGGCACGTAACTGTTCATTGCTGCAAATGTAAATAAAAGCCTTTTCACAGCAGAGCATAATAATAGTGAGAAAAGTCTGCGCAAGATAAATCCAGGAATTTCAAAACACTCACCCATCCAAAACCACCAAACCAAACCCAAAATTCCAACATGATTTGGGAAAGCAAGCAGTGTAAAAGTTTTATTCAGGTCCAAAGAAATAACACAACGTTTTTGAAGCCAAAACCTATCTTTTTGCTGTTATAAAGAAACTTGAGTCATTGAACTTATTCATCAGGGTGCTCTTATTTTCAGAAAAGTGGGAGAAAAAGGAAACAGCAGGTAATTTGAAGAGTAAAAGTACAGAACTAGAACCATTTTGCACAGCAAACATTACAGCTGGACACAATTAGAATGGTCAAATACAAGTTTTAGGGCTTAATTATCATACTACTGAGTTTCAAAACCTAAGCTTGTTCCTGCAAGATGAAACAGGGACTCAGAAGGACACAGTTTGCTCCTCTCCTCTGGCCATTACTGTACCAAACTGTACCAACAAATGTATCTTCTTAGGCCTCAAAAAAAAAAGTCTCTCTAAGTCCTCAGTGAGGATTACCCACGAGGGAAGCATCCAAGTCTCCTGCTGTGAATAAATGTTGTTCTGCCACATTTGTGCAACGTTTCCCAGTTATTTTGAGGTGACCAGTTATTTTACAGGGACCGGATTTGAGTGCATTGAGTAACATTTGATTCAGAGACAGCAGTAGTAAACGTCTGCTGCATGAATCCAAGAACTGGATATTCTTCACTACTGCAGATGTCCCTTGTCTTTTATGCCAATAGGACCATTATGGTGATTTTTTTCCCTCTCCTTCTCCACGATGAGAAATGCCAGCACAATCAAAATTTGGAAACTTTCCATGTGAAAATCAGGAACAGAAGAGTGCTAACCTAATCAGCTGTGTGATGCTTTCAGCTGTGACTGCGAGGAAAAAACCTGGCCAGGCAGACCACCCTGCTTATGAAAGAAAGCTACCAGGTGCATCGTGGCAACATTAGAAATATCTGTAATAAATCTCAAACTTCATGAGAGTAAAAAATGGGGTTTCCACACTGAATACGGTGTACAATAATGCAGGTCTTCCTTTTCTGCATTTTAGAATGACATCATTGATCTTTTTGTATGAGTTTAATTACAGCCTCACTTTAATGCTGCCAGTAATAAGGAACTATTAGTACTGCTCTTAAAGAGGCAAAAAGCTTTATTAGACACTGCAAAGAGCTAGGGATGCTCTTAAAAATAATAAAGGGCAGTCGATCAATCACATTTGCTCTGTGAAGAGCTTTTAAGATGTAACCCAGAGTCTTGAAGCTTCATTACCAAAACATTTTTCCTGTTGCCACTTAAAAAAAAATTCTGCTGAAGTTTAATGACTAAAATGTAGGTAATGAAACGGCAACAATACTTGCATGCTTAAGAATGAAAATACAAAGTAGTTCTACTTTCATTGAAGAGATGACTTTAAAGACCAGCAATATTTTGGACCCTAAAAATACATGGATCAGTGTCACTGAAGAAGAGATTTTTATGGAACCCAGACTGTGGATAAAAAGGTTCATCTGAGAGTTCAAATTTCAAATAGCAACATACCAATATCAGCAAACACAGTGTGTATACAGTGTTTAAAAGAAACGACCCCTCCAGAAGATGGGCTCTGAAGAATCCTTAATAAAAACTGCTCAATTATTCTTTCATTTCTCCCCATTATTAGTGCCTAAAGTAGCTGGAAACTGTAGTACTGTAGTAGCTACTGGATAGTAGCTGTAGTACTACACTACTTAGACATACACAGGTCTATGGGGCCAGGTGGGATCCACGCAGGGATACTGAGGGAGCTGGTGGAAGTGCTCACCAAGCCACTCCATCATTTACCAGCAGTCCTGGCTAAAAAGAGAGGTCCCAGTAGACTGGAGGCTATCACATGTAACGGCCGTCTACAAGAAGGGCTGGAAGGAGGACCTGGGGAACTACAAGCTTGTCAGTCTGACCTCAGTGGTGAGGTAATACTTCAGGTTACATCAATCTGATTTTTTCTTCTTGGTTGAGAGGTCAAAAATGTTAGAGGCTTATTTGTTTTCAATGGTTGCTGTGCAGTCAAAGGATTCAAGGATCTACCTAGCGTATAAAGAAATTACATGTTTTCCAAGGCTTCCATGTCCCTGACACTCAGCATCACTGATGAGAACCAGACCAAAGATGGCAACTAGAAGAACAATTCAGTTAAGCAGAGGAACACTTACATTAGGGCATCTAAGAAGACATGCCAGTCTGGGTTTGGTATTATAATATGGCACAAATACATTCATTTTCAATTTAGAAACTTTCAGTTAAATTAAATTAAAAAAAAAAATGGAAGTTCTTGGCATTAATATTAAATCAGTGCTTTAGTTTTGGAAGCTGCTTCACTCCTACAGTCTTTTTAATCGATCCTTTTTGCGGATTAACCATCTTCATGTTTCCTGGAACACTGTATCTCCCTCTGAAATAAAATGGGTGAAGTTAGTCATCAAATGTCATGCTCCCTGTAGGCTTTAACTGCTAGAAATTTGCATGTTTTTTATATTTGCATAACTGATTACTATTGTGAATTAATAAACCTGAGAGAGGAAAAAACAAGTATATTTTTGGTTTGCAGGCTAGCAGAGCATCTAATTATTCTGCATACAAACTCAATCCTCATCTCATGATTCTTGACTACTTCCTGTTACCTAAGTGATGGCATTTGAAGAACACAAACAGAATACTAAACATTTGCACAAAGAGAATGATAACTGACTAAGGAGACATTTTCATTAGTTGCATAATCCCCATTAGGAAAGGGAAGAACACCTCATGCAGGTGTAGTTACAGGTCTCTCCAGGTATTCCACTCTGGAGACCCATGCTCTTGAGCCCATGATCTTACATAGAAAATGCTGCCAGAAGACTTCTGAAGTGGTTCTCATCATACATACATACACAGCCTACATGAACCCTACGAGAGCTGTTTTCACCTTGATCTTCTAAGAGAAATCAGTGGGAATGTAAACAAATCTCCAGGGGAAAAATGATGATTCCACCAACTGGAAAGCTCATTCTCATGATCAAGCAGTGTGCATCTCCGCTCTTATGCAACATACATTTGTTTCTCTCCCTGTTCATTACTACAGTGGACAGACAGCGCTTTACATACTCTAACGACAATATACAGGGTTTCAATGTCTTTCTCAAGTAACAGGCATTCTGAAGGAAAATATATCACAACATCATATCATTATATTCATGATGGCAGCCAGAGAAATATTTTGTTATGTGGTAGAAGCTGTGATGACATGATCTGTCCAACTTTCAAATTTCTGGGCAAATAGCTAACAAAGTTGTTCCTAGGGCTCGCTAGTCTTCTTGAGATTGACACATCCTTTGTTCCAGCTCGTACAAGCAGTCATGGTCATGAAGGGACAGCTGCCCCCATAGAGATATGGAGCTGCTTCTACTCAAAGCTTGGAAGATCAGAACCCAGGGCCCCAGTTTGCTCAATAATCAATTGATTATTCAAATCCAAATCAATTGATTACTCAAAATCAATTGATTAATCTGCAGATCACTGTAGAGCTGGACCAAGGCGACAGCATATGTCTGTGTGGAATTCTGCAGGCAGCAAAACCTGGTTCCACTTAAAGCCAGCTGGACTTACAGGCTTAGAAGCCAGGTAGTTGCAGCCAGTGCAGTGTTGAAACTGAGCTAATAAGTCATGCTATACGCCTCAGCATAACAGTTAGGGCTCAGAATGACATTAAATTGGCTGCTCAGATTGACATGAGTCATCAAGCCATCCATGTTTTTTCCCCATTCTCAGCTACCCTATCTTCTTCTTGTTCTGTGAAGTACCATAAAAAGGTCTGCTACTGAACTTGGCTTCTGTGTTTGGATGGCCAGGAAACTGAACGCTTCAACAATTACTGTTCACAATTACTACTCAAAAATGTTTCAGTGTTGCTTTAATACACAGGTTGGGTTTTTCATACCTGTATCTATAGTTAAAACAAACATTAAACATAGTTTCTTAGTATAGTTTGAAATCCAATGAAGGCAGGCGTTTTCTGAAAGGCCAACAGAAGTGAGATAAGAACTCTGGACAGAAAATTTTCAAATTATTCTCAAGAACATGTTTATTTTCAATCATGCAGGTCTTCTCTTATTTGAATGAAATTATTTCTCATTAATGTCAGCTTGAATGAACAACTTTCAGGCTATAAATCAAAACATAATTAAAAAGGAATAATATAACAACGGCTGTGTTGACCTTGTGATGATCAGGGGTGCTAACTTACATTCTAGTATTTCCTTAAATTACAAACTATGCCAAATCCCCATCCTTATCTCCATGTTGCCAACTGAGACAAAGTTTGACCTGAAAGTTGTAAGTCACTGGTTATAAAAGCCAGTGTTTTGCAAACTATGTCCTTTGCCACTAAGAAAAATTTAAAAGATGAACAACTCCCTTCATGTGTGTAAAGTACTTTGAAAAGCTAAAAAAAAAACCCTCTGAGGGAAAATGGGTTGAAAGGGGATATTTTGTTACAATATGCAACTTCTGAGACCATCAATTACAGGACACGCTATTTTCTTTTACACTTTATTTTCTTTTGTTTGATATAAAGAAAATTACAGAAACACACTGTCATACAATTTCAGGGTAAGTAATGATCTACTAAAATAAATTATAAAAAAACCTCAGCATAATCACAGATCAGTGCTAAACCTCAGAAAATCTCAATATCTGGCTGATGATATCTAATCTCCCTGCAGAAACAGTCAATTCTCCTAGTTCTAGCTTCCTGACCTTCTCCACATGAGCTATGTTAAACATCACTGGGGTCAGAAGCAACACACTAACTATATATGGGGTACCTCAAACCTAAACAGTGCTTTTTCTATATTGAGAAACTTCACTTATAGACATTAATTCATATTGTACTTCACTAATTCATATTCTACTAATATCGTCTCCTGGAGCATGAACTTTCACTGTTCCAATTTATGAAATCCTGTGATTCTGTGCTTACACAGAATGAAAGGATAAAGCTGGTAAGCAATTATGTCTACACAATTTCATGCTTATCATTTACTCATTACATTTTCAGATGTTCCCAGTATGTACTGTGTATGCTTATTTTAATCATATAGGTAAGTGGGTTCATGAAAGAGTATTTACTGTGAGATACTAAATACATAGAAACCATACTATCTCAGGAAGTCTCCAAATATAAAGTATTTGGGAGAGTTCCAAAAGCAAGTATTATATCTGCCTGGTTACACACTTTTGCAGGCATCTACTTATGACCACTGGAGGCAGGATACTGGGTCCAACACACTTTTGATGTTATTCCCTATATTCTTTGTACTTTATATTCTTAACATTTTCAGTTCAGTTAAAAAATAAATCTCCTCTGATTTCAAGCCTTCTCACAAGCACTACTATCAGAAATTTTACTTCTATATAGGTCAGAGTGGGTGGGCTCTTTTCAAATTTAAATTTCTAACCCATATAATTAAACAGAAATCTGTTTAAAAATGAAGCCTTTATATGTTGCCATCTAAAATCACTCGCATTATCAGCCACAAAAAGCTTCACAATCTCTATTGACTAAAAAGGGCTAAGCAAGGCATTTATTTAATTGAATTACTCATAATGGACTAAAGGGTATATTTCTTGCTCCCAACTCTTCAGTTATATAGAAAAAAATGACCCATTTTAAACACAGGTTGAAAGTGAAGAACATCAGAGGTATTGTAAGATTTCAAAAAGGCCATGTAAATATGTGTTTTCAATATTGCAACACAGTAGTAAATAAAACTGATTGAAAAGCAGTGTCAAAAATGATGTTGAGTAATATTTTGTCAGTAAGATTATTCTTAGTGATACTTACCATAAACAGAGAGTTGTAATAGTCAAAACACAGTACTTAGCCAAAAAAAATAAATAAGAAAATAGAGGGAATACACAGGAAATTTACCTCAGTATCTTGTTTTCTCCCTTGCGTGTCAGAGCATCCGTTTTTTGCCTTTCAGCAATTTTAAGTGTAGCTGAGGTCTGCAATAGCCAAATTTTTACAAAACAAGTTAAATACTAACAACAATCACAGGTAAGGAAGTAAAATATTTCCAAACTAATTTGACCCACTATGTTCTTACTGCTATAGAGTACTTTAAGTACATATTATACTGACACCTTGTTGATTTGGGGAATTAAATGCACGCCAAAATCCCTTGCTGTGCAAAACCACCATTATTTATTAAGCTGGACGATCAGTGAATAAGTAATTTCAATGAGCATATTTTTGGTCATACTGCCTATAACCTCACATTTTCAATGAAGAAGCATTATATTTCTAACATACTTCCCTGAATGGGAAACAAAGCAAATTATAGTGACTTAGTTGTACTTTTGAATGATGAAATCATTAATTAAGAACAGGAACTACTTAAAAAAAAATAACACAGCATGGAGATCTCTGCATATTCTGGAAGTATACATTCCTGGGCATACTGAAACAACCCCAGTTGTTACTCCTGGCATTGCATTTAATAGAATCTGAGCAGGATTAAATCAGTTGGTTCTCCTGTTCCTTAGCTCACAGGGTTCTCTCCTCACCCAGCTCTTGCTGGCTTATCCAGCTGCCTTTATAGAACTACCTCTCAGAGGGACAGCTATGCCATGGACAGAAAACACAGAAGGTATAGGGCTTGTCTGGCTGCTGCGCACACTTGGGTGTCTAGTGTAAGTGAACAGAATTTTCTCAGCCCCTTTAAACAGACATCGGGAACATGTAATAAATATATGATAATCATGATATACGAAGTATCAGCTACACCAGACCAGTGAAGACTTTGAAAGCCTAGAGATGGATTTTGGGGCTACCTAAACAAAGCTCAAGGTTTGGATTATTTCATTACATGACATTAAACTACCAACTACTACATTTTATAGCATGTGTGAAAACATCTTGCACTTGTGAGGAAAAATCCTGGCACTGAAAAAAGCATGTTTCACTGCTTATAAAACAAAGGTTTCTACTGTGCTTCCATGTATACAATGCACTAGGCACTTATTCCTGACCCAGTCATAGCAAAGTCATCTATAACTAAAGCAGAGTCTTTTCAGAGCGCAAGCGTAAAAATGGGATACCATCTGCACAGATTTACTTCCTGAGAGCAAGAAAATTTTTGCCCTTAAGGAACTCTAGTACTAAAGATGATGGCTAATATAATTTATCATCTTTCTTGAGCAGATGTGATTCTGTGACACATGAGGCAAGACCTATGCTATGACTGCCTTCACTGTTTTTTTAATTTAAATGAATATAGAGTGCCAGTATATATGATTATTATGCATAGCACTGTTTTTGCTGGTACAGTTTACTCCAGGCCTATCCCGACTAAAATGAGCCGTTGTGGCCCAAGCAGCTTTCAAGCTGTACCTATCCACAATTGTGGGCTTTTTCTGCAAAGAAATCCCAATCACAAGTCAGAGCCTACTATGCTAGCAAAAGTTTGCAGTAAAAATCTGGCCTGAAAGAATGGCCCTTTTAAAGATCTGCTATTGTTCTTCTTTGCCTGCTTCTCAAACCAATTTCTGAATACCACCAAAAAGTGCTTTGAGATTGTGGAGTCCAAATCCCAAACCAACATTTTTTCAGACTGAAAACAAAACCAAAAAAGCAAACAAGAATACACCACAGATCATCAGTATCTCTAGCATGAGTTCTCAAGTTTGTGAAATGTTCAATTTATTTTAAAACTATCATTTAAAATTGGCTAACCTTTATGGAGGATTGAGACAAGACAAACAACAAAAGCACTCAGAAGATACATATACTTTGTAAAAAAGCAGAAAAGCACTCAATAATAAAAAAGGTAAATAAAAGAAATGGCTGCTCAGAAGCATCCCTCTCCTGCTTCTGCCACAGGCTTCAGGAGGGATCCAAAACAAAGAAGCAAATCCCCAAAACATCCGGAACTTTTAATACCTACTGGTAAAAACTTCAAGTCCTTTTTTTTTTTTTTTTTTACTGTGAGCTATAGAAAAGCACAAACATAATGAGGAAAAAAAGGCCTAAAAAGCCATTATATCTGTTCTCTGTAACTAAGAGTGTCACTGGAATACATTGTTGTCACAGGATAACAATATCCTGTAGTATATTTACTTTGGAATGTACAGAAAATGTTAGTCTATGAGTAAATCCTTCTAACTCAACTGCTGCCAACATTACTGTGCAGACTCTAGAACAGTGAAATTTTAATACATCTGAAAGAGTCTGGACTGGACATAAGTTTACTTCCGCTTCTATTGTTAAAATGAACTGCTAAAAGGGAGGGCACACATATGTAGATTTGAAAAGAAAGTAAAAAGCAATAATCAAATCAAAGTCAGATGAACAGGACCTGAAGGGACCAGATGAGCCACTGATTCCTTTGCAACAAACAGTCAACCATGATTAGGTTGACTGCCATGATCAGATTAGTAATGTAAAAGGTAGCTGTCTAAACTACTCACCTAGGCTCTGCTTATAGCTCAGGAAGAGAGACAGATAAGGCCCTGGGAAATTCATTTCATCTTGATCTAAAATAGGTATGATGGTTTGCACCTTAAACATGCTTCTCTCTCCACAGATAACAGAGGATCCCTTTACAGCTGGTTTAGATTGGCTGTTTAACATTCTGAGAACTAAAGATAGGGAGGTTAATCTGAAGATGATTATTTTGCTCTGATATGATCACGGGGGCAAATAATTGATTACTGAACATATAATGCACTAACTACCTCGAGTTTCAGTGGCAAAGTCCCTAATGCCCCATTTAAGCAACATGTCAGTGCATTTACTTCACTTCAAATAGTTTTTTATGTATGTTTAAGTGCTTTTCTAGGCAGCTGAACATTGGCACTCCTCTCTCTAGCATGTTCGGTAATAACATCATCTTTTTTTTCCTGCCTTCGTCCTCTAGCAGTTCCCAGTTTCACTGTTAATGCAAAGATATTGGGTATTTCCTGCGCTCTTTCTTGGTTTCATGCTGCAAAGTTAGTTTAAGCAACTCTTTCAGATTTCCCAAAGCAGCAATGAACCACGTAAGAGAATCAGTTGCCCACTGTGCAAACACATGGAAACACTGCTAATTACAGCCTTTCACCCCAGTTAGCAACGACAGGGATTCAGTGACAGTCATTCCTGAGTATCACACTAAGCTATTACTTTTACATTATTCAGGAATTAAGAGCTCTTTCAGAGTAAGAAGTACTAGAAATCTTTACAGGTTCCTTTACAGGTTCCTCTAGTTTGTAGCATCAACCTTTATGTATTACATAATTTTCAGCAATAAAATTTTACAAAAACAAGGTATCTTATCCCTTATCTTATACATTTAATTGAAATATGTACTGTATTTTCATTCTGAGCTGGCTGACTAGCTTGCCTTTCAGAGAAAAAAGGGGAAATATGAAAAAGAGGAATCGCTACTTAAGGTGGGTGTCACTACTGCTAATAATTTGGTTCTGTTCTTTTCAACTGAAACATTAAATGAGCATAGCAATCTTGTGACTACCAAACGGGCAAGCAAGTAACCGAAAATTGCTTCAGCTTTCTCAGTTAAGGGCACTTTGACTATCCTTGGGAACAATGAAACTCCAATTGATACAAAAGAAAAAAAAAGTATTTAAAATAAATAAACTATAGCAATCTTTCAATTTCTAGCTCTTAATTTTTTTTAAAAGCAGCTTTTTTAATGGATTTGGTAGATGAATGCAGTGATAAAGACTTTGACCCAATGGCATTAACAGATGCTGTTGCTATATTAAGAAAGCATAATTATTTTAAAAAGTCATTGATTTGCACGGTTTTTTTCTTACCTCTAAAATCTCTGACAGGTATATGCGCCGCTCATCATTAGCTTTGTGGTAAGCCTGCATTTAAAATAAGGGATATAGGCTACCATTAAGCAAAATATTCTGCAAGTTGAATCATACAGGAAGAAACAAATATACAGCAGAGCTTCTTTCCAGTGACAAATTTTGCAGAACTATTCTATTGTTGTGTTCCACACACACTGTCTGTTTGTCGGACAGTAATAGCTTTTATAGATTAGAGGCATATAGGGACTACAAACCTTTGCTTCTTGTTCCAGTCTAAGTTCATAGTCTTTTAGCTGATTCTGCAGACTTTTCTTCTCTTCTTCTAGTTGTTTAAGAACCTCCTTTAAGGAACCCTGTGGTTATAGTAAATAAAGCAATGTTTTACAAATATTTCCATTCTGTGTAAAGACACCATCACCATAGTCCTTATTACAGAATCACAGAATTATCAGAGTTGGAAGGGACCTCTAGAGATCATCTAGTCCAACTCTCCTGCTAAAGCAGGATTGCCTAGAGCACATTACTCAGGACTGCATCCAGGCGGGTCTTGAAAATCTCCAGGGAAGGGGACTCCACAACCTCCCTGGGCAGCCTGTTCCAGTGCTCTGTCACCCTCACCGTAAAGAACTGTTTCCGTGTATTTGAACGGAACTTCCTGTGTTCTAACTTGTGCCCATTGCCCCTCGTCCTGTCACTTGGAACCATTGAAAAGAGCCTGGCTCCATCCTTCTTCAACCCACCCTTTAGATACTTGTATGCCATAATAAGGTCTCCCCTCAGCCTTCTCTTCTCCAGGCTAAAGAGTCCCAGCTCTCTCAGCCTTTCCTCATAAGGGAGGTGCTCCAAGCCCTTAATCATCTTAGTTGCCCTTCACTGGACTCGCTCCAGCAGTTCCCTGTCCCTCTTGAACTGGGGAGCCCAAAACTGGACACAGTATTCCAGTTGTGGCCTCCCCAGTGCCGAGTAGAGGGGGAGAATGACCTCCCTCGACCTACTGGCCACACTCTTCCCTATGCAGCCCAGGATTCCATTGTCCTTTTTGGCGACAAGGGCACATTGCTGGGCCATTGTCTACCACAACCCCCAGATCCTTCTCCTCAGAGCTACTTCCCAGCAGGTCCGCCCCTAACCTGTACTGGTGCCTAGCATTCTTCCTCCCCAGGTGCAGGACCTTGCACTTGGTTTTGTTGAACCTCATTAGGTTCTTCTCTGCCCAGCTCTCCAGCCTGTCCAGGTCACGCTGGATGGCAGCACAGCCCTCTGGGGTGTCAGCCACCCCACCCAGTTTGGTATCATCAGCAAACTTGCTGAGGATACACTCTGTCCCGAGTGTTTTATTATTCTGTTTTATTATTCAAACATTATAATATTTATCATTCTATTTGCTTCTTGTGCACTTTTTGTTTACATGATTCTGGCTGGCACACTGCAGACACAAAAGCAATTAACCATATGCTACAATTATCAGTTATGCACTACACATTTCCACTGTGTTAAAATGATACAGATACCGTTGTCCACACTACTGCTCGTTGATAGGTTAGCAAAGTCACTTTTTGGTGACCAGCCAGAATTGCTCCCTTCTTCTAACTTAAGTTCACTCTGATGGCTTCTGTTTAGTAGGAGGAAGGTTTCAGATCTCACCTGCACATCCATTTCCAAACCACTTGCCGAAAGACCTGCTGCACTGGCTGAAGAGGCATATGGGATGTCAAAGGTAACCCACAACAACTTGTCTAGAAAGCAGTATTTTGTGGGCAGACTGTCTTAATTGTGTAACCATTTACCTTATCTACAATTGGGATGAGCTAGAATAACAGTGGTAGAGTCCACTGTTGGTTACTGGCACTAGCCAGTTGTTTGCTGTGTAGTGGAAGTAGAATGCACACCCAAGCAGGTCCTCCTCCATTTCTAACACAGGAAACTGCTTCTCATAATCCCTTTCATAAATTGATCCACTGCACCCAGTAGAGACAATCTTATTGGGAGGCTCTAATAATAGATGGCTTTTTTAATTCCTTCCCTCAGATTATTGAAGGTCAGTTTATACCTGTTCTTGCATTTAAATTATCTATAAAATAATTTCTCCTCTTCCTCCCTTGTGTTTGCCCCCAGCACACATAGACAGAAAACACGAACATCTTTTTACAACGTTCATTTTACTAGGATAAATAAAATGAGCTTTTAAAAATGGTCTCTCACACAGCAGGCTGTCCTTTCAACTAATCATGATAGTAGCCCCTTTTACACCATGCTGGACCTCAACCTTCTTACAGTTGGAGAACGGAACCATACTGGAGTATACAGTACTCCAGAAGCCATCTCACTACCTTGAACAATGTCAGTAATACTTCTTTATCTGTATAGATAAAACTTAGGATTGCATTTTCCTTTTTCACAGCTGCATGGTGATGGCTCACAGTCAACATAGGATCAGCTAGAATACCCAGATTCTCCTCTGCAGCTATGTCCAGGTGATCAGCTCTCAATTAATAACAGAATTTATTATTTCCTAAATATTTTGGTCTATACTATTAAATTTTAATCCCATTTTTAACAATCTTGTCTTCAGTGTCATTCCTTTTCTAAAAAACACCCAGATCCCTAGTATATAATATCTATATTACATAATTGGTATCAGAAGAAAGATGTCATAATCTATTGCTACTTTGTGTATCAAGTTCATGCATTAAACGTTAAGATTAGTCCTAAACCTGGTCTTGGAAGAACTCTGCTTGTGCTCTCCCAGTAGCCTCCTTCACTAGTCATCGCTATCATCTTCAATTTGCCAGCTCTTTACTCCTTCAACAAATGTACTAATTTTCATCTTCTCCAAATTAATCAGTCACTCCTCATGCGACATGGTATCTTTATCAGAGGCCACAGTGAACAAGATTACTGTATTTATTGCAAGAAGAAAACCTATTGTCTTACCACAGAATGTCAACAGGTTTGCCCGCCATGAGCCACTTTTAATAAATTAATATTTCAGTCTGGTTTTGCAACAATTATTCCTCTTTCTCTTTCTCTATCTTAAAACTAAAAAAAAAAAAAAAGATTTGCTTTTCTCCAATGCACACAATGCCATCATCCACAGCTTTATTAAAACCACCTGCTATCAGATCAGTGATGTAGCAAGCCAGTTCTTTCAGAATCCTAAGGTGCGGATTACCTATTTCCTTCAATTTAAGCATATCCAGCTCCTTGAGTTTTCCTTAGGATTTGGTTACTGTTATTTCCTCTTCCAAGAACTTGCTGACATTAGCTATTTCTTCCTTTGTCTTGCATTTCATTATTTCTACCTTTACTGAAAACTTAGGCAATATATACATGTTTAATTTAAAATGAATGAATTCATGACCACTTGATCTGACAGCTTTTATGACTGGCTTTTCTGCAATGTTATTCTAGATTTTAAAAATCTAAGCCAGCATTCCCTCCTTTTTACCCAGTATTTTCTGATAAAATGTGTTAACAATCACATCCACTGAGATCTGTGCCTCATCGTTATTACTAGCACTTGGTTTTCAGTCTTTATTTACAGGTTTCACATACGATACAATTTCTGGAAGTAATCTAATAATATTATATCCAAAACCATGCATCCAAATGTTATATTTATATCTATATTTGACTTTATGGATGGAATTTGAGCCGAGGTGAGGATATCTACGTTTGAGTGTCCATATGCGAACCAAGCTCCTACTAAGAGTCACAGTCAATACCATCAATAATGCGCAGAGATTCATTCAGCTGAGCAGCTAAAGAGCTCAACTCAGTTGCCATCTGAGATGCCCTAGAGTGTCAAAAACATTCATGCGTGGCAGATATGACACATGTTGCAGGACAGACATCCTTCTGGAGCAGCAGTGGGCTACTCTGCACTGAAACATCTTCAAGTCTCTTTATTGACACTACTATTCCACTGAAGACGTCCACTTAGGTAAATCTAGATACAACTCTTTATACTAAGCTGACTGTATTAATTAGACCTGCACTGCTTATAGTAGGAAATAATGATCTAGCCAAGTGGTAGACATTTACATGTAGAAAATACTGATGTCCTAATATTTAAGTGAGTCATGTTGTTCCAATATAGATTTCAATATTATTTCCCAGTATTATTGTGATTAAAATTTGTCTTCCTTTCCATTCTCAAGATGAATTAATCCAAAGAGATGATGAAGAAAGAACAAACAACATTAATGTAAAAGTCTCACATCTGCTACATACCACATCTATCTCCGTTTTGATCTTTCCTGCCAAGTGCATACCTTCAATACTTGTTATCCCATCATGTTTTCATTATCAATGTTATTACATTTCAGGCTAATCAGGTTCTTCCATTTGTCTGCTTAGCCCCCCCTGTGTAAAATAAGTATCTGTTTCAGAATTTTTGCTTCTTTTTATTTCTAACTCAGGCATCTCCCTAGTCAGAATAGCTGAATCCTTTCAAGTTCTGTACTGACTACCTGACAACTGCCTTAATAATCAGTTATTTCTTCTCATGACCTTAATGCTTTGCTATGCCTTTATTTACCAAATTTTCCTGGTAAACATGGAAAGGAAGGTAATATGACTCTCTTCAAATATTCTCTCTTTTTTTTTTTTTTTTTTTTTTGTGGAAATTTTTCCCTATTTGTCATGCAAACCTCAGATCCAGAAGATCCATGTGTGGTGTATTTCTCAGAAAGTTAACGAATGCTTGATAATGGTAAAAAAATCCCAACAGATAGCCACCAAACATATACATCCGCCTCTTATATTTGCCTGCTTGAAATCTCCAGTCTTCTCCTTTCTAGCATCTGCAGATCATTGCATCTTTTATTCTTTTTCACATAATTTTCAGTACAACGTTACTTATTCTGTACAACATGCAATTTACTCCAAATTTTATTTTTCACAAAAACATTGTTACTGAGATTTCCCTAGGAATGCAAGATTTTGTGAGCATGGCAAAAAGCATAGTACTTTTAAAACATGTTGCAAGAGAGAATAACCCCTCCTACTGCTCAAAAAAAAAAAAAAAAAGAGATACAGAAAAGCTACATCTTCTTTCAAGAATGTTTCGCATATGACTAAACTGTTATTAACTTTAATCTGTTACAACAGACACACTGGAGACATGGAAAAAATTGGGTTTTTTTTGTTTTTTTTTTTTTCCTAATTAGAACAGAATTATCTTGGATGCAGATGAAATCTTTGTCCTAGTACAGAAGGCTTCTACAGTCAATACAGTCAACACTGGCCAATTCAAGGAGAAAAAGTAAGCTGCAGATTAAAGAGAAGATTTGGCTATATTCCACTAGGGTCATGTGCTATTTCATTACAACATCAGTGTCTTTACAGAATTAAACAGGACAGATAGAGAAGGCCTCAGCACTGTCAGGCTAGGAAACTTTTTTTTTTGTCTTCTTGACCTGACTGCACATTAAGGATTATAACCATGTGACAGCATATTTTGTACAACATATTTTGTACCACCTACAACATATTTTGTACCACCACAGTAAGCTTAAATGCAGTAAATACAGAAGTTCATGCTGCTCTCCAGATTTGTTCTCTGTAAATCCACAGCCCACTATTTATTTCCTCACTAGATTGTCCATCAGTGTTACATAAGACAGCAAGACTTGGTGTTGCATCTGTTAGTCACAACAGAGCAATTTCATGATAGTACTCGTCTAATTTCTTTGAGTTCTTTCACCTACAAAGTAAACTACTTTTAGATCTTTTTTCATTTCATCTTTTCAGAAGCACTGTCTATTTTTTGCTGCCAGTGCAGCTGGTCCAGTGCAGATGCCTGGGCATTCGTTCAGCTCTGGAGCAAGGACCATAGCCAACCACAAGCAAACAAACGGTGCACTACACTGCTTCTGATGAGCAAGCAGACTGAAATAGATTGATAATGTGACTAAAGTATACAGTTACCATCCCTACAGTATCTAGCTGCCTCATAATTTGTAATGTACCTATGCTCACAATTCTCATTCACAATAAGAAAGTTATATTATTCCCAACATATAGATTGGGAAGTGAAGCCCAAAATCAAAAAGGGACTAGAGTCTAAATTGCAATTCAGGCAGAATTTAACATCCTAATGCTAACAAAGCAATCTACGCAATGTCATACATTCTTCACATATGGCTTTGTCATATAACATAGGTAGGCATCTGAGCTGTTGATATTGTGGTTGCCCATAAGCACAGGCTTAATCAAGCCGCTTAGTCTGCTGCTGAAAGCCTTTATGGAGTCTCAAAACAAAGTCTCCTGATGGTCATCTCCCTAATAGAGCACAACCTGAGAAGCACACTCCACCCACATTACATGACGAAGGAATCCTCTTCTAACAGCCTAAAAATTAACCCACAAAGAAATTACATGAGTTACATATTTGTCCTCTGCCACCCTAAGAGCTTGAACTCGCATATCTCATATCCTGAGAGTGCTCTTGCCATCACACTTAACTACTGGTGAGATAATTTTTGAAGCCGGGCTGTTAATCAGTCAGAAATGCAAAATTTACATGGATAGAAAAGGAACAAGTGAGAAAGGCTGCAAGGTCTTGCCTACTTCTGGAAAACAGGGGATTTCAGACACAATTCTTGAGCATTTCTTACCAACTTCCCATTGGTTTTCCATCTCTACTACACGCTCTGTTGTGAATCCCAATCTAGCTGCCTTTCTCCCAGGCAAACTTACGCAGCTAACTCAGCCTTCTGACTTCTGTTCCTCTCTCCACGCACCTATTTGATGATTCAGAACTCAGTACGTCAATACTGAAGTTCTTATGGGAATCTAGTGACACAGATGTTCCTACTACAACTAAAAGACCTCTCCAAGTCCCCAAGCACTATAAAATGCAATTTCAAAAACAGACACAAGAAAATTTTAAATGGTAAAACTTCAAAGAAATTCTAGAGACCCACTTTAGCCAGGACTGGTTAAAAGTTACCTCCTACCCCTATTTTCAAGGCAGTAACTGAAGAACTAGCTGAGACCTTATGCATCTGAAGTCTTCAGCTGCTGCACAACAATACAAATCAAGAAGTGAGAAACACCAGCATGTGAACTTAGCCAAATCATTAAGGGGTGGATTTGCCTTTCCTGAATTCTGTGGGAATTAAGTAGAAAGAACCCTCACTGAAACAGATTCAATTCTCGATGCTTACGGTTGTCCAACCAGCTTAGTGCTTACTACAGTAAAACAACAGAAAAGCAAAAGCTCATAGAAAACAGTTTAAAGCATACAGTAACACAGACTTGAAGCAGAGTTCTTGGAGCACAGAAAAGCCTCAATACAAAGCAAGGACCAATGAAAGCTCAAGAGAATCAGAAGAAGCCTCCCAGATATGCAACAATCCCCTAGAAGGAGAAATTGCCAACAAAACTCCAGGATGAACCAGTAAGATACATTCTGAAAAAGCTTTTTAGAAGTGGTTTAACTGAATATTGAAATGTTTTTTGAAGTTAGATTTATTAAAGGTTCTTCTACTAAGCCTTGAATAGCTGGACAATGTGTTCCTGAAAAGGAGACATAAGCTGACTAAGGGATTTAACCTGAATTTAAGATCCTTAGTTTTCAGTAAGTCGTCCATGTCAAGCCACTCTGAGCAAGCTGGTAAGTTAAAAGACACACTGAGATTTTAAATGAATACTTTCTTTATGTATCGGAATTTTGCAGGGTTTAGCAAGATTCACTCTTAGAGCAATGATACATTAAGTCTTGAGTCCAGCAGCGACCAAAGCCCAGAGTTTCACAAAGGGAACACCAATTCTCCAATTCTTCTTTTTTTCACACAATTTCCTTTTTATTCGACTGAAGTTACATATTTGGCTTAACACTTGCCAGAAAATTAAATTATACAGAATGATACTGCAGCTGAATTTTAAGGCCACCCACATAAGTTGCTCTCATTCTGGATTTTTCCTTGCCCTGCTACCAGTGGCAACTGAGGTGACAATTTCTATCAATCATTTCACAACAGACAAGGTGACAAATTCATGGCACCAAGAGGCTCAAACCTGCTTCCGTAAGAGCCCAGCTCATGCAGACTATTGATTCTTATGGCAATTTGCTTCAGCTCTAATCCTCTTTAACTTTTCTCCATGAGTTAGAACAGAAGCAATACATCTGTCAGTCGTGTAGAAAAAAAACCAAGAACACAAGAAGCCTTTGCAATCCATTCTACTTGACATTTTAAATCAAATGAAGTTTTGTTTTGAAAATAAACTCCCTTCCCTCCAACACTTGGAGCTGACGTTCATCAGCTGATTTAGCTGAATTTTTTAACATATCATTTTAAACTCATCAAGAGCAAACAGCAATACTACATCTTTAGTTTCACTGTAACAGAATTTGATTTTATGTTGATATCAATAAACTCAGTCATATATTACTGAAAAAAATTATACATTAAAAATATTTAGCATAGCATATTTCTACATAGAATATGCACTCGATATATATACACTAGATCCTGTAAGTGCTGACATACAGGTGAAGAAAGGCTCCCTGTACTTGTCTAAATGCCAAGTGCCCCCTTGTGGTTAACATCATCTCTATATTCAAAACCAGATCGTGTGCTGAACTACATGAATGCAGTGTGTCCTGTTCACACCAGACATTGGCAACGGCCAGGGCAAAGAAATCAGCCTGGAGACTTGCTGGAAAGTTCAGGTTCCTTCAGTGTAATAATAGGTGTGGGACACTGCTACCCTAAGTCCTTATGTCAATGGTCTCCACAGCATTGCTCATACAGGTTATCTGCTGACTTGGGGAGGAGGAAGTTAAAATGGAGATCTCCATTGCTGTCGTTCTGATTGACTGAACAAGTTGTTGCTGACTCTGAAATGTTTCACATAGTATCTCTCCTGGTAGGCCTCAAAAAGGCTAGAGATTGCTTCTTTATACATTTTATCTGGAAAATATCCCAGGCTCCCAGTCAATTGCTAAGGAATTCTTGAGAGCAGCCAGCAAATAACGTCACTTGACTGTAAGATTTTTCCCTGATTCTTTTCTTTGAAATACAAAGTGTATTCTGCCCCTGGGAATACCACAAAGTAATTTGAGTAAAATAGTCTGCTGGTTTGTGCAAAGCCACCAGGAGGAACAACTAATGCCAACATCACAAGGAAAGGAAAAAATGCAAATCAAAAAGGTCTCCTGGAGGCATCCAAAATACTTGTCTGAGGTCAGATGAAAGAAGTAGAAAGGGGAAGTCTGTGAGGAGGCAGGATACAGCTTAGGGCAGTCACACTAGACTACAGAACTTTCTCCAAAATACTTCCAAGTGTCACAAAAAGATAGGAAAGATAGGATAACAGATTCCTTCTTTCCATAGAGCTACTGGTGACTTAATCCAGCAAAAGCAACAAGGTTAATTTAACAGTGACTTGCTAGGAGAATTGTCAACATTTCCTATACCATTATCAAGTGCTGATGTTCCCTATAGGCAGTTATCAACACCTACTGCAATACAAAGTCTTCGCTGTGTGTTTTCACAAACATGAGATTCCTCTCCTGTCATGTTGCCAATGCTTTCTCCAGTGGGACACTGCCACACTTTCTGCTCGCAGTTTAAAATTGACGGGAAAAACCCAGAGGTGGTTGTGTGAAGGTCTCAGTTTCATGTTCACTGTGTTTTCAGAAAGGCAGCTTTACAAAGCCAGCATCTGGCCCTCAATGTCAGAATTTTCTCAGCTATGGTGCTGGACATTCCTGAAAATAGTGATTTATCACAGAAACCTTGGTTCCTTGGTTAATCTTAACTAGAGCGTTGCTAAGGCAATGCTATCAGGAGTGTGCTCTTCTGAACTGATTTTGCAGTATGCTTTTCAGTATTTGCATACTAAAGTGGCTATCTAGGGATTCTTTCTTGCAGAAATGGTGAGAGAGAAAGGAATAATTTTCTTTCTGCTTATATGCAAAATTATGCTTAGCAGAGAGTATGTATTTCACCAAAACTCATTTAATGAAAAAACGCGAACAAATGAATGCAGCATGTTTAAGAGAGGCAAGTAAAACTCATATCATGTTATACTTTAGAGAGAAGGCTTTCCTTCTGTAATTATTTCTGAAGTACTGTATGACATTTGTATTATTCATTGGGACATGAAGGAAATTACTGACTAAACAGTTTTCAGTGTTAGAACTCCCTTGAGCTTGTCACTGTTTAGGTTATTTTTAATCTATCCTCAGTACACAAAAATGATTTTCTAAACCCTGGCTGTAAAAATTGGTGTGTTCAAGGTATTGGTTCTGCACTTACTGTCATATGACACCTACATGATTTTTTTGAAACAAACAAAAAGGATTATCTCAAGTCAGTATAAGGACTTCAGAATGATAACTGTATATTTAAATGGTTTAAGGGTGTTTTTAATAGCAAGGAATCATTCATCAGTACAATTCCAATTCTAAAGCAAAAATAATGCAAGCCATCTGCAACAATTATCGCAATTTATCAACACAGAAAATCCTCTGTGCTTCCTTGTTCATCACTCCACAATTTGCATTTGTATTCTTCTCTTTCATTCAAGTTTTTATAGCTTGCTGACTGCCAGGGTCCCTGATGACTAATCTTTTTTTTTATTTTCCCTGTAGTGCTTGATATTGAGAAAATATTTTATGCTACCTGTCTCTAAATGGGATGAATTACTCTACAGACATGTTTTTCTCCTTCTATTGACTATGGTAGGACCTTAAATGACTAGCTGAGTGAGATAAATCTCCTTACTATCTTTGAGATATCTCCTCTGTTAAATACAGCTAAAATTACTTAGGAAGTTAAGAATTATTAGAGGCCCTTCTAATTATTCTAACTGCCTAATTCTAACTTCCTTGGGAACATAAGTTAAAAAGACTTGCAAATACTATTTAATTTTCTAAAGATGTTGCTCAAAACAAAATCTACTGTCTACTATTGTCATATTCTAGAAATGGCATCATCTTGCTGTAAGAATCACTTTGCGATCTTTCCACAGAGCTTCATTTGCAAATTCCAGTTGAAAGCTGAATATCATACTGTAGATTTAACACACACACACTTGATTTTATATATACCCACTCTCAGCATTTTTACTTTGAGCAAATGTAGATTGATGACTGGCTGCAAAGCTCTTTGTTTTTCTACACCCACTCACCACATCTGCTCTTTATTCTCATCTGTGGAGAAGCTAAATATTCCCCCCTACTCTCTTGAACAACTCTCAAAAACATAAAAAGGATTTGGATAAACCTACATGCTTAAACACCACAAAATTATCTGTGTATTTTTTTCACCAATGTTTTATCTCCTAAAATTTAAAAGAAAAAAAAAAACAGCTCTGCATTCTCCAAGAGTACCTGTAAATATACACCGACTTTTCTGATAGCTTCAGTGAAAAAAAAAACCAAAAACCAAAAAACAAAACAGCAAAGCCCACAAAATACAACAATTTTCTTCCCCTCTTTCCATCTCCTGTTAATCAAAGCAAGGGAAAATGAAACATTTCACTAAATCCCTCACAACTTTTTTCCCCTCTGGCTAGCAAGCATAAGAATATATTAACTCTAATCTGGAAGGCTGAAGGAATGATTTAAAACTGCAGAAGAAAAACCTACAGCATGGCACATGGGCTCCAGGCTTCCCTAGGTGTCCCTGAGTAAGTCTAGGACTTTCCACAGGAGTCTTCTAGACTCCTGCCAGCAGTATGAAACTTTGAGTTGTGCTGTCATTATTTCCTTTGTGGGAAAAGTAATCAAACCTCTCAGAACCATAGCTCATAGGTGAGGAGGCAAGGCAGTATTTAGTACAGATTAGAAATATACTGGATTGCTGCAGCCCAGCTGCTGGTAAATGAGATTATCCTGCTGGTAATGACTCTTTGAGTGCTTGGCAAGGTGTAATTGGATTTGTTAAGACAGTACTAGCAATTGGATGGAAATAAACACTTCTGATACTGTAAGCATGCATACCAGTCTGTGCTTTACAGGCTGACAGGAGTAACATTGTCTGAAGCAGTCACTACTGTAAATTTTCGAGATCAATGTTCTGTCTTCAAGACTTCTCTTCAAATATAATCCCAGTTGTATTTTCAAATCAACTCTGTGAAACAGGAAAGTGGGATGGGAAAGATTTTGTTCTCTTTTTAATTAACTGTTTAAAAAAAAAATACCCATGGTCTCTATGATAGTACAAAAACTGGAAAGAATGTTTACTATCTGAAAGCCATGGATCAGATCACAAAGAGCAGTTAATTATTCACACACTGCTTACAACAGAGACTCATTCCCACTAATAGGGCATGCAGCCTCCTCTAGGCTCAGTAAACTCCCATTAATCTTCAGAATCTGAAGCACAAAAAAGTAAGATGTAAACACTTCTGTAAGCATAGGCAAGCGAAATAAAAATTGTCAGAGCCCTGCCTTATAATGTTCATCATTCCTGCTTATGTTATAAGACTTTATCATGTCTTTATCTGCCCTCCTTATTTCTAAAAGTGGGTAAGAAGCAGAAAAGGTCTCAAAGTAAAAGATTTCAGCAGATGACAGACTAAGGAAAAAGCAGTCCTGAACCTAAAATAGTTTTCACTTCATTTACTACTTTGGAAGATTAAATGGCTAAAATATTTCCTGTTTTTTTCTTGCTATTCTCTCCTCAAGATCACAGAAAAATGTTTTATGCTTTGCTGAAACACAGGTCATGAAATATGAGTGTATTAAGAGACAAATTTTTAAAAATGAAAACAGATACTACGCTGCAAAAATGGTATATTTACTGTACAATGATGAATTTTCCTGTAACTGTACTATGCAAAATGTTACTGCAACTATTCACTTATGGCACCACAGTTGATACAAAACTAGGAGTAGTGACAGATACACCAGAGGATTTTGTTGCCATTGAGAGGGCCCTCAACAGGCTAGAGAAACGGGCACAGAGGGATCACATGTTCAGTTCAACAGGGGCAAATGCAAAGTCCTGTCCCCAGGCAGAAATAACCCCAGGCATCAGCATATGCTGAGGGCTGACCGGCTGGGAAGCAGCTTGGCAGAGAATGACCTTGGGGTCCTGGTGGACAAGAAGATGACCACAAGTCAGCAGTGCACTCTTGCTGCAAAGAAGGCCAATGGCCGCCTGGGCTGCCTTAGGAAGAATGTTGCCAGCAGGTTGAGAGAGGTGATCTGTCCCCTCCCTCTAGCACTGGCGAGACATCCCCAGAGTGCTGGGTCCAATTCTGGGCTCCCCAGCACAAGAAAGATACAGATTTCCTGGACCAGGTCCAGCACAGGGCTACAAAGATGATTAAGGGACTGGAGTACCTGACAGATGAGGAGAGGCTGAAGGAGGTGGAAGTGTTCAGCCCAGAGAAGAGAAGGCCCAGGGGGATCTCAGCAATGTATATAAACACATGATGGGATGGAATGAAGAAGAGGGAGCCAGGCTCTTCTCAGTGGTGCCCAGTGATGAGATGAGAGGCAATGGGCACAAACTGAAACACATCAAATTCCATCTGATCACAAGAAAGCACTTTTCTTACTGTAAGGGCGGTCAAACACTGGAACACATTGCCCAGTGAACTTGTGGAGTCTCCATCAGTGCAGATCCTAAAAACCGAACTGGACTTGATGCTGGGCAACCTGCTGTAGCTGGCCCTGCTTGAGTAAGAGTGGCAGACTAGAAGATCTCAAACGGGGCCTTTCCAACCTAAATGATTCCGTGATTTTGTGATCAAGGTTTAACATTTTTCCACTTATTCATGGAACTACTCCAGCTACTCCAACTCATGTGCCTTACTGCAGGTCCAATCACACAACCTTCACTCTGTCACAATTTCAGTACATGATTCTTCCTGACATTCAGGTCTTATGTACCTCTCACTTAATGATTTTACTCTATAAATGTATAAGCAACCGCATATCTGAAACTATAAAAAAGTAAGCAGGACGAATTTTTTTGGTTTCTGGACCAGGCTGGTGATATTTTCTGTCCTGAAAAACAAAGATTATAGAAGTTCTTCAATTACACTGTGATTTTTTGTTAACCAGCTAAATGCAGTAGTACTCACCACTGGCATTTGATCAAAACTGCGAACAGTGGATAATTTATCTACAAATAAGCAGAAAATGTGACCCATTGATACAATTTCAACATATAATCACTTATTCTAGTAAAAAACAGTTATGAATACCCATTTCTACCTGCTGGATTGCCACGAATAAGCTCTATCTTCTCTTGAAGAATATTAATTTGCCTTTTCAGCTGTTTGTTCAATTCTACTTGTGTCTCATATCTGGTTTTCCATTCATTTCCTTAAAAAGAAATACAAGGTTATTCTGTTTCCCAGATTATTTTGTGCCACTTCAAATAAAAGTTAGGACTTTTTCAAACTGTTCCCACTTTTTTCTGGAGACTGAGAGAGTCTCCAGTTAGTAATCCTCATAATGAGGATTTTTGCATACAAAAGAGCTTGAAAATACAAATGAAGGGAATTTTTCACTGGGCTTACTGTGGACAGAATATTAACCAACTTTATGAATTCATGTTATTCATAGTTTCATTAATAATTAAAGCTAACATGCAGCATGTAGTATTCCTTAATTTTACATTTGCAACATCACACCTATAATAGTAATTTGAAAAGGGAAAACAAATTTCTAAACAAAAATTTGCATCTCTATATCTACCCAAAAGAATTAACTTTCTGTGTTTCCTAATCAATTAACAAGACTCTGTTGCAATCACTTACCTTCATCTTCAATACTGCTAAGTCTTTTTTCCAGTTCTGTTACTGTGTTTCTCAGTTCAAATATTGAGTTTTCAAGCATTTGCCTGTGGTATTTAGAGAAGTCAATAAATTGGCTATTGCATTAATCTTATTATAAAAATAAAAAATAATAAATTGAATATATTTTCAGATTAAGCATCTACTGATCTTTCCTATGTAATTACATCACTTTGCCCATGTTTTTTTAATGTTTTTTTTTTTTTCTCTATGGACACTACAGTGCCTTAAAAACAAAACAAGCATTTCTACTTTGTGAATAAAATTACTTCCATTAAAAAACAAAACCAGCACTTCCTAAAATTTAATAACTTTCTACCAGATCATCAGAATTAAACAAATGTAGAGAAGACACCAGCTTTAATTTTTCATCAAAAAGAAGATGCCCAAGGAATATGTTTTTTGAAACAAGAATATGCCTGAGAGATGTGCTATTTGAAATTCTGAATTAATTCTTCATTTTTGACTCACTGCTCAATGATTAATCATTATTTTTTAAATTGTGCCCATAACAAAACCAATCAAAGCATACCATGTACTATGACAATCAGAAAAGAAAGCCAGTGATTAAAGTAAGATGAGTGTTACAAAAAATATTGGAGCTAAAGCCACCATTTTTTTTCAGTACCTTAAATTTAATATTGTGGGAAAATATATTTTTGCCCATTGATTTCTTCTGTATACTGGTCAGGCAACTAGAGAACTGACAAGTACCATGGAAACCAGACTCTTTCTGCCTTGGAAGGTATGACCAGAAGCAGAAGCTAGCAGAGGACTTCTCTGATGACAGCACAACCCACCTGCATGCATCATACAACGTGCTGAATGATTCTTATCATTTTAAAGTGGCAAAATGCCACTAAACTGTGTGCTACAATGAATCATATGATCTCAATCACATTACAGGGAAATTACTGCTAACTAATCTATTGACCATATTTATGCCAACATCCTGGTTCTCTTTGGAGATGTCTATGAAGAAATGCTTTTGCCTATGAGATCTTGGGAAGTCAGCCAACACTAGCATAGCTGCAAGAAAAACACAGCTCAACACAATGTAAGAGCAGTTTGCAGTTTGGTCCTTTAAAGTCAAGTTTGGAAGGCCAAGCTTTCAAAAGGACAGGTCTCTATTCTTGGGTGCCTCCATTTTTCAGTGCCCAAATTAAGATATTTTAAAAGAACTGAGAACACAACTCTGCAAATAAGGCCCTTTGGAAAATAATTTACAATACCAATATGATGATAGATGTCATTTAAATCTTAGCCTAGTTCATTAAAACATGCAAGAGAGAAAATCATTATGCTGTCCTATTGTTTGTAGTTGAGTTTTTTTTCAAGGGGGTCTTCCATGTCAACATGGATCTTCTCTTTCTGAACATGTCCATAATGAGAAATGCTCTTCAAGAAATAGTTAATTAGCCTATGAGAAATTAAAACTCTGATGAAAGAGCTGTTGCACTCCTCATGATCACATTCAGTTGGTGACATGTCTTTTCCATAGATTGAAACATCAGATTTCAACTGAAAGCTGCAGAAGCACACCAGTGGGTCTTAAGAAACAGAAGAGATATGCCTGGAATGGGGAGGGTTGAAGAACTGAACTAGCAAAGAAATGTAAAGAAGAGTAATTTAAGGTAATTCAAGTAAGTTTTCAGTGCAAGAAACACACTGGAGCAGAGTAAGACAGACATCTTGAATGGCAGGGGAGAGCTGCGTCTTCCAATCCCTCCTTGCGCCATTGCTCTTTTTGTTCTACGAATGTTAAAGGGGGACAAAGGCAGAGAACTAATGACAGTACTGGTAACCTGCTGGAGACAAAAAGGGTATGGTGAAAACCCCAGCAAAAGACAGACTTGAAACACATGAGTAAAAAACCTTAGATGCAGGAAAATCAAAGGAAATCTGACTGCTGCTGCCTATTTGCTTCCACTCCAAATGAAGAGAGGCAGATGGCTAAGAAGAAAGACAAAATTTTACTACGTTGCTGGTATCACTCCCATACAAATAGGTAAGGTTTCTGTAAAGCAGATTTCTATGAACATCTCAGTGCTTGGAAAAGAGGAAATTATGACAACAGTGAGAGTTAAACTGGGATTTTTGGAAGGAAATAACACTGTAAATAAGACACAAAGCTGTAACTAGAGCTGAGCTGTATCAAAATGAAATTGTTTTCCTTTTCAAACAAATCCTAACTAGGTGCTTAGATGGATGCAGAGGGATAACACAGGAAGAATGAGTTCTTTAAATTCAGTGTTTTCAGGTTTTAATTTCTGTTACTATTCCAACACTATATACAACATTTCTTACATTGGATTTTATTATTCTTTCTGCACCATCAGCAAAACTGCCAGCCAACTTCCAATTATATTTTGTCCTGACGAAAATGTGTACAGAAATGATAAATTGTCAGGTGGCAGATTGTAATTGCTACACTGACAGAAAGTCTTATTTTCATTTGGCAACTGAAACCAGTTTTTCTAAAAAATATAGTTATTATTAAATATACCCCAATACTCTAATAGCACCCAGAAAGTAGCCAGATTGGAACCTCTCTATTTTAGTCAGTGTATATTCAATAAATTACAGTCTCTGCACTGACAGAGAAGGGATGTAGAAATAAATCACTTTGACCAACTTGGTAAATACTTCAGCTTTTTTAAGTATCAGAGTATTTTGCATTTCTGGAGTTATTTCTAATCGTGATAGGATGTGATGGTCACACCATGTATCTGTTACTGTGAATTTAATACAGTTGCATATAGCTGCCTGCCCAAACAGAGACTTGGCCTTTACTTAGAGGGACTGTGGTGTGACTTTACCTGCAACCTCACATGTGTTAAACATAATTAGACGTATTCAAGGCCTATGAATCTTTCCCATATCAATTGACAATTCACAGTCATCACAGAAGAAAGCCCACAAATCCTGGAAGCTCACATTTAAGTCATCAGGGGAACTTAACTCCATCCTTGCATGCTAAGCATAACAAGAAAGCTCTTGTGAAGAAAAGGAGAAAAAAGTGCATTTCAGATAAGAAGGCTGTGATTGAAATGACAAACGAAAAAAATTGCTGAGTTCCTTTTTAAGACAGTTTACAGGTATTATTTTACTCTAAAGTGACAGCCACTTAGGATGAAAGCCATTTTCCTGCACGTTTTTCTATCCAGATCTGGATATCTGGTACATGTTATCAGACAAAAGACTGCCTGCAGCCATTTTCTACACTGGAGAGAGAAACCAGTGACACATTACAGGAGAAGCTCAAGACAATCATCAGTTCTAGGGCATCAGCTCTAGGGCATCAGCTCTAGGGCATCAGCTCTATAACTTAGCAGAGCTTTGTGGATTCCTGTAAAAGACCAAATATATAGATGCCTTCAGATCCTACAAACAAAGCAGAAACAATACTGCGCAGTGTAAAAGGCACCACAGGGAAGAGAGTATACAGTATTGAAAGCTACAGACTTCTGACACTTGCAGTCAGCAGTCTGCTGGGAAAATACTGCAGCTTTCCTTGCCAGGAAAGCCACAGAAGCTGAAATCTCACAAGCTAAATTAACACACAACTCCATCAACATTAGTAAGTAGCTGACATGCATAAATATATGGCTTTAAGACGTCTTTGTCTATACTGTAGTATTATATGATTTCTCTCTCTCAGAAACATTTGCCATGACATTTCCCAATCAAAACCTGTACTGAATCTTGATTACAGTAATTCAGAGTCACATTTAGGCTGACTTTCATTAAAGCCTTTAAAAGATTTCACAGTATTATGTCCACAATCATTGAAAATCAGCAGGTACTTCAGGCGCAGGCCCCTTATGGACATGGATGGTTCAATTTACTGTTTGAAGTAAAAATCTCTTCATAAGTGTTAAACGAGAGTGGTAGGTGGGCTGTTAGCAAACTGCCTAAATGACACAGTAATCAAATAAGCCAGTAAAAAGATGACAAGGGTGAGATGGCTGTGAAGGAATGCAGACAGCTATCTGCAAGCTAGTCATCCTCAGCCTGCTTCATACCCAATGGAGAGAAACAGGCACCTCCTAGGGTGTGAGTCATCTCAGGCTAAAACAGCCAGCCAAAGTAGGTCAGATGAATCACACCTTCAAAGAGCCTTTCTGTATTCATTGCTATACATGCCACTGGTTTAGACATAGATGTCTAACAAGCATGGTCATTAACAGTTAGGTTGAATAAGTAACTTCCGTGAAATAGGCAACAATGGTATTGTCTATTTGCAAACACAAGATACACACCGGAAACAGCTGTAGAATCCACCTGAAGCAGCAAGTCTTTTACTGTCATGCTGTATTTTCCTTTCATAAGCAAATAAGTCACCACTTCACAATGTGTCCTGGGCTTTGGGCCCAGTCTTGCAGAAGATTCTCAGGGATATTAGCAAGAACTTAAGGTACATAAAGAATCCAGGTTTTCATTAATTTAAAAAAAAAAAAAATCAAAGCAGTGAAACAAAGCCAATACCATTCTCCTTTTTCACCTGAACACCCATAATATTAGGATTGTGTGTCAGGTAAAAGAACTGGCGCATGCAGAGGATAACATATACTACACTGACACACTACTGTTCAGGAGACTTAATAGAAGGACATTTGCTTACATGTTGGTGCAAGTATGTCCAAGCCCCATTTTGTGCCATTTTGAACACAGAAGATGCCTAACCATTTTGACTCTTAATATTGGTTTCCCCCTTTTCATTAGTGAATAAACATTTTATAACGTCCACAATTGCAGGACTAGTTTGAATAGAATCTGCAGCCCAGACACTGAAAGAAACCTTGTCCAGGGGAAGAATCAGTATGGAGTAGAATGTTTGAAAATGGTATGGAACTGTAAATATTAAGAGTCTGACTTAAGGCAGCACAAGAGCTTCTGACATTTTCTAACTTTTAATTTATTAATATTCAAAAGGCAATCATGTTCTGTAACACTGGGAAAAATGTGTAATTTCCTAAGCAAACTGGGAAAAAACACAACATAGAATCCTGCCACTGTGTGGGCATGAAGAATCATCAGAGCACTGAACCATTTTCTGCATAAGCAAGGGGACTAACTGGTAGTAGTAGCATGTCCTCGTCTTCTCTGCAAACTGCACTAGAGTGAACCTTCCCTGTAGTGCACCTTCCCTGTAGGTTTCAGAGATATTTACTGATAGTAGAGAAGGGTAAAATTCAGCTTTCCAGTTTTATTCAACATTACGGAAAAAAAGCCTGTTTTAAGAGCACCTCATTATCCATTTGATTCTTCTTCCCCCCAAACAGGCGTGCAGGTCTTTTCTGTTCTTACCCCATCGTGGTTTCCAATCCCAGCGTACTGGTTTCAGCTGGGATACAGTTAATTTTCTTCAGCTGATATGGTGCTGTTTGGGTTTGTGATTAAATCACCGTTGGTAACACAGGGATGTTTTAGCTGTTGCTGAGCAGTGCTTCTCCACATCAAGGTCTCGTCTGCTCCTCACACCGTCCCACCAGCGAGTGGGCTGGGGCTGCACAAGGAGCTGGGAGGGGACACAGCCGGGACAGCTGACCCCAACTGACCAAAGGGATATCCCATACCATGTCATGTCGTCTTCAGCAACAAGAACTGGGGTGGGGTGGCGTTTGCCAGGGCTGCCGTTGCTTCGGGATTGGCAGTGGTTGGCTAGTGGTGAGCAATAGGGTGGTTTTTTATTCACATCGCTTGCTTTTCTTGGGTTTGTTTCTGTTTCCTTTTTCCCTTTTTCTTACTGAACTGTCTCAATCTCAACCCACAAATTTTCTCACTTTTACCCTTCCGATTCCTTCCCCCTCCACCGCACAGGGAGGGGAGCGAGCGGCTGTGCAGCCTTTAGCCGCCTCCTGCGGTTAAGCCACGACACCCAGTCCTATTTCCCACGCTTGTCCAGTACCAGCCGCATTTTTGGCTGAAATTATCTATCCCCTTTATTCAGGCTCCTTGTGCCAGTGTCTCCAGTCCCAACCACCGCATCAGCCGCCCCACCCGCCCATGGCAACGGCCGCCATTTTGCCGCAGGGAGGCGGCAGCAGTTCCCCCCACCCCCCACACGGCCAGTCCTTCGCCGCGGCTTCCCCGCAGCAGCCGGTCGCTGCGGTGCCCGGCCCTAACCCCGCCGGGCACTCACTTCTTCCGCCTCTCCCGCCCCAGCTCCAGCGCCAGGCGGTCGGCATTTGCCGCCCGACCGCCGCCTTCCCCCATGGCGCCGCTCTCCCCCCTCGCCTCGGCGGCCGTTGCGCGGGGTAACGGCCGCCAAGCGCCCGGCGGGAGGCCTGAGGGAGCGGCGCGGCGCGGCCCGCCCTCCTGCGGCCGCGGTGGGACGGCAGGTCGGCGGCCGGTGATCCTGAGTCCCCGGACCGGTCACCTCTCTGTCGCTGCCCAGGGGGAGCGGAGAGGGGGAGACCGGGACCGGGCGGCCGGACTGGCCGTCACCTCCTCCGGCCGGTTCGTGCGGGGTGGGGTGTCGCTCAATCTGCACACCTTTGGAGCAGCTCTCTCCAGTCGCTGCGGGAACGGCCCCTCGTTCGATGGGATTTTTCTTCCCTTTGTCCAGGGAAATGCCCAGTGTGTGGCTCAAGCAGCACCAGAAAGCCATGGGAAACACCCGGTGGGGTTCTAGCCCAGTTAAAAGAGTTAACGACCACACAGGATGAACTGTTGGTGTGCTAAGCTTTTCATGACCTGGGAAACACAATTATGTGCGGATATCGCTTCTTGTGGATGGAAAGTTGCACAGTTTTAAATAAACACTTTGACCCACACATGAAGGCAGGCATGGCACAGCACGGCAGGCCTTGGTCTTAAGAGTGCCTATCCTGTATTTTAGCACCCTTGCTAATTGTGGTCTGCACTGTGAATAAACTAGTTTGCAAGAACCTAACTTGAGATGGGTCAGAAGACCTTAGAATAATCAGTCTTAATCATCATAGAATCATAGAATGGTTTAGGTTGGAAGGGACCTTAAAGATCATTGAGTTCCAACCCCCCTGCCATGGGCAGGGACACCTCCCACTAGACCAGGTTGCTCAGAGCCCCATCCAACCTGGCCTTGAACACCTCCGGGGATGGGGCATCCACAAGTTCTCTGGGCAACCTGTTCCAGTGCCTCACCACCCTCAGAGTGAAAAATTTCAGTCATCATTGATCAAGTCAATGGAGTCAATTGGTCCATATATACTGGCTAATATTTTATTTATCTTGCAATGATCCAGATTCATGCTTGACAATGTTTGATGTTGCATTTTTCAAACAAGGAATTTCAGATTGGTTCATGGCTTTCTCAAGGTAAAGCTTTATGGGATGGACTGAATTAACTGATTAATGCTGCAAGACTGGCATCACCTTGCCAGGCTCTCCCTGTCACCTTCTCTGTCTGTTTCAGTGCCAGCTCTGACATTTGTGTAACTCTCTAATGAGCCAGTACAACTCATGAAACCTAGGCGACTTACATTGGGGAAAAAGCTTGCTGTTTCTGCTGGTTAGTGAGCTGAAATGGCTCACCAGCTGCTCAGAAAAGCACTGCAGTTTACGCAAGGGACAGGGTGAAACTGGGAGTGCTTAGCGTGCTCGTAGATCAACTCGCCATTCCATGGGACCTAATGCTCACTAGAGAAACTTACCTGTTCACTTGCTCAGGAAGGCGATGGACTGTGATTTTGCTTTACTGGTATACCATGAAAAAGCAAAGGGTATAGTTTCTCAGTTGCTCAGAAGTAATTCTGTTGGGCGAGCAGCAAGCCCAACGCAATAGCCCTACAGCTTGTTGGGTAACAGAGGCACCGCTTCCAAAGTTTAAAACCAGGGTTATGTTAATACATTACTTTAACAAAGCACAAATCACCATTACCATCCAAAGCCAGCCCTGAAATTTTGCAAATTTTAGTCCCAAGTTGGTAGTTTGTGACACTGGGATGGGCCAATCTAACACCTTACTGATACTGCAACAGCAAGGTCACTAATCCAGCAGGATCTAGCATCTGGGGGTAGACAGTAGGATGCAGAGTGAGAAGCTTGATCATAAGAAGAAAAAGTAATTTTAATTTCACTTTTCTGATATATATTAGGGCAGGAGGTGGTTTTTGACAGTCTCAAGTTATAATTGATGCTATCATCTCATCAGTGAATTATCACTTGAGGTGTGGAATGAATTCAAAATTGTCTGAAATACTTTAATCAAGAAACAAATTTAGAAGAGTGCTGCACTGTAACTGCATTTAAATTTAGCTGCTCATTTTGCCTTCAGGATTTACTGAATGCTACCTTTTTTAAGATACATACTGAAAACACATTCCGTACCAAACCAATAATTTAAGTAATGACTTGGACCTAGGTTAGCATTCAGAACTAACTCAGTGTACTGAATCTTAACACCAAAGGTATTAATCAGTAACCATTTTTCTTGTTACCAGCTCTTGTGAAGAACTGCTTCAAGATTAACTTGACCAGCCTACTGAATAGTTGTCAACTGGAGGGCACATTGAGAGAGCTCAGAAAGATCCTTGGAATCGCAAGGAAGTCTGAGAACAGAGTGCACACAGGGTAACTGAGGGCTGTATCCTGGCCACAGAGTACTCTCTCTGTCCCAGGAGACTTTTCTTTGACCTCCTCTCCAGGATGCTTTCAGGTCCCAGCCTCAACTCAGGGATTACTAGGTGTCCTAACTAGGTAAGCTCTCAGGAACTAGGTCACAGTGCATGTAAGGATGAGCCCAGACCACACTGGTTGAGTTGGCACAAGACAGCAGGTCTAACTGTGTGCTTCGCCAGACAGTTTGGGAACTGGAGTGGGAGAAGAGCAAAAGTGTCTTGTGGACTGAGTGTGAAAAGGTAAAACTTCAAACCACCAATATTTTTTACAATTACAGCAGTAACGCAGTGACATTTGCAACACACAAGAGCTTTCCTCCATTTCTTTATTCCAAACAAATCTGTTAAAATTTGATATATAGATACCTACAAATGTACTTCAGACTTCAGTTCTTTTAAGGCATTTAATGTTATTTTTGAGACTAAAAATTTTAGTAAGAAAAGTTAGGAAACTTGGTCACAACACAATGTGATTTGAAAACAGAATTTTATACTTAAATATGTATCTTCAGATTATGAGAAGGCAATAAACAGCTAGAGTTGCTTAAAAGCAAGGTAGACCAGTTGCTGAAGACAAACAATTGGATTATGATATAAATTAATTTTTAGAAAGAATTAGTTACTTTTGTAGCACCAGTACCTAGGGTATGATGAGATGACTGGCTGTGTGAACAAGGGAAAACTGGTGGATGTTATATATTTTGACTTTACTGAGGAATTTGATAGTCTCCCATAGCACCTTTATAGCCAAATCGGTGAGTTACAGATTGACTAACTGGGAAATAAGGTTGCTCGAAAATTGGCTGGGCCATCAGGCTTAAAGTGTGGTAATCAGCAGTATGACTGCTTGACTCTGGGATCAATACCTGAGCCAATACCCGAGCCAATACCCTTAACTCTTTATTAACAACCTGGAAGACTGAGCACACTCTCAGCAAGTTTGCCGATTGTGATGAATTGATGGGAGCAGTCACCATGCAGGAGGGCAGGGCTGCCATTCAGATCAGGGTGTACAGCCTGGAGAAACAGGCTGCTGAGAGGAACCTCACGAAATTCAACAAAAAGCAAATGTAAAGTTGACATTTGGGATGGGAAAAGCCCGTACATCCGTACGGTCTGGGGGCAGTAACTAGAATACAACTTTACATGAAAAGACACAGGGGTCCCTGGTGAACAAGCTAAGCATGAGCCAGCAACACACCTTGCAGCAAAGGCGGCCAGCAGCCTCCTGGGCTGCGTTAGCAAGAGCATAGCCAGGAGGTTGAGGGAGGTGGTTCTTCTACTCCATTCAGCACTTGTGGGACCACGTGCTTAGCTTTGGGCTCCTGAACAAATGCTAAGGGCTGCCAGGCTGGTCAGGGGCTGGCACATATGTCCAGCCTGGAGATGAGAAGGCATAAGGAGATCTTAGTGCTGCCAACAGCTACGTAAGAGGAGGGTGTAGAGAAGACAGAGAAGCCAGACTTTTCTCCAGTGTGCACTATGGAAGGATAAGCAGCAACACACCTGAGAGCACATAGAAATTTTTGGCCCAGTATAAGGGAGAAATATTTACCTTTACCAGAATCAGATTTGGCAAAGGTTGCTCAGAGAGGCTGTGAAGTCTCCATCCTTGGAGATAATCAAAACATGAGCAGAATTGGTGCAGAGTCCTGTCCTCCAGCTACACCTGTTTTAAGAAGGAGGGTGGACTACAGACCTCCGTAGCCTGGGACATCTGGAGGTCACTTTCAACATACACCATCCTGTGGTGATCTGAATAACCGAGCTGGTCAGTATCTTTTGGTGGAAGGTATTTTTACTGGAAGGTAGTTACCAATTTTAAAGGATTAGAAATTCAGTTTGTCAGGGAATGTTAAGAAATAGGCTATCCCAAGGTGGTTTTAAATCAACATTAAACAAACCATCCAACCCACCCACCCTTAGAATCTAGAGGAATCCATTCAAATGCAGGGGTTTAGACTTGAGGAAAGAACAGTGGTTTATACATACGGAATGATGAAGATGCCAGAGACAGCAGTAGCTTAGAATGACTTAAGAGGTGATCAAAAGTTATCTTCTCAAGACAAGATTTGAGACCAATATTGTAGCAGAAAAGACTTTGAAATTAGAAATAGCAATGCATTAAGAAATCAGGTAGCAGTTCACTCAGTAAACAGGATTAGTAAGACTACTTCTTATGGCAGTAGGCCTGCCATACATCAAAAGATGTTCAGTGCTCAAAGGAGAAATGAAACCAAGCTGGGAATAGAAACCAAACCTAAGATATGAGGCTTAAGGAGCTTAGCGTGCGTAGAGTATAAAAGGAAGAGCTGAGGTAAGGCAAGAAGCATGCAAAGGCTGTTGTATATAGTAGAGGAAGTGGGGAGAAGCCTATGGATTTTCTGCCCAGGGCCCAAGTAGTGACAGTTGAAGCAGTTCAACAGCATAATACTTTCAGTAGTGAGAATTAACTAAACTTTGGAACAATGTAAAAGGGAAGATGATGGATGCATCACATTAAAAACTGTAAAATGCAGTAGGCAGCATTAAAAAAAGGCTTTAATCTACTTTGTGACAAATTTGAAAGACTGAGTACAAGGTTGAACAGGACAACAATGCTTGCCCGATACTGATGCCATGTAAATCTTTTTTTCCCCTCATTATACTACAACTTGGTATCTTGAAGACTGTATCACTTTGGTCTTAACTGTTGTTTTAATATAACTTGTTGTTCTGATGGTTTATAGATGAAACTAAAGGGCATGAGCTACATGCAAAACCAAAATGGGAGGCAGAAGGAAGATAAAAATACATCCCTATTGTAAATGCAGTTGATAACAAAAATGCTTTTGCTAGTGTGAAGTCTTTAGTAGCCTTAAACTGGTTACCCTTGCTGGCAAATGACAGACTGTAGTAACAGAGATTGTTGTAGTGTACTTTTGATGGACCTTTTTAGTTTGAAATATTTTAAGCTCTAATTGATAAGCTTGTTTCTATCATAGACATACCCCAATACTGTTCTTTAATTACTTCAGAAGAAGTCCTAGTCTTTCCACTAACTGATCTGTAAAGTAACTTCACATCATAAAAAGGCCAAACACAGACTAACCAATTTTAATTTCATCTTTATTTCCATAAATCGAAGTTACACTTCAAGTGGTTAGATCCTGTTTCACATTCTCATCCTAAGTACACACCTACAGTAGCTACCATACAATGTGCACCTATTACCATTCTAACAGACATGAGTTGTTACTGTATTTTTTCAATCTGATGCAAATATCATTTGCTAACAACCATTTATAGTTCTTTTCTCCATTTACATGAAATGGACATAAGTTGTAAATTGATGGTGTTCTGTTTGCCACAGGTCCAGCCAACATTAGAATGTGTAGCAGCCTTAAAACTCAATAATGAACTGTTAAATAAGTAGCAGCCTAAAAGCATCTCAAGGTTCTACATATGGAGTTATTTCACACTGCACTAGGAGCAGGATGAAAAACCTACACAGTAGTGTCTATTCTATTCCAGATACATCTCTTCATTAAAAGGGCTTGTCTTTGTACCCTTTAAAGAAATACCTTGTGCAACTATGAGTTTAATGGAATAAAGATGCTGACTGTTAGAGCTACTTGTTGAAGCAAATACATACTGTCTTCCGTTAGGAGGCCATGATACATACTCTGAATCTTTCTGGATTGGCTGAAAAGTACAGAATGCATAGAAGTTCCTAGTGTCATCTATAGAATTTTTTTACAGAAAAATACTTTAATTTATGCAAAAACATAAAATAAAATCCTCTCTACATAAAAATCTCAATTTCAAAGAATCTTTGTATATTCCTTATGGATTCAACGGGAGAATACATTTTTCTGGAGTTGCAAATACCCTCTTTTAGAAGAAACACTTGATATCTTTGGCTTGCTTATATGCTGGATGGAAAAAAAAAAGTTTTAAAGGGAATAAATACCTAGTTACCTGAGGTTCATCTTTCGTTTCTTTTAACATGAACTTTGGATAAGATTAGCTGTTTGGTAGCTGGAAGGGGAAATTCTCTACAAAACAATGAAACACAAAGCTTATTTAGTAGTGCATATTAAATAAGACAAAGCTGTTTTAGTAAAACTAACTCTTAAGGTTAGTTAAAAAACAAAACTAGTAATCCTATTTGTTCCAGAATTAGTAATCCTATTTTTTCTCTATCATCACCTTCTTTACAAATATAAAGCATTACAAAAATATTCACAATAGTATTTCTACATTAATCTACTAGTCCATATTATATTTTGAAAAAGTGCTTAAAGAGGCAAGTTTATTAACTGCAAACTCATATCTTTCCAGTTGTCTAAAGCCCTGAACCAGTTGCTTAAAACCCTTGTTCAATACAGAATGAGGAGTTAAGACAACTTTAATTTTTCCTTCTACAAACGCCCTCCCTACTTTTACATTTTTATGTCAAATAAATAAACAGTTGCTTGAAAAGTACAGTGTGATTCGTGTTAAATCGCAGATTAGCAATGCAGTTACTTCTAAATAGGAAGTTCAATCTCTAATGTAAGGCTTTGAGAAATATTTCATTGCTTTCATTTTTTATCCTTCTTCTCATTATCCAATACTTTATATTCATCTAACACAGCATGGCCGGTTTCCTTTGCAGTTCTCTTTACAACAGCTTTGATACCAATATTGTCAATGTTAAATGCTGTCACACCAACATTGATTGCAGAATTCATAGCGTTGTCCGTAGCATGGCCAGCGTCATCCCCATACCTTAAGAAAGGCAGCAGTTTTGTAAATATGTTTACTTGGTATTGTTCTCTTCACTAGAATTCTTTTGAAAGCATTACCAAGAACAAATAATAAGCACACAGCCTGAATTTCAAAGAATAAAATTAGAAATTACCAAAACATTTACGTAAGGGCTGCCCCTCTATCATACGGCTTATTCTTTAAAGATACCAATATGCTTCTGCCTTTTTTCCCCTCAAAAACCTTCCCGTCTTTCTCCCTCCTCATCTAGTTTTGAGGAGTAGAGGGCTTATCTATAGAACCATAAGAAAGTACAGAAGGGGTGTGGGGGGGAAGTTGTGTCCAATAACACCTAAGTACTTTTTCACCTACGTTCTTAGGTAAAACTCCTAGTATCCTCTGTTCCCCCAGTGAAGTCCTCACAGCTAGACCCTTGCACCTGCTAAACCTTCTCAGTCTGCACCATGGGTGGCAGCACTAAGGAGGAGGGAAGGCAAACACTGTCTCACCTTCTCTACTGTTACAGAAAAAGGGACTGGAATCACCGCAGGCATATTGTTTTTCAGTTAGTACCACCGGTGCCAGAATCGTGCTTGGTTAGTACTTGTCCTATATCACTTTACCTGTGTCTGCATGGCATAATATGATGCTATGTCTGGTGTAAGAGCAACACACTGGTGTATTAATTCAAAGTCCCAAAAGTAGACTCACTGAGGTAGTGCACTACTGTGCTCAAGCAAATTAACCCAGTCTAACAGGTCTACCGGGCACAAAGAATTGCTGACATGGCTATGCTCATATGTTGGAAGTGGCAAGGTCCCTACAAAAAATTAAAAAAAACAAAAACAAAACCAAAAAACTATCATGCAGTGAAACCTTGTCTGAAAGAGAATCAAAACAGTGGCAAAGGGGAAGCTTGGGGGAGGAGGGGGAGGAAAAGTGACAAAAAACCCCAAAAGCCTCAAAGCTATCTTGAGAATTTGTTGGAAATTGCCAAGAGAGGAAACCTCAGGTCTCTCCACAAGGCTGTGGGTCCAGCTTCTTTATGCTTTAGGGGGCAAGTCAGCAGCCTCACATTAATTATTCAAGTGTGAAGAAAGGTACACATTTACACAAGTAGAGAGAGCATACTGAAGGAGGACAAGAGTCTAGTGAGAGCAGTAACTCCAGCTGTTCTGGGCAGCCAGACATTTCCCCAGAGAGCACTGTAATCTGACAAACCAGGCCAAAGGGAAACATTTCTGGCAGCATCAGAGTCCCAGCAGTTAGTGGAGTTACTTTTCCCTGTGCTTCTTATGACCAGAGGTTCTTTGACGACCTCAAAATAACGCTGTAGAGAAGCACAGGCTATCATAGAATCCAAAAATCTACCGCATTATCAGTACAGCAGCCATGGTATAAAGGCTGGAACCAAGAATGAAACTGGATAAAAAGAACTAGTGCTTTTTTGCTTTGTTTTTAATTCTCTGATAGACTAACAGCCCTGAATCACCAACATCTGATTTGCAGATCACAGAATTAATCTCACAGCAAAAGTGCAGTATTTGTCAATTTGATTAGTTGGTTTCACTTCAAGAACATTATAAGCCAGTTTTATATAACATCAGTAAAATAGGTAACATCAGTTAAAGTAAGACTGTAGCTCATCCAATACAGTTAGACTAACAGTTTCTTAATATTTGATAATTGATTTTTGCCTGTCTCAATTGCATCATTTGTAACTTCCTTTTCTTTGTGTTTTTTTTTAAAAGAAAAAATTTGGGCTATGCTTTCCCCCACTACTGATCAACATACACATATGATGAGCATCTCTTTATAATTCCATCTGCAAAGGTATTGCAGCTAAGTTTTAGCTGGGTTTTTTGTTGATTTAGAGACACTGTGATGATGCTCCTTTAGCTTTGTTTCCATTAAGTGCATTTTAGCTCGCTTACTGAAGTAGTTTGAGTGTCAGAAATCTTTGTCACTGAAACAGAAACGAGCTTCCAAAAGAGATATCATGTAGAATATGACTACATTTATATAGATAGATTCTAAAGATCAAATATCAAATATTTTCAATTATATTGTAATTAACTGCAACATTTGATTACTTGTTTTTCACTCTTAGTGGCTGTTGACTGCTGATCTCCATATTTCCTATTTTTATATCTAAAACAAAAAAAATTAATGTGAAATTGTGTGAAAAGAGTACCAGTACAATACCCCCTGACATTCCTACTCAGAACAAACATTAGCAATTAAGCACCACTGACTATAACTTCACTACCCAGCCTCCTATTTGAAATGCATCACAACACAATCCTGAATGCCAATCCACGTAGTACTGTATGTTGAGGTTTACCTTGTTACCTCCTGCTAGTAGCCTGTATGCACTTTCAGCAATACTTTTTAACATCTATTTTACTACAGTTATCACCAATTCCATTTAACCTACATGCTTTTGCTTATTCTTCACTTTTTTTCAGAGGTGCACTTCATGTGTTTTGCAGTTATTTCATATATTCCCTTATTCTCCACAGCATCTTCCAATACATGTGCTCAACTTTGTTCTTTCCATCATCTTAGTAACATCATCTTAATCCCAAATATTACTATCCTCTTCCCCCATTATCTTTTTCTAAGCACATGTGTATTTTGCAAGTCAAAGCTATCCTATTGCTATTTATGCCTTGGATTTTCTTACACAATATTCTCTTTTGTACCTCCTCACTTTAGTCAGACCTGCTGATAGCTGAAGTTCTTCCATTTTTCTTCAAATTTAGCTAAGTTTACATAAATTCAGGATGGGAGCTGAGAGGTTTAAAACCATAACTTTTTTCATAGTGACATTATACTGTAGAGCAAAGATATAAATCTGAACAGCATTTGTAACATAGCTGAAAGCTGTAATACTTCTGGAAGAGAGCTAAAAAAATACCACAATCATTTACTCATTTCATATTTTTACTTACAGGAGATGCTCATTACTGTGCACTTAATAGCTTATCATGTGCTGCATAATTACAGCAAAGCAGGTATTGCAGTTAGCTTCCCTGCACTTTCATAAGCTTTTTTTTTTTCCTGTATTCAAACACAATGACAATATGTTGTAGAAGACGAAACCAATGAAAGCATAACTTACTTGTATTTGACAGTTTTTACAGTCTCAGTTGAAACACTTTTAGCAATGCACTTTGCTGCACTTTCTAAACCTTGCCACACTGTTGAAAACCCTGTAAAAATAAACAGATTATTTGAGTTCATAGCATTGAAAAGTATGCAATTAAAAAAGTATAAGTTTCTTTTATTACCTTGAACTCCACTTGCTGCTACCACCAGAGCACCATCAAAAGTGGATTTGCCATCTTTATCTTTCTTAAGGGATTCTGGAACTAATTTGCTGCCGTGTTTCTTCACGTGTGGAGCCAGCTCCTTTCCAACACAGCTTGCTATCGAACACACTCCCTCAACTACCATAAAAGAATAAGATGCAGATTATTTAGTAAGAAAATAGAACATCTTTCTTTAAAAGTCCTCATTCCTAATTAAAAGTAAACTTCACCGAAGTCTTAAGTGTTGCTTCTATTTAAATATGCTTATTGGAAAGACAGACTTTAATCCATGCTTAAGTACCCAACTGACAGAGAAAGCAACCTTATTTTTCAGATTCTGCACAGCTCCAGTTCCTAAGAAACAAGTAAGGTTGGTCTTACGGCTAAAAAGCACTTTACAAGAAATACATATATGTCACATTAACTGTTTCCGTTGCTTTGTTATCCCCCACTTGCAGATAGGGAATGAATTGTGTTTCTTTCCTGACTTGTCTTCTGGAGAAGTCTTTCTTATGATCATTCCAGCATTTCAAACTATTTTTATAACATCCAGCACAATTTGCTTTTAAACTTGGATGAGTCACTAGCCACGAAATATAAACATTAATACACGTAAATAACAGAATGAAGTTACTGAGGGCTGCTAGGGTTACCAAGCACATGTGAACACCAAGCCATTTCTGTCTGGAAGTTTATACATAGTCTAATTGACTTGTTTCAGGTTATGCATATTTAAAAACATGCAAGTACACACACATTCTGTAGTGGTACAATATGTCTGTTAGCAACCAGTGACAGTACAGCTTTTAAAATACATGGTTATCAAATTAAAAAGAGAGAGAGACCACTTTGAATTAACTGTCTAGAACTTAGAAAAACACACCAAACTTAAGACTGTCCAGACTATTCTTTCAGGAAAGAAAAAGATGCCTCAATGCCACGTAATAAATATTAGTCCTAAAGCATGTCTCTTGCAGGAGATAACTAGGCACAAACTACTGATCACTGATTTTTATCAGGTCAGTCGCTTCTCTATATAGTTCAAAGAAACCAGCTCTCATTTTACAGAATATTTACTACTTAAAGCAAAAATATAATATACCATGAAGTGGAAATTTTTACCTAAGAATTGGCTGACTTTCACAGCTCCTCCAGTAGCTTGTTTGGCTACCTGAAGCCCTTTTGCTACAGTTGGGTTGACTTCCAGAGGTTTTTCTTCTGGTTGAATGTGTTCTCGCAGTTTAGAAGCTCCTTTGTGGATAGCTTTACCAGTATATTCTGCTCCTTTTATTAGGCCCCAGCTTACCCAAGATGCACCTTCAAGGCAAAAAACTGTATTTCTTAGAATGTACAATTTTACAGACTATGATTCCCACAGCCTTCCCTCCTCTGTCTTTAGACAGAGAAACTGACTTTAGAAACATTCCTGGTTACACAGTCTGCAATTATACTCTTCTCTGAATGGGTCTGAATGAATTCCTGCAGCAATTTCTGCTCCTACACCACCCACATTTTTTCAGTTCACTTTATTTAAGTTTAATACAGCCAGCCCTCATCCAAATGTCAGCTTAATACAGATACTCAGGTTTTTAACAGATATCCAAGCCCCAGCTGGGTCAGAAGTGACAGAACTGCACATGTCAATGCTATTAACATTCTGAAAATGTACAACCCTGCCATCTAGCCTTCCTAGGAAATTCATATTTATTACAATCAGCTGGTGGTCATTAGTATATTCCAGAGGTACTCAGAGGAAAAAAAAAGTTTATCTGCAGAAATCACAATAGATGCCTGCTTTAACAAAACAGCTCGTACAGGAGTAAAATTGTTCTATCACAGTGGTTTGAGTCACAGGGGGCAATATCCTAACATATAGTCAAAGGAGGAGCGTAACTCATTTGCACTCAACAAGACTGTTGGGAATGAATTTAAATTCTGCACTGTTTTTATACAGCTCATCAAAGTATCCATTAGATGATCACAACCAGAACTGGTGAACAACTTCTGACCACTCAGCTTCTACCAGCACACGTGCATTTAGGTGAAAATACCGTTTAAATGTTACAGAGGTTTTTTATTCAACATAATCCTCTTATTACAACAGTACCTGACAAGATTCCATGGGCAACTTTCTCACTCCATTCTGGCAACTCTTTTTGATTTTCCGCTCCTTCAGGTTGTGGTTGGATACGTACAGTCTGAGGCAAGTTAACTGCATCACTAGAGGCTTCTGAAGGCTAACAAGTGAAAACAAACATCTGAGAATCTACTTCACAACGTATCATCAGCATTTCTGGTTTAGGTGTTTTAGATGATGGAGATCCATTATCAAATAATGCTAATGTTGTGTATTCATTGGGTAAGTGTACAGAAACTCAAGGGAAATTTGTGATTCAATTACTTTTGCACAGAAGTGCTATGCATTCAAAAAAGCTTATCAGACAGTTCAGCACTTTCTGTACACTTTCTTCATCTAGTTACAATGAAAAAATTTGCTTGCCGACATGGCCACATGGTCAAGTAGTTAAGCAGGGAAAACTTAAAGTACAAGTTAACTAGAAAAAAAGATAAGAGACTTGTCCATCTATCATTTTTATCTTCTCAGAGGGAGGTCAACTCTGTTGTAATTCAATATGGGGACTGCAGTCTTTGGTCAGAGAACCCAGCTGCACTAAAAGAATGCAGCTGTTCTGGTTGTTTTGCTCCTTATCCTTTCCTCCTAAATTCAAAAATAAAGGAGATTATTCATTCTGTGTGCTGTTGATGCTTTTGCAGACTGGCACAGCCAAGGAACACATCAAGCTGTGCATGACACTGCTCCCCATTTAAAGTTGGGTGGATAGGTTCTGTGCGATTTCATGTCAAACACTAGAATTTCTGGAATAGGTGTTAATAATTCAACTGTAGCAACCACCACCACAGTCTGGTTAGTGTTTCTAAAAATTGTACCTTTACCCAGTCCACAGACAATGTATAGTTAAACTTTAATTACAGAAAGCAAAAAAAAAAAAACCAACAAACTGTAATAGATTTAAGTTTTTCATCAGATTCTATTTTTAGGACTTTTCCAATGTAAAAGTAAAAAACCCAAAATATTTCAAGGATTGAAAACACTGCTAGTTAATGAGGGATAGAAAGAAAACCCCTTTTTGTTTAGTCTAGAAGAGTCTAAATGAAAGCATTCATAGATAAAACCTATAAGTAGAACAGAATACACAATATAGAATAATATTTGATATGACATCGAATTCTTAGATTCCCTTGATATGTTTACTGGAAATAAAAGGAGGATATTGCACAAAGATGACTGTTGCAGCAAAACAAAACAAAACCAACATTAACAGAAAAGAGTAGATTAAGACTTAGAAGGTTGCTACCTAGAAGGTGAACAATGTATCACTGACATGTACTATATCATCAATTACTGCTTGACAGCAGCGTGAAATCTCATGTTCAAGAAATGTCTTTAGCATGCGACCAAAACACTTTGGGGGCTGGGTAAGAGAAATAACCTTAATGCACAGCTATAGCTAAAAACCAAACAAAACCCAATAAAAACCCCAAACTATGTTCCAGATATAATTTAGTTACACCACAGTTTGGGTCACTATGTAGAAAAACAGTCAATGAGACTTCTACAGACTATACTAAGGAGCAGAAATTGATTCTCTAATAAGACAAGTGACTCTACTATCATTACATTAAATATAGTTGTTAATTAGATCCTCATGAGTACTATATAAAACAAGACACACTAAATGTCCATCAGACTAGGCTTTGAAATATTTGTTCTATATCAGAGTTTTTAAAACTCTAGAAATCTGCTGATTTGCAAAATGTGGTAGCCTACAGTAACTGAATCAGCTCTTAAAACAACCAACCAACCAAAAGAACAATCAAAAAAAACCCAACTCACAGGGCACAGCATACATTACTGCTGTCAGTGGAGTCTGGAATCTCAGCAGTTCTAACATGTACTTCAGTGACAACTTTTTTTTTTTTTTTCCCCACACTATAAAATTTTGGAATCACTGTCCTGGAATTTACCTGGACTTTGTGGCCAGACATCTGTTTAAATTTATCTTCAAAATGCGCTCTCTTAGTTGCTGGGAGCTCTGAAGATAACCCTACTCTCTCATGGGCTCCTGGCACCTGTGACGTTGTATCAGGGAACATTAACAAAAACGGAATTTTAGGACAATAAGGAACTAATGCGATATCCAATTTGAACTACTTCTATGCAGGAAAGATGACAGAATTTTATCTAGTAAGTCCTGCACAGAAACATTACATAATTCTGTAGTACTTTTCCCTTTAAATTAAAAATTAGTGGCTTCCTGCGCTAGTGAAATTCCCTGCTGAATTCAACAGGATTTATACCATAACAGAACTCTGCCCACATGGCATGCTGCAAACTGGTCCTTCATCATTACTGCATTCAAATACTGGTGATTCAACAAGATTCTATCTTTCATGAAAAGATACAATCTTGCTATGAGCTTGTAAGTAGTTATTGATTACCATTCTTCCTGAAATGGTGCTCCAGTGCTCTGACAGTAACATTTTTCACCTTGTTTCCAGTCACTGTATCTCATTGCATCTTTGTTAGACTATGTGGTTTGTTTTTTTTTTTCTGTTTTCTCTATCTGTCAATATCTTACTGTAATAAGGCACCAGATTTATTTATTTTGAGATCCCATCTGCAGGCAGATTTTTGAGGTACTCATTATTTTCACAGGCCTTCTCTGAAGCTGCTTAACATTTTTGAACTGTAAACACATTTGGGCACACTATTCCAAGAATGGTATCACCAAAACTACACAGAGAGTGTGTGAGTGTGTGTGCAGTGTGTGTGCACGCACACAGGAAAAAAAAAAGTGCTTTCTCCTGAACACAAAATTTCAGTTTGGGTCCTATATTATCTTTTGGAAAAATAGAGAAAATAGACAAAATGGTCTCCAATTCCTCTCTGTGCTTACAATTTAGTATTTTAAAATTTCTGTCCTCCCATCTCACAGGGCCTACAGTTTCATTACTAGGTTGCTTAATCTTGACTACTTTATCTGTTTCTCACTGGGGAGCTTACCAAGCAAGACACAGAACTTTGCAGTTTTACACAACTAACTGTAAATGGGAGAACATATTGATCATTTACACCTTTCCTTATTGGCTTAAAACAGGCAGCACAGAAACTTACCTGGATTCGAAGGTCAGACATCTGTTTTAAGAGATCCTCAAAGAGTTCTCTGTCAGCTGCTGGAAGTTCTGAAGACAGCACTACTCCCACATAAGACCCTGGTATCTGGGACATCGTGTCAGGGAACATGTAGACTCCAGTATTGCAGCACAGAACAGGAGACTGGTTACACATTAGAGGATACAACCAGTCACAAACCTAGAAAAAGATAATTACATAAAGGAATGAAAGGATCATTTTTAAAAAGAAAGGCAGGCAGAACATACTGATAAGCACCACAAACTTGATTTTCCATAAAGTTTAGCAAGAAAAATAAAAAAGCTTTATGCCATCTTGGAAAACAAAGAAAACCACCAAAACCAAAAAAGCAACGTGACTGTGGAAATATCATTCTTGATTAGTTCTGACAGTCTAATATAGAGAAAAAACTAATTTCTACAGGACTATAATTCAGTCTGGTAGCCTCTTAACTGAGGTCTAGTCTTGATGCCCAGGTGTAGAAGCAGATGAAAAGCACTGCTAAACAAGTCAGCATTCACAGCACCTGTAACTTCCCGCAGATCTCAGGACAGGTTTGTATAATAGGATAAAGAGAACGTATGGCTGTTGCTGGCTGACTGTTGAAGACAGCTAACACAGGTGGAGGTGAGCCAGCAGACCCCAAACCAGGCAGCAGTTTTTGTTTGTTCCTCCAAGTTTCCCCTTCAATGATGAGACTTTGAACAGCCAATCTTAGCAGCAACAAGGAGATCCAAAGTCAGAAACCAAACCAGAAACACAACATACGTTACAGAACATGTCCACATGAAACAAGCACAGACTGAAAAAATCCAAACAATGCATCATTTTTAATTGTAGTTCAAGGTCTGGATTAACATGGCCCCATGTTATCCAAATTATGAGTTGTCCTAACTGCAATACCTTATCACTAGTTGAGACTAAAGTGGGTAGCACGCAACCCCGTTTTACACTGATAGGTTACAAAAGGTGAATCGACATGTCTTCTCTATTAGTTAATTTTATGAAATGAAAAGGCACATTAAGTCAAATCCTTTAGAAAACAGAATTCAGCAGAACAGTCAGCAGTTGACAACCTTAGGAAGACACAGAGGTAGTTTTTGCAGAAAAAATCATAAAAGTGTATATTTGCAGAAAACCGTTTTTCCAACAGCTGTAACACACTTCATATTATCACACAGAGATTTAGGCTCAGAAGAGCAAGCGTCTAAGAAGATTGCCTTTTAAAGTTTTATGACAGTTCTTGTAATTTAATTAAAGGAGAAAATTATTTTCCTATTACCTGAAGAAATGCAGGTGGACGATTCTGGGCCGTCCCACTATCTGCATCCATGAACTTCACAATGCGTAGATATCCAGGATATGAAGGAGCACTAACCTGCCCATCAGGAGTTACAAAGAATATTTGTACCCCTTGGGGAATCAAGATCAGCTCATCTGCATCCACTCCCAGGTTTTCAAGGGGAGGTGGCTGAGTACACTTACTGTAGTAGTCCTCACCCACAGAAGAAAACTCCCCAGAGTCTGTGCCATAAGACACAGTAAAATGGCCATTGGTAGCTTGAGGAGTATAGGCAGGAGGTGCTTCATTTGGCAGACAAAGAGGTTTTGCAGATGATGGACTCATAGCTGGAATTTGGCCCTGGCTCACAGTTGCAACACTTCCATCTGCTGCAGGTGGCTGACTTGGTACAAACAGAGAAGTAGGGGCAGGGGGTCTTTCTGGCTTTTCTTTGGAAGGAATGGATGGGTACAACTTAGGCACCCCAGCAGGGGCATCCATCGCAGCTGGACTTGCTTGTACAGGTGGGGTGTTTTCTTCTAGAATGCCAAGTCGAGCGTGAACATTTCCGAGGGTCTCCCTCATCTTCTGTTGCATTTGCCTAGCAGACTCCCACTGGGACCCTACACATGCAGGACCCTGAGATGGAATGCTAACTCCTCGGAGCAAGTGGTCAAGCCCTTGCTTGTAATAACTTCTTGCCTCTTCCTTGTGACCCAGTTCATCAGTATTCAGTCCTTTATTGATAAAAATAAAGGCTTTCCTGTACTCTTCATTAATAGCTTTAATATTTGCATCTTCTTGCATAACTGGATCCTGCAGCTGTTCCATTACTGCAAATAGGAATAAAAATTATTACGAGTATTCATAAACAAAGCCAAACAACGTTTACCTTAAAATGAAATGCCTTCTAATTAGTTTTCAATTATGACCATACTGCATGTACTAGCAGAAAGCTAGCTAGTTGCTTGGTACAGTGCCTGATATGTTATGGTTATCTCCTAATAACCTTCAGATTTAGAATTCATGATTACAAGACAGCAAGGCATTTATAGTCATCACATCTAGTTACATCACAGACATGTATAAGTTAAACATCAGAAGAATATGGACATGCCTGATAATAAACTTTCCATCTTAAAAAGTATTACTATCAGTAGCAAATAGAGGAGTAAAAAAAAAAAAAATTAAAAATCTAACTTTACTTTTGATAATATTTTTCAAAAAAAATCCTCAAAGGTATTAAAAATTCAGTTAACATTTTGTCTATTTAAATAAAGGCTGAACTTACACACTCAGTACATTTTCATCTAAATAACCTAAGGGAAAACACTCAACAGATTTAAACAAATCTTGATCAACTAACATCAACACACAGAATTGGGAAGACATACTTTGAACAGTTAGAAGTGTGCTTTACAAAACGAAAACAGAGAATTACTTATTTCCTTTACAGTGTTTATAAAGTGAGAAAGATAACTGGTGTTTTCCCTTCCTTGCTCCCTGGGTGACAAAAACTTGGAAGTACCAATATGTACAAAAGGTTGCAGGTTCTATATCTATTTTGGAATGCATTCCTCTAACTGCCTCATGAGTATTTCAACAAACGAAAAGCAGAAAATAATCCAATAGGTTTATTTGAACTCTAAAATGCGTAAAATCACTGTTTTAACTGTGTGCAGGTCTTCAGTCTTGGCCAAATGCAGCAAATACAAATCATTCTTGGACTAAGATCGTGTTTACAACACACAATGCAAAAAATTCCAGTGAAATTTTTTGCTGACAGTGTTGAGAGGCATTGTCAATTCAGAAAAATCAGGTTATTATACTAGAAGAGAATAATGATCTTGGACAACAAAAATGGGATACTATATAAAAATGAAAGAGCATGCATATTTAAGAAAACAATGATCCTCTGTTGTAAGCTGGATGCTAGAAAAATCTAGAGACATCTGTCAATCACAATGATAGCAAGCTACAGAAAACATGGGGGTAAGTAAAATCCGAAGTGCAAAAATAAAAATACTTGCCACTGTACATAGCATTGGTGAGACCTCACACAATGCTGAGCCACGTTCAGAAAAGCTGCACCAGAACAGGAAGAGGTATGCAGGTTACTGATTTTTTTTTCTGGTGAATCAAGTACTTTACTTTTCCCTAGAGTGTGGTAAGTTTGGCTTACCAAGCCAATAAACCAAAGGCTGAAAGATTGGATTAGTCTCTAAAAACACAATGGATGAAATGAAGAAAGTAAATCAGGAAAGAAGAAAAGAACTACTGAAATCCAAACCTTTAATAAAATCCTGAAATAGTACCTAAATTTAAGTTTATTTAATGTCTTTTCTTGTTTTAGTCTAACTACCAATAAAGTAAAAAAAATATATATATAATCTGGAAAATATCCTTCCTTAAGAACCGCAAGTCATGAAAAGATTTTAAAGAGGCAAAGATGGAATGCTGTACTCTACTCCCACATTCTTTATGATCAAAATGCAGATAGCACTTATGTGACTGATGCATCTGCAGTCACGTGACAGAAGTGCCATGTAATCTGGAACACATCTGTATTTTTATGATGGGACAGAATCCAATTTCACACAAAAGACAAGATGTGCGATTTCAGTCCAATGACAGAAACATAGGAATATGACAGTGATGGCTTGAGAAGGCAGCCCACGTGGAGCAGATCCGCAGCGACTCAAACCACCAGGCTTGCTGCCCAGTCCCCATTGCACAGCAGAAAAACGATTCTTGGGCTGGAGGAGATTTTTCATATTGATTGCAGTGACTTGCTGTCAATAGGCTCAGCATCTTTGATTTAAGCTGAAGAACAGTGGCATAAGAATAACTGTCTATTTAATAACCACCAAGTACATCAAGCTTAGAAGTTGTAAGCATGCTTCTGACCAGCACAACAGCAAGCAATTATAATGAAAGTAACTGGAGAGAACTCTAACAAGTTTGTGAATATATAGCTGGATCCTTACATGAAAGATTATACTTAACCATGTCAAATATTTTATGATCTAGACGTTAACCACTTAGGATATGCATAGTCAAAATATTTGCTAGCCAAAAAATCTAAGGAGTCCCAGACCACATCATCTTGTGCCAACACTTGTATTTACTAATGAAAAATCCTTTTTTCTTTTTAAGAAGGGTATAAAGGTAAAAAACACTTTAACAGTAAAGAACTCTGATTTAAAAATTATTGTAGGCTTCCAAAACACAGAAAATGTTTAGAAGACTGAGAAAGACCAACAAGTTTAACCAAACATCAGTTTATTTCTTTATGAGCAAAATTTAGTGTTTTGACATTTTTAGTGCCTGTGAATCCAATTCTGTAAAAATTCCCTTCTTAAGGCTTTAAGTAAACAATTCATTTGTGTGAACACAATTGCAGTACCATAGTCTACTTTGCCCCATGTTCTTTGATTTGTTTTTGCTGGGGGAGGCTAAGGCAAAAACACTTCACAGATTTTAAATAGTTCTTTTGCTAGTGATTGTTAGTATATAACAAGAAGAGACATCAAGTAAAATCCTAAAGTCATAGCTATATTTCAACTTAATAGTGAATTAATTTGCTATTCACTGTATGCTCATCATACTGTCAGCATCACTGTTCTTGCTAAAGCTCAGTCTATTAACACTAAAAAAGGTCTGTAAGAGAACGGACATGTCAGCACGATCAGTGTATATAGAGCACTAGTGCACGGCCGTGCATGGTAGAGATACAAAAGCTGGCTCAGCAATTCAGAAGAGCGGGAGTGTTGCAACTCATCTCTGATTGTTTGAAACATCCCAAGTTTGCAGCATATGTACAGTATAGTTACCACCAAACTACACATTTGGGTGGCAAAGCACTTGGGAATGGAAGAATGAATTCACAGTAGATTTTTAAGTTTAACACAAGGTAACTAAAAGTCAGCCTGAAGAGCTGCATTTAATTCATTCTTATTATTAAAATTAATACCAAATAATGGGTGGCATAAAGTAAATAAGCCAACTGGATTGCTCCCTCACAACACAAGAAATATTCTCTGAAACAGAAGTAGCAATCTGATCTTATGCAAGGAAGATCCTCAGTCATTATTATTTTCAGTGTATGACCTTAATATAGTATTTAAGCGTCCCGCATGTTTTAATATTTATCTGTAATCCATTTCTGTACAATGCAGAGTCTTACTTCCTCTGTTTTAAAGCTGGAATGAACGGAAAAGTGTATATTACTAAATACGAGAGTCCCTCAAACCAACCCTTGGTCCTACAGCCAGTGCAGATTGGCCCAGATCTGTACTACTTAGTACTAAATAAGATTTAGAGGAACTTGTCTTGGAGAAAGCTAGTCCAAAACAGAGCTAAGAAAAGAGCTAACAGGCACTGTAGATAATCACAGATCAATCCAGTGCTTGAGCTCACTCCTTGGCCCTTTCTCATTTATTAGTACAGATACACTCTGTGGTATTAAGTGACTCGACCTGGGGAGGCTACAGTGCAGCAGGGAAACTTGAGTTCAATTTGATACTGTAAGCCAACATCTCAAATGTCTGGCTGACCATCCTTCCTCTGAAGCAGCAAACCACACTTCATTAAAAAATAATGTATATTAAAAAAAAAAAAAAAAAGCTCAATGGTGGATCTTACTGCCAGAAGGTAAACATGAAGCCTAAAGCTGATTAAGAAGATTAAATATCCTGACTGACGGAGGTAGAAGACTCTTTCCAACTCACTATTCTTAAAGCCTGGGGGGTGTAGGGGAGGAAAAAGCAAAACCAGAACAAACCCCTTAATCTAAGAGCTCTTCCTATATGACAACTGTTTCCTATCAGCTACTGATTTCGAAGATGAAGAGAATGAAGGAGAACTACCATGCAGACAGAATTGTTTAAGCCTTATTTCTGTAGGGAAAGAGCAATTAAGGAAGTATTAGTAACTTCCAAGATTTTAGAGAACAAATGGAATTAAAACAAATGTTATAAAGGATTTAAACTAATATAAGACAGGGACCTACTGATAAATTTATTGGGTTTTTTTGCTTTTAGTTTATTTAAATTAGGTTGTTTAAAGTAGCCCTTACATTTTCATTAAGTGGTGGCCTACTGCTAGTTTTCAAGCATCTTTTGACATTTCAACCAACACCATCTTCTCAGGCCGGTAACCCAGCACCTACGTTCAGCCAGCCAGTGTGGTCTATTTTCCTCCTCTCTGTACTACTGCTGTCTCAAGCCTTTTTTTTCCCAAATAAATGGATTTCCTTCATGACTCCCTGGTCTTATATTTCCATCACATGCTCTCAGGGCAGAGCTTTTAGGCTCTGAGTGCCTACTTAGCACTTCTCTAAAAAGGAAAGTGAAAAACCAGTGGGGCGGATAATTCCCTTCATGATGCAGCCCTGCTGCCGGGCACTTACGTTTTTCACAGTATTCAAGGACAAAGACATTGCCACTATCTACCATTCTGTGGCCAAAGATTCTAACAACATCACGGAAAATTCAGCGTCACGTAAGATTGCCAACAGATTTTGCCATATTCAAACAACTCAAGCCCAAACTGTCTTGACACACATCTTTTAAAAAACAGACAAAATACATGGGGCAGTCTTCCACAGTATTTTGACAAATAACCTCTCGGTTCCATAGGGAGACGCTCAAAAAGTTATTTATTATCATGGATACCCTCATCACACCCCTCCCCGCTGCCCCCCTCCCCCAATCTACAAAGCACTCTGGGGCCAGGCGGCTCCTCCGACCCCCCCTCCCCCCCACCCGCCGCCTCCCGCGGGGTTCCCTGCTCCTTCCGAGCCAGCCCGGCCGCACCGCACCCATTCGGGCCTCCACACCCGCCCGCCCAGCCTCGGCCGTCTCCGCGGTGACGGGACACAAGCCACCCGGGCGCCTGTCACCGCCTTCCCCCCCACCAGGCCCTGCCCGGGCCTGCCCCCCGCCTCCCCACCGCTCACCCAGCTACCCCCGCCTCACGCTAACCGGGACGCCCCCGCGGCTCCGCAGAGGAGCCCCCGTCAACCCAACCCCGCGGCCGCGCTCGGCGAGCCAGGCCCCGCTCACCGAGCCAAACCCCGCTGCGCCCCGGCCCGCCTGCGCCACCGCCGCCGCTTCCCGGGTCAGGCGGCAGCGGGCGGGGCCGCCGGCACGCGGGCGGTGACCTCAGCGAGCGCCCGTGGCGGGGGGCGGGCCGAGCCGGTGCTGAGGGAGCGCCGCTGCGGGCAAAGGGGAGGGGGACCGCGACGGTGGCGGCAGCGGCTGTTCGGGGGAGGGGGGGGGGGGACGGGGAGGGCGGAAGGGAGGTGTGAGGAGGAGCCGTGCCGCAGGGGGCAGGGGCGCGCTGAGGGCCCTCTGAGTAGGTACGGCTGCTTGGTTCTCTAAGGGTTTAATTAATAAACGGTGTTTCATAAATATGGAAGGACAGGGACCTGTTGGACTGGGTCCAGAGGAGGGCCACAAAGACTCTCTGACAGAGTCGTTCCCCAGCTCTCCTGTAGGCCCCCTTTAGGTACTGGAAGGCCGCAGTAAGGTCTCCCTGGAGCCTTCTCTTCTCCAGGCTGAACAACCCCAATTCTCTCAGCCTGTTCTCATAGGAGAGGTGCTCCAGCCTTCTCATCGTCTTTGTGGCCCTCCTCTGGACCCACCTCAACAGGTCCATGTCTTTCCTACATTGGGGGGCCCAGAGCTGGATGCAGTACTCCAGGTGGGGTCTCACCAGAGCAGAGTAGAGGGGCAGAATCACCTCTCTTGACCTGCTGACAGCATTTCTCTTGATGCAGCCCAGGATATGGTTGGCTTTCTGGGCTGCAGTTGCACATTGCCAGCTCATGTTGAGCTTCTCATCAATCAGCACCCCTGAGTTCTTTTCCTCAGGGCTGCTTTTGATCCATTCCCCACTGAGCCTATATTTGTGCTTGGGATTGCCCCGACCCAGATGTAGGACCTTGCACTTGGCTTTGTTGAACTTCATAAGGTTGGCATGGGCCCACCTCTGCAGCCTGTCCAGGTCCCTCTGGGTGGCATCCCTCCCCTCCAGTGTGTCTGCCTCGCCACGCATCTTGGTATCGTCGGCAAACTTGCTGAGGGTCCACTCAGTCCCACTGTCCATGTCACCACCAAATGTGACAAAATGACTGACTGTTCTGCTCAGTTTGCAGAGGTGGCTGTCTGGAAGTGAGGCTCATTTCCAGCTCTGGGGAAGGTGGAGCTGACTGCCTCCCCAGGTCCTGGCTTCTTAGCGGTGGGAGGGGGGAAGCTGCATTTGTGCACTGGTGTTGGGAAAAAACTAAAGAAACGTGGTCTCACTAAATTTCCAGCAGGTCAACCTCTAAGCTGTACTGGTGCATGGGGTTATTCCTACCCAGAACACGTGGACACCAAAACTCTCACTGAAACAGCTGTTAGGATTTCTGAATATAATCTGGAAATATATTATTTGTTTGCAACGTTCATAATCAATCCTAAAAAGCTGCAGTTTGACTTTCACACAGAATTTCAGACCATGTTAAGTCTGAACATGGTCATGGTTAATCAGCCCTTTTGAGGCTAATTAACTTGCCTACTCTGGTACTGTGATTTGGCTATGTTTATGCTGATCGTGAATCAACTTTGCCACACTCGGGATCACAGACCACAAGAAATTCACAGTAAACATTGTGTTTAGCTAGTGGCAGCCCTGTACAGCACAGTCCTAGAAGATGGGCTTGCCTCTTAGCTTCATTTAGCTCTGGAGTGTCTCTGGAAATTCATCACGCATTGTAGTTTCCAGCACAAAATTTATCTAGGAATTCTGTGTTCCCAACTTCTCACATGCCCACTCTTCACTCCTTTCCCTACAGACAAGAAACAGAGAACAATCTGGAGAAGAGACAAGCCATCCACAGATCAGGGAGAGTTCCTCTCTTCAAACAGCGATGAGGATGATGTTTGTATATGAAGTCGTGTGCAGATGGATGAGGGTGGCGTACGTGGTTTGGGCTGGTGGAGAGGGCCCTAAACATTGGTTTAGTCTAATGATAGGTTGGGCTCAGGTAACCGAAGAACACTGAATTATGTTATGTGGGTATATGCAAGACTTACAAAGAACTAACAAAACAGTTTTATGAGGAAAAGTCAATATAAGGAATTTTTTTATTTTTTTTTTTTTTTTACCATGCATGTGGTCAGACACTGGTCTGCCCAGGAAGGCTGTGCAGCCACCATGCCTGGGGTGTCCAGAACCCAACTGGACAAGATCCTGAGCAACTTGGTGTAACTTCAGAGCTGGCTATGCTTTCAGCAGAGGGTTGGACTTAACTTCAGAGATCCCTTCAAGCCTAATTTTTTTCTGTGATTCTATGAAAGAAACGTCAGGCTCATCCTTAAATAGATAAAAACCCCAACCCAAAACAATCAAATCAGTGTCCTTCAGTGGATTCCTAGAGAAGAGTAGGAACAACATACAGTTCTTCATCTCTGAGTTCTCCTACTTGAGTTTGATTCCTTCTTTAATATGTTGTTTAATCAGAGTATAGAAATACATTAAACCAGCTGACATACTGCTGAAATATAGGTCAATCTTGAGAAGATGTAAGTGATGAGGTGATGATAGAGTGTTTTTTTTGTTGTTTCTGTAAGAGCAGAAATTGCAAGTAGTTTCTATAGATCACTCGAGATGGTACCTCCTAAAGAGAAAAAATTACATCATTTATATCAGTCAGTAGAGTGCTCAGCATTTTCAGTAGTTCAGCATTTTATGGAAACAGGCCTAAATAATCCCTTTTACCAACATTGTTTTGTGGAAGCAGGCCTTGCTAGGCCTAGAAGTTGGTGAAGGGCACAGCAGCATCACGAGCGAGGGAGGATGGAGCTGAACAGACATATGCCGAGGCCACCCAGCTGCATGCTCTGAGCTATCAGCCACACACAGGCACATCTGCCACGACAACATTTCCCTCCCTGCAGATGTTGCTCTGGGTAGGAATAACCCCATGCACCAGTACAGCTTAGAGGCTGACCTGCTGGAAAGCAGCTCTGCAGAGAGGGACCTGGGAGTCCTGGTAGACAACAAGTTGACCATGACCCAGCAATGTGCCCTTGTGGCCAAGAAGGCCAATGGTCTCCTGGGGTGCGTTAAAAACAGCATGGCCAGCAGGTCAAGGGTAGTCATCCTCCCCCTCTACTCTGCCCTAGTGAGGCCACATCTGGAGTACTGTGTCCAGTTCTGGGCTCCCCAGTTCAAGAAAGGCAAGGAACTACTGAAGAGAGTCCAGGGGAAGGCTACAATGATGATCAGGGGACTGGAGCACCTCTCTTATGAGGAAAGGCTGAGAGGCCTGGGTCTGTTTAGCCTGGAGAAGACAGAGAGGATCTCATCAATGCTTATAAGGTGTCAAGGACGGGTGTCAAGAGGATGGGGACAGACTCATCAGTCGTGCCCAGCAACAGGACAAGAGGCAACGGGCACAAACTGGAACCCAGGAAATTCTGTCTCAACGTGAGGAGGGACTTCTTTACTTTGAGGGTGACAGAGCACTGGAACAGGCTGTCCAGAGAGGTGGACTCTCCTTCTCTGGAGAGATTCAAAATCCCCCTGGATGTGTTCCTGGGCAACCAGCTGTAGCTAAACCTGCTTTGGCAGGGGGCTTGGACTAGATGATCTCTGAAGTTCCCTTTCAACCCCTACCATTCTGTGATTCTGTGTGATTCTGTATCAGGCCCCCTCACAGGGCAACTTGTGTCTGCTGTGAATTTATATAAGCTCTAGTACTTTTGCTTTAAGTCAGATTTCACGTTGGCAGAGGGCTGAACCTCTGTCACTACATGTTCCCTCCTATAGCTGTAGAAATAAACTGCTTGTGCCTGACCTGAATCTGCATTTCATAAATTTCATTGAGCTTCACCAAATGCCAGTACAAGTGAAACCTTGTTACATGTCTGATGGGAATAATGCTGTGTAGACAGAGTGCTTTTAGTCAGAAGTCTCAAAAACACTGGTGGAAGCACAATAAATCATGGTTGTGTGGGTACATCTGAATATATAATTATTTTACGGCTTGTAACAATAGTAAAAAACTTTGTGGTAGATGACTAGATGATCTTATCTGTGATGATTACCTTTTTTCTGCCTTCAAACCCCATAATCATTTACAAATAAACTGTCCTCAAGCCATGTGAGGAAATGGCAGTAACAGCTGTCTGACAAAGGTAACTTCCTAAAGTTATGCCAGCTACTGACCTCAGAGTGAACTGGCCCTGTGTTAAGGTGCAAGAACACGTCTTCAGCGTACAAGGTTGATAGGCTTGAACTACAAGCAGGGGTAATGGACAATGGCAGATGGGCATGAAACATCTGGAAAGGGTAGGTGGCTCCCGAGAAGGTCTCGTCTGGCATGCCCACTCCCAAAGGGCTGTTAACAGCATGGCCCTGGGAAGGAGGAGGCTCTACCAGTTCAAAGATATAGATACGGGTCCAGATATCACCTGTGCATTGCGTTTGGCTGCTTGCCAGGCTGCAGCCATCTCCAGCAAGGATTTTCACAACCTTGGTTGTGAGCATTTATTTGCTTGTGTGTAATCTTTAAGTGCTTTCTCCGTAATCTTATGTTGAATAGGGGTACCCACAGAGTAAATACAGGAATCCTAGACTATTTTATGGGACTTCAGATTTAACATTTCCTGCCTTCAGAGATGCTACAAGCATGGTTCTCAGGTCAAGCTTAAGGGGATTTTTTCTGGAAAGGGGTCAAAGGGGCTCTTGGAGGGTCTGCTATGGCAGGGTCTGCTGCAATGGAGGTAGGAACGTGAGAGCTAGGGGAGGCAGACGATGGACCAGCTTAAGTTGTCTGGGAGTTCAGTTCATTAATTCAGCAGTACATAAAGTAAGTTGACAAAAATGGTCAGAAGAGAACAGTACCAGGGAAATACCTGGCTCTGTAAAGACTAGTGGTATCAAAGCTATTCTCTTGGGTGGTTTATAGCTAAAAGCATCTCTGCTGGGACAGATCACAGCAAAGCTGCTCACCACAGAACTCGAATTACTTATATATGTTGTTTGCAATATTGAGATGCTGCTTGTTCAGTTCAGAGGAAAAATATATTCAAATGGTGATGCAGTATTCCCTCACACCCCTTTGTGGCACTAGGAATAGTGGCCACTTTGTTAGCTGGCAGCTATGTATTTTCCAGAATAATTTGACATACTGTCAGACTGCAGAAAGCAGTGGAGGTGGTGAAATATATTTCTTTTGCTTTTAGCACCAAAGGTGCAAAGTATGCGGCTGTCAAAAAAAAAAAAAAGAAACCATTCATGGACAAGGACTTTGCACTTCGTCGAGCACTAGTATGTCAAACTCAAAAATATTGTATAGCCCTAGTGATATCAAGCATTGCTTTTTTTTATTGTTTTTCAGTGGCCGAGAGCAGCTTGGCATTTGTGATAAATTGAGCTAGTCATTTGATTGCATGTAGTCTCTTCATCTTTTAATAAGAAGCTGTAACTCTCATTGAGCTCTCCGTGTGTGTGAGCGTGCATGCGTGTACAAAACCACATATACCCAAACTTCCAAGTGTGCTATTCCAAAAATGATATTGGCAGAATCGGGGCCTTGTGATATACTGTATGTAAGAACAACTGTCATCAAGATTTTACCACAGATTATGTGGAAGAACATCTGTTTTCCTAATGATTTAGGTGAAGCAGCCCGGGGCCCGGCACGTGGCAGTTCTGTCCTTTCTTCCTATAGACTCAGCTCTTCATGATTTGAAATTCAGGCTAATCTCCTGTTGCTTGACTTGGGATGGGTCTGAGGGCTGTTATTCTGTAAGTAGCAACACATTTTCTTGCATCTTCCTTTGATCGATCTGGTGTTGGTCAGATTCTGGATGAGACAATTCTGTGAACTGGTCCTGTGCAGGGATATATGTGATACTGTGTGTCCCGTTTGGTAAGGATATATGAAATACTAGCTAAGAGACATATGCTTGTGTAGATTTCCTGCCCTTTTATGTTTAAGGTATGTCTCTCCTTATATAGGTTTTGCTTTCTAGTTAGAGTCCCACTGTGTGTGTGCTAGCTTACATAGACTCTTTCTTCCTTAGATGGAAAGTGGATAGCTTTCCCAACAGCGTTGTCCTTAGAAATGAGACTGTGTGTTTAGCTCGGTGGCATATTTGTCATGTAACTGCATCAGTTTTCCCCACCTAGGGAAGAAACTTGAAAGAGTCACATGTCTCAACTTGTTTTGAAATACAAATTCCTCAAATTGATGGGCAGGAGCTCAACCAGAATGATTCTAGTTATCCAGTCAGTAATCCCAAACAACAGTCTGGCTCTGTACATAATGCTCTGGGTGAAATGTGGAAATAGGCTGTGGAAATCCCTTCTTCTAGTTCCCAAGTCTAGGTGCTGAGACCATTCATGGCCCTCTCAATATCAGGACAAGTTCTGTGTTTGTGTCTTCAGTCTCTCGGTCTTCTCATGACACAGAGAGGTGTTAAGTAGGATGCTTGGTGGATCAACATCTTGAGCAATCAATGGTATGGATCTGAAGGTGCCCCCATATGGCCAATGGCAGAACTCAACCAGTACAGTTCAAATACCGAGTGTTCAGCTGACACTATATGAACTGTTTCCAAACAATTGATGGATCAAATATAATAATAAAGATATTTGTTAGACAAAATGCTTTGTGGAAATCCTGATATTTGGTAGGTGAATCTGAAACTGGCAAAAGGATCTGGACTTCCATTTGCTAATGTGTGGTTTTAACTTTATTAGTTACTCCATTCAATCAAAGGCATGTATAAACTTTTGAAAAATGAAATCCTGCATTTGTAAAACCAGTCATTCGCAAGGAATAGCCTGTTCACCATCAGATGCAATAATTCAAGCCTTCAACTTGTTGTTCTTAACTTTTCAGTTTGCTGTCAAATTAGTATTTTATATATTATAATATTAATTTGATAATAATTGGTGCCTACATCTTTTTGAATAAACAGAAATGCAGTTTGGACTTTTGTATCTTAATTCTGCTCTATTCCAAACCAAAACTGAAAAAGTTTGTGTCTAGCAGAACTGGACTAAAGATATACTGTTGCTGTATAGCTAGATGGCAGTATTCACATTGCTTTGAGAAAAAACAGGCTTATTAGATTTTCAGAAAAATCTCTCAGCTTCATAATAGTTAAATGACATAGTCTGATTTTGAAATGTGCTGCATAAGAATGTCTGAATACCTAATACATCTGAAAATCTGTCCACTTCGTTTATCCGTCTAAACTGGAGATGAATACTTTGGCCCTAGAGGTAATGAGTATGAAATGTAGTATATCCCTGTTGATCATCTTATCTGATTATGTGTCTACATCTTGCAAAACAGGCTAATGTAATATTATAAATTATTATTTTTATTTGAGAATTTTATAAATAGGACACTGTAATAAAATAAAATAAAAACATTCTTTTTACATACATACTCCATTTCCTTAAAATTTGAGGAAATATTAATGGAAAAGTTGAATCTTTGCCATTGATTCAGCAGGCCTTGAATCATACTTTAAATTATCTTCTACTTTTTTTCTTTGTAGAAAGCCTCCCAAACCTCATTTGTTTGATTACAAAAGCAAGTGAATGGGGCACAGTAAAATGCACAAGCTGTTGAACACGTCTATAATAATAGACTAGCCGGTAAACACAGTGAACAGGGAAATAGGTTCCAGCTTCAAATCTCAAGAAGTTACTTTAAATGGCATTAGAGGGAAACATATGTTTATGATAGTATCATGACATGCTACAGCAAGCTTGCTTTGATTATATAGGACTTTTCTTCCTTTCAGATACAGAACAAAATACTTATCCAACAAAGTCTTTTTCAATGTCCAACAAGCTCCTTCTATCTATCCCACCAAGCCTTACTTATCTTCATCAGGCATGATCCCACCACCTCTTGCCTTGCCCTGTAGGGGGACAAGGACACCTTTCAGAACATTACCACATTTTTCTCCCTGCTGACTGAAGACATCCATTTTTCTAGTCCAGGCCATCGCGCACATTGGCACAAGCCTTCCTGTCCCTAATGTGTCAGCCCACATGAAGGTGAGCCTGGGAAGACGCAGGACAGGGGAGCTTGGGCCCCACTGGCTCATACAGCCAGAGCTTCTACTATTCCCACTGGAGAATGGTTTTAAACTGGAAGAGGGCAGGCTTAGATTAAACATTAGGAAGAAATTTTTTACTTTGAGGGTTGTAAGGCACTGGAACAGGTTGCCCAGAGAGGTTGTTGAGGCCTCATCCCTGGAGGTGTTCAAAGCCAGGCTGGACGTGGCCTTGGGCAACCTGGTCTAGTGGAAGTGTCCCTGTCTATGGCAGGGGGGTTGGAACTCGATGATCTTCAAGGTCCTTTCCAACTCTAAACCATTCTATGATTCATTCTATGAGCAAAGTTGTGGGCTGGCTCCACCTTGTCCTCTCAACTTTCTGGAGGATGACCCATATCCGGCTCACTTACTAAAAAGCCTTCTTTGCAATTATATGCATCCTTGGATACCTGATGCTTTATGAGAAACAGAGTTTGCTTGCACTCAGCTGAAGACCAGAGTGAGCTGCAAGGAGCTGAGTAGCAAAAGAGCAGAGAGGAGTGAGACCAGGAAGATATGGGTATGGGTAAGGAGGACACAGGTAGGTTTGGGCAATGATTTCTGTGCAACACAGGCAATATTTTGTAAATCAAAAAGGGACAGTAATCTGGGCTAAGTAGTGTTGCTTTATGGTATATTTGCTGTTGAATGTAAGGCACTGTGTCGATGGCCAGTGACAACACATTTGAAGGAGCATCTTGGAAGGTGTTAGACAAGCTGAGTACTCTGGAGGTTTCTTCTATACTTTATTATGTGCCGACTCTTCTCCATGAACAGAGTTGTGAATTCTTTACTTACTCTCATTCTTGTAGGCAGTTGTTTGCATGTTTATTTCAGTTGATCAAAGGCTAGCAAATATGACACCTATCTACAAGAAGGGCTGCAAGGAGGATCTGGGGAACTACAGGCCTGTCAGTCTGACCTGGGTGCTGGGAAAGTTATGGAACAGATCATCTTGAGTGCCATCGTGAGTACACATGCAGGACAACCCAGGTGATCAGGCCCAGTCAGCATAGTTTATGAAAGGCAGGTCCTGCTTGACAAACCTAATCTCTTCTATGACAAGGTGATCCGCTTAGCGGAAAAGGGAAAGGCTGTGGGTATTGTCTACCTAGACTTTAGTAAAGCTTTTGACACTGTTTCCCACAACATTCTCCTGGAGAAACTGGCTGCTTGTGGCTTGGACAGGTGTACTCTTCACTGGGTAAAAAACTGTCTGGATGACCAGGCCCAAAGAGTGGTGGTGAATGGAGGTAAATCCAGTTGGCAGCTGGTCACAAGTGGTGTTCCCCAAGGTTCAGTATTGGGTCTGTTCTCTTTAATATCTCTATCAACGATCTGGACAAGGGCATCAAGTGCACCCTCAGTAAGTTTGCAGACAACACCAAGTTGGGCGGGAGTGTTGACCTGCTTGAGGGCAAAAAGGCTCTAGAGAGGAATCTGGACAGGCTGGATCAATGGGCTGAGGCCAATGATATGAGGTTCAACAAGGCCAAGTGCCAGGTCCTGCACATGGGTCATAACAACCCCATGCAGTGCTACAGGCTTGGGGAAGGTTATCTGGAAAGCTGCCTGATGGAAAAGGACCTGGGGGTGTTGGTCAACAGCCAGCTGAATATGAGCCAGCAGTGTGCCCAGGTGGCCAAGAAGGCCAATAGCGTCCTGGCTTGTATCAGGAATAGTGTGGCCAGCAGGACTAGGAAGTGATTGTACCTTTGTACTTGGCACTGGTGAGGCCCCACCTCAAATACTGTGTTCAGTTTTGGGCCTCTCGCTGCAGGAGGGACACTGAGGTGCTATAGAGTGTTCAGAGAAGAGCAATGAAGCTGGTGAGGGGTCTAGAGCACAAATCTTATGAGGAGCGGCTGAAGGAACTGGGGTTGTTTAGTCTGGAGAAAAGGAGGCTGAGGGGAAACCTTACTGCTCTCTACAACTACCTGAAAGGAGGTTGTAGCAAGGTGGGGGTCGATCTCTATTCCCAAGTAGTAGGTGATAGGATGAGAGGAAACAGTGTAAAGTTGCACCAGGGAGGTTTAGACTGGATATTTGGAAATATTTCTTCACTGAAGGGGTTGTCAAATTTTGGAGCAGGCAGCCCAGGGAAGTGATTGAGTCACCATCCCTGGAGGTATTTAAAAGATATGTAGATATAGTGCTGAGGGACATGGTTTAGTGGTGGACTTGGCAGTACTAGATTAATGGTTGGACTTGATGATCTTAAAGGGCTTTTCCAACCTAAATGATTCTATGATTCTATGATTCTGTTTTTACAGAATTTTGTAAAATCAAATTTCACTGCTAACTGCTTAAAATTGTCTCTAAATGTATGCAAAGTTATATATTCATTTACTAGTGAGATGGTATTTCCTGGAAACCCCCTGTCCTTGATGTTCCTGTGCTGAGCATTGCATAGAGAACAAGGGGGAAGCTCCCGTGCTGGAAGGACTTGCTTTCTCAGTAGGAGGCTAAAGGCAGTAGGGGATACAAATGAGAAGTCCAAGAAAGCCATGGGACTGTTGAGAGCCCCATTCAACCTTAAACTAAAGTAAATTAAAGAGTAAATGAGAGTGTTCTGATGTCTTCTGAAAATCAGCTCTGCTACACACTTTTAAAAGGTCCATGGGGGTAGGATGGATGCGGACTACACGTCAGACAGGCTGGTTCCCTGGCAGGGGGACAAAAGAGGGAGAGCTGATTGGAGTGGCTTTCCTCAGGTGCTAGCCACCACTTCAACTGTGACACTAGTCATAGGATTGTATTGACCTGATTTGGAGGCCAAAGGAGACCCCTGCCCTTGCCAGGGTGGTGTAGGTCTTTTCTGGTAAGCTGTTGCAGTGGCCTCAGCATTAAAACAGGGCTGAGTTTAGCTCTGCTATCACAGTTCAATTATCTATGAATTTCAGCTTACTGTCCTTGGAGGTACCATTGAGAGAACCTTTTCTGCTGCTCTCTGTACTTTCTTATCTCGAGTTTATAGACTAAACTGCAGAAAGCAAAGCAGGCTGACTGTGTGGTATGCAGAGGCGTGAGCCTGAAATCGAATATTCCTGCAGTGAAAATCAGGTCTTACTCAGGATCTGTCTATAGACTGCAGACTATAGGATAGTAAAGAGATCCTTAAACCTATTTTCAGTATTTCTGCATAACACTGAAAGTTATACTACGGACATATCTATCTGAAAACATAATAATTAAAGTGTGATTTTATGACAAAAGTGCACCATTGTATTTTTGGTCCGTGATTCTGGTCTTACAGCCCTGTTCTGACTGCCTTGCTTGCTAACCCATAGACTAAAATCTTTCTGAATTTTATTTATATAAACCAAATGCCTGTGCTTTTTAGTTTATAGGAATGTTTTTTATATTTATCAGCTCAATGGAGGAAAGCTGCCATCAGAACCTGAAATGAAGCTCCAAAGTTTTTGCAGATGTGTAATATCAACCAAAGTTCAGTAGTTCATAATCAAAATCTGTATAATATGGAACAAAGGTCAGTAGTTTATTAAATCCCATGAGCGGAAGCTATAAAAGTTGGATGAAAAAGTGACCTGAAAGTTCACAGCTCTCTTATCAATACTTAGATAGGAACTCATTGCGAAACCTTGGCCTTGAATATACAGGTAGGGATGCTAGGTAGTACATTAGTTATCAATATAATTGAATTTATTTCAAAATTTGCCAAAACATAGGGAAAAATGAGACCATGATGATGCAGACACCTACTTACATCCATAATGTTACGGATTGACCTGCGTGGTCCTACCTGGGTGTGATTTTGTCCAAGTGTCTAGAGAATTTGTGACACATTAACCACTCTGTGCTTATGCTAATTCCTCTTGGGAATTCGCAGATGACACTAAACTAGGGGTGTGTGTTGATCTGCTTGAGGGTAGATTGGCTCTGCAGAGGGATCTGGACAGGCTGGACAGATGGGCTGAGGCCAATGATATGAGGTTCAACAAGGCCAAGTGTCGGGTCCTGCACTTGGGTCACAACAACCCCATGCAGCGCTACAGACTGGGGGTGGTGTGGCTCGAAAGCTGCCTGGCAGAAAAGGACCTGGGGGTGTTGGTGGACAGCCGGCTGAGCATGAGCCAGCAGTGTGCCCAGGCAGCCAAGAAGGCCAACACCATCCTGGCCTGCATCAGGAATAGTGTGGTGAGCCTGACTAGGGAAGTAATCATCCCCCTGTAATCGGCACTGGTGAGGCCTCACCTCGAGTACTGTGTTCAGTTTTGGGCCCCTCACTACAAGAAGGACATTGAGGTGTTGGAGCGCGTCCAGAGAAGGGCTACAAAGCTGGTGAAGGGTCTGGAGGACAAGCCTTATGAGGAATGACTGAGGGATCTGGGGTTGTTTAGCCTGGAGAAGAGGAGGCTGAGGGGAGACCTTATCACCCTCTACAACTACCTGAAAGGAGGTTTTAGAGAGATGGGAGCTGACCTCCCTGGTGACAAGTGATAGGACAAGAGGAAATGGGTTCAAGTTATGTCAGGGCAGGTTTAGATTGGATATTAGGAAGCATTTTTTCACTGAAAGGGTTATTAAACTTTGGAATAGGCTGCCCAGAGAGGTGGTGGATTCACCATCCCTGGAGGTAAGAAAAGGGTAGATGAGGTGCTTAGGGACATGGTTTAGAAGTGGTGGTGTTTTTATCAGGGTAGGTGAACGGTTGGACTTGATGATCTTAAAGGTCCCTTCCAACCTCACTAATTCTGATTCTATGATTCTTCCCAAGGTTAGAAGGCTGTGTCCTTTACTCAGAGACAGCTCATGGGTATTCCAGCTTGGCAGTGACAACACTTAAGTACCTGAAGCATGTATAAAAGTTGAACTTTAAACAAAAGCTTCTTTCTTATTGTCTTTATGTACTTCCTTAGGTCAATTATACAGTACAAGTGTCGGCATGTTGTTCCAACATCGTATAAGTAAATTACAGTAAAATTACTGTTTTCTTCATTGGGTGAAGGAGAAATATATATTAAATTTAGTGAACATGAAGCTCTCCTGAAATGAATTTTTTTTCCAGACTTTTATATTAGACTTCAAAATTATTGTAATTGAAATACTTAATATCTTTCCTTTTTCTACAGGGATTACAAGGAAAACTCTTCTGGGGATAATTTAACACAAATAAGTCCCAGTCACTAGTGCTGTGAACTCTTTAACCTACTGGACAAAGTGTCTGTATGATATTAAAATGCAAGTAGCAAGCTTATATCCCAAGGATTATGCTTTTATGAGAAATTTTTCATACCTTTTATTCCCTCAGTGCCTGAGACATATTATATTCCAGTACAATTATTTTATTACCCTCGAATATTATTTATTAAAATATTTAAGAAAACATAATATGCAGCATAATTAAATCTAGATTTCTATGTACATAGGTCTCGATATGTGCTATTAGGGAATTAACCTGGTTTGAAGTCTATACTTGTAGGACCAAAATACCCTTTCACTTTCCCTCTTGCAAATCAAGTGAACTAATACTCATTTCAGCCTTCAAAAGCTCAGGAATTCACGCTGTCTACATACTAGTGGAGTGCAGAGAGGCTGAAGGTGTAATTACCTTAACAGTCAAATCATCCTGGTTTAAAATCCAACCAATGAGCCAACCCACGTAAATCTGTTTCTTTTTCTTTGATTTGGCAGGTTTTGAACACCACTGATGCAGTTCATGGTCGGTCCCCATCACAGTCACATCTGCAGAGCTGATGGGATGATGAACTGCAGCATGGAGGTGGGGAATTCCTTAAAATGTTCTTGTTGCCAGAGAAAATGGAACACCACCAGCACCCTAAGGATCTAAAATACACCCTCTAAACTATTTCTCGGGCGTGTAGTAGTCAGTAGTTCATTTATTTTGTTAGCGTAAGCTAACAGTAAGCAGTAGGACGGGGATCACCATTCTCTGCTGAGAACAGCGGCTCTCCAAACTAAGGTTCCGTGAGAAAGGTACACTACTGAGCATAAAGAAGCACGTGCATTTAGAGGATGGTGGCTTGCATCGTCCAGGAAAATAACATCTCCACACACTATCAGCCGTAACAGTGAAAGCTAAATTAGCTTTCCTCACAATATGCCATGTTTCATCTTGGACTGGTCAAATGATTGCTTTGTTTTGATTCAAAGAAAACACATATTTGAAGATATTAATTCTCTCTGACTTGTTTTTACTTGTAAAATGCTTTAAATTCAATAAATATTCAATACCTATTTACTCAAGCTTAACTTGTTCCACTGTTCTTTTCTGCTGCATAAATATTACGAGTATTTTCAAAAGTTGCCCGAGTAAAACTATAGGTATTCAAGAGCAGAATGTTGTTCTCCTGGCTTCAAGTATTGGTAGTTAAGTGGCTTATACAGTGTTCTTATTTTGTTTGAAGACTTTTAAAAAAGTAGTTCCTGTAGACATTTTTATCTGGTATGCATGAAAACAGTGAGTGTATAAGAAATGCTTTTGGACTGAAATTAAGGTGCCAAATTTAACCTAAATTTGAGTTAATCCCTGTTGAACTGAATTCAGTATTAACAGGATTATACACATCAGAGGTGAGACAGCTTCCAGTTCTTTGTCTGCTCTAGTTTAAAAAACTTAAAGTAAGGGCGCTTATATCACCTCTGAAACATAGTGCTCTCGTTGTATTAGACCTTTCTGCCTCAGCTTCTGCACTTACAGTAAGAGCAGCATTCTCCAGTGTCGTCAAATATTGCCCTATCTTTAATGTTCCCTTGGGGAAAAGTCTGTAGCCAAAAAGATCTAGAAAGAGTTTCAAAATCAATAAAAATAATAAAAAAAAGAAAGCTCATGTAAAATAACAAGTATGGCACATACTGCACTTCCAGAAACACATGCAGGGAATGCTTCCTCCTAAAACCATGCTTGCCTCTTGTAACTTTGCTGAAAGTAATTCTGCTCACTTGTCAGCCAGCCCTGACTACCCTACCCTGCAGGTAGGTCCTGATGTCAGGACCTGTGAATGATCCTAGGTATTAGTCTACATTAAATACACTCACGTAGCAGTGTATTAAGATATAACGCAACACTGACACTAACGTGAACCAAACTTTGAGAGACTGATGGACAAAGGGAAGAAGCTAACCTGAACAAGCTAGCAGGCTGATATCACGTATAAGGAGGAAATATAAGACAATATACGATTGAAGTGGTACAATATAGATGTGGGAAACTGAAATATTTTACTAATGGTTCAGTGATAGCCAGGACATCGCACTTCCTGGGCAAGGAAACAGCGATTCTATGCTGATATAAAGGCTCTGGAGGGGAGAAGAGCCCATTCCAACGTAGTGCTTATGTACTCTTTCTAGCTATAAAGCAGGAAAACCTTCCAAACTTGATGGGGTAATGGGAAGGTTTATATTATTAAGAGCAATGGGCCAACAAGTGTTCGATGTCAGTCTTGGTCAATCTAAAGTACCTCAGATAACCAACTGGTGTAATTAAATCAGATTGGTCAGTTTTGCTGGAAATGCCCACATCAAAACAAAGATGATGCAGAAGTTCCTTGGACTAATTCTGTCATTAATTGCAGAAAGACCTAGCAAATTAACTTGTTGTAATGTACTTTTTAAGCTTTAACTCAGAATCAATAGTTTTACTTTGTGGACACATTCTTGAAACGAGCATTTTACTTAGAAAACACAGTGTAGATGTCATAGGGCCTTATGAATAAAGTATTTGTTAGTAAAAATATTGAATGCTGTACTCCGAATCAGTAAGATCATCCCGCCACTTCCCCACTGTTACAGGTGCTTGCTGTTGTAAAGGCTGTTGCCATGTGTGTTCCTGAAGTGCAAAGCATGGTGCGGTGCTTACTCCCACCAGCTGCTGGCCAGTGCAAATTATCCACCTTGCGCGATGACAGCTTTCTGAGGAGCAGCAATAGCGGCTGGAGCTGGTGAGGGCCAGGAGGTCTTAATCGGGAAGCAAAAAAGGACAGTGTCCTATGTCAATGGCCTTGGTCATATTTTGTCATTGGATTTCTATACAGCCTGGGAAGTTTCTTACTGTGACACAGGTACAGTAACCAAGTTTGCTGTGAAGCACTTGAAAACCATTTCAGTCTCGAGATACCTAGAAGGAGGTGTGCAGAGCCATCAGGCTGTATCCTCATACTGACTGACTCATGTCCTCTGCACATGAAGGGTCTCGTGTGGGGACCCAAGAGAGAAGAGAATGAGGCTTCCCAATCTTTCAGAAACCTGAAGGGGTGAGGGTATCCCCAGCTGCAGAAGCTGAATCCACATCTCATGTGCTGATGCTTTTTTTTTGCAGATGTCCTGATCTTGCCTTCTCACTCCTTCAGGGCTGGAACTGACACAGGCTGATGCCTCCAGCACATCATAATCACAAAGTACTTGCAAAGAAATGCACTAGCATGCTTAATATTAAATAAAGACATCAATTTCTTCAGTTTCCCTGTAGAATAGCTATGCCCTAAGGAATCAATAATTTGTCTCTTGATTTTTGTGTATATATGTTAGCAGTTATATTGATCTGGGGCTGTAGCCTTTTAAAGCACATCTTTTGCTGCTCTTTTATAACATCAGCTTTTCTAAAACTACCAGCTGAGAATAACCTCATGGTCAAGAATTTGGGAGGAACGAAGCGTCTCTAGGTTTGCTGGCTGCCCGCAGCTGTAACGGAGGTGGCCTGTGACCGCGGAGCTGCTGCCTGGCTGCACACCTGCCTGTGGGAGCTGAGAGCTTGGAGAAAGTCCAGGAGCAGCGGGGAGGTTCATCAGGCACTCTGGTACTGCTCTGTCTTTGCCAAAGTCTTTGCATTTCTTGCACGAGCGTCAGTAAGGACCAATTGATTTGGAAACCTGCAGGAAGGCGGCACGTCTGTCACAACTGTGGTACATCTGCAGCGATGATGCCCCGGTGATGCGGAACGCCGGCCGTGCTGAGAGCAGCCGGCACCTTAGCAGTGATGCTGGCAGGCGCGAGAGCGCTGGGTGGCACAGGGGATGGCGGGGGAGCGCCAGCCAGGCAGACGGGGACGGTGCAGCCCAGCTTGGTGTGTGAGGGGATTTGGTGTGTAAGGGCACAGGGGATCTCTGCCTCTGGGATGCGGGGGCAGCTCCGTGCTGTGGGAGCTCCCCCAGCAGCAGTTGCTTGAACACTCAACAAACTCCATCTGGCTTCACCCCTGCCAAGAGCCACAAGCAAAGTCCTTGTGTTTCCCAGCCTCCTCCAGTGGTACATCCCACTGCTCCCGGAGGCAGCTGCAGACGCTGACCTTCCTGCAGTTTTGAGTCCGTGTGAGCAGTAAGTCCCGTGCTCGGCCAGAGAAGCTGACTTTCACAGCTCATCCTTTATCTTTGCTGTGGAATCGCTGTAGGCTCTGCCTCAGAAATGGCTGAGTTTCTGCGATTCCTTTGTCTGGTGTATGCAATTAATTAAAATCTCTGTATGAAAAGCTCTTCTGAATGAAATGTCCTATATAAATACATTATTATCATTGCCAAAAATGATTTTGAAACCCTGCTTAGCTCTATCTTGGTTTTCCCAGTTTGATTCCTTTAGAAAAAGGCATAATAATAATAATGAATAATGTGACGATACCATCTTTTTCTATTGCTTTAGTTTTCTAGATGTGTCAGTATTATCTTTCTCAGCAGTCATCATTGCACTGAGTGGATATAAACTCTTATTAGGAAACTGCATTACAGCTTAAATTGCACATAGCAATCACCTTGAATTTGCTTGTCTGTCCTTCAAGCAAATTCTAAACCAGAAAACCATTAGTAATACCTTCGTACTCCTGATGTACATCACCTTTACAAACAATTCAAGTGTTAATGAATTAAATTGATTCCAAGAAATAGTGTCCTGTGTTCTTGGAAATGAAACCAAATCCTATCACTTTACCGTTTTCTAATTAAAGCTGGGCAAACACTCAGTTTATGATTTGGAGACAGCCAGTAAAGAAACAATATGCATTACTCATCCGCTCTTCACTTCTGAGACTAGTATTAGCTGGAAGCTGCATATAAATATTCTAGATCGTTCAATAAACAAATGTCAATAGATGCATAGAGAAGGCGGCTCTTGATAAACAATCTTTTATGAAAGACTTCCTAGAGAAGCTTTTACCAGTGGAAGAGAGTGGCCTCCCGTGTATTTGTTTTTGGTATGAGTTTCTAAAAGTTGATGTGTACACTAGTCCTAATTAGCATGACTACACATCAGCTCAAAGCTCTCCTGGTAGCTAATATCAGCAGTGCTACAACGAGCTGTGGAGCTGAAGGAACATGTGGTGGTCACTGTTGTACTACACTGTTGGAATTACAAAGGTGTTGCAGTCTCTTAGTAAAAGACACTGCAGGTTAGAAGACCGGGTATTTTGGATTTTAAAGCAGTGGGGCTAAAATCAATACAGAGCTTCGGGTGCATTAACAATTTCTTGGAAACAGACTAAGCAAAAACCTTTTTTAAAAATCTACCTATAGATTTTAAAAAAAAAAATCTAGATATAGATCTCTGCACCACAGAAGGTGCCTGGCGAATATTAAAACAAAGACCAAAGGTCACTGGAGAGAAACATTCTTGTATTTTTTTTTTTTATTGCTCTTCCCTCACCTTACCTGCAGCCATTAGGCACAGAGGGATGTGCCGTGGGCTTCCCACCAGCTTTTCCTACCTGCAGCGCCCGGCAGCGGCTCACTGTTTTTCTTCTTCAGCTACATCTCTCAGCTTTTCATTGAATCTATAAATCCTATGGTTTATCTTTTATTGCTCACCAGAGGGAGATAACAAGAATAAACCTCTTTGTTCCAACAGTGATAAAAGCATGAGAGGGAGAGATGGTATCCTCCATTTCCCTTCAAATCAACAAAAGTTGGTCTGAGAGAATGCTGTGTGTGAGAGATTGGGGATTAAGGGGGAGTGCTGGGACAATGCAGGGAATGAACATGATGCCAGGACGGTTTGCTTCATCCTCCTGGCAAGCCAGCAGCAAGAGATTTGTGGGAGAAAATTACTGTCCACAACGATTCATATAGATTTCTATACAGAACATCTGTCTCGGTGGGAAGGGAAGCAGTGACAAATTGTTCAGGATCATAGGTAGCCCAAAGCTCCTGACCTTGCAAGCTGAGTATCAGAATCTCATGTAGGTTTTGGGAGCAGTTTGCAGGTAGCAGTTCTCCCAGGGTCCCAGCACTTCATTTTTGCAGGATGAGGTTACGCTGGGCAAGTTGGTGACAGCATTCTGAGCAGCACATGCTGGTTTGCTTTTTCCTACCACGGAGAATTCAAATAATCCCCTCAGCACTTTCTGCCCCTTTTGTGGACCCATTTCCTGCCTGAGGACAGTTCTTGGCCCATGAAACAACAGAGGTCAAGAGTTAAAGGGTGACCACTCATGTTCTAGACAGCACTCTGAGCACAAAAGTCTCAACTTTTGCTAAATGTAGCTTTTTCACAGAGAGATGTTCAACATACTGAAATCAAAGTTAGTATAGAGCCCTTGGTGGTCCGGATCATTAGACTGAAGTTCCTTCTCAAGAAAGGTATTTTTCCATGTACTCAAAAAATGAAATGACTCTGTTAGCTGTTGTCATAGTCTATGTACACTTTAATTTTTCTACTTGAAGACGTTTTTATAAAGGTCTGCCCTGGCCACTGTGCTGGAGCTAAGGTGGCTAGGAGCAGCCTGTATGGTGATGAGAGCACCGAAAGGGTCAGGGTTCACATCCTCCTAGTCAAGGAGACATCTGACCTGAAGTCTTCCCTATCTTAGCTTGGGACACTTACTCCCTTAGCATTGTTACCACCAGCACTAGCGATTTTGTGAATGTAGGCTGCCATTTCCAATGCTTTTTGATGGTCCTAAAACAAGTCTTTAGACAAAACATTTCGTTTGTTCCAGAATAACATAAATGCAAACCCCTGAAAATACTTATTTTATCTCAGTATACCCTTTTCCTAGGGTTGGTTTGGGGGTTTTTTGGTGGTGGGTTTGTTTTTTTTTTTATTGGTTAAGGCACAAGAGAAAAAAGCATATTGGTGCAATCCTGGTCGGCACTACCAGGCAGCAGATTCAAACCTTGGGGTTTTATTACCGTGAGAGTGGGGGACTGGAGCTCACTGACAGCCTCCCTCCAGGTCGCAGGGCTGCCCCTCAACGAGACTCTTTGGCAATACATTCAGCTAAATGCCAGGCATATGTGTTAATAGGGATATTGCTACAAAAGGTGATTTTTGTTCCCTCAAAAAGTCACGCATTTTCCTTGCTCAGAGTCTATGCAGACCCTTTTCCACATCATTTTAAAATACACTCTATTCAAAACCACTGTCAAAAGCATACAGAAGCAAAATTATTTTTCCTTAAATATAGCATATCTTATTTTTCTTCTGATCTTACTTTGCAGTGATTTTCTACAGATAATGCTGTATATGGTATAGTGTCTGTTGGCAGTATTATTGAAAACCCAAGCGCAGGGGAAGAAAAAATATGAGGTTTATCTCATTATCTTTAGGAGCCTCCACATAAAATTGTAAATGGGTATTTTCATAAAGCTTTCCAGTTCTCACCAGCCAGTACTAATTAAAGCTTTGTATAAATTCGTACATCTTGTCACAAGCACAGAGAAAGCATGGGAAAATTAAAAATGCAAGCTTTGCTGACATGCATGTGACCTTTTAATTTTGCATAGTTTTGCTATCTTTGTTTTGAACAAGAATTTTGCAGAGGAAATGAATGCTGTCCTCTTAAGAGAGCTCTTGTGTATGGGTGTGTATTACTGTACCGCGGTACCTGCAGCTGGAATACGCAATTCACACATGGAGCTGAGCTAATACAGACACACAGAGATATTCAGCCTGTTCCTCAGAGCCTTGCAATACAATTTAAAGTAAGTTGCAAGCCTGAGGAATGGCAATTGTTTGGAAGAATGAGAGAAGAAGACGGGATAATACACAAACCATTGTAGATTTAGATTGAAGGCCTCCTTTTAATTTCCTGTGCAGCGTGCACCTGGCTGGGCGGCTATTTCTGGCTGCCTCTGATATCAGAGCGGAGCAGGAGCCTGATCTGATGGGGATGTGCACAGACAGATTTCTTCAGTGGGACATTTCTCCCCTCTCAAGGCCGCTTAGTGTTTCCAGAGTGGCCCCAAAAGAGCTTCTCTTCCCAAGAGCCAGGCTGCCTTCTTAAGCCAGGGCGGCGCCAGGGCCTCATTATTTGAGGCCTCATTATAGCTCATATACCTCATTATTTGAGGTATATTTGAGGGTTGCCTCTGGCTCAGGGAGCCGATGTGCTCTGCACTGCAAAACCTTGCAAGAGGCGAGTTGATGATCTCATTAAAGTAACCGCCAATCCTTTGAGAACATCATGGCCTTCAAGAAATTCCATTTGTTTGACCTGTTTTCTTCAGAGGGACAGCTGGAGAACACAGAGGAAAGGTTTGACATACGGTACCCACGCTGACACGTTGGGCAGTATCACAGGGATACGTCTTTTAGCTTTACAGAGAATACAACTTGTAAAAAAACATTCTTAAAATGTTACCTGAGGTACTGCATAGCAAATCAATTAGTAATTAGTAATCCACTAGTAACAAGCGATTTTTACAGTTTTATAGAGTTCTGTGCTGAACTTAGATGAAAGGTAGTTTCAGGGGGGTTATAGAAACTATAGATTTTATATGTGTATGTGTGTGCTTGATTTCTCACTGCCTTGGATTTTGCATAATTGCATGCATATGGAAACAATGCTGGAAAGCTTTGTTAAATCACACTGGTAGCAATGTACAGTTTGGACAGTTACAGATGACGACACGGCTGAAGAATCAGACCCTTTTCTGTGCAGACAGTGGTGAAAGACCAGGCTCCAAAGCCTAACTTTGACAGTAAGAGATAGGAATAGCTTTGTAGCAATTCATTAAATAGTAGTGAATTTATTCTATACAGCACTTGCTGTAGTGGCTTCTGAATGTGTCATTTTAGCAATCTTTTTTGTTACCAAGTCTCAACAGATCATGCAAAAAGATGAATTGTGACTTGGCAGTCACAACATTAGTCTGCTGCACATTTAAACAGACTGTTGAAAGAGAATTTTTTAACAGCTAAAATCCAAGCACCTGGCAAACAGAATGTTTTGCAAGGAGATTGGTTTATTTCACTTGACAGTTTTATTAAACTTTAATCACCTTCTCAATGCGTGCATTGTCTAGTACCCGCTGTTCCTACGGCCTAAATCAGGGACTTTTTTAAAAGATGAATACTTATTTTTCTGATTCTCAAGCACAGTGTAGTTCTGCTGTCTTTCATTATTAACTGTAAACCAGAGACAGAAATTGGAGAGATAAAACGAGGCAATAAAACAAAATTAAAGTGCTGTCAACACTAGATTAGTCAGGAATTTAATGAGCTTTGCAATAAAGGGTGCTGATTATAGGTAATATTTCACAATGCCATTCATCACTCAACAAAATAATATACTTTTAGGAGACAACTGTAACCGTGTTCTGAAATGATGGAGGTACTTACAAATGGGATTGATGGGTGCTGCGAGCAGGTGCCATTGCCGCTATGCTCCAATTAAAGGCTACGTTCATTGCAGGAGGTTAAAGTCACCTCTTACTCAGAGTTTGCTTTACAGAAAGCAATAATGACATTAACAGAATACCCAACTCAGCTCAAACTGTCTCCTGCTAGCCATTCCTATGGTTTTATGCAAATCCCATGTTTTCCCCATTTCCCTCTGATCTCCACACCTCCCATGCTGCAGGAATGCATTCAACGTGTGCGTCTGAGGCATGTTAAGAGTCAGTAGCCAAAGGCTTATGATAAGGCTACTGCCCAGTCTGGCTCCTGTGGACCAGATGCCCAATAGCAGCCAGGCTTCCAGGGGAAGGGAAGGCCTTTATGGCAAGCACTATGCAACGTTTAAATTTCTGGCATAGGGACCATAGTGAGACACTTTAATTGCTCCGTCACTGCCCCGGGTACCAGGGAAACTTGCCCTCCAGTTGTTTTCTAGGAAAGTGAAACACCTGAAGAATTTACTGAAGAACTTAAAGGCAGATTTTCCAGCTGGGTCAGATCTTTCACTTATCTTCAATCCTTTTTTCTCAACTGTAAATCTAGTTGTTTCCACAGATTACTTTGTGCAGATGAGAAAACGAGGGCAGTCAGATCTGCTTGGTGTCGTCCTCTGCTTATTTGCATTGGTATAACTTAAGGTAGTTGGTAAACCTGTGAAAACAAGAGAGGAACGAGGATTTATCAGCACAATGACTCACACCTTGTGAGTGTGCGCAGTAATACCAGAAATGTGTTGCCTGATGGGGAATCTGCTTGGAAACTGATCCTTTGTGTCCACAAAGAGCAGCGTAGAAATGACAGTATGAATAGTGAAGCAGCTGACTTCAGTGTGGACACAGGTACTTAGATGTCCAAAAGCTGGGAAGTATTTCAATTGCACATGCACCTTTATGCTACTTGTTATTTTTGGCTGCAATCACACACACAAAAATATTGGCTGGCTTTCTTGTTAGCAGAGGTTGAAAAGATTACATCAAAGATAACCAAAAAGTCAGTTTTAGAGCTGAAAGCTATGATATGTCAGTCCAAGTCCTGAAAATCCTTCTCGAGCCTGGTAGTCTGACTCACACAACCACTTCCTCCATATCAGAGCCCTTTTCGTCTGAAGGAGTACCAAAGAGTTTGAGAAAAACTGATCTCGCATTACCTGGAGCTGGGTCAGTACAGCACTAAGATGCAATACGCGAGTATTTCTGAAGCTAAGAAAGAAATCACTTATATGCACTAAGATTTTAATTGGCACCCAGATGAACACTATTCAGTATTCCTCAAATATGCAGCCGTTACTTTATTTTAACCACATTTTGTCACTGATCCATTCAACATCAAGACATCAGGACATCAAGAATGTAGGCCTGAGCCTACGGACTATCATGTGAGGCTGTGGTAGACATTCTGGGTAATCTAATGTGGAGAGAAAAAAAGCAAACCCACAGTTAGCTGTGACCATTATCAATGCCTTGCTCCTTACAGTGTACACAGCACTGATTGTGGAATGGACATTGAGTTATTTAGCACTGAGTGGTCCAGGGCAACCCAGGGAGCTCTAAGTCAGGGGCGTTTTCTGGTATTCTTGTAAATGTCAGCCAAGGCATATATAGCATCATTTTGCTTTTTGATGCATGCCAAATCACTTTTGGATTGTGATTTGTAAAAGTGATTTTCATTCCTTTTGGGGCACTCTGGAAGATGCTGTCAGGGTTGAGAAAAAGGCTCACTAGCTCTTTAATATGTCCTGACCCAGTAAATGCTGGAGTGAATGCAAAATGTATTTGTCTCCAGTCTTGGTTAGGCGAAGATACAAATCTCCTGGGACTCATTACAAAATCCAAACTGGTGCAGCCCGGTTCAAAACCTGGTAGCCTGGAAGTTGACTCTGATCAGTATCTGGGGAGTTTTTGGATGGTCATTTCCCTTTGGATATTCATAGCCTGCAGACATGATCTTCTCTTTGGTCTTCCTCTTATTTCACAGGAACGAGATCCAAGTTCAGTGCCCACCACTGCACGTGCAACACAAGACACCTTCAGTCCAGTACTTGCGTCACCCCATGCTCCTCAGGACCAAGAGGGGAACCACCCTCCAGTGGCCACGTTTCTTGGTAACTTCCTATTCTCAGACCACAGTTATTCAGGGCGTTATGTCATTTGTTTCAGCTTGTTTTTATTGACTGGGTAAATAACTCCCTTGATTACAGCAGTTACAGTTTTTCCTGTGGTTGTGTTTGGCAACAAGCTGCTCACCCTTCTTTAAGCAGGCTGTTAATTAGGAGGTCTATGTTTCCCTTCTTGTCAAAAGCAACTAAGCTCCCTGCCACTGGAATTCCTTCTCCTCCCTTCTCCTAGGGCGAGAGAACAGCGATCGTTTGCTTGGTTACGCTTCAAGTCTTCTGTATGCTTTTAATAAAATGTTTAATTAATACTTTGAGAGGTTGGTGGGGTTTTTTTCTGTAGCTGAGCACATCTTGAGCACAATTTTTAATGGCAGCAAACAAAAATAAAGAATACTTAGTTGCACTCCCAGCACAACTCTGACATTTTGCATAACGATGCCATAGCCGTGGGTGGCTAAATGTGAATGTCTAAAAGAAGTCACTATAGTATTTGTAACAAGAAACCCGATTTCATTAACTAATCAAGTGTTAGAGGGAAAAATGTGCCCAAACACTGACAAATCTTTGGCAGTCTTAAAATCCAGGGACAATGGACCTGCTAGAAACACAGGGCAAGCCATTAGTGTCCGTTTTCTAGATTTTAGAAGTAAGCAGCCATAGTCTTTGACCTGTAAAAATGTATAAAAAGCATGAAGATCTTGAACTGACTCCAGCTGAAGCCAAAGAAAAAGCTAGACATGTCAATATAAGCAGAAATGAGCCCAAAACATCCATACATGGGAAACTGATAACAGTATAATTTCTAAATGCAGAGTATATATTACTGATTGCCATCAGAGATCACAGACTGAGAGTTTAGTTTTAGATTTTGAAAAAAAAATAGACATTAATATGCTTCTAGATGCAAAATAATCATAAGAGATTGTGTTCATCTCACATAACTTGTTGAGACAGTCACCGTCTATAGCCAAAGGAGGGAGAAGGCACCTCCTGAGGCTGACTCAGCTTTTCAGTCTTGAGGCCCCAGTTTAAAATGAGATGTGCCCTTCTCTCACAGAGAACATACATTTCAATTTGTCTTCAAGGCAAGATAAATTTTCAGGCAAGCCATACTCTACTTTCTGTATCTGGACTACAAGAAAATTTTCTCTGATTTATGTGCCACTGATCACTATCACATCTGGAAATCTGGAATACAATGAGGATGCAGCACTTTCTGTATTCACACAATGTGCACATGAAAGGAATTTTGTATTTTTCTGAATAATAAAGTGTTAGTCCTTGTCTGAGGTAGGCCCTTCAACTAGAGGAACAACAGGTCTGCTGGGAACACTGTCATCATATACCTATTCATGCATTCTTATTCTTACCTATTTTCATATTCTTGTAAGAGCTCTTGTAAGAGCTTTACACTACATTTTAAAACCTCAACCTGTCTTTCTGAAAGAAGACATATTTAGGTAGCCATTGAATGAAAAATGTGTTTATTGGCTCAGAAGAAACATACTATTCCCTACTATGAAATGTCCTGTTCAATACTTACAAATCCTTTACCGCTGTGTTTGTACTATAGCATTTCCATATAGTTTGGTTTGAAGGCATCCAACTGTTTTCAAGTTTTGAGATTGCCTTGTGTACCAAGAAACTACATAGGTAGGTTCATTACAATGCCTTAGGGGAGAAATCACAAGATGCATTTAAAAACTTGGGCTTGGGAGAAGGCGAAAGATCCCATATCAGTTGCAGCCTTCAATATCTATTGTGGAGATATAAGGAATGGCAACTCTATCACATTCAAAGTACGGGTTAGGTAAAATGACAAGGAGGTGGACTGAAAACTGGCTGAAATTCCAGGCTGGAAGGACTGTAGTCAGTGGTACAGTATCCAGATGGAGGCAAGCCACTACTGGTGTACCCCAGGGGTCAATTTTGGGGACGATCCTGTTTAACACCTTCATTAATGACCTGGATGATGGGAAAGAGTGCACCCTTAGCAAATTTGCACAAGACAAAACTGGGAGGAGAGATTGACACGCCATATGCGTGTGCTGCCGTTCAGAGGCACCTCTGCAGGCTGGAGAAATGGGCTGACAGGAACCACATGCAGTTCAGCAAGGGAAATGCCAAATCCTGCACCTGGGGAGGAATAAGTCTAAGCACCACCATATACTGAGGGCCGATCAGCTGGGAAGCAGCTTGGCAGAGAACGACCTTGGGGTCCTGGTGGACAAGAAGATGACCACAAGTCAGCAGTGCACTCTTGCTGCAAAGAAGGCCAATGGCCGCCTGGGCTGCCTTAGGAAGAATGTTGCCAGCAGGTTGAGAGAGGTGATCTGTCCCCTCCCTCTAGCACTGGCGAGACATCTCCAGAGTGCTGGGTCCAATTCTGGGCTCCCCAGCACAAGAAAGATACAGATTTCCTGGACCAGGTCCAGCACAGGGCTACAAAGATGATTAAGGGACTGGAGTACCTGACAGATGAGGAGAGGCTGAAGGAGGTGGAAGTGTTCAGCCCAGAGAAGAGAAGGTCCAGGGGGATCTCAGCAATGTATATAAACACATGATGGGATGGAATGAAGAAGAGGGAGCCAGGCTCTTCTCAGTGGTGCCCAGTGATGAGATGAGAGGCAGTGGGCACAAACTGAAACACATCAAATTCCATCTGATCACAAGAAAGCACTTTTCTTACTGTAAGGGCGGTCAAACACTGGAACACATTGCCCAGTGAACTTGTGGAGTATCCAGGTGCACAGATACTGAAACCCAACTGGGCACAATGCTGGGCAACCTGCTGTTGCCGACCCTTCTTGAGCAAGGGCACTGGACTAGAAGATCTCAAAAACTCCCTTCCAACTGGAATGATTTTGTGACTTTGTGAAGCATGAAACTTAAAAACTCTGGTATTGTTAGTAACTTACTGTAACTGCAGTTGCCTGCAGCTGCGGACCGAATGGCTGTTTGCTCTGTCTTTGTAAAAAGTTTCCAGAAGCTTGGTTAAAACTAGTCCAAACACATTTATTGTTGGTTTTTTTTTTTTTTTTTCCCCACAAAGTCGTATTACTTCAATGAAAATTCCTGTAAATGTTTCTCCATATATTTAATTTTGAAATATTTTCCTTTCAGAAAACTTTGAAACTCCTTCATATTTGACTTTATGCATTTTTATTTATTGCTTTTAAGTGTTTCATGATAAATCAGGAATGATTATGCTACAGCATAGATAGAATGTTTATTTCTTAAAATCGGTAAAAGCTGTTAATACATTTCACTGTTTAAAGCATCTTATTTTTTGAAGATTAATCTCTCAGGTTGTTTCATTGCAGTACACAGGGAATCTAGAGAAGGTATTCTCTCCAACCACAAAGAAGTAATTTATCTTCATGACTCTAGAGTAAAATTAAAATAACAAGAATATTTCCTCTAAATATATGCAGTATTTTTGTTTGTGGTGGCGCATGTTGTATACTACAATAGGTATTTTATGAAATAAGTCAACGTTAAAAATATTGTAAATTACAGTCTCAAATTTTAAAAAGAAATTTTGCTTATGAATTTTTATGTGCAAATCCCATTTCATGGGCAGACATTTCAAAAAGTCATAATTTCCAGCAAATTAGGAATTCTGTTTCAACTCTTTCAATTTCTGCAGATTAGGGTTGTTTTACTAATCTATTTCATAAGCAGCAACTGAGAAAGAGCATCACATAAAAAGAGGAGGACCCGATCCCCTGGATGTTATGCTTATGTAAACCAAAGCGGAAAGTCTCCCAAAGTCAAAGGGGAGTTTCTTGTGTCATGCCAATAAATGTGAGAGACAAATCAGGTGTAGAGGTAACCAGTTGGTTATTTAAATACTAATTAACCTTTCCAAGGCTTGAGTACATCACTCTTTCACAGGCGCGCAGCAGGAAAGTCTTTCTGGGCGTTTCCAGCCAGGTGCCAAGAAGCCTCATTTTCCCCCCAAGGGGACTGTTTGCACACATTAGCGATGCTCAGCAGCACCCGGGACTGGGTCCAGATTGTCTCTGGTGAAAGAGCATATTCTGGGACTGCCACATAACCACACTGGCACTGTGTGCTGGGGAAGGACCCTGGAGAAGGGGAACGGCCGTACGTTTCTTGAGTGTGAGTGCTGCACAGAGGAGCTGGGGCTGATCTGCTGTGACAGACACTGGGTCATTTGCAGGCAGAGACGTAATTACCATGGTCCCAAAGGGATACTGAGATTAAATGGACAACAAGAAGACAGTAATTACAGGAGAAGGGGAAAGCGGTGACATTTATGTCCTGTTTTGGTATATCTGGCTCCAAAGGTTCCTTATTTGCCCTGAAAGAGTAGGATCCCATGTCTCCATCACTCTGGGCTGAGATCAATGCAAGAATCAGGTATAGAGCTGTCAGCAGTGCACAACTATAGGCTGGAAAAGGACCACCAGGAATAGTCTTAGTGGTCTTAAAGGGTATCATGCATCACTGTCCAAAATGAGATCTGAAACCCTAAAAAGCTGGTAAAGCTCTACTCTCTTGGTACTAAGCAAGTAGAAAAAATAAAAGAAAGTCTGAATACATATGCTAGACATTAAAAAGAAATCTAAATTCAGTAAATGAAACAGAGTTTTCTAAGTACTGTCTCTGATAGTATATTCTATTTCAAGAAAGACATTTATTTCTGACTGTCTTATCAGTACCACAGTGGTAGTCTGTAAGCTAGAGATAAACAGAATTTTATTTTTTTTTCTGGCTAACAAATGAATACTTACAGGCCTGGGCTGTTTTGCAGATAAAGACTCTTCTAAAATAGCTATAGTTCCTTCACTTCTCAGATGCCTATCTCTTTTTAGGAGGGTATCAGAGGAAAAGTTTTGCCCTGGCTTTAGAGACAGCCTACGGATGCGTATTACCACCTGAGAATAGGACACGGTTAGCTTCTGGGGTGGAAAGCGGGGAATGATGAAAACAGGGAGAAGGCAGCATCTGGAGGACAGGAGAACGTGACACCAATCTCTTGACTTGCCAGACTAAAAAGCGAGGAAAGAGTTTGCAGATCTCTTACTGTGCTTTCTGAGGAAAGAGCTGCTTCCAGGGTAAGGAATTAGGTAAATATAAGCATGCAAGTGAAAACTTATGGGGTCATTTAGTCACTGATGCTATAGGTCAAATATACCTTTACACAAACTAATTTTCAGATAAGAGTTGTTTTGATCTTAGAGGCCAAAAGTCTGTTAGATCATGTCATGGAGCTTTCTGTCAATTAGCATACCATAAAATTTTTCCTCTGTTACTCTAGTATCCAGTCTGGTAGTATGTATGTCTTTTAGATAATGTGTATTTTAAGTAAAGGCTTACTAAAAACATTGAAAGACACCCTGTTTTCCCCTTGGGGTTTGCTGTAATGGGTAATCAATCTCATTGTTACAAACATTTGCTTTATGTCTAATTGGAATCTGACTGGTTTCAGGTACCTGTCATTGAGTCCTATTATCTCAGTGTCTGCTAGAATAAATGGGGCTTTCAGGCTTGGTATCTTCTTCCCATGGGAGTCCTGATGCAATCCTGTCATCTTTTAGTCTTCTGCTTAGTAAGATGTTGAGATATTTAAATCTCTTCCTGTAAGGCTTTTCTTTTTTTATAAAAACGTCCACATCTTATCTATTTATTTATTCTTTTCTGCATCCCTTGCTAGAATTTTCAACATCTTTTTTATAGCAGACATTGGTTTTACCTATTAAAATTATCATTTGTGTTTTCTACTTTATACATCCCATGAGTTCCTATTCTCCAACACATTGAATTTGGAAATTCAAACTCTATGATCAAAAAGCTTTCCAAGATGTAGCCAAGATGAATGTTAGCAAGCCAAAGAGCACAGATGACTACATGAACAGAGCTTTTTAAATTTTAAACAATGTAAAAGAGATGTGCTGATTTTTTCAGTCCTCTGTTTTCTCCTTCTAATTACCCATCTCCACTGCTTATATACAGATTTGCTCTTTATTTAGTAATTGGATTATCCTGTTGTTTGGATTTCTTTTATTCACACTGTTAGGATTTCTTTTATTCATAGTAGACTTTTAATATCTCTCTCTCCCACAAGGTCATTTTTCCAGCTATGCATTGCATTTTCATGAGAGGTATACACTTGCAATTACAGGTGCTTTATAAATCATCATCACTGTGAATCACAGATATAAATAAACAAGGTTGATGAAAGACCTTTTACTGCTATCAGTTATAACATAAAATGGGTTACACAGACAAGCTGTGACCTGTGAGATCAGATTGGTATCTAGAGTTTTAATCTCTGTTCTTGGCTGCAGTAGAGAAAAATGGCTATCATTTATCACTAGCAAAGCGTGCAGTAAGCAATAAGAATGTGTGAGCTCAACCACATTAAACAGTAGCTGCTGTATATGTACATAAGCAGTGCTGTACCATACATCTACTATAGACATTTAATAGCAATATACTGTAATTACGAACACAGATTCATTATAGATTACTTGAAACAGCAGAATTCAGATAATTGCAATGGGAATGTGTAATTGCAATGAGCAAGCATCACAAACTAGTTTACTCAGATAATCAAGGACCAACTAAAATTGCATTGTGGAGAAACCACACAGTATTCAAATTAAAACACATAAACCAAATAAAGAAAGCAGGGAAACTCTCCAAGTTATGGCTACTTCTGTTTCTTCTTTCAATACACTTCCCTGGCCATAAGGCTAATAATCCTGGTATACGGTGTGGGATGAACCATGCATTGTTGCAAGCAGCCATACATTTGTATTTTTCTTTAGGCTGAGAATGGCAAGACTTCAGTGCTCCACGTATGATGAGTACAGTACAGCCTGTTTGCTTCACAGGTTATAAAATACACACTAATGGCCTGATGTCTAAGGAGCTCATCTAATAGTTTTAATTAATCTTATCACTGACTTCTAGAGGAAATAGGGGAAAGAGTGCCAGGGACACGAAACCACTGGGCAATGGCTCTGTTAAGACATCCTCTATCTAAGCACGTATCTCTCCATTCACCCGTGCATGGTGGCATGAAGTCATACACTTAATATGTAAGGCATAGAGTTCAGAGGGCAACCTCTCTTTCAGTGTAGAGAAAACCATAGCGAGTCTCCAGCAATGACGAATCTTGCAGTTGCTTGTTGTGATTCATTCTGATAAATAGTTGTCATTCTGATCATTCCCTCCAAAACCAAAACATATGTTGCTTTTGTTCAGAGACTGTGCCTTCAACAGATATTTTCAACTTAATTTGAAATAAATGCTTGTAATATCAAAAAGTTATATTACTGAAAGGAAAGATCTGAAAGTTTTGGTGTTTGATTTATTTCTAAAAGTCTAAGTCTAAAAGTCAAAAAGGAAGTCCCATATCAAACTTGGTTGGGGCAATCCCAAGCACAAACGCCAGCTTGGTGGAGAATGGATTGAGAGGAACCCTGAGGAGCAGGACCTGGGGGTGCTGATTGACAAGAAGCTCAACATGAGCCGGCAATGCACAATCACAGCCCAGAAGGCCAACTGTATCCTGGGCTGCATCAAAAGAAGTGTGGCCAGCAGGTCAAAGGAGGTGATTCTGCCTCTCTACTCCACTCTCGTGAGACCCCACCCGGAGTACTGCATCCAGCTCTGGAGTCCCCAACATGAGAAGGACATGGACCTGCTGGAGCGGGTCCAGAGGAGAGCCATGAAGATAATCAGTGGGCTGGAGTACCTCTTCTATGAGGAGAGGCTGAGAGAGTTGGGGCTGTTCAGCCTGGAGAAGAGAAGGCTCCAGGGAGACTTTATTGCGGCCTTCCAGTACATAAATGGGGCCTACAGGAGAGCTGGGGAAGGACTTTTTACTAGGTCATGTAGTGATAGGACAAGGGGGAATGGCTTCAAAGTGGGAGAAGGCAGATTTAGATTAGATATTAGGAAGAGATTTTTCACAATGAGGGTGGTGAGACACTGGGACAAGTTGCCCAGAGAAGCTGTGGAAGCTCCATCCCTGGAGGTGTTCAAGGCCAGGTTGGATGGGGCTTTGAGCAACCTGGTCTAGTGGGAGGTGTCCCTGCCTATGGCAGGGGGTTGGAACTCGATGATCTTCAAGATCCCTTCCAACCTAAACCTTACTATGATTGTATGAAACTGCTATTATATCAAGAAAACTATTAAAATTACTTCAGAGAATTATAGTGACCAGTTTTGCTCACATCCTTTAGTTTAGCTGTAACAAGGTTTTACAGTATGAATTTTAGCATGTGAAAAGTCCCAAACAAGTAACCACCCTGTCAACATGCAACACACAGCATTTACACCAGCACTTCAGAGCTCTGCTGAGCTGAGGCCTTCATGAATGGCCTTTGCCTTCACAACGCTATAGATGTTGATCATTGCACCCACTTTTCAAAACAACAAAGATAAAAAACTATTTTCCAAGATTAGTGTTGCTATAAAATTTGCCTCAATTTTGTTACAGGTAGTTGATCTCCAACTAGTCATGCATACAAACCTCATCTGCTTTATTTGCATATAAGGCACTCCATTTGAATTACTAACATGAACAAGTAGAACTGATAACAACAAATCATAAATAACCGCTCCTTTGATGACCAGATGTTGCACTCTGAGAACTTGTCTGTGATTTGTAACCTGAGAAATGGAGCCCAAGAGTCAGCTTCTGAAGGATCATCAAGTCAAAGATTAATTTATTTGAAAACTTTTCAACTGTCAGTTTCTGAGTAGAAATGAAGAGTAGCTGTCAAAATCAGCTGAGTAACAGATGCTGTGAATATAGGGACCATAAATTGGGGCCTGATTGAGAAAAGATCTGCTATACAACAAGGGCATTTTAGTATGCACTTCAGGAGTATCTGGCAGAAAGGTCTAGCACTGGAGCTAGACAGTTATTAAAGAGAGTGATGTGAATAATCCAGAAATGTCTATTTCTGAATTATGCAGAACCTTTTCAAGGTTCTGTCAAAGTTATGGGTGTTTTCTTGTGTTGTGCTGAAATGAAAAGCAGGGTTGAGATATTAATGTTCTGTGAAGGACACTCATTTAAAACATGCACAGCGCTAAAGTACGCTATCAGCTGCTTTACGATACAGAGAAGCTTGAAAGGGAATAAAATAAGGACAGCTGAAATGTTTGATTTTAAGCTCGATATTTCCCCTTCACATGCAGCACTAAAGGGTATCATTTATATTCTATGATTATTTTGATACTGAAAAACCTCATTTTCTTGTCCTGGGTGAAATGGGAGTAACTGAAGTGGTGCTGGGCAAACTACATGGTCACAAAGCTGTCAGGAGCAGCCCTCGACTGCTGTGGAGAAGGAGCTGTGTTTGTCACCTCTCACACCACCTGATTCAGAAACAACTTTGGGGTCAGCTTCAGGCTATTCTGCTGATACCCTGTAGTGCAAGGCACTGGGGCTAGTGTACCTTATGATACCAGTAAGAAGGGCACTCAGACTCCACAAGCTATTGCTTAAAAAATCATTTTTTAGAGCTAACACAAGAAAGAGAAAGAATACAGATAATCTTACATCCCTTCGGGTGCTGGGAACCCCGAGCTGGGCAGTGTCAGACAGACCTCTGCTCGGGGCACTTTGTACAGATCCCACCCCTAGAAAAGTTCACTGACATTTTGGTTTTGAGTCCTCTTGTAGAATATTCTTAGACAAAAAAAATATTGTATTCGTCACTTCTACCATCAAACAACCGTATGTTCACATGAGAAATTGCTGCTCCACTGTAAGATAAGGACAAGGCCACGCAGGTGGTGTAATCGACAACACCAAGTGGGAGCTGCCTGCGGGCTCCTCTGTTGCCATCACCCAACTGGGTTTGTGCTGTGGCCCAGCACAGGCCTGAAGGACAACCTGTAGGTGCAGCTCTGCGCAGCACAGCCCCGTTCAATTACGTGGATCACTAAATCTTTGATGCACAATAGTCTTCTGGTTAGGATCGTTACAAACCCAAGGGGGAATACCTTGCACCTGCTGGAGGCTTTAGGCTTTTCTTTCCTGCTGTGGGCATCAAGTGGTGCTCTATGCCAGCTTGGGAGCTTCCACTGCTCCTTGAGGTGAGTTCTGCCTACTGTTAGACATGAGACACGGTGGCAGAGGATTGTTGCTGGAGGGTCCCTTTGTTATCTAGCACGAGGGCAATGGGATTTGCAGGCAGGCTGTGCTCCAAGGTCAGGGGACTTGAGATAATAAGGATGCGGAGTGCATCAGACTTCTCCCAGCATCAACCACGCCATGAACAACACATCTGCAAGCACAGAAGTGAGCATTCTGCTCAGGGGACAAGACGCTTACAGCTCTGTCTGGGATGTAGGATATGTTGCTGGTTCTCTTCTTTCTTTGCATAGACACCCTCAGACTTTCACAGATTATTTCTGTTTTCTGTAGCAAGTGGAGGATGAGTATGTGCACAATATAGGCAAATCTCACAGCCTTACCTTGCACAGCGTTTGCAAAGAAGACAGATTGTGTACTGTAACTCTGAAGACATTCAACATCTGGGGAACAGAAATCTGCTTTTGAGGGCTGCTCTGAGATCATCACAGCTCTTCTTACACCAGCCTCACATGGTTGTCTCTGGGCTGTTCTGCAGAATGGATTGTCAAAAACACTCTACTTACTAAGGTCCCATATTTATTGTCCTCCTTCATGTCCCTGGCTCCATATCTTTATGTAAGAATTACTCCACACCCACTTTACATTTAATATATATGTTATAGTGGCGTGCAGTATAGTAAGAATCAGAAATCGTCTCATAGTAACAAAAATTGTCCTATGTAACAAAATGAGCCTCTTGATTGATCCTGCAAGCAATATGAACCTCTCGCGCTGGTTGGTGATTTGGCTGGAGGAAAATCACTCAGTTCGCTTTCCAGATAGATTTCAGCTCTCAGATTTGATAATCTGCTATCATGCACATAATGGGTAAGAATTATTAGTTTAGGCCTCTATTTAGGAAGAAAGCTTTAACTCTAAGCTTTGAGTTAATTGATCTTATAAAGTCAGTATATTTAAAAATACACAAACATTTGTATTATAGCAGAGCCCTAATACACATAGAGAAAATGTAAATTTGCACTATGTAAAATTGTATGTATGTGGCAGTTTGACTGTTTTCTTTTTTATAACTGAAAGGTTTAGTGCATGAAACCTAGTGGAACTTGCTTAATAGAGAACACTGGCAAAGTTACGAGCACAAAGTGCAGCCAGGGAACTATTCGCAACCCTAAGAATTATGACCATATGAAAGAAGAGAGGTCATGTTCTTCACTGCTTTGCTACTCTAAGACCATACAACAAGGTCCTCCTGGGACCTTGCAGGTCACTGAGTCCAGGCACCACTCTCACTGTCGGAGAGATTTCATAATCCTTTTTATAAACTTTCTGACCTCGAAGACTGCTCCCACAGCACATTTTCCAGGTTCTTAAGCAGCCATGCATTAAAATTGCTATGCAGTGGGACTTGCAGGGTTGCTCTGCAATAAGCTGACCTCAGAAGAGTCTGTGGCACATGAGGACCTGTTGTGTGATTGCTCAGTACATTGGTCTGAAAAAACTTGCTGAATATTGAATGTGATGTGGCCAATGTCATAATAACTCTGTGTCTAACCTGCTTGAATGGGTTTTCCTGTATGAATATTGTTTTGTAATTCAATATGAGACTTAGAGAAACAAGGCTGGGAAGTTGCAACTGTCTTACATTAACCGCTTCCTATCTTATACCGACATGTATTTTTAAGACAATGGCTGTTTTATTACCAGTGAAGATGCTACTTCCAGGCTGCAGGTCAAATAGCTATTTATGCCAAGCTGAAAACCTAGGGATCAAAACACACTTGGGACCAAACATACTTCCAAGGGTGAAGAGAGAAGGGCACAGCTGACATCTGTGGACAGATGGGAGCTTCTGAAGCAGCTGTGTCCTTCTCAAGCTCAAGAGAGGAAGAAATATGCAGAAAAATATTTTGGGTCAAAATATGGTATGGTTTCTTTTCAAAAGGCAGTTTTGCCCCTGTATGCTTATAATTAAAGCATGAGTGAATGACGTGGTTTCAAGCCACAGAGGTAAAGGATGTTCCCTTTAAGGGCAACAGGACCAAGATCCCGGGAGGGTGGTGGTGGTGGTAGCTCGAAAACTTTCAATTGAATGAGGAAGGAAAAAACAGAGTATGCTTCGTCTCTCCTGCTCCCAAGCACAGTACTAAACACCTGCATTTGTACAGAAAACATTTCTCTCTCCTGTAAACAAATCTGACAAGAAGGTTGATATAAAAAGCAAATTTAAAAATAAAATCCAGCTCTTCAATCTCTGAAGAAGCCCAGCCCTGTGTGGCATTTCTGGGAGCTCTGGCATGGGTGCAGAACTGGAGGTCAGGCACAGTCACTCTCCATGCCCTGGATCATGAACTGAGGCCTGTACGGAGCTTGCTGTGTAAAAGCTGGGACTTGACGGTGGTCCTCAGAGAGGAAAGCAGGGAGACCATGCCTGCTCCCGTGGCATGGCAGAAGGGAAGTCCCTTTAATTGAAAAAGGTGCCAAATCCAGAAATTTCAGCATTCAGCTGCAAAAAGGAGAAAAAGCTAAGGAGCTAGGAAAGATTCACAAGACAGAGATGAGTCCTAACCAGCCCTTTAATACTATCTCCTCCAGAGCCACAGAGGAAGCATCCTCGCCAAGTCAGGAATTGCTCTTGACTTCTCTGTCTTCCTAGAAATCATAGGACAATAATTACTGCAAGAAGCCCTAAGGAGTCCACTCAGGAAGGCTTCAGTTTCCTCTCAAGCACATGCAGGGAAGCTCAGAAGTAAATGATTAATGGCCCAAAGGTTTATTTGATCTGCTGCTACAATTAAGTAGTGGCTGGCAAAGCTCACCAACCTCCCTCAGGTACTAATCCATATTGGGCTGTTTCAAAGAGTTCCTGAGAAACTGGAGCTTAGATAACCTCATTAAAAGCTATTTGAGAGGTGTTTCAGTTACATTAATACACTATATGACTACTGAGGATATCCATATGCTGCTCATATATAAAAACACGAATAAGTCATCTGTTGGGTAGCTGAGGTTTTTCAGTTATTTCTAAATGGTATACAGATATGATGGGTATTTGGATGTAAAGGATATTCACTGACTGAAGATGAATTTAGTAAATAACTTCCATCAATGTGTTTGGCTAGGAGTGTCACGTGATCTTTGTATGAACATGAGTTACCTGTTAGACCTGTAACTACCAAGTTCTGACATTTCCTGTGCCAAATACCATATGGAGAGACTGAGCGGTTAGAAAAATACATTTAAGCAGAGGTAAGTTTATTTTTATAAGCTACAGACAGCTTTCACAAACAGTATTTACCTATCTGAAAATATGTGCTGCAAAATATTTCATCTATCTCAGTATCATACCCAGATGTTTTTACTGAAAATAAAAAAAAAAAACAACAACCAGCTCTGGCACTGCCAAAAGGACATCCCTTGAAAGAACAGATGATATTTTCAATGTTGAAAAGAATAGGATAACATTTTAAAAATTATGAAAAAATAAACAGCATTTAAAATTATTCAGGCATGGAGCGCTAGGTTTATAATGACGAGGGATGGCACCACCCTCACTGCCTTCCTGATGCTGGTACCTCGGTCTCATAATTTCTTTGGGGCTCGACCTACTGTCTAGAAACCCAGCTCAGAGAACTGACCTCGCTGGTAACAGCGCTGTGTTGCTGTTGTGGCTGTGTTACTTTTTAGGTAGACGAGGTCCTTGGTTCATCTCACGACCACACAAAACCGTGTGCCAGCAGAAGGGTGGCAGCAGCAGTGGGTGGCTGGGAGCAGGGCGGTCCTCGTCCGCAGCAGGCCAGACCATGCTGAGTGCGAATGGGCATGCAACCAAGGTGACGGGGACATAAATGTCTTTGGGGATCTGAGCCCAAGAACAATCATCTCATTGATGTCCTGAGGGAATGAGTTCCCGAAGTCATTCCCTTATTTTTTATATTTTAACATTTTATTCTTGAATATAAAACTTCCATTCTTCTGAAAGACTGAAATCAGAGACTGAAATCGGAGTTCTGATACTCCTAAATTAGAAAAACATTGCTAAATTGTAATATAGAGGAAGAAAATTCTTGCTTTGATGGAAAAAGATCCATTCTTTCTTCCTTTATTGCTAAAAAGTGTGGCTTTTTTCACTCATAAAATATACAAATTTCAAAAGCCTTTTGTTTAAAAATGTTACTAAATCAGGACATTTTCATTAAAATGTGGAATATTCACACATTTAGAAATGGTTTTGATTAACATCCACCTTCTTAGACTACTATAGATCCTACAAATATCATAGCATAGGATTTTTTCAATATTTGTTAGTAATCCCATCAAAACAATAGGATAAAAAGTATTTAAAGTTCCACTTAAACTGATACTTAATTTCAGTGGCCGGCAACTAGACTGATTTTTTCCAGGAATAAAAACTTTGTGTGAAAATGTTTAAAGAAGTGTCCCCAAGTGAAGCCCACCTTGTGCAAACCTGGGGTTTAGAGGTGACATGAAAGAAGGAAAAGAACACAGAAGTACAGCCATATTCTTCTGTCCCCCTGACCTGCATTTGCCCGTGTCTGTCGTTGTAACAGCTCCACTGTGACAACTACTTGCTTACAACTTTGCTGCTGCAAGGACACGGAGATCCTCCCGTCGAAAAGGAAAAGTAGTGTTACGTGGCCAACAGATCAGATATGAGTGACATTTTTCACCTTGAGATATACCACTTACCTCCTACAGTAAATTAATTTGAGGGGGAGGGGAAGTCAAGTAAAAAGTGAACATAAAAAAACTGGGAAGAAAAAAATACAGGCCTTACTACAGCCTGGATGACAAGAACTGCAAACCCAAATCTGGCATAGGACCCTGCTTGATGTATCCTAATTTTGGATCATAGCTCCTACATTTCAATCGCACTGGAAAGCATCTCGAGAAGAACCACAACTGCACAAGGCAGAGACGCTTTTGAGAGTAGTTTCTTTATCTTGCTCTTACAGATCTGCAAAAAGGGAAATCCCCAAATTTCCCATGCTGTCTTTTTTGGAGCACCACAATCCTGACATCTAACCTAAATCTCATGCTGAGGTTTAAGCTGTTATACTGCTTGCTCTTCTGTCTTCACTATGGACTTTCGGGGGGATCATGTGCCACCCAGGCTATATTTCTGTTTGTTCATGCTAGGACAGCCATGAGCATGGTGACTCGTGCTCAGCCTGAGGTTCACTATAACCTCCTGGTTCTTCTTCATGGAGCTGCTACCCGTCTTGCTGTTCTGCATCCTGCATTTCTGCAGCTGATGCTCTCTCCAACCTTGCGCTTGTGCTTTAGGAGCATCCCACTTTTCCAGAACATTTTTCCAGTTTGTCAAGATAATTTCTGAACTCTACTCTTGTTCTCCAGCATAGCCACAGCCCTTCCCAGCACCACCAAATTTAGTAAGGATGCTCTCTGTGTCATTATCCACATCACTGGTGAAAATCTTGGATGGCACTGCATGAAGCGCTGCTTAATTCCACTTATAAAGCTCTTCATTTCTACCGTTGATGACTGAGAACTGCTCTTGCGTACAGCTGTGCAATCAGTTCTGCCGTTGTCCACTGGCTTAGACTTTATCGAAGTGTCACAGGAGTCAAATCCACGCCTAAATCAACTAAAATCGCCTTTTTCTTATTTTTCCTTTATCAAAGAGGGAAGTCAAATCCTTCCCACCCCAGCTGTTCCCACAGAGCGGCTGTTGTCGCTTACACATCCTTTTCTTACACTCTGGGTGTTCAGGAACCGCAGGCGGTGCGGGAGGAAAGGGGGGGGGGGGGCGGCGGGGGCGAGCGCAGCTCTCGGGCTGTCCACCGGTGCCCGCGGGCGCTGCGCGGGCGCTGCGCGGGGCGGTGCGTGCCCTGCGCGGGGCGAGCGCGGCCGGGCCGGCGGCGGGCGGCCCCCGCCGGGGGTCTCCATGACGACCCGCCGCCGCTTGGGTTGCCAGGGCGGCGGCGCCGGGGGTTGCGCCCCGGGCTTCCAACTGGCCGCGGCCAACAGCCACCGCCTCCATCGGCCGCCGCCTATATAGGGGCCGGCGGGCGCCCGGGCGGCCTCCTCGGCGGTGCGCGGCGCAGGGCGGCGTAGCGTCCTCCGGGGGGCCGGTGGCGAGCGGGGCCGGGCCGGGCAGCGCGGTGCGAGCTCTCCGGCAGCGCGGCCGACCGCCCGCCTGCCTTCCTGCGGGGCGGGAGGGGCTGCCCGAGGCGTAACCAAATATTTGTGTTGGTTTGGGTTGGTTGGTTCCCCTCCCCCCATCTTTACTTTGATTCTTTTTTTTTTTTTTTTGTCTTTTTCTCCGAAAGGTACCGACGTCGGGGCGATGCGCCGCACCAGTGAGAAGAGCCGGGGGGGGCGGCGGGAGCCCTGCCCCGCTGCTCCCCCCCGCAACAGCGGCGGCCGGGCCGTGCTGGGGGTGTTGGCGGAGAACGGGCAGCAGCGGCCCGGCGGCCAGGTGAGCCCCTCCCGCGGCGGCCGCCCCCCTCGCTGCCCGCCGAGCCGCCCCGGCAGCGCTGCCGCCGCGCATCCCCTACTCTTCCTTCCCTTCCTCGCCGATGGGCTGCAGCCGCCTGCCCGACTCCCCAGGGAAGCTCCCGCCTGGTCGCCCTTCCCGGGGGCCCGGAGGAGCTTCATGCCCCCGGCTGGGACCTGGGGTCGGCTGCCAGCCGCGGGCATGAGCTGTGCGGGCACCTTCTGTCGAGGCTGCAGGTAAAGGCCTGGGGGCGGTGGGGTGAGGAGTTGAATCGGGCTCCAGTTAACAAGCATGAGTTTCCTGAGAAACCCTGCTAGTAACCGCTTAGTCCTCATCTACTGAATCTCCCCCGTGGAAATGCTTTGAGCAAATAATCCCTTTAGTAAGGAAGGGACACTCGGTGAGACTTTGTTGGGACGCTCGGTGAGACTTTTTTGGGCACTTACACTCTAAAAGTGTAATGGGTGGTATAAAAATGGGAAGGACTTTTTACTAGGGCATGTAGTGATAGGATGAGGGGAAATGGCTTTAAACTGGAAGAAGGTAGGTTTAGGTTAAATATTAGGAAGAAATTTTTTCACACTGAGGGTGGTGAGGCACTGGAACAGGTTGCCCGGAGAAGTTGTGGATGCCCCATCCCTGGAGGTGTTCAAGGCCAGGTTGGATGGGGCTTTGAGCAACCTGGTCTAGTGGGAGGTGTCCCTGCCTATGGCAGGGGGTTGGAACTAGATGATCTTCAAGGTCCCTTCCAACCTAAACCCTTCTATGATAAGAGAAGTCTGTTCCCTGATGCTTATCTAAAAGTCCCACTGCTGTGTGGCTGGCTGTGCTCCTGTCAGGGTGCCAGAGCCTTCAAGAAGCTGAAGTTAACAGCAGGGTGTCTGCATTTCTGTTCCTTGGGGCCTCCTGGAGTCGTCTAGTGTGGCAGGGAAAGCGTGATTGTGCTGACTTACAGGCCCTAAAATAACAGCTGTTATGAGTAAACAATCTTTTCTGGGTCGTGACTGTGTGAAGCTCCTAACTCGGTGGCTCATGATTGCAGATGATGTGAAGGATTGTATCCTGGTCATGTGTTGTAGTCCTAGGGGTTGTGATGCTCAAAAATTCAAAATTTGGTTGGCAACTCAGCATAAAATGCACTCTTGCAGGTGAAGTCCTTTAAGTCTGTGACAGTGTCTGAGCACTTCTTAGTAACTTGCTGTACTTTAAAGCAGCTGCTCCTCCCCAGAATTGAATGTGGAGCAGACCCTGCACTTGCCAGCCCCACCAGAACCCAGCAGCACCCTCAACCTCATTCTCCTTGTGGGTAGGCACTGGAGATAATGCTATTTGCTGGATTCCTGGCGTTGGCTACACCTCACTCTTTCTGTGAGGAGTCTGTTGCAGCAAGACAGCAACAAGCAGTACTTCTGAAGCACCAGCTGTAGCTGGTGGTTTTTCCAGTTCACTTTTGTTATTGGTGGCTGTTAGACAAGGAAAGTGATTTTATTTTCTAAAACAAGTGATACTTACTGTTGTTTTCTTCCTGAGTTGCCCTCCCACAGCGTTGCTGTGTGCTCTGTTTCAGGGCACTACCGTTATCAGACGCTTCTCTGGCTCTGAAAACACCATCCCTTCATCTGGAAAAGATGAATTACCCAACCACATGGTCAATGCTGCATCAAAGCAAGGATTTTCTATCTACATAGATGAACCCGAACAGAAAGAAAACTACAGCTGCCAAGTGGCTGAGGACCTGGAGTCAAGCCTGTGTGAACTGGATACTAGTGCAATGAAATCCAGTATTCACCTACTACTGGATCTTAGTACAGGTAACTCCTGTTACTACAGTACAAGTACATGTAGGGTTGTTACAAATTATGGTGCTGGTAAGCTAGTGAGTAGTTTGTTACAATAAATTACACTTTAAGATGACTTGGTTTGTGTCTACATGAGGTACAACACTTCTGTGCTAGAAATAACAGGAGAAGGTGAAGAGGCTAATTACAAAAAATATCTTGCTGGTTGCTCTTACCTGTTAGGCTCTCCTATGGTTGTGGACACATCCTTCCAGTCCCAGCCCGAGGATCACATGGGAGATGCCATAACTTTGACCGTGGGAGAGTATGCAGAAGACATCCATCAGTACCTCCGAGAGGCTGAAGTGAGTGGCTTGTAACAAGCTTATAGGTATTTGTGGTCTCTGTGATGGGCTGCAATACTGCAAAAATGTATGGCTGCCCCAGGATAACTTGAGGCTGCCACTGAGCAAGTAGTAAAAGCCATCTCAAACTAGAATCATAAGCAGTTTCTAGATAGTGATCTGGAATCTCTGCATTCCAGAAATACCCCACTGTTGAAGTATCTCTTGATTCCTTGGGATGAAGCGTTCTTGCAGATGGGACTTGAATGCTGCAAAAATACTAAAGCAGTTGGATGTGATCTCCCTGACAGCTCTATTGCTATAGTGGTGTTTTTTTCTGCCTTTCTGTATCAGGGCAGTAAAGTGCAGTCTCCCAATAGTGTGTGTGTGTGGGGGGGAAATGTGATTTGTTCAAAGTTATTTTCAGGTCCCCTGAATGGCTGGTATGTGCTTGATGGCAAAGGCTGTCTATAGTCCAGGAAGTCTTTTATTATTCTGCTACTAACACTGAAGCTCATATCTCTTCAGTGTAGAAATACTACTTTCTGGAGATGCTGCTAATTAATACTACTGTCATGATAAGTATAGTTAGTAGTAATGAGTTATTAATATTGGAACAACTCATGCTCCTTTCAGTATAAATATTAACAAATGTTAATCAGCTCAGCCATCAATGGCTTTCATCAGGGTGAGTGTCCTGATTCTTCAGGTCTCTCTCCAAACAGGTAAAATTCAGGCCCAAGCCCTACTACATGAGGAAGCAACCAGATATCACAACAGGAATGCGTGCCATCTTGGTAGACTGGCTGGTGGAAGTAGGGGAAGAATATAAACTTCGGACGGAGACTTTGTACTTGGCGGTGAACTTCCTGGACAGGTTTCTTTCCTGCATGTCTGTTCTCAGGGGGAAGCTGCAGCTTGTAGGAACAGCGGCAATTCTTCTGGCTGCGTAAGTGTTCATGGTCTCCTGAAATGTCAGTGAGCTAAAACTTATTTTTGGACTGAGTCTTTTAGTTTAAGCATTGAAGCCTGCAGCCGCAGGTAACTTTTCATGATATCCCAAGATTAGCAACTTTGCCTACTTTGGCACTTACGAAATTAAACATTTAATGTTTGTGATATGAGGAACTGCAGAGGGAAAACCATAACAGCAGGAGCAAAACCACTACTGTGTTAGGCTGCTATAGGCTGTAATTGGCCTTGAATGGCTTTAAGTAGAGAAGGTACCCAACATAGCCTAGGAGTGCATGGTGTTTTGTCTGGAGCACTTTGTTACTGAGACTTTCTTTCTGAGAGCTTGCTGTTAGTCTAGAGCTAACAATGTGGGTCAGTTTCTATCTAGACTGGTGACTTGGAGTTCCTCTAAACATCTTTGCCCAAATTTGAAACAAAATTGTTACCTATCCTGGAGGAAGGACTAAAATAAGAGCTCTGGACAAGTCTTAAAGTCATGTGCTTATCCTGATATTGGTCCAGCAGAAAGATTTCTTTTGCCATAACTTTCAAGCTGACAAATGTGGCTTCTGTACTCCTTTTTCAGGAAATATGAAGAGATCTACCCACCAGGCGTGGGTGAATTTGTGTATATAACAGATGATACCTACACAAAGAGGCAGCTGCTAAAAATGGAACACCTGCTTCTCAAAGTGTTGGCTTTTGACCTAACAGCCCCAACGGTCAACCAGTTCCTCCTTCAGTATTTTCAGAGGCATGGAGTCTGTATGAGGACAGAGAACTTTGCAAGGGTATGAATTATCCTCCTTTAAAGACTGAGGGGGAGAAGTGATCCTAGAAGCACAATTGCTTGTATTTCACTAAGTTATCTGAGCAGGCGGGTTCTGCTACTATACTATGCTGTAGCAGAAGATACTCTTTTTCTCATGCCAAGCCCTATCTGGAACTGCAACAGGCCTAAAACTGGATGTTTGTGTGCTGAGACTTCTGGATAGATGTCTTGTGGAAATTCTGTTTGGTCTATCTGTCTGGTCAAACAGCCTGGTCTAGTCATTCTGCACTGACTAGGCAGCTGGGTGGTAGGAATCTGGTTGGTTTTTTTTTTTTTTTTTTCAACAGTGCCTGCATAGCAAGTGTGCTCTGAATGTGGTGGTACTATATATTGCTACACAACAACACAGCATATGCCTGCACAACTGCATAGGCAACCCTGCTTAGAAACAGAGTAACCCAAGCTTATAGCAACACATATGACCTGCTGCTTATCAGCAAAGGGTATAGGATTGTAGAGTGACTCTACTCCAACAGAGCACAAATTCTGTCCCTTTATTCCTGACCCCCAAGTGGGGTCCACCTATGTGAATAAGAGCCTTGGAAGATGGGAAGGGTGTCTTTTATTTTTACAAAACATGAATTTTCTAAGTCTCGATCCATAAAATTGTACCAGAGCTGATGATGAGACCAGAACTTCAGATTACGGTGTAAATTGTTTAGGCTTTGTCAAAGTGTGGTCTTTCTGTCTCCACTGAAACATGCTAAAGGTTGTCCTGTAAGATCAATAGGACTAGAATGCTATTTCTACCCTACCTACCCACGTAACTCACATTTTTTACATGAAACCGAGACTATTGGTAATGTTCAGTGCTTGCTGTATTGAACTGACTGTAGCAGCCATGCTCACTCTGTTTGAAAGACTTGTGTTTTTTTTTTTGTTCAGTATCTTGCAGAGCTGACTCTCCTTGAAGCTGATCCTTTTCTGAAGTACCTTCCTTCACAAACCGCTGCAGCAGCTTACTGTCTAGCAAACTATACTGTGAACAGGTCTTTCTGGGTAAGAACAACTGCATGTTAATGAGTAGTTCAAGCATTTCATGTTAAGATTAGAACTAGACTGAGAAGCAGGAGTAGCTTCAAAGTATGTTGTTAAAAGGCTGAAATCCCAGGATGAGTTGCTGTTCCTGAGCTAATGGGACTACCTGATAAATGAATGTTAAATCAACCTGAAATATCCTGCCCCTTCTCTGAAATGGGAGGGACCTTGCTGTCTGGCTCACTTACCTCAAGTCCGTACCTAAGGTCTTGTCAGTCTTTAATCTCCAAAACTCCTCCCCCAAAACCAAGTTGGGGCTTTCTGGGAGGGAGGAGAGAACTGAATGTGTCCACTTGAGTGCAGTCATTACACATTACACGGAGTGGCTGCTTTAATGCAAGCCTTGATAGGCCTCTCAGCTGTGTTTGGGAGGAGGAATAGCTTTAGCAGAGAGCAAAATCCAGAAGAGATGTAATGGATGCCACATGCTTAGAGCAGAAGGAGATTCATGTCAGATCTCCTGGCAACGAGGAAGACCTAGAGTGAAACTGATGGCAGGATACACTTGAATCCTTTTCAAGCCTAAAGAATCTAGAGCGAGCACTGATGTAGTGAAAATGGTTTCTGCTTCTGTAGAAAATGTATCTTCTAGATGAATGTTGCCTGCAATAGAGTAACACTTTTTTCTGCTCTGACCAGCCAGAAACACTTGCTGCATTCACGGGTTATTCATTAAGTGAGATAGTGCCTTGCCTGACTGATCTGCATAAAGTGTGCCTTGATGCTCCCCATTGCCAACTGCAAGCGATTAAGGAGAAGTATAAGCACTCAAAGTAAGTAACCAGGAAGCTGCTGTTCTGTAACTTGGAGGTTTACAAGCACAGGGTGACTCTGGTTTAGCAGCTCGGGCTACAGCTGCTGTAGCTGACAAACTTCTCATAGTGGTCAGCTTCTATTCCTGAAACCAGCTTCTGTCAGCCTGCCCAGGGGAAAACTTTTCTGACCAGGAGAGTAGTTCATACATAGGTATACGGATGTACTGGATAAAAATTCTTCTGCAGTGTTGCAGGATGATTCTTTTCTTCCTCGGTGTATGGCACAAGAAGGTGATAGCTTTAAATTTTTGAGCTAAACTAATATCTTTAGTGACTGCACTTCTATTCCAGGTACCTGCAGGTGTCTCTTCTGGAACCCCCAGCCGTTCTTCCTCTACAATAGAGACTGTGTATCCTGGACTTGGAGAAGACTTCCTCCCAGTCAGCAAAGCTGGCTTAATATTTCATAGAGCACTGCAGGTCATGTGTCTGTAACCATAGTGATTCAAATGTTTTTTAGCTAGTATTTTTTAATTAGATGCCTTTTCAAAAAAAGGGTATTAGACTATAGCTCTTAATATAACTGACAGCACTTTTAATAAATGTCTTATTACACCATTCCTCTGTGAATCATCAGACTCCTGTTAATATCTGTAGTAACAGTGACTGAAAAAGGTTGTGTTTTTTTTACAAAATCATTGTGAGCAGGGCTTTTAAGCTAGCTGGAGTGGATAAAGTGTGGCTTGAACCAACAAAACCTGACATCTCCATAGAAATGGGTGACTTGCTGCAGTATCTTATCTGTTTCTTCCTCTTCTATGAGACAAGAACATGCAGCCACAAGCAGAACCTGTTTTCTGGAACTTGTTTACCCTATTGCAGCAAAAGCATCCAGATGCAAGTGGTCTGTGGACTCTGAATTTGTGTGTAGAAGACCTCAATGTTGAGGTGAAAGTCAAACTTGCCTTTACTGAGGTGAATAAGGGGGATTCCTCTGCAGGGAGTTGGAAGAAGGGGAGATTGTGGCTGGCAGAGCCTTAGGGACACTTCAAACACTGGTGGACAGACCACAGTAGAGAGCAATGCTAACAGCTATGAAGAAGAAACTGTGGTGTTTAAGGTACTAGAACAGTGGAGTTAAGTGACATGGCTGCTGTGTCATACTTGTGGTATTGAGTTGTCTTACAGCATAGCTATCTGAGATGGCCTCTCCTGCCACTAGAGCTGAACATGTGTGCTCTGCAGTCCAGAGAAACATCACTCTTAGCAGGAAGGAGGGGGGTGATGGGTCAGGGCTATCAGCCGTCTTATCCTGAGCTGCTACACTGTCTTGTGGCCCCCAGTTATTTGTTAGTGTTTTTAAAGAACAAACAAAACACTACCTTGGGTACTCTTAAATGCAACCCCTGCCCAAAGTAGTTAAAAAAAAAAAAATAAATTAGTTGGTTATGTTGGTCAATGTGTAGAGAACTGTATTCAGCTCATCTATATGGCAAGGTAAGTCTAGGGCAATCTTTTACTGTAAGAGTTTAAAACCTTCAGTGCCTACTGCTTCCTCAGGGTAATCTTTGCAGGGCATTATGTGTTTCCCAAGCAAGAATATGCTTAACACTTGACATTAGCATGCAATTGAGGAGAAGTACTAAGTACCAGATAACAAGCCTCTTTAATTTTAAAACCTGTTTATACTAGTGTGTATGTCATGAGGTTCTTAACTTCAGGAGTTTCACTTCTCTCTGCATGTAAGACTGACTTTCCCCTGCTTTCTCCCTGTTCAGGCTGGTGAATCCTCCTAGCAATGCAAACGCTTGTATCCTCCAAAATGGAGGTAGTGGTAATGAATGATTCACTTGAATCAAAGTAAATAACCACCTTTAAGGGAGGGGGGGCCTTAATCACGGCATTTTCAGAGTTGGAAGGGACCTCTAGAGATCATCTAGTCCAACTCCCCTGCTAAAGCAGGATTGCCTAGAGCACATTACTCAGGACTGCATCCAGGAGGGACTTGAAAATCTCCAGGGAAGGGGACTCCACAACCTCCCTGGACAGCCTGTGCCACTGCTCTGTCACCCTCACTGTAAAGAAGTTTTTCTGTGGATTTGAACAGAACTTTCTATGTTCTAACTTGTGCCCATTACCCCTCATCCTGTCACTGTGAACCATTGAAAAGAGCCTGGCTCCATCCTCCTTCAACCCACCCTTTAGATACTTGTAAGTATTAATAAGGTCTCCCCTCAGCCTTCTCTTCTCCAGGCTAAAGAGTCCCAGCTCTCTCAGCCTTTCCTCATGAGAGATGCCTCAATCCCTTAATCATCTTAGTTGCCCTTTGCTGGACTCACTCCAGCAGTTCCCTGTCCCTCTTGAACTGGGGAGCCCAAAACTGGACACAGTATTCCAGTTGTGGCCTCCCCAGTGCGGAGTAGATCTACTGGCCACACTTTTCCCTATGCAGCCCAGGATTCCATTGGCCTTTTTGGCAACAAGGCCACATTGCTGGGCCATGGATAGTTTACTGTCTGCCACAACCCCCAGATCCTTCTCCTCAGAGCTACTTCCCAGCAGGTCTGCCCCTAACCTATACTGGTGCTTTGCATTCTTCCTCCCCAGGTGCAGGACCCTGCACTTGGTTTTGTTGAACCTCATTAGGTTCTTCTCTGCCCAGTTCTCCAGCCTGTCCAGGTCACGCTGGATGGCAGCACGGCCCTCTGGGGTGTCAGCCACCCCACCCAGTTTGGTATCATCAGCGAACTTGCTGAGGATACACTCTGTCCCCTCATCCAGGTCATTAATGAATATATTAAACAAAATTGGACCAAGTATTGACCCCTGGGGGACACCACTGGTTACAGGCCTCCAATTTGACACTGCTCCATTAATCACAACCCTCTGAGTTCTGTCCCGCAGCCAACTCTCAATCCACCTCGCTGTCTCCTCATCTAGCCCATACTTCCTCAGCTTCCTAATGAGGATGTTATGGGAGACAGTGTCAAAAGCCTTGCTAAAGTCAAGGTAGATGACATCTACGACTCTCCCCTCATCCAGCCAACCAGTTATAACATCATAGGAAGCTATCAGATTGGTCAAGCACAATTTACCCTTGGTGAATCCATGTTGACCACTTCCAATAACTTCCTGTTCCTCAATGTGTTTGGAGATGACATCCAGAATGAGTCGCTCCATTACCTTCCCAGGGACAGAGGTGAGACTAACTGGTCTGTAGTTCCCTGGGTCCTCCTTCTTGCCTTTTTTGAAGATCGGAATGATGTCAGCCTTCCTCCAGTCCTCAGGCACCTCTCCTGTTCTCCATGACTGTTCAAAGACGATGGAGAGTGGTCTAGCAATAACATCTACCAGCTCTCTCAGCACTCATGGGTGCATGCCATCAGGGCCCATGGACTTATGAATGTCCAGCTTGGCCAAGTGGTCTCTGACACGGTCCTCCTCAACTGAGGGGAAATCTTCCTCTCTCCAGACCTTCCCCTTTGCCTTCAGAGTATGGGATTCATGAGGGACAGCTTTAGCAGTGAAGACCGAAGAAAAGAAGGCATTCAGTAACTCTGCCTTCTCTGTGTCCTCCACCACTAGGGCACCTGTCTCCCTCACCAGTGGGCCTACATTTTCCCTAGTCTTTCTTTTTCTATTGATATACTCAAAGAATCTCTTCTTATTGTCTTTAACTGCAGTGGCCAAGCTGAGTTCTGATTGAGCTTTGGCCCTTCTCATTTTCCCCCTACGTAGCTTTGTTATATCTTGATAGTCCTCATAAGTTGCCAACCCCCTTTTCCAGAGAATGTAAACTTTCCTTTTTTTCCTGAGGTCCAGCCAAAGCTCTCTATTTAGCCAGGCTGGTCTTCTTCCCCGTCTGCTCATTTTTCGAGACAAGGGGATGGCCTTCTCCTGTGCTTTTAAGAGCACCTGCTTGAAGTATGCCCAGCCTTTCTGGGCACCTTTGCTCTTCAAAACTGCCTCCCAAGGGACACTCTCGACCATGCTCCTAAACAGGCTAAAGTCTGCCCTTCAGAAGTCCGAGGCGGCAGTTTTGCTGGCTCCCCGCCTTACTTGATCAAGAATTGAAAATTCTATCATTTTATGATCACAAGTTTCAGTCTAGCCTATGGAGTTCTTAGTCTCTTGCTTCAGACACTTTCTAGTCAAGTAAATGAATCTGTCTTGGTATTAACTGATAATGACAGATGTCATCAGATATCTCATGCTTATGTCTGTGTTATCCACTTTATAGTGTGGGACATGGATCCATGGACTGCCTCCATGCAGTGAATTTTCATGGCTTGTGGATGAATGTCTTAAAGGTGGGCTAGGAACTTCACTTATCCCTGCAGCCAACTCCATCAAAGTAGGTGACTCAGTGCAAAGGTCAGAGCCAGTGGTGCCCAGTTAAAACAAGGAGTGGTAATGTCTTGGTTGCCCATTTCACAAGGAAATGGTGCGTCTACTGAGGAAGAACCTTGCTAAATCTACGAGCTTGTTCATGGTTTTTCAGGCTGAGCATAAGGTGTCCTGAAACCCCACATTAATAAGCCTTACTCTACTTATAAGTAAGTAGAAGCTTGCTGATCTGCAGTTACTATGGTGTTGAGTATTTTGAAAGCAGTAACAAATGTCTCAAGTGCAGAACTGTTTTCCTAGTGTTATAGCAGTTCAAAGGCGTTCATATGGTCATGTCATGTAACAGGAAAGATCTTATGTTCTGATCTTATGGATAGTCTGTGACCAGAGTCATATCTTGTGTTCCTGAGCCAACAGATGTGGTGCATCTAACAAAGGAGGAGGTGGGCAGGTCTGAATTTACTGAACGCTTTACCATGTAGTGTCTTCCTAGAAGCCAGACTTTCCTTCTGTTTTACTTTTTTAGAGTTTACTTAGCTACAAGACCATTACAACAGTTGCATTTAAGTTCCTTGAAGCTTTAATTATCTGGTATAAAATTTGCCTGTTTTTTTTTTTTTTTAATATATCTGAAGATGACTGTGATTTTTCCGCTTCTTTGTTTTGTCATCATTTTGAAACTGGGCTAGTGGCTTAATCATTCTTTTAGTCCAAAGTCTAAAAAGGGGAAAATGGAAAAAGTTAAGGTGAGGAGTCACATAATGCTGCAGTGTGAATACTAATAACAAGTTTGTGCAAGGTGGATTAAATTTAATTTGTGAGACAGAAGAAATGGGTCTTGAAGTGGTCTTGGCTATAATCTGTGGTTAATAATGGCATTTTGAATGTTCCTGTTCTATTCTCACTTCCTTTGTATTTGTCTTACTCAGAGCAAGGAAAAGACTTACTGTTCTTGTATGTGTGAGCCTTGACTCTTCCAAGGTGAAAACTCGGTGCTACCTCCTCTCTTATTCTATGTGAATCATCACACTGAACTCCACCTACCCTTCGCGTGAGCTCTCCTCTGCAGCTGATACTTGAGAAAGGTATAAGAGATGCTTCTGTTGGGCACGTTGTGGTAATGAAGGTGAAATAATGCTGTTTATGCATCTGCACTTGAGTGCTTCATCTTATTAAAACACTTAAGAGTACTTAAAAGATGTATTGAAAATCAAGTATACAGGAATATGGATTTATAAGGAGGGAGATGAAAGCAACCCAAAAGGAATCTTTAAGTTTACTTTGATGCAGTGCCTATACAGAAAAATTAAGACCTGTAAAGCTCACAGCTTTGTGTGATGTATGAAACAAACAGGACCAGGCTTCTTGAAGACAGCCATATCCTGGAAAAGAAATAAAGGGGAATCAACATTAAAGACTAAACAGACACAATCTCAATACTTGACCATTCCACTTGGTGGCTTGAAGACCATGGCCACAAATAAGACCTCATTTTTTTCGTTTGTTCAGGAAATACTGAAACTGTTGCAGTTTCAGAATTGTCAAGCCTGATCTTGCTCAGTTAGCTCTGCTATGGAGATGAGTCTGACTTTCAGCACTTATATTTCTAAGGCAAAATATTGAATTCTATGCAGGTAACAGTATCTTCCCCCCCAGTTAAAATGTATTGGGACAATACACTAGGAATAAAAACTATTGGTGAGACAGCAAGCTGAATGCATCCAAGGAGCTTTGAGTGATCAATACTCTAAGTAGAGGGGGTTAGAATTGAGAAGTGTTGAGGATTTTAACGTTGACCCATGATGCTCAGTTCAAAAGCTCTTTAACATTGGTATTAGAAACAAAGAAAAAGCTCCCTAATCTTATTCTAGCAGTTTCCATACTATCATGCCATGACTTTCAGGAGAAGTGAATGTGCTTTGGTTACATGATCCTGACTCTTCTGTGTTGTAGCTAGTTGTTCGTTTTTTTTTGGTTTTTTTTTTTTTTTTAACCAGTAACTTCTAATGTTAAACTCTGTAGCTGCCTCTGGTGTCCTGAGAAAGCTGGGGATGTGTTGTGGATCTGTTGTTCCCTTCAGATTAAAATGGACAAGCAGAACTCAAAATAATACTCTATGGGAAGGTACTGATTTAACAACTAGCATCTGTCTTTGTTTTCCTCTTCTCTGGAGTGAGTTAAGGATATCTGAGGGGTAATTGGGTAATTAGGGAGAATGATTTAACTGTGGTCAGGACAGTTAAGCTATTAATTCGTGACTGAAGGGTGTCTGCCTTGCTGGGAAATCTGTCTGTGTTATTAGTCTCTGTACATACCTGCTTGTTGTCAGTTCTACAAATGACTAGAATTAGCTCTGACTGCTGAGTTTGGTACTTATTTTTGCCAGTGACCTTGAAGCAGCTTGCGAGGCTCCTCTTAAGGATGAGAAACAAGCCAGCAGCATCAGTGATTGCTTCCTGGAATTAAGCTTTTTGTCTTGCAATTTTCCTCAGCACCTGCTGTCCCAGAGCAAGATCTCATCTTCGTACACTGAAGAGCTGTGCAGACCCTGCTAAGCAGGTGTGAACTTCAGGCCCACCCCCTACCACTCAGGTGTTCTAGACCCCTGTCAAGTTGAGCCTCACGAACTTTTTTAGGTCCCCTCCTGGTTATAGTGGATGTATGTATTTCCCCATTGCATCAGGCAGTTAAGAGTCTTATTGAATCTTATTTTTAGCTCTTATGTCTGCTTCATAGTTCTTCTTTTGTATGGTAAACTCAGACTTTCTCTTGGATGCTTGTTCAGATTGCATCTGCTTAATACAAAAAATACCAAGTTTTGCATGATGAGATGCCCATAATGAACATCCCTGGCAACATGTTTATGGAGAATGTGCACTTTATCTGATGCTCCTGCAGAGATATAGAGAAACATTGGCTTAGAAAGCCTGTGCAATGAGTAGCTACTATAGCCAGTCCCAGCTCTTCTATGCCATGCTTGGGGTTTGTCAGTGCAGATGGCAGAAGTGCAAACACTGAAGAGAGTTAGCCCAGACAAACTTCCAGGACAGTCTACAGAAAGATACTGAGCATACGATACAGTTAATCCTAAAGTACATGCCTATCCTCATCAAATTAACTTGAGTCTAAACTAAGCCAAGGCAAGAAAGACCAGGCAGTCCTTATAAAGATGCTAAAATTATGGCTGTGTGTCCTGGAGTGTTGTATAGTGCTTGTCTAGTGAGGCTGTGCTGGTGTTGAAAAATAATTGCGGGCTGAGGAAGGACTGGTTCCTGGCCAAATGTCTGTCTCCATTTGGCTTGTTTCCACGATGCTTAGGGCTCGCTCCTTTTTAAGCAGATTTGTCCTGGGAGAGCTTCTTGGAGCAGGACAAAATAGTCAGTGTGAGCTAACAGGCTGTGTGGGTGGCTGTGTTCAGTGCTCATGCTTGCTGTCTGCACTTCTTTTGTCTTAGCAATGTGCCCAGAATGATGAAGTGTCCCTGTCACTAATACCAGTAAATACCTAGCTAAACCATAAGGGAGTCAGTCCTTGTCTTTCAGATGTTCAGACCCTCTTTATTTGAACACAGAGGAGCATTACTGGAGCCAAGTGCTGGAAGAACAGGCTCATGATAAAGCATTGAGTTCTGGCAAGGAATAGGTCTCCCTCCACCATCTGCAGCCAAGCTGCCTTTTCTGTGTGTTTATTATTGTTTGTGTTTTGATGTGTAAATAACTTGGAAAATTAGGAAAAAGAGCCCTAGAGCCTACAGTATTCAGCAGATTAGGCATTTGGTACTAATCCGTGAGCTGCTTAGAACAGTATACTGTAAACACTACCCCTATCTAGGCAGAAACTGGAATGTGACATGTAACTCAAAACAGGAACATCTTCCATTTGGTTCTTTTTGTCCCTCGTAAGGAGGGTAGCAATACCTGACAATTAACAAAATGGATGACAAAATAGACTGCAGATGAGCAACAACAGCAGTGCTGTTCCCCCGTGTGATAATAGAGTGAGATGTCAAGGTGGCAGAACAAGGTTCACCCTAAATCACATTTGTACAGTATGTGCTTAGGAACAATGTACCTGTCTTAGTGCTGTGATGTGTTGTCACCTCTATTTACTGAAGAGACACACAAGTATTCTCAGGTTCAGCTATACAAGAAAAGACTTTAAGCTTTTTGTTGTATTAAACCAGAAGCAAAGAGCAAATTGACTTATAGTGAAAATACTAGAGATACTGTATTCTGATGGTCTCCAAAGAATAAAACCAGAAGAGGGCACCAACGTCCTTGGTCTGTGGCTTGAGTGGAAAGTCAACCGAAGGGTTTCCCAAAAGGATGGTGGGCCAGAGCTCCAGAAGGCTATTTGGTTTTGGACTCATTTTTATGTGTTCTTGGGTAGGCTAGCAACATGTGGGATTACTGCAACAATACAGTTATGTTCAGTTATTATTTTTCATTAAATGTAACCAGGATTTAGTGAAGCCGCAATGTAAGATTGTCAGCTGTGCTGTCCAGCTCTCACACGTGGCACTCCAGGGATACTTGAAGGAAATAACACAACTTTTCAGAACATCCATAGTCTTGTACTGTGAAGTTCGACTTTTTTGCACTTGTTTATCCAACACTTTTGGTTAGATCTTTTTCCTGGCTATACAAACCAGGCTATCTGATATTGACTTAAACTTAAAACCTGCTTCAGACAGGATAAAAACATGATGGAAGATGTTAATGCTCATGACACAGGCAGGTGTTCTGTTGAAACAGGTCTGATGGAGGAGCATCTCCTTATATTGCAGGTTGGGCAGATGAAGCTTTTGTAATATTACAGAGCTTGTATGATTTGTGCAGGAAAGAGGGCAATTCCTGCCAGATGATTCAGCCCTATTTGGAGGAAGGGGAGAAAAAATTAAAAAATCAATGATAATTTTAAAGTTAGAATGTGTTGTTTTTACTCATTGAAAACTTCAGTATTAATTCTTGTTTCAAGGTAATCTAGCCAGATGGAGCATGGTTAGGTAAGATAATTATTGCCCAGTTTGTGGTATTCAAGTGTCCTTTTTTTGGATCTTGTTCTGTTCCAAACTTGACACAAGTTTTACTTTCACAACCTGCTCACCCATTCAAATCTATACTTTTTTTCTTGTCTGCAGCTATTTCTAAAATGCATTTGTTCTCGGCTTTAGCCTCTAAATAGGAGGTGCACTGGTAGAGTCAATGGAAAGCTTGTATTCAGAGCAGTTGTCCGAGTGCTGCTGCAGTGATGTAACATTATTCAATGCAAAGCTTGTCAGTAAAACATTTTTTGAGTCGCATGTAAAGGTTTTCTCCTTGGACAGTTATGTTGCTGAGCTGTGACTGAGCCTAGGTTCCTTATTCTTTTTGAGTTTTTGCAGATATCTATACAGATGTATTTTAAGACAGTTGCTGAACCAGTTGTCATGTGCACAGGGGCATGGACTGCCTGAGGCACTCCATGGACATTGGCTAAAAGAAAACAGTAGCAGCTTTCCAGAGGTGTTGCTGTCTCTGAGTAAAAGAGGTATGGGTGAGAGCAGACCATGTTCGCATCAAGCATGAGTATCTTCAGTAGGCACTTGAGCACCCGTGAACAAATGCAATTTTCTGCATATGCCTGTGCATCTGCTAGCTGAGCATTGTACTCCTTCCTCCTTTTCTGTCTTCATTCAGTGACTGCTCACAACTTTCAAATGATGTGGAACGAGGATGTGGCTCTGCAGAGGCTCCTTTGCCAGCAGGATAATGCTGCGCAGGGCTCCTGGCCCAGAGCCAGCAAATAATAAATCTCCCATCATGCAGGACTGACACACTAGTGCTGACCAGAGCACACCCATTCTTAAAAGCATCTCCCTGCACCATGTTTTACCCATGAAGTTGGTTTGTAATCTTTTTTTAGCTAGTTAGCCTTTATCACCTGGTGAAAAGACAAGCCCAGCAGGGAGTTAACAGGCTCTGATGGCTTTATTTTTTTCAGGAGGTAATCAGGACAGAAAGCTCTGCTGCAGTTTGACAGATTATGCCTCACAAAACTGCACTTGCTGTAAATAGCTTCTTGTCAGTGCATGAACATTAGGCCATCATGAAACTCACAGCATAGCCACTGCCAGTGCTCCCAGACCACTGAGCTGAGCACTATGCAAGGGATATACGAGTAGGTTCTGCTGTTTAATACCTTTTTCTGGGCCAATTCAGAGGTTACAGTCTGGGAACTGCTGATCTTTGTAACTTCCACTTGTGTTAAAGCAAATGCTGACTGGACTTAAACTGGGAAAATCCTTTATTTTATTGTTACATGAAATCTCCAGAACCTTTCATAGCTATCTTATAAAGAGAAAATGAGTTTTTTAAAAACAAAACAAAAAATAACCCCACCAAACTTAGGTTCACTAGTCTAATTACCAAGATGACTACATCAATACTGTACTGAATTGTCTCAAGTGAACACAACATCAATTAAAAAGTTGCTGTTTCCGTGGAGAAGAGGAACTTCTGGATGCTTTGGGATGGCAAAAGCTTCCACAGGTGGTTGGTAAGTGTCTGAAATCCTAATATTTTAGAATCTTTAGGGTTTTTACCTTGTATAGTGTGACATGAGTGATCGTACTAAGGATGCTCAAGGAGATTTTGGGAATTTCTTTGTGCTAATTCATATTAAAGATACTGAAAAATTCAAGAGTAACATTAAGTGCAATGGTACAAAATTCAATGTAGCATTAAAGCTAAAAACCCCATCCTCATTATAGCATTAAATGCAATGAATCTATCTGCCCTTGTTGGTTTATAGGTGACTTTGCTAAAGGATTCACGGCTGCCACTGGATTTTTGTTTATTACCCTTTTTGAGTGCCACTATCTCAATCTAGTAAAAACTTCACTAAATCTCATACTGTCTTCAAACAGGGCCTGCATTTCACCTGACATATAAATGACCCAAAATCAGTAGCTTCTTTCCTTTCTCTAGAAACAGGGAAAGGCTGTTATGAATACTGCATGCAACAGTACATGTTATAGAAATATTCAACATAGTCTAACTAGCCAATGATTACAATATTGATTATCTGTAGAGAGCTGATTCTATATCAGCTCATGAAATGTTAACCACAGCTTCTTTACCCCGTGGTCAGAATTTAAGATAGGAGCATATTTTACAAATATTTTGACGACTTATGCTCTGTGTCCAGGGTTGATGGTGACAATTTCTGAAAGCCCATCAACAAAAGCGGTGCTGAACTGGAATTCTGCATTGTTTGGTAAAAGGCTCGGTTCCTTGCATTTTTCTCTAAGGGAAGTTCTGTATGTCACTGCAGAGAGCCAAGCAAATACATGAAGCCTTCAGTGCTCACCAATAAGAACTTGGACCAAAATGAGTGGGTAGTCTCATTATAGCTGATCCCATTGTGCGGGTTGAATAGGAGCATGGCTTCCTCCTGTTCAGAGAGCCCCTAACATGATCACTCTTTTGCTTAATTCATTAAGTCTCGCTTGTATTCATTCTGGCTTTAATAAATGTTTTGTAGGGTCCTGCTGAGCAGAGTGCTTTTAATTTGTTTCACCAGTGGTTCTGCTTTCTGGACCTTTTAAGTTAGTCTGTGTATGAACAGTCTCGCATTGTATTTCAGCCATAGAAGAAACCTATATATGTTGAGACAAGGGGTATGTTAGGATAGTTATGGGCAATGGTTAACTAGAAGGCCTGTTGCAATTCACATTTTGGCGAGGAAGTGATTTAGTTTTTTGCTCAATATAGAGTCAGAGTGTATGAAGGTCTTAGTTGACACTGCATAGATGCATAGCTGTTTGGTTTTTTTTTAAAGTCAAAAGAGATTATGAGGCTTTCTGATGCCTTTTATACCTGTTTAACTGTGTTTGATAGCTGCTAAATCACCCTCGATATTAGAATCTCTATATTTTTAACTTCTATGTATTTGATTATAATTTCAAGTCCTTTAGTGTTTTCCTTTTCCCAACTAGGTTAAAAAACCCTTCACTAACTGCATTTACTTCCCATGTGTGAATGTAACTGCAAGATGAAGTTATCCCATGTTTTTTCTCTTCTAAACAAAACAGACCGAGGTTTCTATTCTTTTCATGGTAATAAATTATTTCTGGCTCACGCATGCTTATAGCACGCTTCTCCACCTTCTTAAAACATGGGCATTAGAGGATGCAAATCTCGTCGTGGTCTCATGAATGCAGTAGCTGCAAGGTACACAGTCCCTGAGGAAAGAAACTTTCTAATGAGTATTGAGAGTAAGTGCTGGATGCTACATGCGGCTGAAGATATGACTGACTCTCACTGAAGCCTGCTTCTAATGAAAGCTGATTCACCGATATTTTTTTTCCCAGTGTATACAAATCAAAGGCAGTCTGTCTGTCTCCTGGCAAGTTACCAAAGCCATCAGTTAAGCTGGAGTTGGCCAGATGTCTTCCACATTGAGAAGCACTGCTAATATATACTAATTGTGATTATTATGCCAGTATTAAATATCACCATCTGTTTTTATCTGAGGTCAATGCCACTGAAGGACTTTCAGCTCTTCAGGGTATTTCTTTGAATTTCAGAGGTGACGGCGTGGATTTTGGTCCGCATTTTGTTTCTAGTAATGCTTATCTCAGTGGTGCTTGGATGGTTAAACATGGCTGGGAGGGACTCTACCTTTTTGTAAGTACAGTGGAAGCAAATAATTAAGGACGATAAACAGTTTATGTGGGTAAAAGTCTGAAGGGGGCAGGTGACTTAGTGGGGACAGACACAGCAAAGCCCAAGGTGTACAACGGCACCTTTCCCTTGGTATTTCCAGGCAGGATTTTGTTGAGGCCTCCGACAGGAGATGTCTTGGAGGGCTAGAGGGAGGGCAGGCCTGCCCTGGAAGAGGGTTGAATCCGGGATCATCTAATTAAACAGACATATTGGGTGACAGTAGTAAGGTATTGGCAGTGGAGGCTGCAGGGCGGCCTCTGTGAGGAGAGACAGCAGTTGCACTGTACTGGACATGGGTGGCTCCAACAGATCCATGGCAGGGCACGGCTGAGGCCCTCAGCCAAGGTGGTGGCATCTCTGGGAAAGTGTATTTAAGAAAAGGTGGAAAACACCAGACAGAGGAGGAAGCTGAGGGAAGAACAAGGCCCCAGAGCAGCTATCCCCTGCAGCCCATGGAAAGAATCCATGCCAGGGCAGGGAGAAGCGTGAGGAAGATGGAGTGGCAGAGAGGAGCCATGACAGACTGACTGCCACCCCTGGCACTGCTCAGAGCAGGGAGAGGAGCCTGGAGTGAAGCTGAGCCTGGCAAGGTGGGTAGGAAAGCTGTTTTAAGGTTTGCCTCTTTGTTTCTCACTAATCAAATCAGTAGTTAAATATTTATTTTAATTGGTAATAAGTTACTTTTGCCCAACTTGACTGTTTTGTCCATGACTGAGGCAGCAGGGTTTGTTTAACCTGGAGAAAAGGTGCCTAATGAAAACTCAATTGTTTTCAACTGCTTGAAGGAAGCTCATTAGAAAGCCAGAATAGGGTCTCTCTGAGAGGCATAGCTGAGGCTGGGAGGCAGCAGCAGCAACCTGCAGCAAGGGAGGCTCTCACTGCACACGAGGAAAAATATTTCAGCATGAGACTGGTTAAGCACTGGTGCAGGTTGCCCAGAGACACTGTGGGACCTCTATCCTTGGAGGTGTCCAGAGGTGAATGGGACAAGCCTGGAGGACCTGCTCTGACTGTGAGGTTAGCTATGCTCTGGGCTGGCGGCTTCCAGCGGGGTGATCTAACCTGGATCCTTCTGTTGTCCTGCAGGATGCACTGATGGAATGGGGAAACATAACTGTAGAGGGACTGGTTTTGCCCTGTGTTCCTATTCAATATGAACAGCTAAATGTTAATTAGAAAGACAATGAAGGATAAAAAGAGCATCATTATGTAAAAAGGTGTGGAGTCGTTTCCCAATCACCTGAGCTACTGAGCAACAAAACCTCCCCCTTTTAGTACATTACTATGTGTCCTTGTTTTTATATATATACGTACACATACATAAACATATACATACACATTGAGGAAAAATAGTGAAGGGTTGTATCGAGGCTGCCTATGGTAAGTGCCTGACCTGAATTGAACACCATGACATCTAAGGCTGAGAAAATGCTGACAGTTTGGGGCACCTATTTCTGATACTTGGAAGAAAGGAACCATGGTCACTGAGAAACTGTCCAAGTGCAAGTTAATCCTCAACAGTAAGCAATCTTCACAGTTGAATCTTAGGATGTATAGTACTGCTTTGGATACATTTTGCAGAGCTCAGGTGAGTATAGACACCAAACAGCAGTTGTTTTGCTGTAGCTTTGAATCACAGAGGTGTTGCTCTGCTGCCATACATGCCAGAAGTATGTAGTTCCAATTAATTGTGTATCGTACATGTCAGTAATATTTTTGGTTTATCAATGTTTGTCAAAGCCATGAGAATGAAAATATTGTATTCTGCTTTGGGAAGAGTCTGCATCTTTTTTTGCAATCAACTTTATTTGACATATATCTGCCTCCTGCAATCTGGTGGCTTTACCCTCAGAAGTTTTAAATGGGTGATAGGAAATTTATTTTAATGGTAAAATTCTCTACAGCTGTAGTATGTAGAGGAATTTCTGGTTTTTTCCTCCCTTTGTGTGCACCTATGCATATAGCCTCTGACTGGTTTGAACATGTTCTTGGTCATCTGTGTGCTGACACCCTCTGTTAATTTTGCGATGCTGCACAGAGCTTCATTGTGAGATCTGGCACCTGTAGCCTTCAGTTCTGTCACATTCATCTGTCATAAATGATGACAGAAATGGTGTCATAACAGTTTTCATAAATGTTTTCAGGCTCATTTGATCCATTGTGCTGACGTGCGGAAATGAGACTCCAGAGACTCCACAACTGAGAAGGTTGTAAAGTAGGTATGTTTATTCAGCACTGGGCAGCACGGGGGGTCGCCCCACCACAATTGTGCATGCCCAATGCAGCGGCCTTCTCAAATATATATAGTACTTAATTACATAATCATTAGAACACAGGAAGTTCCGTTCAAATACACGGAAACAGTTCTTTACGGTGAGGGTGACAGACCACTGGAACAGGCTGCCCAGGGAGGTTGTGGAGTCCCCTTCCCTGGAGATTTTCAAGACCCGCCTGGATGCAGTCCTGAGTAATGTGCTCTGGGCAATCCTGCTTTGGCAGGGGAGTTGGACTAGATGATCTCTAGAGGTCCCTTCCAACTCTGATAATTCTGTGATTCTGTGATTCTGTGATAAGATTTCCCAATACGCCTATACATATGCATAACCTGTCCCCGCTTCATATTAAAATTAGCTCTAAGAAGTTATTTTCATAAACTCCTCCCAACTGCGCTTGCGCAATGTCTCCTGGTGGTGGTCGCTGAGGGTCATGACGATGAAGGCTGATGATTCCTCTTCATCACCGCAAGCAACTCTTTGTCTCTGCGCAGACTCAGTTCTTCTTTGATCTTTGTCCAGACCGCAGGGTTGGTTTCAGCCGCTTTTCAAGGCATACTCTTACTTGTTATTAGGAGCTGTCCTTGGCAATGTCTCAAGACTTCTTGCTTCGTCCATTTTTTATCAGGCCTGTCCTTTAGGTTTGGATCACTACTAGTCAATCAGTACACAATGTGTAATTGTCTCTATCATATACCCCTGACTCAGTGCCATCTACTACTATGATGAACAGAAAAGTCACTTGATAACTTTGACATTCATACCCTGTAAGATGAAATAAACCCAATTCACTCCATGGCATCCAGTTATTAGAAACAATTTTGGGCTAAAGTTGAACTTGTGTGTTGGGTGTGAAAGGCTCCATTGACTGACCCAGGCTGTGGGGAAAGTTTTCAGGAGTGCCTGAATGACCTAGGCCTAGGTCTTCTTGAATTTGAGACTTATACTCTTGAATTATTTAGATATTTTAAAAAATTTACACCAGGTAAACTCTATGGAAAGCATTTAGAGATTGCCACTAACTATCTGTTCTTACTTGAGATTCTGAGCTTATGTGGTACATCGGCTGCTAGCTCTGCTGAGGGCCTGGGATGGGAGGTGTGTCAGGACTGGTAGTAAAGCTTTACCAGGGTTTACTCTGCAGCTTGTTCTCATTTTGAAATGCACTGCAAAGTATATTAAACAATTCACCCACCTCTAATTTATTTTAACTGATTGCACTGTTAGTGTGGTGATAGGTGGTTCTAAACTGGCAGTGTTTCTTTCATGCTATTTAGGAAAATCTCATAAGTATTGCAGAAACTGAAGTGTTGTAAGGTACTGAGAGTAGAGATGTGACATTCTGGAGTCTCAGTGAAGGTTTGGGATTTTCAAAGCAGTGCCGGACTCAATTGCTAGCACCTTCTAAAGTGGAGTCATACTGCCATTTCTTGATCATCTTACACTTCACTAAACATTGTGCCATTGATTTTGATTATGGCAGCAACTTACAAGAGTTTTCACATTTCGAAGTGACTATGTAAACACATCCACTCAAATTTCCACAGGAACCAGGGCTATAGAAAAGTCTCAGCAGTAATCTAACAAGAAATGTTTATTCTGTTCACAGTTGGCAGTACTGCTTATTTACATATTGCCTCTACATTAATAATTCTAGTCGTAATTGATTTCCATTTCTGGCAAAGACTGAATATTGCATTAGATGTGTTGAGCAGATCAGCAGCTGCAGTGTTTATAATCTTTTACCCTTTTGTATGTTTTATGGGAAATGGCTTTAGGTCCATATTGGTATTACCTAAGTGGAGTAGCTTAATGCATTTTTTGTACAGTTCCATTTTTCCGGGGACTTTGCACAATTGTTTTGCAAAATACTATGTTTATAATTTCCTAGAAACAGATGTAGTGTTTACTGACTGACTAAGAGGAGCCTGGGAGTTATGCTTCAAACTGCTTTGAGGCAGAAAAGTAGGGTGGGATTTTTAGAGGCACTCAGTGTTGATCTAATCTTTATTCCTGTTGAAGTAGGTGGGAGTGTCAGAACTCCTAGGTCTGCTCAAAGGAATGATGTGAAGCTTTTTACAGTAAGTTTAGCCTCATTTTCTTACAGTTTCTCTGTCTACAAAAATGAAGGCAGTAATAATCCATCGCAGCCATGTCAGTTAATGTCTAGTAAGAGGAACAAAAAAACCCTGTTAGTTTTGTATAGCAGGAAAAGTTGTGTAATAACTTCATTTTTTCTGGTTTGGTGTTAGAATGATCTCCGTTTCCCTCCCTTCTTTCACAAAAAAAAAAAAGAAGCAAGGATCTGAGTAACTGGACAGACATCTGGGACTGGTGACATCTGGTCAGAGAAGGGTTTTGGTGAAGAACAAAGGCAGCTAGTAAGGTGAGACAGATGAGGTGCAGAGATAAGTTGTTGTTTGGAGCTCACCAAGTCTTTGCAGCCCACGACTTAAGGAGCTAGAAGGGGTGAATGTGGGGAGAATGAGGCTGACTCATTAAATAAACTGTGTAATCTTCCCTTCCTCTCTCTAGAAGCTTTTACTCAGGCACGTTAGAGCATTCAAGACTGCTTACACAATCAGAAGAGTAAAGACGTGAAAAAAAAAAAAAAAAAAACCAACAGAAAAAGCAAAACTTTTAAATTCTTTTGGTCTTCATGCCAGCCCTACCAGGGGTAAGGCTCTTGCTGAGGAAAAGAGGAGGGTGAAAAGAGATTGTTTCCAGCCTAACAGGACTGTCTTTTGTGAGGCATCTCTGGATAAAAGCTGTGGGGCAGAGGCACCTGCTGTTGATGGTTTACATGCTCCGGAGCTCCTGAATTCGATTCAGTCCCTGCTAGGGCAGGTTAAGCCTCTTCAGTTTTTCATGGTAATTGTGACAAATGGGAGCCCAGGGGATCAGCTCTTTTCCTCTGAAAATCAGGCTTTCTGTGTGGGTGGTTGATAAATGGAAGTCTTGAAGCTTAAAATGTCTGCCTTCTGCTCTTCTGTACCTTTTTTCACCTATAAAGGTAAGTATATTTTAGCCCAGTATTCTGAAGATATTCTGAGGCTTTATTCTGAGCAATTAGCAGGTGCAAAATTGTATACAATATAAGAAAACAAATACATTAGTAATAAGAGTATGAACATGAAAATATTTGTGGTTACCCAAAGGAAAGAAAAACCTATTTGCCCACCACTGAGGCTGGGAAAACAGAAGTGTTAAATGCCTTCACTCTTTGGTAGTTGTAGCTGGACTGTTAACTATCATTAGTGACAAGAAGATAAGTCCAGCAGTGATAGATGTAATGTTGAAAGAGTGAGCCATTAACAATCCCTTCCCAGAACTGGAGGGGAAGTGAGATTTCAGAGGACTGTAAAAGTCAAATTTAGGTGGGTGGGTTTTTGTTTTTTTTTTTTTGTTTTGTTGTTGTTTTTTTGAGGTAGGAAAAAAAAAAGAGAAAGGGAATACTGTGAAGTCATAGATTACTTGGCCTTAGTTTTGAACCAGGAACACAACAGAGGGAAAGTTAATAATCAAAATCAAATCACTTATAGTCACCTAAACAATAAATAAGGTGAATGACAGCCAAAGTTTTTTGATGTGAGCTAATCGTATAGCAGCCTAATGCCTTCCTAGGGTGGATGTTGTAAGTTAAGAAAAAACAAATATATAATTTTTTCTACTTTTTTTTTGTGTGTGTGTAAGGCTTCTTTCTGTGACACTCGTGTAAATGAGAGGAAACGTGGATTTGATGAAACTGAATGGGATTATGTACTCGGTAGGAAATTGTACTCAGATAGTAATTATCTCTAACTAGTTACCAAAATGGGTAGTGACTAATGAAGAATTATTTTCACTAATGGCTTAGATGAAATAGAGAGCATGCTCATGAAGTCCCGGTGGCACTAAGGTGAGAAAGGATGCGGATCCACTGGGGGACAGCCTCGGTGCTCAAACGGTCCTGCCAAGCTGAAGTGGCGTGAGCAGAGGATGCACTTCTGTAAGAACAAATGCGTGTTTGCACGGAAGCAGGAGCAGGAAAGCTGGGGAATACAGTGGGGACAGATTGCTGGGGGAGGGCTGTGTTTCAGACAGGAGTCAGCTGAGGCTGTGAGGTACTAACAGGAACATGGTCTAGCAGGTGTAAATGCAGTCCTTGCGCGCTGCTCAGAGCAGTAAGGCAGGGTCTGAAAGGCTCTGGAGGTAGCATCACCAGCTGCCCACCATGCACAGCTGCTGCAGGAGGCCTGGCTTTGCTCACCTTAGAGAAGGGAAGGCAGACATGGTTCATGAGTATGGTCTTCAAATACAAGTAAGGGAGGGAATAAATCAAGGGGGCAACAAGAAGTAATAGGCTTACATTACGGTGATGGAGCTTTCAGTTATCTTCAGGAATGCGCTATGTAGCAGGACGGCTGAGCATGGAAATTGATTACCTCGGTGGTGTTGCTTATGGAGGTTAAGAGCGAGTCAGGAAGGTAAGTATCTATTGAGAGCAATACAGGTATGGGCGCTGCTCCCTCAGGTATGGGAAGGGCAAGATAACTGCATGAAGAGCTCCTCTTAACACAATATGTGTTTTATGAAATGAGTATAGAAATGGTAGGGCAGAACTCATATACGATGCTATGTTCTCTTCATATTTTCTCATGATATGAGTAAAAAATATGGTTCTTTAACTACCACTTCTGCCAAATCAGGATCTAGCTTGAGGGCTTGCTGACTGTCCAGTCAATTGTTTTTCCTCATGCTGGTGCTTGTTAAAACACAGTTTGGAAATGCTGCTGATGCTGAAGAAGAGAATAAAAGCCAGCTCATACTCCCATGGCTCTGTGGACTCAGCACTATTCTGTGTATTCATACTGTCTTTGATGCAGTTGCAAATAGCCCTGAGCAACAGAATGGCCGTATATTTAACATGAATATTAGCCATGAGCACTTGACCCTGTTGTTCTTGTACACCAAATGCTCCAAATTAAATAAAATTATATTAATAATGAAATTGTAGTGGGTAAACAAGGGCATCTGACAGAGGTTCTGCCTTAATTCTTATGGAGATCAGTAGTATAAAGTGGAAACTAAAATGCTGACATGAAATTGCTGTGTAAAGGGCAGGTGGTTTGTCTCTGTGCGCTCTTTGGGGGTAGAATGTGAGCTGTCCTTCAATAAACCTAACTACATAGCACCTGGTGCCATGCCTTTCTTTGTTGCCAGCAGTGATAACTCATCTCCTGGGCTTTTGACACATGAAATTTCCAAAGGTATCTCAGATGTGTTTTCTTGGAAGCATCAATGGAGCACAATGTTTAAAATTACTCCACACCCTCTTTTTCTCTTTCTAATTTGGTTGCATTTTCTTTTCTTTTTTTTCTTTCTGAAAAGAGGAAACTGCAGGAAAGGAGAAGGTAACTAAAGCTCAAGGACTTTTGATTTTGAAAGCTGTTCAGCTGAAGCTTTTTTCCTGTGGAATAAGAATGCAGAAAATTAATTCTAAATTTCTGTAGTAAAAGAAAGATGACAGACTTCTCTCCTGATCTATTGAAACTATGATGAGTATATCACCTCCCAGGATAATTCAGCAGGAAGTTACTTCAGGAGGTCTCTAGTCCAACCTCTAGCATGAAGTGGGATCAGCCATGAGGGCAGAGCTGGCTGTTCAGAGCTTTATTCCACCTAGTTTTGAAAACCTCTAAGGATGGATATAGCACAATGTCTCTGGGTAACCTATTCCACTGCTTCACTGTCCTCATGGTGAAAAAGGGTCTCCATACAGCCAGTCTGAGCATCCATTGTTTCAGGTGATATTTATAGAATCCAAGAATTGTTTTGGTTCGAAGAGACCTTTTAGATCATCAAGTCCAACCGCTAACATAACACTGCTAAGTTACCACTAAACCATGTCCCTCAGCACTACATTGTATCTCATCCTCCCATCATGCACCACTGTGAAGAGCCCAGCTCTTGATGAGGTCTTGATGACTTCCTTATAGATACCATACAGCCCTTTTTCTTCCCCCACTTCCATTAGTAAAGTGAATATTTTTTTGTGTTTTAATTGCTAATGTATTTGTTCTCGGGTGCCAGGAAAGCACCAGTATCTCCATTTTTAAAGGCAGAGAACCAATCTCAGCTAAGTGAATTTATTAGATTATTTAGATATCCTGTTGATCTGACAGTAAGGTCTAACTCTGCTCCAGATTTGGACACAAATTTAGGTTTCTGCATCATGGATGCTTTCATGTGAAGTGACTAAGCTCCTATTGTATTCAGTGGAGGTGAAGTCAAAGCAGCCATCAGAGCTTAAAGGTCATTTGTCTCACACCTTGGTGCACTCAGCAATCTTGTTCTCTGGAGCCGGCTACCTGCCCTGAGTAGATCTCCACTGGCTGTAGTGGCACTGGCTCACATGTAGCCACTTGCATTTAGTGACACAAACTCGTTCCTGAATCTGGGGCTGAATCCCACCATAAGAAACTGGCTCAAATTGATAGAGGAAGTCAGTAGCAAGGCATCATTTGAACTCGCGTATCTCTGGTCCATGCTGGATGTCCTACATACTGGGAGAGCCGTTCTGTTTCAGAGGAACTATGCCACTTTGTCCTGTGAAGATCAGTGGACAGGGAGGTACGGTTTGTTAAAAGCAGCACTAGCCATTTAGAGCATGGTGCACAGGTTTGTTTTTTTTTCTTATGTGCAAAGCTTGTTTGACAGTTCTGCAGCAGCATTTTCTATGGTTTCCAGTTCGGTGACACTGGGTCTAAACACTGTGATTTATTCTCTCAAGTAATTCACCTAAAACTCTGACAGCCTCCTTTTGGACTGACATGTGGAAATGACAGTGAATTCAATATTGAGCAAAATGAATGCCTGTTACAGAGGTGAATTCAATGCATGTGAAAGTAGAGTGACAGTTGTAATTATTTAACACTTTTAAGGGAAGAATAGTTGCTCTGATCACAAAAAGCTTTAGAAATGCTAATTCCTTTTGTGGTTACTGAGATGAGTGCACTATTAAATATATTAAATAAAAATAATACTGAAAGAGGTATAAAATATCTTTGCTGTTCAAAGGATTTTGCTTTGTGGTATTTAGCTGTGCATAGCTCGCTCTCTCTTCTCTAGCTCCTCAGGCTCTATCAGATGCTCTATCAAGCATTTTGCCCAGTGCTTGTCTCACATTGCCAGTTTGGTGGTACTGTAAATAGTCTGTGTCTTTCGGGATGAGGATTTTTGTTTAACCAAGCCAGGAAAATGATGTATGATCAACTGGAAGTGAACACAGGATGATTCTGGGCTTTGCAAGTGGTCAGGAAGGGTGATGACTGCTGTTTGAAAAACCTCTGGTTTTGGAGTTTAGATGCTTCTTAGCTGCTTTTTTTTTTTTAAAAAAAAAGGAATTATAAGGTGGCATGCTGTGAGTCCTCTATGGGTATGGGGAGGGAAGACAAAGTCTTCTCTTATGTTTTTAGTATCCTGGGAAGATAAAGTTAGTGGAATTATGAAAAATGAGAAAACTTAGAAATGTAAAATTGCAATACAAAAAAACCCCAAATAACTCCATCTCTTTGCTACTTCTAAAACACCCAGGTCTATTTCATCTATGTGCAATTCTGGTTGCTCATATTCAACAAAGTTGAATTCTACAGAGGAAGAAAAGGTTAGTAGGATGGTTGGTCCTTTCTGATGAATCTATATTGCAAAAGGAAAGTAAAAACAGCTTTTCAAGTTTATCCCAGATTGCTATTCAACTCTCCACAGACACAGCATTTATTTTTATATGAACATTAGGAGGGAAACAACTTCTTGAAGTTAAGAAGCATGAAAAGATGGAGCTCAGTAAGTTTATCCTGGTTCTAGACATCGTGAAAATGATATTCTGAAACAGCCTTCCAGTAGGAGCCATGGGTCAAGAAGGAACTTACTCCTCCTGGATTACAGCAAGGGAGCATATAATGTGATAGCATGTGACAGCATGCTGAAAGAGTGTGTTTATTTTGCCAGATAAAGAAGGCCAGGGAACAAGCCCAAATTTCCCATCCTGTTTGTTATTAGCTTACTTCTTGGTGTCGCTATGGGCTATGCCAACTAGCACTCTCAAAGGTGATGTCCAGGCATGGTTCCAAAGACAGTTTCCTTCAAGACTTTCACCCAAAACCCAATATAAATTTGACTGCACCAAGGTGGGTTCCTATGGCTCTCCGTAGTTCTCCAAGGCTGTCACAGGAAATTTTGCACTCTTAAAGGTGCTCTTATGCCACTTCCTGGGGAGGTTCAGCTGCTGCATGCTGTCTTGCTGGCTCTCCTCTAGACTCTGTCTACCCTATAAGAAAATGTAGGTCTCCCAAGTCAGTGCCTGCAACTACTCAGTCCTACCTACTGGTTTCTTGACCACCTTGGGGGAGGAGGTCACCCATTCCAGGTGATAAAAAAAAAAAAAAAAAAAAAAAATCTGTATCTGCACAACTACTGGGTCTCTGTTCCCAGCCAGTGGAAGAAGCAGTAAGGCTTCTTAAGAAGTGGAAAGCTGTACAAGGTCTCAGGGTCTGTTGGAAATGTTTAGAAGCCAGGCAATCTGAGTCCCTATTTCCTTTTGGTGTATGACATGGCATCTTAATTAATTTTCCCTGTTAGAAGAACTGATATTGGCATACATCAGAGTCAAGCCCATGTGCATACCAGTACTTAGGGAGTAGGTGCTGTGGGTACTGACACTCAAATACTAACCAGAAAGTAGCCAAATGCCATCACTTAGACATTTCCAGATTCCAGAATGCTTCTTCAAATCATACGGTCTCTCTTTCTAAAGGTGGAAGCTTTCAAGGGGTCTTTGGGAAGCCAGTGGTACTCACACCAGGTTCCCAAAAGACTGGCTTCATTTCTACTTTGTCACTATGCCCAGATTAAGCTGGACCAAGCATCAATGTGAGAAAGAGGCTTCCCAGAGTATCCTTGGATAAGAGACTGTCACCTGCCATTGATTTTCCACTTTCTGAAAATAATTGCTAGTGGTTAGGCGTTCATTCGGGGCAGCACTGCATGAAAAGCCTGAGGCACCTGACTGCTCGGTTCAGCTCAAAGAATGAGTTGTGTGACATCCAGCTGACTGAATAGCTGCTATAGGTAGTCCCCAGATCAGCTATTCACTCTGACATCTTCCTGAAACTATCTATCAAGCAATCTCAGTTAATGGATGCTTTTGCAAAAGTTGTAATCTTGCAAAAATTGTGATCTTCCTGCAGCTGTGAGCAGGAAAAGACCTACATTTATGGGATGTTTTTGTTAGTAGTTTAGCCAGTCCAATGACAGGAAGAGTGTATTACACGGAGGTCTCATATTTTATTCCATTTCAGAAAATGATATCCCTAATATCCATGTTTTACCCTTATCTCTAGAAAGTAATAGTTTTCCTACCCTTACATGTATGCTCTTTTAAAGTGCAATGAGCCACTGGATTTTTCTGTTGCTCAGGCAAAGACAGAGCTGGAAGGCTAGTGGCCAACTCATGGATAGTAAATGAGAATTGATGGAGAAGGAACAATGGGAAAGCGTCTGGAAGCCCTGACTTTTCTTTCTCTTCCTCTTCATTAGTGTTTGCAGGTGGCACTAAGCCGTAGCCTAAACCCTATGGGAAGGGTATAGACTCACACTTCATCTGTTCTCTACCTAAGATGTAAAACAACAGTGTGGCCTCAAGTTTGGATGTTTCAGAGCTTCTGGCCACAAAACAGTGAAACTCTGGAGTTCTTCCATCACTACACTGCTGCCTTTCAGGATTGATTGTTATCATGGGCATGTGCAGCTTGAGGAAGATGTGCTACTGAATTTCAGTTTTGAGCAGCTTAGGTGCTGATAGTTGCTGAGATTTATATAAGGTTGTGACAATTATAGCTCACTTTTTGAAAGGCTGAACCTTGTTCTAGACTATTTTACAGGTTTTCTTTCCTTTTTTTATGATACAAAACCCATTGTTTTCTATTTACTCATTTAATCAAGCCTAGTTTTTATTTCACTTCCAGACTACAGATAACTCTCCCACTCTCTTATCTTTAAACAAAAGTAATATCATAAGTAGTTTAACTAGTCCAGGTATCAAGTAGCTGAAACAGATTTTTTTACTGATGTAAGGTAAAATCAGAAAATAAACTTATTAATGAAACTGTGATTAATGAACTATTTTGCTTTATATAAGCTTTATATATATATAATTTTATATAGGTCACACAGGAAGAGTGACCATCTTTTGGGTAACTCCTTTGGGATTGAAACAACTCTTTTGGGATTGGATGGTCTGATTTCTTGGAAGGAAGGTGTGCTTTTCTTGTGATATTGGTTTAATACAAATTCAGATTAGACTATTTTTAACTGTAAGATTTTATTTGGTATGTTATTTTGTCTTGATTTCTTATGTATGCATTTAAAATCTGAATATCTACAGCTCACTGTCTTTCTAAAGTCTTTTATTCTTCCCTTCTCATCCCTGTTTTACATCAGGAAAGTTTTTTTTTGTCAGATGATTACAGATGATGATGCTATCTCGGTAGAATTTGCCATGGTAGATAAATGTATTTTAAATTCATACATTTGTGTCTGAAATTCTACTTTCATTTATTTTGAAGGTGTAAAGATTTTAAAGAGGTTAGAGAAGAAGTATGGAGTTTTCACACAAAAATAAAATAAAAGCCATGTCTACCCTTTATATGCTAAGGCTTTTCCATCAATCAGGATAAAGGCACTACACAATCCATTTTTTAACAAGATCCTTCAGAATTATTTTGCATTTACTGCAGAATTTGATCACAGATGAAAAAGTACGAACATGCTCTTTTTCTATAATCAAAAATTCGGACTACTTTGTAATTATTAAAGTGTCTTTGGGATACTTTGAAGTCTGTCCATTTGTCTAGGTAATTGACCTAATATATACAGGCCAATGATTAATGTATTGGCTTTTGGATTTTACAGGAAACATCATCCTGGATTTTAATCTGATTTGAACAGACAAGGAGCATGTCCTTATCTGTACTCCCAGGAGGAGTGCAGTAGCGAAGTCCCCTCCATTGCCTTTTGATTACATTTAAACTCACTACTCATGCTTTAATTGAATTTTTATCAAATGACTTGAAGCTTCCAGGCAAATGAACCAAGTTAATTTTTGTGCTTATTATCTGCTAATACAAAAAGCACAGAGTTATCAATTTGTCTCATTTTTCTTAGGCCAATACTGTTATAATTTTTGTCAACAAAGGCAAGCATTCCTTATGAAGACCAGATCTCAGAGCCCAGGGGCTAATTTGTAATATCTGTTAGCCCCAGAAGCATGCAGGCTCAGTCCTACCCTTGTGGTAAGCAGCAGTGAATTTCTGTCTTTGGAAACACTGGAGAAACAGATCATCTATGGCAAACCAGGGCCCTCTGAGAGGAAATTAATTCAAGCAGTATTGTATGATAAGCCAATCCATGCCTCCAGAGTAATATTCTGCACATCACTGATGCCTTCAACAAGAACTTGACAAGCCAGTTTCCCAAGAGCGACTGTTAGGCACAAATGTTTTTCTCAGCTGTGTTCCATGATCTTTCTTCCCGGTCCCTCTATACGGTTATTTTCTCTACCCGGTGTGTCAAATATGCCAGTTGGGCTCTGGCCCTCCTGAGATTTTTATGTAGGCCAAAGATCCTCCAAAATCTAAGCTTCCATATGAATATGCCTTTAATGCATGGTAAATCTGAACTGTATATAAGTACAAAGTACAGGCTTTTTTATACATTTTTTCATCAGGCAGTGAAATTTTTTCAGTATCAAGGTGAAATTATCAAGGTGGAATTCATTTGATCTAAAACTCAAAAGTCTTGTCTAATCCAGCTGCTTGGTCTTGGACTCCCTACAGTCAATGATGTGTGAAGGAAGGTAACTTCAAAAGCTGCTATCCCCTGTGTCTTATACACATGCCTTAAGATGAGATGATTTACTCCCTCGAGGCACATGTTTCTTTATGTTGATGCTACAGGAAGCTTAACTTCCACATCTAATCTTAAACATCCACAATGATGGAGCAAGTCACCCTCATACCGGTGATGCTTCTCTCCCTGGTGGGAATACAAGTTTCTCTAGCTAGCTCTGTTATTTCTGCGGTCAGCCAGGCTTTCGACTGTCTTCTAAAGCTGCCAGGTGACAGATGGGGCAAAGGTGATGGCCTGAGACTACAAGTTCATTTCTAGTAAGCAAGGAAACACTGTAAGACAGGAATGGCTCTTGGTTATTCCCAAGGAGAACTTGGTGGGAACGAGTGACCTGAAAGTGAATGGCTTCCCAGGTGATCAGTGTGCCTATGCCCAGCCATACATTTGCTAAAGCTCCCAGTTGTCTAATAGTGATTAAATATTACTCTTTTCTCAACTTTATGATTAAATGTTCCAGCTAAGGAATTAATATGCAAAAATGGAATTTACTAAAGCTCATTCCTTGGGGGGGTATGTAATTATGCAGAAATGGACTGAAAGTAACTTATGCATTTTGCATTTCCACAGAAACACATGGACTGAGGGCCAAATCTTCATTGTCATTCTAACATCTGAATACTTTTAAGAAGCTGGCCTAAAAATGTGTGCATTTTTTCCCCTAAGCAAAATTTAAAAGTTTTAGTTTAGCCACTTTTAATAGAAAATTAAATTATGCTTCTTAGAAGATTAACTACATGTAGTCCTGCACACAATATTTTTCTCTAGTTGCCAGTTAATTATTCCAACAACATATCCCAAGGACTGTGTTCGTGTGAGATAACACTTTTGTCAGGTCACTGATGATTGGTTCATGAACCACCTTTGAGGTCTGGGTTATCTCAGCATAACATGCAATTTCTAGGAATCTTACTGCTTAATTCTCATTCATTTTTTACCTACAGATCCTTTTCTTGGACATCAAGGTTTGGATTTGAAAGCTTTACATATTGTACATATACAAAAACACAGACTAGGCAATTCCAAGGAAATAACATTTGGTTGTAGGTAGGACAAATGCTAGCGCAAAGCCAGTTTAACAAAGCATGCACCTACAGGGTGTTTAGATCCTTAAAAGCATCCTTACTCAGTTAACCGCATAGCAAACTTAGGCATACCAATAAACATTCATTCTTATGTTTGATATTTTATATAGATTAAATCTGCTGCTGGAAATCTGGCTTTATTGAAGTTATACAGATTTACATTAGTGATGACCAGGCAAAGCGGTGTATATGCTTGAACTACAGCTTAATCTACAGCTTTGTTTTCAAGGACTCTGTCATATATAGTTGTGCTACATGAAGGCACTGGAAGCCACAAAAAATGTGTCTTAATACATTGTATCAACTACAAAATAATTGGTGATCATATGATAGAACGTAAACACAGCTGTTAAGAAAACGTATTTCTAACTACAGTGTTATTTTTCAGCTATTGCGTGCCTAGTTATCCAGGTAGAACGGTCTTATCCTAATTATTTTAGTAACCTAATTATTTTAGTAACCTAATCATTTAGTTTAACAATTGGGATTTGGAGGTGGTAAGCAGGAACAAGATAGAAGAGGAAAGAGAAGGAAAGTATTTCACTTCCCAAAACAGCATACCCCTCTGACTTGTCCCAAACTGTGTGCAAGTTCTCCGGAGAAGATGTCCTTGGTAAGCCATCTCTGGAGCACTTATAGAGACCCGAGCAAGGCCCATTTCCCTCTCCTCAGCCCCAAGAAACTAGGAAAAAACCCATTCCTTAACTGAAATTCAGGGAATAAGCATCAGACCACAAATCCGTTCTCTTTCTAGGAGCTTTACAGAGCTTGCAGCAGTCTTTAATTTATTTGTGTTCTTCACACTCTTTGACTGTGTTATATCAAACGGAAAAGATTTTTTTGACTTTTGACCAACAGATGACATCTCCACAACACACTTCTCTTCAGTTCATTCAGAGAGCCTGTGACAACCCACTCTTCCGTCTGAGAGGAGTACACCACAAGCACACATAGTATCCACAAAGATATTGAGTTACAAATCTTATGATATTTTGGCCCTTTCTTTAGGTAATTATGCAGATTATCTATCTTTTAGTGCTATCTTAAATACATGACTTCCTGAATTGTTCCTACAATAAGCTTCACTATTATTCACAACCATAACTAACATCTACCTGTTTTCCTGCTTCTTTACTACCTCTATAAGTACTAGAGGTCGTTTTTCCTCCAGTTTCATTACAGCATGCAAAGGAACCAGGAGCCTGTGTTACAAAATAAAGGGAGTCTCTATCAAGCCTTTGCAATTAACTGCATCCTAATCTATTTCCTTTTTCCCCCCTTTCTCTTCAGGTCTGATTCAGCAGAAAGTACTTCCAACCAGGTGTGAAACTCTATACAGTTTAAAGCAGGCAGAAGCACATCTTTTGCTGTCTCTGCCCTCATGTCCCATGGATATAGAAGAGAAAGATTTTCAAGCTTTTCACATACTCTTTACTATGGACTGAAGAAGACTTTTTTTTCCTGTGATTTCATATGTTTTGAGTGGTATACTGGTGTAGGAGGTGTGCCTTTCTTGAACTCAGCTGGAGTTAAGGAAATCCTGTTTAATCTGACTACCAGGAACTACCAGTAGCTGAGGAAGAAAGTAATTCTGAGTTCTCGAGTGTGTGCTGTAATAGTAAATGCACAGTGTAATAGCAAAGAGAAGTACCGTTGCACAGGCTTCCTACAGGCAGTGGTAGTGACTTGAAAAGCAGCATCTCCTTGATAGTATCTTAGGAGAGATTTCTTACTTTAACAGCAAAGCTGGTGATTCTATGCATTTTTAGGAAAATAATATAAAGAATTGCAAACAAAGCACGAGATTCTTCAGTCTATGGCAAAAAAAAAATCCCATTGAGTCAATAAGCTGCAACTTCATTTAGATGAAGACTGAGGTAGAAGAATGAGTGAGGGGCTGGTTGAAGGTTTTTCTTTCTTCCTTTCTCTTTTTTTTTAGCAGCAGCAATCAAACAGGCATTCTTCCACGTTTCCTATGAAATATTACACCGTGTCTTCCCTTAGGCTTGCTTTTTTTGAGATAAAAAGAAAGGTCTCTATGGAGAGGGGTAGAATTTATTTATGTTGTGGACCTGTCTCGAGAACTTCAGTGACAATGAAGCAGAATTGCTTCTACAAAGATTAAAATAAACCCGCAAGACAGAAAGCACTTGCAGGTCCTCCAGTGATTCTTCAAACTTCTCTAACTGCAACCATAGTACACCAATATTATGATGAAGCTGCCAGTTGATCTGTTAACTGGACATCGGGAAGAAATTGAAGAGTTCAGATGGTCAAAAATATTTTCAGCAGGTTGGTCACAATGTTAAAATACCAGGGAGGCTGTGTTTTGTTCTGTCTCCTCCACATACACACCAAAAATCATCTAGAGTCAGAGTCAATATAAAAATGCAAAAATAGCTTACTTTTAGCTTAGTGACTGTGGGTGTTCTGAGCTTCTGAGTTAAGACTAATATTCATAAAGGTGCAGAGGGAAAATATGCAGAGAGACAATCCAAACTTAAAAACGCTTATTGGAGACAATAAATTTTATAAAATGGCAATTGCAGCAGAAACATGGAAGGTGTTTGTTATCATGAGGGGCTAGTGGCTGTAGACAACTGTCTGGCAACAAGTCTAGCACACAGCTGCATGGCATATCAGCTGTTTATGCTACAAAGGAAGGAGTGCAAAAAGAGCATGTGCTGGAACAAAAGCAGAGAAGCCCTGCCAGCCCACACAGATGGGACTTCACAGAGTGCTGTACACCAAAGAAGGGGTCCATCCAATGTTGCCACTTTTGGGGCTCATAGCATCAGAAGTGGTATAAGATGCCATCTAATTAAGTTGTTAACATATTTTAATTGCTCCTTTTGTATCAATAAACAACATCTTTTGCTCACATCCTGGACATGAGGTGTGATTTCCATGGATCCTCCTGGATTTGGAGAGTCACAGGGAGGAGCAACTCATCACTGGTAAAATAATGGTCACCATTTCAAGATCTATAAACAGGATCCTATGAGACTAAGTAGATCCAGAAAGTCAGCTTGCAAAGCCAGGTGAGGAGGGATTACCTACTTGCACCCACCCTGGCTCATTGGAAAAGAACACATTTCTTTTACGTATAAATGGAAAAGGCAGAGAAACTGTTTCTGCAGTCTTCCATTGCCTGCCTGGCATTTCTAAAGAACAAAGCGTTCAGGTACCAAAGACTAAGAAAGATCAAAAAAAATACAAAGAAAGGCAACAACAACAACAAAAAAGCCAAACCTATAATTAAATCTTTCCCTGAGGTAGCACAGTATTTTTTTGAAGTGTGGAGAACTGCAAAAAATCAGTGTCTTGGGCAGGTAGGAGGAATACTGCTGGTTCCACCAAGACAGGCAGTGCTATTGGTGAGTCTGGTGGGAGGTGTGGGTACAGCTCAGCCACCTGCCACAGGAGATGTCTGAAGTGCTGCCACAGCCTGCAAACAAAAGCTCTTTCCTCCTTAAGACATCACTGACTCAGGATAACAAGCTCAAGTATAATTTTCCAAACTAATGAGAACCTGGGGTCTAAAATATCAAGCCCTCCTCATGTCTCCTGAGGGTTAGAAATGTACTGAGAAATCAAGAGGAGAAATATCCTTTTCTCTTTTCCTCTTCTCCATCAGAGAGATTCAACAGTCAATGAACCGCATGTTCTCATCTCCGTGACATGAACACAGTTGTCTGGCTCTGTAGAGGCCTATTTTGATTAAGACTATGCCAGTTCCTCAGGTGCATTGCACTGGATGATCACTTCTAAATGCTCGTATGACATTGTAGTACCCTGATGCCTCACAGAGCTCTCGGAGCACTCAAGAGACTCACTTGCTTTCTGGCAGAATAATTTAACCTCTCAGGAAGTATGCACAAGGAGGGTAAAGAGAACCAGGTAATTTTTATCCAGTGGCACATGGCTTCTAATAATTTCAGAAGGCAGTTACAAAAATAAGGAAAGATCAGAGACAGAAACTAGTCAATCATGTCCAGACTTTGGAGATGACAGCAGGGAGCTACAAGATCATTCTAGGGAGGAAGCAAAAGAGGCATCCAAGTTACCCAAGAGGAAAGACTCTTAGGAATGCTCTTTAATCTTGAGACCAAAACACAACATATCCTAGGGATATCAACAGGAGACACAAGCAGAGCTGAAGGATAGAAGGTGCTTTGAAATAACTGTCACTATTGTGACTTGCTCTGTTAAACTGCCCTTTCTGCAAACAGCCAGAGGACTCCAGTTCCCACCTTTCACCAGTGATCTTCCCATGTCAACTCCTTAACAGGATTTATTTTGTCCAAGATATCATGCTTACAGTCATGGATGTAAAAAACAAAACCCCAACAACCACACCATTATTTTGCCCATGACCTGTGGTACTGGCAGGTAAATGCTGTTCCCACTTGCCTGTATCTGTTAATCAACAAATGGCCTGTTCTGTGCCTGTCCTTGCTCAAAACTGTGCAGGTTTCTCAGTGTCATCCCTGGTTTCCCACAGAATTGAAGTTTCATACAGTTTATGTGTGGAGTGGCAGCCCGTGCCATTGGCCAAGTCCAACCCACATGGCTGAAGGGAGCTACCTCAGCTATAGTACCCTCCAACAGGTCTTGCTAAATAGTGGAGGGGAGAAGGTGTACATGCCCTGACTGTGAGAAAAGCTGCGATGTTTACCTAAACAACAGAATCAGAGAGAGAGAGTGTGTGGGAGAGCAAGACCATGCATAAGGAGACACCTCTGCTTGCTGCCACTCTTGAAAATGTTCACATCTAGCGCACACTTTTTCAGTCATCAGCATGAATCAACCTAAAGACAGAAACCCAGGGGAACACTGTGTTAGTCTGGAAGCTCATCAGCCCTCTGGTGCAATCGTTTCAGTGATGAGCCAGAGACACTATTTGATATGCCTGTGTATATTACATGCGTCACACTCTAAGCTAGTTAAGATATAAGAACTTTGCTTGGTATTTTATGAATCATACTATTTAGATGTGTTAAATACTATCAACCACTTTCTGTCATCAAAGGAATACAACACTATCTTTTGATCCAGAAATAAAAGATCCAAGGGTAAGTAAAACAAATGTATTTTTTAATTACTGAGACTGAGTAAAGCGCACTTTAAAGGCTCTAGAGCTGGTAGCGATAGTTGTATGAAGTAGAAAAAATTTAGTTTTATCATCTTGCTTATATGGGTATGTCACATAAACTCAGATGAGGTCAATGAGTTAAGGGACACAGAGGTAATGAATATGAGACAGTTATCATAGAATCTTTTAGACTGGAAAAGACCCTCAGGATCATCACTGTCACATAGCAGGTTCTTCAGTCCTCAGAGTTAGGTTTGATGCCTTTGTCTCCAGGGAGGAAAAGTAACAATTTGAAAAATTCAAGTTATGTGAAGTATAAAAATACTTTCCAACTTGTGCCCTTTCTGCTATACAACTGAAAGGAGGTGGCATTCATGTAATTTTAAATTCGCTGCATTTTGAAGTATGGGTGAAATGAACTGAAACATGGAAGTACATTTTCTTCTGTAGCAGTCTGGAAAATAAGCTGTTGAAGTCAGTCATTTTCTGGAGGGAAAAAAATCCTATTATGCTGAGTTTCTTATTTGATGCCAAGCTAGTCTGCTTGGCAGAGTTAATCAAACATTGATTCTTGGACTAATTTTCACTTTACCGTGTGAATGTGTGATAGCAGAGAGAATAGTCTGTACCGATGAGGTATGCACACTGGCTTGCTCTCTCTGTCTTAGCCTTTGTAAAGCTCAGGAAGGCTTTGAACTCAAACCACGAGGGAGCTAGAAGGAATTAAAAGGCAAGTCCTGTGATCAGAGGCAGCAGATAGAACCATTATGCGCAGTCTAGACATTTGTCATATAAGTATTTAGTCTGGGAAAAGCTCCTATGGCTTGTGTTGCTTCCTGATGTGGAAGCCTTTTGGGGAGCTGTGTGTGTTTAGCAGCCACAGCTTTTCCTCTTTACAGGGAGGAGGATAATTCTTCCTAAGCAACGTGAATTCTTGAGATGGAGTTGTTGCAATGGCACAGTACTCTGAGGTCTGGACATTGCCCTTGGACTGAAATTGTCAGTATTGCTCCAAGCCAGGTACATGTGGAGTCAGCCAGGTATCACGTCATTGCTGGTTTCCCATGGGAAGCTGACCTGGGATACTCAGCATCTGCAACTTGTCAGTGGGTGTGCGACATGAGCAAAGCACTGCTCTTTGTGGCATATTCTCCTGCTATAGGTGATGCCATTTTCCTTTTTGCACAGTTATCTAAATTCTGGCCATGTTGAGTCATTATCCTTCCCTCCATCTCTTATTCCCTGAGTTATTGCAAAGCTGCATGTGCAGAATCCCATGCAGTCAAAGAAGCTTTATTGTATTTTTCAATATTCCCTTGTCAAGTTATGTCATCCCTTTTTGTTTTCTCTCTCTTCCTTTCTCTAGGTTCATTCCTAACTTTGCACTGGCTTCTTTTCAGTCCCACCAAACAAGCTCATAACTGTCATGGCAAAAGCTTTCTTTACAGTCCCTGCCATCTGGAACAGCCTTCCTCTAAATCTCTGCCCCATTGACTCATCATTTCAGTTTTGTCGTCATGTGAAAACAAATCGCTCTCCCATCTCTTTCCCTTGGTTCATGTCTCCCTCCAAGACACTGTAGCTTTTCATGCTTTAATTAATTTTTTTTCATTTCATATCTGAGGCCTGAACCCCAAGTCTGATATTCAAAATCTTGGGCTTCTGTCCTTCCTCAGTATATTTTGGAATCAGAAGATGTTAAACCTTAACAAAGGTCTGTTAGGTGGTTTCTGAGAGTAGGTTGGAAGAGACAAATTTACAAACATTTTAATAAAATATAAGAACGTAAGACCAGTTAAAATGCTCCCAAATGTTTGTAGTATGGTTCAGGAGGGAGTTTATTTTAAAGAAATACATTTTCTCCTTCAGTAAAGACAGCATTTTCAGAACCCTGTAGAGAATTAACTAATAACAAAAGTCATCACTGCTGGCCATTGTCCAAGTGGAGGTGAATTGCAAACATTACTAATTAGATGAAAAGCAAAGATGAAATTTCTTCTTATTAAAAAATAATATAAAGAGTTGCCACTCATGAAATTAAAGAGATGTCCTTTCTCCACCTGTCAGAGCTCATTGCCTTTGTAGGTACAAAGGTTCAAATCAAGGGTTCACTCATGTTCCTTCATTGTGAGAAAGATATGAATAAAGTGCCTAGTATTCTCTTTCAGTGTCCGTGTCTCTGTAATGCTAATAATGGTAGGAATGTTCTTCCATTAGGGCATAAGGGATTTAAATCCATAAATAACTTGAGTGAATAGAAATGATTTCCCATCCCTCAAGTGACCAAATTGATTTTTTTATAACTTACAAAGAGGGAAGGTGCCATTAATATTGAACGGGAACATGTCTGAATGGATCTCATGTGATTTCTGCAAGAAAAGGCAGCCCCTCTCTGAAGCCAGAGAACGCCTGCTGTACACTTAAAACCTTTACAGCCTTTATGTGCTAAGGTTAGCGGTGAGGGCTAAAGCAGCAAAGTCAGTACACTTGGTAGATTATATAAAATGGATTTATTTTTGTAAGAAAGTCAGGGCCTCACACTGCCAATATTTTAATGAAATATCACAGATGCTTTAACAAAAAAAAAGTGATCCATTCTGCATCATGAAAATAGAAGCTGATGAAATTAAGAATGAGGTGAAATGTCTTAAGCAAAAAAGTGTTTTTTTACACATTCAAATGTAATACAGTGTGGCTTATTCATCCATCTTTCTGGCGGTATGTGAGCATGACAGAAGAGCAGTACCCCAGGGAGCTGGGTTTCATGCCCTCTGTTCTTTCCATATACACAGGCTAGCTGTAACCTTGAGATGCAGATTTTGGAGGACACTTTCAAGATCAATTTTTCCAATTCAGCTTCTCTAACCGGAGCCTTAGCTGATATTACTTGTCTGTCAAGGTTTGTTATATGGGGTCTTGCCAGCCCCTGCATTGGTATGAAAGGAGCTTTAAATGAAAGCTGAGGACATGTGCTGTATTTTTATTCTGAAGCCATCTGTGTGGAAGGACAGGTAATTAATTCAGCATGAAAATTAAAAGGCATAACTGGAATCTGTTACAGCAAGTAAACAGGCTCGATAGCAGACTGCTGCCCGGGGGGGCTCTGCAGCCTGACTCCTGGCTGCGAGACTACCGCCAGTGCAGTGCCTTCGCAGTACAGTGCTTAGGCACCGGAGATACCGTCTGCTCACATCAGCAGGGAGACCAGCCCGGGGTGGAAACCTGCCTGAGAGGCAAGCGAGATCAGTATCCAGACAGTGCCGAATGTGTGGCTTCAGCTGCACCACCAGTACCTGAGCTAGTTAGGACACACCCGAAAAACACAAATTGTGGGTTTTTTTGTGGGCTGCAGCCTACCGCTGAGAATTGCCAAATCCAGATCTTCCAGCATTGCCAAGCCTCAAAGCAGCTGGTGGCCAGGCTCTGATCAATTCTGCATTACTCATGACACAGGGCGTTCAAACCCTCATGGCTCACCTGAGCAATGACTCTTGTGAGACTGATGGGTGCCACAGAGACGTGCCTCCTGGAGAACAAAATTTCAGTTGATTTCTGCTTGGTGTCCTGAACAAGCAGCTTGCTGCCAAAAGCAACAGTACTGCAGCTCTACATCTTTGCATTAATTCATAGCTGAGGTTGGTGAAGACAACCTCTGCCCCTAGGTTGCCCTCCCCGTAGCCTCGAATCCTTCCATCGCCAGGAGTGTGCAGGACCAGTTTTTTCTCAGCCATTATCAGCCTTCCCACATTGCATGACAGTCTCCGCCATAAAATCAGTCTTTTGTTTCCATGAAGACGAAGAAAGTCCCAGAATCTAATAAGCAGCTGTGAGTGAATACAACACAACACCACTGATTCACCTTCATTTACAGATTGCCACTTGCTAGGGTTTTTTGTGTTGCTTATTTGAACTACTGTCAGCTCCTCTCCACAAGCAGGCAAAATCCACACACCCCTGTTACTGGTAATGAAGTACAAAACCAGACCAGCTGACAAGGTATTTTCTAACTGAAAGGCTTTTGTGCCCGGGTATTTCTTTAATATGGAGTTGAACAGAGAGTGGCACTTAACTATCAGTTTACTACTACTGCCATATGAAACGTCATTGGAGATCTTGAAGTAATTATACCCACTAAAAACCTCCAATTAAGATGTTACTTTCCACCAGAGACAATGGGCCAGATTCTGTATCCAAGGTAACTCCTCAAAGCACTTGAGAGTCAGTTTGTACTCCAGCAAAACATAGTGCAATTGATATTACTAATTTCATTTTATAGGAATAGCCCACTGGGAACCTGGAAAGGAATTACCAAAGTTATTTATATGGTAAACTGAGGGAAACTGAATAAAGGCATATTTTACAGGCCAAAACCTGTCAAGAAGCATCCACCAACAATTGAGATTTCTTATACGGAACAGCAGCATCACTGCTGCAGTAAGTTTGTTTGATTCTGTCTACGATGCCCCTTGTTGAAACTGATATCACTGCAGTTTGACATTTAAAAAATCTGGGCCATGTCCTTTTTTAACTTACAGTCACAAGGAAGATGCAAAGGTGTAAATGCTTCAGCTTTCACCTTTAGAGTACATTTATGGTGGCAGCACGAAGCGCAAATCCACTGCCGTTTATTTCTGTATAGTACAATCCTTTAATTCCTCAATTCTCATATATCCAATCCAATAAATAAAAGATATATATATTTCAGGTAGGTGGTGATGAGGTAGGTACCAGAAGTCTAAGGGCAATGAAGAATGACTTTAGGGCCCTGGGACGGCTGGTTAAGGGATCGGGAGCACAAATAGTGTTCTCCTCTATCCCACCATTTGCAGGGGTTGATGAGGGGATAAATAGGAGGAGTCAGGAAATTAACTCCTGGCTCCGAGACTGGTGTATCCGGCAGAACTTTGGTTTTTTTGATCATGGGCTGATCTAGAGAAAACCAGGCATGCTGGCAACAGGTGGGGGAAGCCTAACCCGAAGGGGAAGAAAGATCCTGGGACAAGAGCTAGCAGGGCTCATCTATAGGGCTTTAAACTAGGTTTGAAGGGGGATGGGGATGAAACCAGGATTACAAAAGTGGTGCCTGGGAGAAGCGTACCAGTGCTTCTGAGTAAAAGTGTTAGCAAGGTCTTGCAGCCTGTCCCAGTGATGGTGGGGGATGGTGAATTGTGTGGCAGCAAAGACATGAGGGGTAGTGATAATTTGGTAGCTACGGTAGTGTCTGAGTATGATCAGGTGCAAATTAGGGCTTGTCCCCCCAAGAAAGTGGCAGGACAATTAGCCCAGCTGAAGTGCATCTATACTAATGCACACAGCATGGGAAATAGACAGGAGGAGCTGGAGGCCATTGTACAGCAAGGAAACTATGATATAGTTGCCATCACAGAAACGTGGTGGGAGAACATACACAGGTGGAGTGCTGTAATTGATGGCTACCAACTCTTCAAAAAGGATAGGCAAGGAAGGAGAGGTGGTGGAGTGGCCCTCTATGTTAGGGGCGGTTTTGAATGTCTGGAACTTAACAGTGTGGATGACAACACTGAGTGTGTATGGATAAGAATTAAGGGGAAGGCCAATAAGGCAGACATCGTGATGGGAGTTTGTTATACACCTCCTAATCAGGATGTAGAAGTTGATGAAGTATTCTATAAGCAGCTGGCAGAGGTCTCACGATCATCTGCCCTTAGTCTTGTGGGGGACTTCAACTTCCCAGACGTCTGCTGGAAATACTACGCAGCAGAGAGGGAACAGTCATGGATGTTCCTGGAGTGTGTGGAAGACAACTTCCTAACACAGCTGGTGAAGGAACCAACTAGGGGAAGTGCCCTACTGGACCTACTCTTTGTTAACAGAGAAGGTCTTGTGGGGGATGTAAAGGTTGGAGGTCGCCTTGGGCAGAGTGATCACGAAATGATAGAATTTTCAATTCTTGATCACGTAAGGCGGGGAGCCAGCAGAACTGCCACCTTGGATTTCCGAAGGGCAGACTTTAGCCTGTTTAGGAGCATGGTCGAGAGTGTCCCTTGGGAGGCAGTTTTGAAGAGCAAAGGTGCCCAGGAAGGCTGGGCATACTTCAAGCAGGTGCTCTTAAAAGCGCAGGAGAAGGCCATCCCCTTGTCTCGAAAAACGAGCAGACGGGGAAGACGACCAGCCTGGCTAAACAGAGAGCTTTGGCTGGACCTCAGGAACAAAAGGAAAGCTTACATTCTCTGGAAAAGGGGGTTGGCAACTTATGAGGACTATCAAGATATAACAAAGCTACGTAGGGGGAAAATGAGAAGGGCCAAAGCTCAATCAGAACTCAGCTTGGCCACTGCAGTTAAAGACAATAAGAAGAGATTCTTTGAGTATATCAATAGAAAAAGGAAGACTAGGGAAAATGTAGGCCCACTGGTGAATGAGACAGGTCCCCTAGTGGTGGAGGACACAGAGAAGACAGAGTTACTGAATGCCTTCTTTTCTTTGGTCTTCACTGCTAAAGCTGTCCCTCATGAATCCCATACTCTGAAGGCAAAGGGGAAGGTCTGGAGAGAGGAAGATTTCCCCTCAGTTGAGGAGGACCGTGTCAGAGACCACTTAGCCAAGCTGGACATTCACAAGTCCATGGGCCCTGATGGCATGCATCCGCGAGTGCTGAGAGAACTGGCGGATGTTATTGCTAGACCACTCTCCATCATCTTTGAACGGTCATGGAGAACAGGAGAGGTGCCTGAGGACTGGAGGAAGGCTGACATCACTCCAATCTTCAAAAAAGGCAAGAAGGAGGACCCAGGGAACTAGAGACCAGTTAGTCTCACCTCTGTCCCTGGGAAGGTAATGGAGCGACTCATTCTGGATGTCATCTCCAAACATGTTGAGGAACAGGAAGTTATTGGAAGTGGTCAACATGGATTTACCAAGGGTAAATCATGCTTGACCAATCTGATAGTTTTCTATGATGTTATAACTGGTTGGCTGGATGAGGGGAAAGTCGTGGATGTCATCTACCTTGACTTTAGCAAGGCTTTTGACACTGTCTCCCATGACATCCTCATTAGGAAGCTGAGGAAGTATGGGCTAGACGAGGTGACAGTGAGGTGGACTGAGAGTTGGCTGCGGGACAGAACTCAGAGGATTGTGATCAGCGGCACAGAATCTAGTTGGAGGCCTGTAACCAGTGGTGTCCCCCAGGGGTCAATACTTGGTCCAATTTTGTTTAATATATTCATTAATGACCTGGATGAGGGGACAGAGTGTATCCTCAGCAAGTTTGCTGATGATACCAAACTGGGTGGGGTGGCTGACACCCCAGAAGGCCGTGCTGCCATCCAGCGTGACCTGGACAGGCTGGAGAGCTGGGCAGAGAAGAACCTAATGAGGTTCAACAAAACCAAGTGCAAGGTCCTGCATCTGGGGAGGAAGAATGCTAGGCACCAGTACAGGTTAGGGGCGGACCTGCTGGGAAGTAGCTCGGTGGAGAAGGATCTGGGGGTTGTGGTAGACAGTAAATTATCCATGGCCCAGCAATGTACCCTTGTTGCCAAAAAGGCCAATGGAATCCTGGGCTGCATAGGGAAGAGTGTGGCCAGTAGATCGAGGGAGGTCATTCTCCCCCTCTACTCTGCACTGGGGAGGCCACAACTGGAATACCGTGTCCAATTTTGGGCTCCCCAGTTCAAGAGGGACAGGGAACTGCTGGAGCGAGTCCAGCGAAGGGCAACTAAGATGATTAAGGGCTTGGAGCATCTGCCTTATGAGGAAAGGCTGAGAGAGCTGGGACTCTTTAGCCTGGAGAAGAGAAGGCTGAGGGGAGACCTTATTATGGCGTACAAGTATCTAAAGGGTGGGTTGAAGGAGGATGGAGCCAGGCTCTTTTCAATGGTTCACAGTGACAGGACAAGGGGTAATGGGCACAAGTTAGAACACAGGAAGTTCCGTTCAAATCCACGGAAAAACTTCTTTACAGTGAGGGTGACAGAGCACTGGCACAGGCTGCCCAGGGAGGTTGTGGAGTCCCCTTCTCTGGAGATTTTCAAGACCCGCCTGGATGCAGTCCTGAGTAATGTGCTCTAGGCAATCCTGCTTTAGCAGGGGAGTTGGACTAGATGATCTCTAGAGGTCCCTTCCAACTCTGATAATTCTGTGATTCTGTGTGATTCTGTGATATATAACCAGATGAGAAATATGGAGGAAGGATGAGAGGAATAGCAAATTTAAACTTATACAAAAGTTATATCCACTTAATAATACTTACATACCCACTTAATAAAACTCTACACAATGGAAGACCTTCCCAAGACACTAGTGGACAAGCTATTTTCACAGTCTTGCTGAAGTGGTTCCTATTCACAAATAGTTTTGTCAATATGTGATGCTGAATCATGCAGGACTTAGTGTCCATAATTACAGGCAGGGAAGCTCAAGATAATAAGAGGGAGAAGGTGTTGGGTGGTTACAATAAATCCATGGATACTGACTCTTCTATTGAGAGTTTGAAACTCTTCTTAGCTACATGCAGAATTTACATCCTTGCATCCCATTGAGATTTATGGAGATCAATTTTTTTTAATTCTCTCCCTGGTGGCCTTCCAGTGTCCTTAAATTTAACTTTAGAGCTCTAAAGCTATGGCCAGTTATAGCAGGGAGATTCTATTGTGTTTTCTAATGCAGGACATTAAATATATAATTGCAGCTTAATGAACCATACACTGGAAGTAAAAGAAAAAAGCCCCCACCTACTGTACCATACTTTTATTTAATATTTGGAGCCAGATGTTAAAACTGTATAACAAGGTGGAGCTTCCCTAAAAACTGCAACTCAGTTATGTGAAAAAAATCACAAGCTCTGTCACCCTGTCAAGTCTGTACTGTGCCATAGGAAAGTATACCCGGTGAAAGGCAAGAGTCAGAATTTTGGGGCGGCAGAGCGTTTGGGGCCCAGAAGCGAAGTGCTGGAGGGTGCAGAGGCACAGCTGGCACCGTTCGCCCTGCATCACATAGCAGCCACCCACAGGGCTGTGGGTGCATATCTTCAGGGCATGTTTTTAACCTGACACTAGTTAGAAGCCTCTCACATTGCATGGTCGAACCTTCACCATGAGTCTCTTTGCAGGCATGAGAAGCTATGTCCAGTTGCAGTTTGTGTAAGCTGACAACCTCGGTAAACATAGGTGCAAGTCTTAGACCTCAATAGCAAAAGCTGCTGTGAGCTGCTACAGCTCCCAACAGCTATTATGGTGTGAGATGTGTTTTGAAAGAGCAGTTTATCCTACTGTGTACAGAAGATAACGGTATTTCTGAGGCCTTTTTTCCCCTTATGATGTTAAGATGTGTTCTAACCACGTGTTAGGGTAAGTGTGGCTGATCTGTAATGTAACTTGCCCTTGTGATGAAAGGTCTGGGACTGAATAGCAGCACCTCTGTAAGGACTAACAGATATGAAAGTCAAACTGACTATCTCAATTAAAGTATTCCTAGCAGAAAATGTAAAAAAATGTATGCATGGTGCTTTTCTGTTTTGTAGAAAATTTTCAGTTGCCTTTTCTGGATTCAGGTAGATTTAATTTAATTTTGTTTCATTTCGCTTCACTTCTTAATATTCTGCTCTACCAGCACTCTCCTGTTAGACAATGTTATTTGCTTCTCTTCCTGTGAGTTTGCAGATATACCTTAGAGTGATCTTGATGTCAAGGCCTAACATTTTTGTTAAGCATGATTTTAGTCTTTTAAAGTGGTGGAAGACCCTATACTCTTCAATACTGTGTGCTCTGTTTAAAAAAAAAAAAAAAAGAGTTCTCTTTCACTTCATGCTGGCTACTTCTAAATTTCATTCACGGGCCCAAATACCTATCACGTTTTTCACTTTACAACTTCACAGAGCTGTTGCGGTTACATAGCTAGTAGTGGTATGAAGGTCTTTGTGGATACTACTAATGTAAGGGAAGAGCTGTAGAGTCTCCAGGAACGTTTTTACCCAGGAATATTGCTGGATCTTAGACCTAGTGGTCTGTTTCAGACAACTACGTTGTGCAGAAGCATTGGTAACTTGTGTCCCTTCTTCAGCTGCCAGCTGAGCTTTCACAGTGCTCTGGGGTATGGTGTCTCAGTGGAAGGAGCTCGAGTTTCTGTCAGTTTGTCCTTTCTGTTTTAGATTAAAAATATGCAATTACAAATTTGGCTCAATGTTCTGTGGTTCTCTTTTCACATGAGGAATCAATAATATTAATTGAGAGAATTATTTTTTGGAATAATTTCAGGTGTTTGGGTAACTGCTTTTCGTTGACATTAACACTTGCCACTTTAGTTCCTTTCTTTCACACACTCTTCCTAGTGCAGAAAATCTGCAAGTAGTGCAGGAGACTTTATTCAACTTCTAAAAGACTCGCTCTTTTTGTTCTATAGGAAGTCAGATGAGAACTTAAATGTGTTTCTTACTTTCTCTGCAGATTTTCATACTGTCAGAATCAGTGCACCTGGCACAATCGTGGCACGTTCATCCACGGCAAAATCATTCAATGATCTTCACATGGTAGAGTAGGGCAGTGGCTGATCTCAAATGCTATTTATATTGAAGAAGCCTGTAAGGCCTGGCAAATGGATTTAACCTACCATGACACCTGTATTTGGATGCTAATCATGGTGGCAGAATAAAAATGTTTAACATGCGGGTTTACAAAACCAGTGCTTTACTCTTCTCTCTTTTGACAATAGTTTCAATCAGAGTGACATTCAATCCTATGAAACTGGTTCTCTGCAATTTTTTAAATGAGTACTTAATTCTTTCTGTTCTGCCTTTTAGCACTCCTTAGCAATACATATATTTCACATTAGAATAATTATTTGATCTAATTTTTTTAGTCCGTCCAGCCACTTCTTCTAACTGCTTCCCTTACCTTTGAATTAGATAATTGCAAACCCTTATGCTTGATAATCACCTACTTGAAGTATCGATCTGCAGCCTTCAAGTCTCCTAGAAATGAGAAATGACCACCTAATGACTTGATTTCTGCAAAGACAGATAACTGGGAAACATGCCATACTAAGAGTTTTATATAAGAAATGGCATTACCAGAGGCTTCACTTGCCTCGCAGCTGTACCTGAAATATGAAAAACATCCTCAATAGCCTCACCAATATACCCTTCTCCCATGACTGTTGGCTCTGGCTTTTGGATCATCTCCCATTTAACGATTAGCAATGCTACAACACTACCTTTTCCCCTTCACAGCTTTCAGAAATTTATACATGAGTAATCAGAAAAAAAAAAATTGATGTTTTTATTTCCCTTTTATGTTTTTAGAAAACTTTCGTTAATGTGTTGGAATCAGAAACTTCTTGTATTCATATATAGACTCATGTAAATAAATCAGGGAGAGACAGAAGTTCAACACATGAACTGTCTCCCACAGAGATCCAATTAAAGCTTGCTGGGTTAGGTTTTATTCTGGGAAAAAAAACAGCTTCAGGTTTTCACAGCTGAAACACAAGCATGTACTTTTCATAAAACATATGCATATACTCAGTGCTTTACAACCTAATTGTGGTCTCGGGTTTAAATGATTCACATGTGGCACTGAAGTCTGCATTTTTAAAGGAATTCTGAGGAAAAAAAAAAACAAAAACAACAACAAACAACAGATTCAGGCCAGGCTGGAGAATTAGAAAGCTTATCAAGAACAAAATTCTGCCTTGTGCCATGCATTATTAAACATTAATAAATGCCTTGGAATGTCTCAATGCTTAATTATCTGTTTTGAAAATGAATTATTAGTGAAACAGACATTTTTAGCTTTAACTAAGTAGGATACCTTATGTTGTGAAGACCTCTGTGTTAAGTCACCCAAGAGAGTGTTTTTGCCTGTAGTTCAAATGTAATTACCTGCCTTTCCAATTATCCACTAATTTGTTTCTGTTGTATAGTCACCCCTGGGTGCAGGACGTTATCACAGGATAGAGACAGAAGTATCGGTGCACTGGCAATTTTTAAATAAAATCCTGCCTTTCATTTCTTCCTTTGGAGCCCAGTTTTCTTTTTCTACACTCACTGGTTCAGGGGAATAAGGGAATTCTCCAGGTCTGATGTGTGCGATAAAAAGACAAGGCACCAGAAGATTGACATCGTGTGTTGGAACTGCTGTACTAAATTGGAGCAGTGACCTCACTGGTCCAAATGCTTTTCTTTCACAGAAATGAAGCTTTGGTGGAAATGGCCTTAACGCAGTAGTGGAGAATTAAACACTTACCTGCTTGTATAACTTCTACCCACTCTTTTCCCTCCACCAACTCACACAGGAGTTACTGTGGGCCCCCCAAAAATTCAAGGTTTAGGTTAAATCACTGTAATTTGTTAAACACACTTAATGCAGTTGTGGAGTTCACAGTACCTATGTCCTATCCAACTGTCTAACATTTTTATAAGATGCTGTATTCTGTCATCAGTTATATTTGTGGCAATACGTTTTGTCACTTATCAAATGTTTAAAAATTATTTCTTCTGCCTTTGGGTTTCATGGATGCTCCCTCAAGAGAAGGTAAACAGGAGAATCTAGTTTACTTCTTTATATTGCATATTCTTTTATGTGTCAAACCCCTTTCTTAGGTTCCTCCTTTAAATTAATAACCTGTATTTCATTGCTCACTCTTCACTCTAAATATCTTTCATCATCATTGCTAGTCTTTGAACATGTTCTAATATATGCCAGGCCCTTTCTTCAAGTTGGGGCTGTGAGAAGTGCAGATGACGGTTGGATGGGGATTACGGAAGGATAATGAGAAGCAGTGAGAGCAAAGGGACAAGACACTCTGAGGTAACAAAGTGGAGAGTAAAAGAGAGCGAAAGGACATGAATGAAGGAAAGGAAAAACATGATACAAGTAGGAAAATAATGGGGGAAGTAAATCATTAGCTACTATGTCACAACAGTACCCAGGGTTACCAAGTGACCGTCTGTAGGAGGCAATACTGCCACCTCAACAGCCTCCCTGCACCCTCCCAAGGACTCACAGGATGAGGTTTAGTTAATTTCCTGCTGGGAATGAGTCCCCATCTTGCCTTCGGGGAAAGTATTGGGCAAATGGGCAAATGGTCACAAGGGGTCCCAACCAAATCACCGCCGGGTGGCAAATTAAACACTGAGAACTGGATTTAGGGGACACAGTTTTGCTGTGTATGGGGGGAATATACTCTGAAGTCAATGGGGAGAGGTTGCATTGCAGTAATGTCTTTGTTCTAACTGAAATGCCTTTGCCTCATTGTTTTATGCCGGTGTTGTAAAACTAATCTGTTTATCTGTTTGGCTGTTTGGCGTGGTGTCCTGGGCAGGAGGTGGTGCACCATTCTCCTGGCCAAGACTTCTATACCAATGGGTCTCTTACAGCAGACTGCTGGATGCTGCTGCAGCCAACGGGCCCCCAAGCACAAATGGCAGTGAGAGGTAATTGAGAGAAAGTCAAGTCTATCGTTAATAAGTTGGATGTAGTCTTTACAGAGAACTGACAAAAAAGGGTCTATTCCTCAAAAAATGTGTAGTGAAGCTGTGGAAATCCTTGCCACAAGTTTACATACAAGCTAAAAGTTTACAGGGGTTCAAGAGGAACCATGGAAATTTCAAGGAAAGGAAATCCACTGAGGGTTTTAAGAGCTATAGAAACTTTCTCTACGTGAAGAAGAATCTGTGCCACAAAGCTTGAAAGCTGAAGAATTTAAGAGGGAATATTATGTACATTTGCCCTGTTCTTAAGTTCTCTTGGTGGTGAGATGGTGTGACACAGTACAGTAACTAATATATTCTGAAATGAGCTGAAAATTTGAATTTGTTATGATATACATACAAAGGATACTTCTTGTGTTACCAAAATTTAATAAGCATGGATATATGATCACCAGAACCACCAGAAATGCCTAAAGGAAATTGTTTGTTGCGAAACAACCGATCCTTCTCATCTTTATGTTCAGGTTTTGAGAGAAACCGACATTTTCAAGACAAGAGGCTGGAATCAAAGGGGATTATTCTAACAGAGGAAAGTCATGGACTCAGAAGAAGTTTTACAGCACAGTAATTTTCCCACATCTTTTCTCATGCTAAATCATTGGTATTCTACAGAAGGAAATGACTTGTCTCTTTTGCTGTTTCACAAATGTTAACAATTTTATCATCTCTCCCCTCGCTAACATTCTCCTGTACTCAACAGGCGGCAGGCACCATATTTATTTTAATGGTCTGCATCTAGTGCAAACATAATTGTTAAAACCAGTACTATTGCTCCCATACTGTTAATAATGTGAAGTCTGCTCCTCCTGCTGCAGACCTGAGGAAAGGTTTGTGTGCCTGAAAATTTGTCAGTTGTTTCAACTAAATTAGTTCTAAAGGAAAAATTTATCTCTCTCCACAGACTTTGCACCAATTAAAAAATACAAAACTTGGAAAAAATACAAAGGAGGGAGGAAACACAAGCCCAAAGAAAAGAGGACAGGATACACAAATCATTACGCAGTGGATGTGTTAGGTACCTATTAGTCTAAGAAAACAAAGTTAAAGACCCATGAGAATGAGACAGATGACTTCATCCTGAGGAGTGACAGGGATTAGGTATTGTCTCCAAAACTCCCCAGACCAAGCCGGTGTTTAGAGGCTGGTGTTATCAAATGATAAATAAAGAGGGAAAAACTCTCCACTTCAAACACTGTTCAGTCTTTCCATCACAAAACAGGCAGTGTGGGACAGTCCAGGTTAAGGGAGAAGCACTGTCACATCCTGCTAGAAATTACAGGATTTCTAAGCCAGGGCTACTTCCCTCAAGCTGCCACAGTCCTGGCATGTACTATCTCTTCCAATGATAGTTTTTTGAACTGTTGTTGGACAATGTGGTCCCATACTGCCAAATTCTGTCGTCAGTACAAACAGAATAATCCACAAGCATTTGGGACTTTGCAGGCAGATGGATTAGGCTTTCTGGTTGCTGATGCTCTACTCCTGTAGCTGGCGAAGAACGAAGAGCAACAGGAGGGTGAAAGTGGTCTTTTTGGGGTATTTCTTCAGAGCAAGTTCTCCTAAGAAAAGGAGACTTTCTGAACCATATGAACCACAGAAGACATGCAAATTTTCCCCAAATGACTCAAGCAGGAAGATGCCTGAAGGGAGGGAAATTTTCTTCTGCAGCAAGTTCCCTCTATGGAGATCTGATTGTGGGCTCAGCCAGCGAGTCGGTAATTAATAGTGCCAGCAGGAGATGCTAGGTGTCCTGGTTTGAGGTAAAACAGAAGCAATTTTGTTCAGTAACTTCACTTCTTAGCTGGGCCTCTTCTAACTACTGAAATTAACTGCATATTGTGCAGACAGTGTTCACTCTCTCAGAGTGATAAGACCAATTGTTTATAGTTGATGCCCAGGCATGGTATGCAGAGAGGCTCTCGCTTATACTTATTGCTGTAACACCCAGGGGCAGCGAACTCTGGTATGTGCCCCGTTGGAGGGTCGGAAGCGGAAAAGCATAGTGGGGTCGCACCTGCAGGGAGGAGCGGACAGGACAGGTGACCCAAAACTGACCAACAGGGTATTCCATCCCATCTGCCTCATGCTCAGTATAAAAGCTGAGGGATCAAAGGGTCACCGTTCTTCCTTCAATGGCCGACGTCTGAAGAGGACTCTGTTCATCTGCCTGTGATCCCGATCCTGAATCCACATCCGGAATCCAGTTCCCGTCCGTCACTGAGTCCAGCCTGGGACTGCCCCAGTGCCAGCCGGTGACGTGATTGTCATCTCGGGAGCTTGATACGGTTTTGTATATATTTTTCATTATTTCTTTTTATTTTATTATTAATATTTCATTAAAGTAGTTTAGTTTCTTCTAAACTCATGTCTCTTTTTCCTCCTCTGCCTCTCTCTTTGAAGAGGGGTAGAGGGGAGCATCTGTTGGTCCCATCTGGGGTCCTTCAGGTCCCCAGTAGTGGATTTTGACCTAAACCACGACACTAGGTGATGAAGCAGCCAAACGATGAAGGCCATGGCTATGCAGATATCACTTCTGGACTTCAGAAGAATGGCATCATGGTTCTGCTTGTTGTGCAGAGACACTGTGTGACAGGACACTGAGATGTAGCACTGGCACTTACTGTCTCTGGCCAAGGATGGGACTCCTTTAATCTAATTTTTGCTGTCTAAAGGGTCTGTAGTTTAAACCCTTTTCCTACAATCACTATGTAGTCCCTAGAGAGAGAGGTACCTTTGCAGAGCGATTCACTCTTTATTTGTTTTTTATATCTTTCTTAAGGTAGGCTGACATCCTTTTAAAGTGCCTACCTGTCTCTTTGGCTATAGAGGGAGGGAGCCCAGACAGCTGATCTAGACCAAAGAGTAAACATTAAGCAAGGTGAATCCTCCTCAGTCTCTTGGCAACCAATGATGGAAATGCTCTTTTCTCACAATTTTAGGATTATTTGTCCATCTTCTTTTCTCTCTCTGGAGGGTTTTGTGAGAAGGCCAAGTACTTTCAAAGTCACTTTCCCCTTACTAAAAGTTTCCTGTAGCAGAATCAGAGTTTGGGTGGCTGGTAGCCTGCAAAGGGCAGCAGGCAGGGAGGTAAAAAGAGCATTTTTTTTTCTTTGGCTTGTCCACTGAGTTGGAGGGTAGGTCTGAAGCAGAGGAACTTTGAGGTGAGCTGACCTAAGTTCTTTTGAAGGAAGACACACATGAGAAGTTGTCTTAAGTTTATTGGAAAAGGCAAGGTCAATGTTTTGCAGAAAACGTTACAGTGGTAACTCATGGACTTTCTTCTGAGGTGTAAAAATAACCCAGTACGGTGCATATCACTGCATCCTGGCATGGAGAAATCAAATTAGATGGCAGGACCATGTAAGAAAAGGAAACAGATAAAATAGGAGAAATCGGAGATTTAGAATATTAATGTAAAACAAGAGAAGAAACGAGTGAATATTTCCAAGTGAATTGCTTTAATTATGTAGAAAATATAAGGTCTTCCCAACATAACAATGTCTGTTTGTATGTGAGTATTTGCAGTAAGGGAATCGTGTAATAGCCTGTAACGTACTTCTCTCTGCAGAGGACATTTTAGACAGACAAGAAGTTGTAATGATGGAGTTATTTATCCTCTAACAATTACGAAGGGAAACATAATTTTATCTCAGGTCTGCAAAATGAGGCTCCAGCCCTCCCGCTCTTGTTACGTTCAAGTGTAGCCAGTGCTGTGGACCTGCATGCTCCTTCTCTTCTGTATCGAGACTTTAACAAATGACAGTTGTTACTAGTAACGTGTACATTTGCTAGACCAGCACCACTTGCATCACAGTAACCGAGTACCCACGAGTGAGTTCATTATCCACCAACCATGCTATGGCTTATACTTTGTCTTTACATATTTTGCTGAGCTGAAACACAGCATACAGAAAAAAAAAGAGACAAAAAAAAAAGGATGTCATTCTAACTTACACAACTATATCTAATTATATTCTGAGCCATTAGCATTAAATGAATTGCTGTTTCTGCTGGGAGCTGAGACCCAGCAAGTTGCAGAGCTGTAGCCGTGCCTACTCTATCAGGCAGTGGAAATATGTGCAGAAAACAGCAGTCATCTTTGGTGATGTTCATGGTATGTTTATGGGTAAAACAGCCTCTTCATGATGGATGTTGCCGTTTAGTATTTTAATACAGAAAAATACTTAAAAAACAGTTTATCCACCTTCATCATCAATTCAAGAGACCCACGAGGGCTTCTGAGATTATCGCATTAGTCGCATGCCCTATTGCTTTTACCTTCAGATTGGTACCTTTATTACTCATGAAACCTGCAACTTCTTGAGCACTTTCTCTGTACTGCTTGGCCTATCGGTGCATCCCAAAGAGCAAGAAATCAGGCAAGGGAAGAAGGAGACCTGCATGGCTGAGTAGGGACCTTCTGAAAAAGCTCAGGTGGAAGAAGGGAGTTTACAATAGGTGGAAGAAGGGGCTGGTCACTGGGGAAAAGTGTAAGAATGCTGTCAGGGTATGCAGGGAGGAAACAAGGAAAGCCAAGGCAGCCTTGGAATTGAACCTGGCAAGGGATGTCAAGGCCAATAGGAAGGGTTTCTTTAAGTATATAGGAGACAAAAGGAAAACTAGGGAAAATGCGGGCCCGCTATTGAATGAGACAGGTGCTGTGGTGACAGATGATGCAGAGAAGGCAGAGCTGCTGAATGCCTTCTTTGCTTCTATCTTCACTGCTCGGGCCAGTCCTCATGAGACCCAGAGTTTGTGGGTAACAGAGAAAGTCTGGAGGAAGCAAGACTTCCCCTGGGTTGATGAAGAACAAGTTAGAGATCAGTTAGATAAACTGGATATCCACAAGTCCATGAGGCCCGATGGGATGCACCCTCAAGTGCTGAGGGAGCTGGGGGAATTCATTGCTGGGCCGCTCTCCATCATCTTTGAAAGGTCCTGGAGAACAGGTGAGGTGCCTGAGGACTGGAGGAAAGCCAATGTCACTCCAGTCTTCAAAAAGGGCAAGAAGGATGACCTGGGAAACTACAGGCCGGTCAGCCTCACCTCCATCCCTGGGAAGATGATGGAACAGCTTGTTCTGGGTGTCATGTCAAAGCACCTGGAAGAAAAGAAGGTTGTCAGAAGTAGTCAACACGGATTCACCAAGGGGAAGTCATGTCTGACAAATCTGATAGCCTTCTATGATGGGGTGACTGGATGGGTGGATGAGGGGAGTGCAGTGGATGTTGCCTACCTTGACTTTGGCAAGGCTTTCGACCCTGTCTTCCACATCATCCTCACAGGCAAGCTTAGGAAGTGTGGGTTAGATGAATAGACAGTGGGGTGGATTGAGAACTGGCTGACAGAGAGAGCTCAGGGGGTTGTGGTTAGTGGTGCAGAGTCTAGTTGGAGGTCAGTAACGAGTGGTGTTCCTCAGGGGTCAGTATTGGGTCCAGTCCTGTTCAATATATTCATCAATGACCTGGATGAAGGGATAGAGTGTCCCATCAGCAAGTTTGCTGATGACACAAAACTGGGAGGAGTGGCTGACATGCCAGAAGGCTCTGCTGCCTTACAGCGTGACCTGGACAGGCTGGAGAGTTGGGTGGAGAGAAACCTTATGAAATTCAACAAGGACAAGTGTAGAGTACTGCACCTGGAGAGGAATAACCCCATGCAGCAGTACAGGTTGGGGGCTGACCTCCTGGAGAGCAGCTCTGTGGAAAAGGACCTGGGAGTCCTGGTGGACAACAGGATGACCATGAGCCAGCAATGTGCCCTGGTGGCCAAGAAGGCCAATGGCATCCTGGGGTGCATCAAGAAGAGTGTGGCCAGCAGGTCGAGGGAGGTCATCCTCCCCCTCTACTCTGCCCTGGTGAGGTCACATCTGGAGTATTGTATCCAATTCTGGGCTCCCCAGTTCAAGAAAGACAGGGATCTGCTGGAGAGGGTCCAGCAAAGGGCTACAAAGATGATTAGGGGATTAGAACATATCTCCTATGAGGAAAGGCTGAGAGACGTGGGTCTTTTTAGTCTAGAGAAAAGAAGATCGAGGGGGAATCTTATTAATGCTTCTAAATACTGAAAGGGAGGGTGCCAGGGGGATGGGAATAGTCTTTTTTCAGTGGTGCCCACTGATAGGACAAGAGGTAACAGGCACAAACTTGAGCACAGGAAGTTCCATCATAACATGAGGAGGGACTTCTTTACTTTGAGGGTGGCAGAGCACTGGCACAGGCTGCCCAGATGTTGTGGAGTTTCCCACTCTGGAGACATTCAAAACCCTCCTGGATGCCGTCCTGTGCAACCTGCTGTAGGTGACCCTGCTCTGGCAGGGGGGTGGCCTAGATGATCTCCAGAGGTCCCTTCCAACCCTGACCATTCTGTGATTCTGTGATTAATGTAGGTAAGCTAAGAAGAGTTTAATTTATGCTGAAATTTTTCAAGTCATTGATGTGTTTTGTTCTTGGTCAGCATTTTTTAACATTTTATCCCAAAACCTGTGATACCAAGTGATATTTTTAAAGCCCCTAGGACTTGAACACATGTAAGAAATATTGAAATCTCTCCAGTTATTTTAAAAAGACAAATCAAGACTTTGTATAACCTTATGTTTCTAATACTGCAAAAATAAGCACATTTCTTGACAATACAATCTACTCTGTTAACTGTACGTCTGTGAATTTGCTTGTTTCAGTCCTATCACAAAAAATCAAATCTGCTTAAGCTTTTAGTCAGCTTCTTATGTTTTATAAGAAGGAGAATGAAATTTAAGAACATAGGGTTTTTTTTAGCTCCTTTTTTTTCATGTAAGGAGTACTATATGCAAGACAGTACAGGACACAAATACATTGGCAGTCACTGCTTCAAATTAATTAATGAAAAAATAACAAAGATATGATGCAGTGCATAAGAAGGGAAAGGAATAATTCAGGATATCACTCAGCATATATATTATTTATTTATTTAATTTACTATACTCCTTATTCTGGCATGCAGGCTATCTGAAATTAATGGAATATATGAAACAGTTTCATGACCCAACTCATGGTTTTAGAGAAGAAAGAAGTGTAGGATTCACCTCATCAAAGCTGTGCTGTTAAAATATTGTGCATCTGGACTATTCTCCGTAGATTAGGCTCACTAGATGTCTGCAGAGAGAAATTCATTTTGCCACCCTCCACAGGTTCCCAACTGTCTTTCCAGTGTGTGTGTCTATGGATTGACTCCACTAAATCAGACATCAAACTTTAAAGTATAATATGAGATGTGGACAATTTCAGCCCTCGTTACCCTAGAATTTTAGCCAAATATTCAATTTAACAGGTCACACTTCAAGCCTGAAAGCTTTGGGAATGCCCTAGAGTCCTTGGAGTTGACTCAATTTATCCTCCATGCTTGACCATCTCCTCTGTCTTCCATGCATAACCATCAGTACTGCCTGTGCTCAGTGTGTGCTTCTACAAAATGAGAGCAACAATCCTGTAAAGTGATTGGAGGTCTGAAGAAAAGAACTGACTTTTAACATATACAAGGTTATTATGACCATGTTTTAAAAAGTCAGTTTAAATCAAAGGAGTTGTCAAATGAAAATGAAAGAAGAAAATTACTGGATATTTCAATTACACACATGATCAACAGAAGGGAAACTTTCGTACACTGAGTGGAAGAATTTAATCTGCAATATGAACAGCTAGTTCCAATTTCAAATCACATTGCAAAGACAGTGTGCTTTGAAATCGGACAAAGCCTAGGGAAACTGTGGCCCTCTCTGGAAGGAAATGCAAGAACTGGTTACCCGGGACAGAGACAGAGCTGAGGTACTCAATGACTTTTTGCCTCAGTCTTCACTGGCAAGGACAAAAGATGCAGCCACACTACCCTTGATGCAGAATGCAAAGACGAGGATTGGGAAAATGTAGAACTGCCCACTGTAGGTGAAGATCAAGTACGAGACCACCTGAGGAATCTGAAGGTGCACATTCTATGATTCTATGATTCTATGATTCTATGACATTGGATTAATTTCCCACTCCAGATGACATCAGTAACAATTTTATTAGATAGAAGCCTTTGGGTGCTGTCTTGATCCCTGATAATTAGTAATAATGATAAATATATAGTGCTTAGACATTAGTTATTCATTTCACAGAAATCACAGCACTTCACCTTATTTTGCATGCCACAAAGTGGCTTCAGGTTGAGCTCACTTGCTTTTTCCTCCCTCTCCTGTTATGCAGTACTGCAATCCTTGGGAGTTTATGCACAATCAACTCATCACTGATCCTTCCAAACTCATCCCCATAAATAGGTACTTCAGCAGCATGTCCTGCAGTTGTTGCTTTTGACAAGGGAGAAAGCCTCTCCTCTTCGCTCTGGGTAACTCACCATGTCATACCAATGCTGACCTAGGTTTTGTCTCATCTGGAATGACTGATGTGTTAAATATTTATAAACCACTGATCATACTGAGTCATCTGCTGTCAGTACTTGTGTGTTTTCCTTTTATTTTCAGTGAAACTGTGCAGCAATTACTTGCTCTGTTTCTAGGTGCAATGCACCTACAGGGTCTGGACTTCAGCTGTGTACACAAAGGCAGCTCTGTGGAAGTTGGTGGAGCTCTGCTGGTTGACCCCTGCCTAATGATGCAGTCCCCCGTGCCTCCAACAGAAAAGACGCTGGTGGAGAATTTGCTTGTTGGAGTTTGGTTTAAGCTTTGGATTTGTTTGGAAAGACTTGGTAGTGACTGTTAAAACATCAGGCTGTAAACAAGGTAGCTAACAGAAGTACTTGCCTACCGAACTTTTTCTTCTATCAATTTATCCCATTAGGTCTTTAAAAAAAAAAAAAAAATCACACCTCAGATATGGTCATCACATCTCACCAAGGTGTGGGCCACCATTCCCGGTGTTGGCTAAGTAATTTCTTTCTAAGCTGCCTCAGGGCATTGCTGACTGATAAGCTCATTGTTGTGTGTTATTGGAAAGCTGTTGCTGTGCAGCAACATTGCTTTTTAACTCCCTGCCTCATGGAGCAAGGCACTTTGCTTTGGGCAGTGCCAGTGAACTTCAGAAAGTAAACAAAAAGTAGAACCAAGTACCAAACTGTATGCTGAGTTGGGGAAAAGGATGTAAATGTCACAGTATTGATATTTGGGGGCACAACCTGTGTATAAATGAGTATAAATAACTACAAATTCTGTGATGTTTCTTGCTTCCTCTGGGACCCTTGAGGACACCACCACAATTTTGATAGAACACACATTTGGCAATGCCACCACATTGTTACATTGACCAAATGCCTGAGTTTCACAGGAATCGTGTTTTTTTCTCACAGAATCAAGTTCTCAGGTACATTTTCAGGTCACCCCTTGGGCTTTTCCCCCAGGGAATGGAGGAGGTGTTACCAACTGCAAGCATCCCCACATGGGTTTTCATCTACTGACCACTGTCTGGTGGCACAGACATGGTGGCACAGCCTGTGGAGGTGGCTCAGGCTGTTACATGCATCCAACACAGCAGGTCTTTCCCTGGAGTAGTCACCCCCCATGGTACATCCACTCCCGCTGGTGTCTTCTGAGCTCTCTTTGCAGCTATATCCTTCATATTATGCAGTCCCCCTGCTGGGACTGGGGGCACCATGCCCCACACATTTTAGCCATGCACCAACTCTTCTGCGCCAGTGCTCCTACCAGCGATCATGACCAGCACTCTCACCTGCATCTCACCTTTGCCCCCTTAGGACATGTCTGGAGACAGCTTCTGAAATGGCCCTTTGTTGGAAACCTTTCTGACATTGGATGATATTTGAATATCAGGTGCTTATATTATTATTTTGATTGTCTATGAACATTGATAATTTAAATGAGTGTTTAAATTGTGGTCCCCATTTTTAAAGGTGAATTCAGTGTCAGGTTGCTGTTGACTGGGGTGGAGGAGGAGCAGGACCAGTAATAGCCATCTGAATGGCCCCTGATGATTTTCAGAGTGTTCTTTACTGGGATGTGCTCTGGCCAAATATGATACCACAGGGAAAGCTCCCAGGTCCTGCCAAACCCAGCAGGAACTGAGGAAATTGAGCCCTTACAGGACCAGGCCGCTTGGCATCGTTCTTGCTGAGCAGGTCATCTTCTGTAGTTTGCAAATCCCTGAATCCCTCCTCAGCCCATGGAGGGGAGCAGACACAGCAGCATCAACCAAAAGACTGACAGCCATGATTCATACTGAAGTGTTTCCTGCTGGGGCGGATGGTAAACATTGAAAAAATGCAGGTGGCCTCTTCAGACAAAAAAAGCTCTTTTTTTCTTTTTTCTTTTTTTTTTTTTCCTGTTCTGATATGTCCTTCCTGTGGATGGCACAGTTATTCTTATCTCTCCATGTTCATTAGGCTTGTTGGATAGTTATCTGTAATCTGCGATAAAAAAGTCCTGTAATAAGGGTGAGTACCCCAAAGAAAGTATAAGAACCCCATTTGTCATAAATGTTGCTACTTTTTCTATTTGTTGATCCCTCCAAGGACCTAGGAAAGAACATGACTCTCCAGTTTAATTTTGCCTGTTTATTAAAGATTAGAAATACTTGTGGATTATGCTTGTTGGATCTTCTTTGGGAGGTGATTTGGACTGCGGTGGAATTTGTGTGTGTGGAATTACACATATCTTTTTACATATCGGCTTTGTTCCACGCCAGAACCACTGTGGCTTAGGGAGTAAGAGTTATATCTATTTTTCTCTAAGGGATTTGAGATTGCAAAGCAGTTGAATGGAAGCAGTCTGCTGCGAACAGTAAAACCAGGCAAGGGCACCATGTACACAACACAAGCTCTAGAGCTCTACAGTCTGATCCCTTTTATTTGCATCAAGAGCTGCTCAGCACAGTGGAGGTTGGTAGGTGGTGTTGTCCAAGAGCTGGTTATTGAACAGCATGCATCAGCTCAGAGCCCGGTACATCTCACCCATCATGCCTAGATGCTTATAATACAGCAACTGCCATCTCTGTAGATGGTGCTTGGAGCACCCATAGTCTGTTGTATCCCACACAAGTGTTAAACTCAAAACGTCTTCCCTTCTATGAGAATTATATTAACCATTTTTTGAGGGGAGAGGAAAAAAAAAGCTGAAAAAACCAGAAACTCTATTATGTGCAGAAAGGATCACTTCAATCAGGCACCACAGGAAAAACCAGAAGTGCAAATCTCCACCTTTTGATCTGCAAGAGGGATTTTATTTACTGATGTGGATGAGACACTAAAGGGGGAATGCAGGGTACATTTTGGCAGTGTGCTACATTGCTGTTAGTAGGGAGCAGAAAGATGATGAAGGTGAGAAATCCTGTTTTTCTGGAAGGGGATGGCGTAGAGTGCAGAGCCAGGATCATGGAAAGATGGTTGGGAACATGGGTCTGGTGTAATATTTCTGAAAGGCATTTGAGTTAGTCAGTAGGATTTGAGTCACCCATATCAGAGATTCCTAACCCGTTGCCAACCCTACTGCAAGTGACAGCTCATCTTTCTGCATTTATTGGACCGTTAAGTGAGGCAATGATACCTGACTATCTTCTAGGCCTAGTAGATACTGTCTTAATAAAAAGTTCTGGGAAGTGCTTTTCAATAAATAATAAGCAGTAAGGGGACAGAAAATCTGAAGCTATCAATCAGCTTGATCTTAGACAAATACATTTTCCTTGAGCAGAAAGGGAAATATTACTTTCTCTCTCTAACTTACACTGTCTGAATGGGATTCCAGAGGGCTTCACGAGGTGAAGGTTAACCTTCCCATGTAGTAAGAATGTACTGCAGCTTTGCACAAACGAACAACTTCCTACATTCATAACATATAAGGACAAGAAGGAGTTTTACATCATTGGGTCCAACCAATTTCACAAGCCATTGCATTCGATGCAGTCACCCATGGATGAAGACACCTTGTTTGACTAAATCGTGTCTTTCAGTATGGTCAGAAAGGCTGAAATTGAAAACACCAAGAAGTGGAGTATGTTGCTTCTCTCTTGGTTATCCGTTTTAATGGGAAATTGTCCTTACTTTTAAACACGTGTGTAATTTCTCATTGAAATGTGTCTAGCTTCAGCTTCCCAGTATGTCTATAAACTCTTCCAAATATGCCTTTCTCCACTAGATTTAAAACTTCTTGAGTATCCAGATTTTTCTACCTGTATAGGTAATTAGGCACAGGCAGCAAGTCACCATTCTGCTTGTGATACATTAGACAGTCTGATACTGTCAAGTTTCCACTGTAAAACATTTTCTCTCGTCCTCAAAGGTTTTACAAAAAGCCCACATTTAGTATACATGTATAGTTCACTCTAATGGCCCAATTTCTCAGCCAAACCTTATTTTTCCCTTTAAGGAGGTTGCAAGGCAGGTTTTCTGTAAACCCATGCTGAAAAATGAGGGACAGAGAGCAGAGATTTCTTTTGACACCTGCTGGTGGACACGGAGAAAAAAATGCTCTGGGCTGCTTGAAAACTCCCAGCAACAGAGGGAGTGTCAAAAAGTGAGGAAAGTTTGTGTTGTTTTTTGTAAATAATGGGCCTTATTTGCTTTTAATCATGCACAAGAAAATTTTGGTTTACTATATATTTTTTGACATTTTGGTAGTGATCTGCTATTGTCCTTTTCAAGGAAAGAAGGAAAAAGGGATACCAGGTTCCCTGACAAAAACTGTGGTCTGGACAGGGGTGTTCAGACAAGAAAGAAGAGTTTTCCCCTCTGACAGTCTGTGGATGCTATTAACAGGGCTCTCAGATAGTGTAAAAATAATTAAAAAAGAAGAAAGTTTCAGAAGTTGGCATTATCTGACTTTGAAAACTGTAATGGTGTATTTTTTGAGAACATTTAAAGCTGAAGCCTTACTTAGACCACAAATTGTAGTTTGGTAATTGTCCCTAGAATGATCAAACACCCCTTTTTCGTGATTAAAGATAATTATTATAAATTTACCAAAACTTTAAATATTTCATGGTGAAAAACAAATCTTAGTAATGGTAAAAACATATACTCTCTCAAAGTATCCCAAGCAAATAATAAAATATTTTCCTTTGATGAAGATGTGAGATATTTCGAGGTAGGAACAAGGGGACCTTCCTGGCTGGTGTAGTCATCTATACCTGAGCTTGACAGCTTTGGTTTCCCTTGGGGCAGCATGGAAAAAGGCACTTACAGGACATGGTACATGTAGTTTATTTTAGATAGCTCCTTTAGGATGAAATGAGTCACACTTTAGGTGTACCTAGATGACAAGCTCAGACACAGAAATCCACATTTTCACGTCTGTGTTTAGCCCCACAAATCTTATCCTAGTCTTCTCCTGCACAACACGCATAGCTTGAACTACACAATTCCCTTCCTCTTCCTCCAAATCATCATTAAAATGATCTTGCACACAATCTATCAATACATGACGGTAGTTCTGGCTCTTAAAGATTTCTAGCTTGTAGATCTCTATGCCCTTGAGTGTATTGCTCACAAATGCATTCAGTGATTTGGAAGGAATAGAGACAGTTGCTTTCCTAAGCTGCCGGATTGCTTTGGGTGCCGGGGAGTGAGTCACTTTGCCACCATCAAATTCCTTTTTGCATTAGTTGTCAGACTGCACTCTTTGGATTCACATCACAAAGTTCATCTTCAACTTTTTGCATGATAGCTTTCATGCAGTACTTGTCAGAGAGACAGTCTTTTTATGATGGTATGTGGCTTGAGCCATTTTCACCTCTTGGCATAAAAAAAGTGGCTTGCAACATTCAACTATGTCACTTCATGCACTTTTAGGGATTTACAAAGAACATGTGAATTTCATCAGTCCCCATGGCCATGTTACCTTATTAGTATTGCAGAATCTTTTATCTCTGCTAAACCCAAGAGTACCTGCTAATTGGGGTTATTCCTGTGGATAGCAGAGTGTGTGCAAATAACCTCTGCCTTCTTTTGAGATGATTGCTGAAGCTTAATTATCTCACAGTGATGTTTTACTAGCTTGAAGCAGAAGGGTCTTCATGTGATATAAATAATATTATCCTATAGGTTAGCTCTGTAATTACTCTTTTTTTTTCTCCTCTTTTGAAACCAAGAATTCTACGAGATTTAATTCAGCACAGGGAGGTAGAAAAACCACAAAAAACCATCATGACGCTTGTTGGACACCTGAACCTTTGGTTTTGGTAGAAAAGGGCTTATAGTGGGGGGGGGTTGGTACATCTCTCAGCACCTTTTCTTGATGTACCCTAGTGAACACCAAGCACTGCATCAGTGTGGCACTATCATGTTTTTAATCCACACTCAGCAACCCCTGCAACCGTATTAATGGCAGAGTTTGTCTTCAGGTCCAGAATCATTCCAGCAGTGACAGACCAGGCATGGTTTCAGCAAGACCCACCATCTGTACAATTACCATCACCTAGCTCTGCTATTTTATTTCCGCTGTCATCCATCTGCTGTTGCCAGCAAAGGGAATAGGGCCTAGTGGGAAAGGCAATTCTTATCAAAAATGTCTCTGCGTTCTTCAACAGTAACACATTTCTCCCCATTTTGGGCCACTCTTTTCTTCTCTGACTGTGAGTTCTTTCCCTGAGTCTTTCAAGCCTTTTCTTTCTACAGCTTGGGAGCATTTTAAGTTTCTCTTCTGTCATCTTATAACATTTCCGTAAAGAAGGATCATTACTGAGGTGGTTCTTCTTGATATATACTTTCAGGAGTGATCACCACAGCTGTCTGATCTGTCCTTATAGGCCGTACCTAATTTTCTCGAGCATTTTGGACAAAGCTTCACTGGTATCTATGTCTTCCTGAAATTCTGATATCTCAATAATTACTAGAGTTATTGTTCTTTCATATGACACTAAGCACTTGTCTAGCATGTACTAGTCCCAGTATAATGTCCAATGCATCAATGTGGGAATCATATAATGGTTTAGGTTGGAAGGGACCTTAAAGATCATCCAGTTCCAACCCCCCATGGGCAGGGACACCTCCCACTAGACCAGGTTGCGCAAAACCCCATCCAGCTGGGCCTTGAACACCTCCAGGGATGAGGCATCCACAATTTCCCTGGACACCCTCCTCCAGTGTCTCACCACCTTGACAGTAAAGAATTTCTTCCAAAAATCTAATCTAATCTAATCTAAATCTAATCTGATCTAATCTAATCTAATCTCTTTCAGTTTAAAACCATTACCCCTCATTCTATCACCACACTCCCTGTTAAAAAGTCCCTCCCTCTTTCTTGCAGGCCTCCTTAAAGGTACTAGAAGGCCGCTATAAGGTCTCTCCAAAACCAGTTTATTTTCCAAAACACCCACCACTTACGTAACTGAAGTACACTTCAGATATTTATGAGATTGAGGAACATGTAAAATTATAAAAAATGAATTGAAATGTAGTTGGCACTTGTCATGAGTATTGCTTATAGATGTTATGTTTTTTCAGATTGGATGTCATCAGGGGTATGGTTATCCTTCAGCTAAGGATTTAATTGTTTCCATGCCAGGCTAAGAAAAGCTTTATATACGACTGTGGAACAAGACTGCATGCTTAAAATGCTGTCCTTCCATCTCCCTTTGGGCACACCTTTGAGGTATGATGCCAGTTTCTATACATATTTCTCACAGATCTCCATCTTGGAAACTTTTATCAATAGTAAAAAAAATATATATATATATATATTTCAGGTGATATTAAATGTACACTTCAGAAAAAAAGTTTTAAACATAGTGTAATATTCCAATGTTATTTTTTGCCTTTGCAATACAAATCTTGGTCCTACGCACTTGAGCTATGTTTGGCAGGACCAATGTTCATATTACCTTCAGTGACTGATATATCATGTTAACAGTGGTGCATAGTTTTTGTTTCAAAAGAGCTGATAGTTTAGAAGTAACCTATGTTAATGTAGATCATTACGACATCAGTGCAGATCAGACTATTCAACCCAGTTTGGTCTAGAAGCATGGGTGTAATGTAATTGTAAATGTTGGATGTAAGCAGGTAAGCATTCAGGTGAGACTCTTCTTCTTGGCTCCTTGTGTATAGAACCTGAACACTTCCAAGACATAATTCCTCTCATACGTAACTAATATCTAAAATAGCTCAGATATATGGTACCCTAAAAGTGCCTGTTTCTGTCCACTGACCATAAAGACAGTTTAAGGTGAAAGGCTCAGGTGTGGATGTGTATGTCTACTGAACGCTTTCCTCAAGCTTGGTTATGCCAGCCCAGGCTAGGGCACCGTACGTGTGGTGACAGATATTCACTGGCAGCGTAACATCTTGGGTTTTGGTCACAGTTTCTGGATGCAAAGGATAATCAATCCCTTCTATTATTCAATAGGACAGAAAATATCTTCATCTATTTAGCATTTAAATAAGCTCCACAATAACCGCTACTGATTTCACAACTAATTCTAGGAAATTGTGCCTTGAGAATTTTTTTTTTCTATATGTGACCACCTAAACAAAGTCTTAGCAAAAAAGACTACTTTATCTCATTAGCCAGGGTACAGCAACTGATGAATTTCTTTAGCCAATACATAGTTTGGGAAAAGTCTTCTTTTTCATCTACTGACATTGTGAGAAAATCTTCATACAACAGAAGTGGATACATTGACCTTTAATACAGGTTGGAGAGAGAGGAAGCCATGACTCATCTGCATCTAGTACTTTGATGTCGTATCTCATCGGTAAAGCTGCTCAACTCAAAATCTCTTGCACCATCTGTTGCTTTTGATCTGGCTGCTTTCAGTGCTGTCATTAGCACTTTATTACATATGGAAAACCTATCCATTAACAAGCTGTCTTGTTGTTAGATACACATTACATTTCCCTTTGTCATCATTGATAATGTGTAATACTTGTCCAAATTCAACCCCTGGTTTTTGGTGCATGCACTTCTTGGCTGAATCTTTTATTTTACAGGCTCCCATGTGGCTTCAGAGATACAGCTAGCCCTACGTGCAGTCAGTTGTCACTACCGCTCTTTGCAAAGAATTCCAACAGGCCTTGGTGTATAAAACTTTTTTGTTTTAAAGTATGCAGTATCTGACTCATCCACCTTGTGTATTTTTACACTGTTATTGTTGTCCTTTTCACTTCTGAAATTATAACAGTAACAAATCTCTTGAAAAGGAATTTCATTCATCATCTTTCACCTGACAACAGCAAGGTTCTGGTTGTCCATCTTCTTTGCTGCAGCATTTTACATATATCCTGTCTGTATATCCAGCTCCTTACTGCTTCTATGCTTTATAAATGCTTCGCTTATAAACACCTGGTTTATTTCTTTCTGAAAATATATTCTGCTGTACATGATTCAGATTTCTCAGCCATTTCCTAGAAGTTTCTTCTCTGCCAGAGCCATTGATATTTTGCTTTCTTGACAAAGTAGTGATCAGAAGTTATTTCACTTAAAAGCTGTTGTGATGTCTTTATGATCAGTAAGTGCTATATCAGCTTAATTCAAATTTCTGGAAACATCAAGAACTGGAACATGTTGGTGAATCCAGTCAGCTCTCAGAAGAGTATCCCTTTAATACATATCCTGGAGGGACAATTGTGTGGCACTGGATCTCCTAAAGCTGGTGAAGTACATATGTTTTCTTTCCTGCTTTGGCAAAGTTTCCACTGGCTCATCCTTCTTTAGGGCTTTATACTTACAATGAGAGTTGGCTGTTTATAGTGAACTGCTCATCATTTCTCCCAATCAGCATCTAAATAAACAATAAACAGTAGAAACAAATACAGAAACAGAACTAAAAATTTTTGCAGAATAGTCGCACTCCTACTACCATAGATATGTCAGCAATAGAAAAAAGGCTCCATCAAACCACACAAATAGATATTCAACTAAGATTTTTTCAGGTACCAATTATCCTCTGATCCAGAAATTATATAGAGAGTCATCGCACCGGCAATGAGCAGAGCACTGAGGCAGCCTTCAATGGGCCACACAGAGCTGCAGTGATAGAAGAGTGTCTTGAAGATGCAAGAGGTGCTGCTGGGCTTTGTTTGGTCTTTGAGCTGTAGCAGAGATCTCTCTGAAGGACTCAGATGTGGACCATGGTGCTGAGTGCAACACATGAGCAGGTCTGGGACACCACAGCCCTTCAGAGCCAGGTCAGACCTGCTCAGATTTTGAACCCTCTCAGTTCTTAAAACAAACCACAAATGAGGGTAGTAAGAGGGGAAATATCTCCTATTAGCACACATTATCTCATTAACTAAGTTCTGAGAACAAGACCAGAATTAGGACAATCTTTACACAGGCCATGTCTGTAAATTAAACTGTAGCACTTCAGACACATATTATATTCATTTTAGGAATAAAGACTATTCCCAGTGAAGATTTTTTCATTGCTGGTGCCACAATTAGAATACACTTAGCAAATTTTTTCTGCATAATAATGAAGAAACCACTCATTTTAGCACCTTTAAACTTAATGGTGATCATAAATCTTCTGACTAGCCTTCCAAAGTATCAGGGAATGAGTGTTTTATTTGGTCTTGTCTCTCTGGAATAGCAACATTTGTGATCTTCCAGTGGTATGTAAGTCTATCTATAATTTCTTAATGAGAGAAGATGAGAGGGTCATACCGTGATCAAATCATTTATGTCTTCTACAGGAGGCATTGTGCTCACAAGCTCTTGTCCTGCTGTGGGACTTCAACCACCCCAATATCTGCTGGAAAAGTAGCATGGCAAGACGTAGGCAAGCCAGAAGACTTTTGGAATGCATTGAGGATCACTTCTTAAGCCAGGTAATAGACAGCCCTACCAGAGGGAATGCGATACTGGACCTGTTTGTCACCAACGCAAGTGAGGTAATTGGTGACATTAAGATTGCAGGGAGTCTGCGCTGCAATAATTGTGCACTGGTGGAGTTCAGAGTCCTGAGGGATATAGGCCAGACAAAGAGTAAAGTCAGGACCCTGAATTTTAGGAAAGCAAGCTTCCAGCTGTTCAAGGAGTTAGTCAATAGGATCCCGTGGGAAACTGCCCTCAGGGACAAGGGAGCAGAACAGAGCTGGCAGATCTTTAAGGATGCTTTCATAGAATCATAGAATCATTTATGTTCGAAAAGACCTTCAAGATCATCAAGTCCAACCGTTAACCCATCACTGCCAAGTTATCACTAAACCATGTCCCTCAGCACCACATTTACATGTCTTTTAAATACCTCCAGGGATAGTGGCTCAACCACTTCCCTGGGCAGCCTGTTCCAATGCTTGATGACCCTCTTGGTGAAGAAATTTTTCCTAATATCCAATCTAAACCTCCCCTGGCGCAACTTATGGCCATTTCCTCTTGTCCTATTGCCTGTTACTTGGGAGAAGAGACTGACCCCCACCTCACTACAACCTCTGTTCAGGTAGTTGTAGAGAGTGGTAAGGTCTCTCCTCAGCCTCCTTTTCTCCAGGCTAAACAATCCCATTTCCCTCAACCATTCCTCGTAAGACCTATATAGACCCCCCAACCAGCTTTATTCCTCTTGTTCGGACATGGTCCAGTACCTCAATATCCCTCCTGTAGTGAGGGGCTCAAAACAGAACACATTATTAGAAGTGCGGCTTCACCAGTGCTGAGTACAGAGGTGCAATCACTTCCCTAGTCCTGCTAGCCACACTATTTCTAATACACTCCAGGATGATATCAGCCTTCTTGGCCACCTGGGCACGTTGCCCAGGGAGGTGGTAGATGCCCCATCCCTGGAAACATTCAAGGTCAGGTTGGATGGGGCCCTGAGCAACCTGATCTAGTTGAAAAAGTCCCTGTTCATTGCAGGGGGCTTGGACAAGATGGCCTTTAACGGTCCTTCCAACCCAAACTGTTCTGTGATTCTGTGATTCTACTCACAGGGCCATGAAAATAATAATCTTGAAGGACTTTTCACTTCAGTCATTGCACCACAGCATAGCCTTAGTTTGTGTCTAACTGAAGCCTCTCAGGGAATCCCTTCATGGCCTTTTTTTTTTTTCCTGAGAAATGGCCAAGCTTTTCGGAAGTGCCCCCACAAGCACAAAGCAGAATGAGCTCTTTGAGCATCTGCTGTACCCAAGTGGCTCTCACCCTGCCAAACCTGTGTGCTTGCAGCTGCCCAGCACCAGGTCTTCCAATCCTCCCACTTCTCCTGGCTTCAGTGTCTGCCAATTTTTTCTCTAACTTGAGTTTGTAAAATTAATCTATTTAAAGATATTTTATTCTTTTTTTTTATCAATTAAACTAAAAAAAAAAGAGGTTTGAATTTTAGCGTAGATCATTAGCCCCATGAGTTTACATTAACACATCCGTGGGAGATTTGATTTGGATTAGGTTGGAAGCAGTAGGGATGGAGAGATGGGAAAAATTTATTGCTTCGGTCCATCTCCCTGCTAAGCCTACTATTTCATGAAACCACGCACTCTGTAATGAGCCAGCTATTTCCATTTACTCTTTCTGGTTTTGTCTCCTTGTACCTTTTTTGCAAACTTTTTTGCCCCTTGTATTTATGAAATGACCAAACTTAGTCAGAGTTGCACTGCTCCAAACAATAAATGAGGCTTTATTTCCCCGAAGAAATGTTTTCCTTTCAAAGCAGCTTCTATTGGCCTCAGTTCAGTGAAAAAAATACAATAAAATAATCCTACAAAGGCAACTGTGAAATGTAATAAACAAATCTTTATGATAAATGCAGAAAATTCTCTGATGATTAAAGAGAAATTACCCAAAGATTAAGCAATTTAAGAAAGTATAGTCTGTTCAAGATCTGTCTTTAAAAGATTGTTATTTTGATCAGATATGGAACTGATTCTCACAAACAAAATGATTGTGTTCCTTCTTTTGGCTTTCTAGAAAGAGAACCTTTCAAATTATATTTATTCACTAAGGCAGAACAAAAGGGATACCTATGTCCTGTCATCCTGTCTGGTTTATATGTACATAATAGATATATGTGTGTGTACAATATGCTCCTGTTTTTACTAACTATGTTTACGATTAATAAAATTCAGATTATGTTTTTCAAATAATTTACTTTCACTCTTTATATCGGGGTAGGGTAAATAATTTGTAACAGGGAACTTATCTGATGAATATTCATTCTATTCAGGAGTTCCCTGTGAACAAAGCCTAATTCTTCCCGGTGTAATTGCCATTCATAATTATTTGCTCAATAATTCATGCAAATAATTTGCAGCCATAATTCATTCTTAAGCAGGTTCATTGAGCCCATTTGAATTCTAAGCTACAATAGTTGGGAGCATGTTCATTCTGTATGTTTCTATCCTTGACAGCAGAGGCAATTGAATCAAACTTTTCATTCAACATAATTGCTCTCCTAAATTGGGATGGATTCGCGTGTGTGATTTAGTACCTTTTGGTGATGGAAGCAAATTGACTGCAACTCTTTTAATTGGGCGTCTGGTTCAACCTGAAACTTTTGATGACTAAATTCTTGAATTCTATAATCGGTCTGGAACAAGTTGTGCCATTAATTATCCTGAATGTAAACTCTCTGCTGAAAGATTGCTAAAAGGCAAACCAATGTTTTAAAAATCAAAGCAATATTTGGAAGGGTTGGTTTAGACTGCTGTTGATGTTCTAATTAGCTTAAGAATATGTACTAGTTTACTATATAGAAAAATCACAGGGAAAAAATAAACAAACTCTGCTGAAATATTGTAGATCGGATAGCCTCTGAAAGAAATCCTCCTCTGTGTGTGTGTGTTTGTGTGTGTGTGTGTGCGCGCGCGCGAGAGAGAGAGAGAGAGAGAGAGAGAGAGAGAGATCGAGAGAGAGATCCTTCCTCTGCTATTTTCAATCTCAAGGGTCTCAGTGACCAAAACTGCTTGAATTGGACAGCAGAAAGGGAAATTTTAATTAACTTCTACTTGAGACAACAATTTAAGTACATTCACTCAGGCAACAGAAGGTTTTTTTTTATTTTTGTTCTAGTTTTCTTGATTTTGTTCTTTTTTTTTTCTTAGTGTTTGCTATTTGCCAAGCTTCAAGTTCTTACTAATATCATTACTGCAAAGTTCTCCCAGTTTAATGGCAGATAAGACAATAAATAAGCTGCTTTAACTATGACATTGTTCAGCTGAGATTTGGCCAAGTTAGAAGTGGTGTAACGTGGAGTGAGTCCCAATGGAGAGGTGCAACAGCTTCTCACAGTAGGAGTGATGGTATAAACATCTGAACATATAAACACATTGGGATGACCAAGCACCTGCAGCTGAAGAAGCAGGAGCTAAAATGCCAAACTTGTGGCAAGTACCTGCTCACTTTCAAAAGGCAAAGTAACTTTTTAGTTTTTGCAATATAACACATGAAGGAAAAATTCTGGCAAGTGGTTGCCCACTATTGTTATCCTATTTTGAGCAATCTGGGAGCCAAATTGGGTCTTCAGAGGCTGGGACCTTTTTTGAAATTGCAGGAGCCCCCTTCTTGAAGAACCTGGACTGAAACGCAGGGAGAAGACCAGCATCTGCCCTGCTGCCCAAGAGGCACCAAACCCCTCACCTGCCAGCTTATTGTAGTCCTGCCTGACAGCCCCCTTAGGCAGGAGGATGGGTCAGAACTTGTCCTGGGTCCATGGCCTGGAGGATTGACAGGTCCAGGGGCTGCTCAGCCTCCTTGGACACACAGCAACATCTGGGGCTGGTGCTACTTTGGCACCACTGGGTCAGGGGGTTCCCACTGCTGTTGCTCATCTGCTCCTTTGCATTTGCAGTGGTCAGCCCTTAATCACAGCACCTAACATGATCCCTCTGATCCATTTCTGATATGCTAAAGGTGGTAATTGGCAGTAAAACTGATAGTCACATCCCTGTTTGTTACATTTCCGTGTCCCAGTTTATATCTTTTTTCAGTAAACCTTTTAAAACTGACATTTACAGCAAATGAGCTTAACGTGACTTCTTCACTCATCAATAGTTGCCTGAGTGCTGCTGTGGGCAGAGTTGTCCCACACTGTCAGGACAGAGCTGATGGAATTTAAGCTCACAATTAGTGATTCTTGTTCTGGTTCTTTGATTATTATTTTTTATCTCGTTAATAATATAAAGCCTTGCTCAGTGGATACTTGCTATAAGAATGAATGTAGAGAAAAGGTTTAGATAATGATCTTTAAAAACCAAACTATGGCAAGGACCACAATCAGAGAAGAGTACGTGTAGCAGACGTCTACAGCAGATAATTCTCATTTTAGTATAAACTTCTGTCTAGAAGTTCAGGAGAAAGTTGAAGGATTCCAGCTGGGGTCTTCATGCAACTGAGTGGAGGTGGACCTTGAACACCTAACATTGAAAAACTGTTCTCCAGGGTTGAATTCCCAGGCATTCAGGGATCCAGTTCACAGCTGCCTGGTGGCAACTATATACGTGGCTCTGGGATCAAAATGGGCACCTGGAACTTCTGTTAATTCCCTCAGCCATTTTCTTGCAAGATGTGTGCTCCTGATCAATGCTGTGGTGTCACCCACTTGACTTCCTCACCAGTTCACTATTAGGACTTCTGTTTCTGGCTGATCCAATGCAATGAAGTCCTGATCCAAACAGCTTATCAAGCAGCACAAAAAGGAGTTTGCTCAACAGTATCAGATACCCTGATGAAGCCTTTTCTGTAGACTTCTGTTTGCACTTCTGACAGCAGTATCCTTAATTAATGGCTGGATATGGCCTTTCATGTTGTCATTCAAAGAACATTTCCAGGAACAGCAGAAATGAGCCAAACAAATACAATGTCAGAGAAAAAGCCAACACTTTTTGTTTAGGGACTTACTGCTTAGTAAAGTAGAATCCTGTCTTAAAATGAACAGCATCCTCTGACTATTGTAATGAAAATTTACAGAGGAGTGCAGTGTGATAGAGAACAACAACTCTAAGTGTGAGGTCTCAGGATTCATCACTCTAGTGGATTGCTCTGGTGGAGTCATGTTCCCACTTGATTTGCCTGAGCTCAACAAACATTTCAGTAAATCTTTAATTTGTTGTTATGTATGTGTGGCAGAAGACCAGCCTTAAAGAATACAGGAGGTGAAAGTCTCAACACCAGGTTTGGTGGCTGTGTTGATCTGCTTGAGGGCAGGAAGGGTCTACAGAGGGATCTGGACAGGCTGGATTGATGGGCTGAGGCCAATGGTATGAGGTTCAACAAGGCCAAGTGCCGGGTCCTGCACTTGGGTCACAACAACCCCACGCAGCACTATGGGCCTGAGGAAGAGTGGCTGGAAAGTTGCCCGGTGGAAAAGGACCTGGGGGTGTTGGTTGACAGCTGGTTAAATGTGAGCCAGCAGTGTGACCAGGTGGCCAAGAAGGCTGACAGCATCCTGGCCTGTATCAGGAATAGTGTGGTGAGCAGAACCAGGGAAGTGGCCATCTCCCTGTACTCAGCACTGGTGAGGCCACACCTCAAGTACTGTGTTCAGTTTTGGGCCTCTCACTACAAAAAATATGTTGTGGTGCTGGAGTGTGTCCAAAGAAGAGCAACAAAGCTGGTGAAGGGCTTAGAGAACAAGTCTTATGAGCGGTGGCTGAGGGAAGTGGGGTTGTTTAGCTTGGAGAAAAGGAGGCTCAGGGGAGACCTTATCGCTCTCTACAGCTACCTGAAAGGAGGTTGTAGCGAGGTGGGGATCAGTCTCTTCTCCCAAGTAACAAGTGATAGGACAAGAGGAAACGGCCTCAAGTTGCACCAGGTGAGGTTTAAATCGAATATTAGGAAAAATTTCTTCACTGAAAGGGTTATCAAACATTGGAACAGGCTGCCCAGGGAAGTGGTTGAGTCACCATCCCTGGAGGTATTTAAAAGATGTGTGGATGTGGCACTTTGGAATGTGGTTTAGTGGTGGACTTAGCAGTGTTAGGTTTACAGTTGGACTTGATGATCTTGAAGGTCTTTTCCAACCTAAATGCTTCTATGACTTTGTGACATCCTCCCTGATGTCCTGTAAAAATGCTGAGAATCGACTTCATGTCTTGTCCACTGATAGGGGACCCAGGTTCTTGGTGACCACCAGCTGCCTGATTTGCTCTGTTTTTGGGTGCACAGACAGAGCCTTCTGGACTGGCTCTGGCTACACAAACCCCAGTTGTGGTGGTCGTCTCTCCCCCAGATCCATGCAGAAGCAAACCCGAGGCCAGGTTAGCAGAGGTGGTCAGATGATTCATGTGCTAAATGACTTTTAAAGGTATTCAAGTATCTAATTCTGCTGAAAGACTGAAAACATTTCTAGAGCTTGTCAGGACTCTGGCTTGGGCATTGCATTATTTGCAGCTGTTCAGCTGTGCTATGACATTTGGGTCATTTCTAATCACAAAGTATGAAGGGATCCTTAAGACAAGGCAAATGTCTGCCATCAAGCTCCTAGGAACCCTGAGAATCCCACCAGCGCCCAATTGACATTTATCAGAATTTTGTAAAGACTATCAGATGGGCAAGAAGAAGAACATTGAACCATTACTGTTGGGGATGGATTTCAACTTGTCATCTCCAGACGCTCTCACAGATTTCACTAGCTGTTCTGGCCATTTTCTTCCCCCTCCTTCTCCTCTTTGTTGTTAAGACACAGACTGAAATTCATATTTTCTGGCAGCGTATTGAAACAGAGGAAACTTTTTCATTAAACCCAGAACTGGAAATTGTATGATAATCACTGAGATGCTAATAAGTCAGGTTTTCAAGTCCAGGAGATTTATAAGGTCTTAAGAGTCTTTCACTGAGTCTTCATGCTCCTGGAGAAAAGCTCTAAAAATCAGTCAGAAATGTGTAATTTCTGTGTGTATGTGTGTATATTTATGCACATATATACGTGTGGTTTTGAGTTCTGCCCACGTCTTCAGTTATTCTGTGGAACGATGGGTATAATCCATCTCGGTCTTCTCTTGCAGCAGTTCCAATCAAACAGAATACAGAATAGCTCTGGCCTTAAGCTACTGTGTATAAGAACACTTGCCAACCTAGTACAGGACTTGAAGCAAAATCTGTGTCTGATGGATTTCTTACTGTGCTCTGAAGTGTTTCTTTATCTCTTGTTCCCCACTTCTCAGGAGTCACAGGCTCACAATCCTTGGTCTCTAACTGCTGACACCGTACCTCCTTCTCTCCACTTCTCTTTGTTCTTTGTAACCAGCCGAGCTGTCAATCAGCAAAGAGTAAATAAAGTCATAAACAAGAAAGTTGACAAAAGCCAGGTGATTCTTGCTGGTCAGAAATCAAAATGTGTTTTTCTTATTAAGAGACACTGCTTAAAAGTTTCTGAAAAATATATTGCTGCTGATACTGAATTCTTTGATAAAGAGAAGGTTACTGTGCTGGGTACACTGCTGGGCCAGTTCACTCGTTCACAGGCCCTATTGAAATGTTGTTCTTCACTTCTCCTGAAACTCTGCTTTCTAATTTTCTGCATTAATGATCCTCTGAGCATCCTGATACATATCCCTAAGAACCTCACAGAGAAACAGTCGCTCACTGGGAACTGTTTTTCCTTTTTCTTCAGCATCTGGGGGACACTAAGCCTGAAACGAATGAATACTCACTACCAAAAAGCAAAAGACCTCGTGCTTGCAAAAGAAAATATGCTGCTCAATATCATTATTTTATCCTTTACTTTGTCCCCAAAGTGAACATCTGGGCATCTTTCTGAGTCACATGCAGCTGTCTGTGGGAGGCCTAAAAATACAACATAAAATACCTCACTCACAACAGATCCTTCAACTATACTTGCTTGGTTTCTCATTCATTTTCATTTCAGAAAAAATATATAATATCTTTGAACTGAAATCTTAGTTTCTCATATCTGTATTCCATAAAAGCTGAATATCTTATGTGAAATGATGGAAAGAACCAGGGCACTAAATTATTCAGAGTCTTGCTGAGAAGATATGGGACTTATAATAATGAAGGTTAAATCCCCGTCCAGGTTGCTACTTGCTGAAATCTGCTTCTGTCTGCTTCAGCAACTGAGGTTAGGTGTGTTGATATTCTCGTTGTAGAGTTTGTGCCATCAGTCCTCTATCATATGATATGTCTATGCTGTGCAACATATATAGAGTCTTGTGATACCTGCTGCAGCCGAAATGAAATAGTTTGAGCAACAACAAGCTGTTGAACACAGAAATGGGGTCTCCCCAGAGAGATTGGAAGTCTGGATTCAGAAAGCTCCTTGGTTTGTCATGGGAGGAAAATGGTTGGTGCCATTTACTGGTACCTCTTCCAGCTTATGAGTTTATCTGGGGAAAGCTCTTATTTGTTGGATGTAGCCCCACTGAAAGCAGAAATATTCCTGCTGTTTTTAAGTGCAGTCTCGTGGAAACCATGGCCAGTGGGTGGACCTGGCAGGATAGCTCCTTTAGAGGGTTTCCAGGACTTACGATTTGTGTCTACGTTACTAAATGGAAGACAGCCAAGGAGGAAACTTGTGGTCTTGAGGCCAAGGGCATCAACTGGCTCTTGCCCACACAGCTCAGAGCTCACCACAGAGCAGAGCAGAGCAGAGCAGAGCAGAGCAGAGCAGAGTTGGCTATATCTACACTACATTGCATTTGGCTTTGAGGATTTTCTAGGTCCTGTGTGCAGCCTCGTCCATAATGTCTTTGCAGAGCTGTTCCTGGAGTGAAGTATACCACTAATTTTGCCCAGGAGAGAACTGGGAGAAAAGGCCCAAAGCCCAGCAGGAAATTAACTATTAATTAAGCAGAGTGGGCGACCAAGGTGTACTGTTCAAGCTCAGTTCCTGGTTTGTTGTCATTAGCAATGTTAATGTAATTACTGTCTCTCTAGACTTTCAGGTCTCCTATGAGCTCCTGGTGATCTGCAGAGTTCATGGAGATGTCTGTCGCTTATCCTGTGGGGAGGCAGCCACCATCACACAGGGAACGACGGCAGGATATTTCCTTTTGCCCTCTTCCTTCTGTGAGATTTATGTCAGGAGATGCATGACTCAGTGACCACACTGGAGCCTCTTCGCCCCCAGGTGCCTTTGCCTCTCAGTATCTAAGAGTATTAGTTGCTCAATGACATAGTATGTGATGTCTCACAACAAAACAGCTTCTTCCAGTTCCAGTAACAACCCTTTAATGGTTGTTACTTTAATGGTTGCCCATCATGGGAAGGGTCAGCCTGCCTCCTTGTGTTTGATGAGAAAAGGAAGTCAGGATTTGTTTTAGCTGTGCCTTATTTTGCCTTTAGGAGAGCTGAAGCCTTCAGACATAGCCACCCAAAGCAGGTTGCTAAACCCATTCTGAGACACCAGAATAAAAGGTGCCAGATTTCTGGGCATGGGAATCAGAAGAAGCCGTACTTCAGACACAGTCCTGAAAATAAGGTCATTCTTAATTCACTAGCTAAACCCTGCTCTAGGCTTGTAATGTTCGGAAAATCAAGCTGCAAACATCAAGCTTCTCTCTGCATTTCATTTTGCAGTAATACTGAGTAATACTGATGTGTCTTTGTGCTGATTCAGAATCCCAATTAAAAGAGTGGGGTGCCTGAGAGATGCTGTGATCACTAATGGCTGCTTACCCATTTGCATGAAAAGGCCTTTAAGGCTTCCCTAGGACAACTTCTCAAGTGCTTACATCTTAGGATCCACAACAATCTTCTATAAATGCAAGTTTCTTGACTTATAGATGCTCTAAGATGTCAGATTTTTCTCCTTTGTGTGGGGGCATATGCGAATCCTTCTCCATCATGGCAGTCTCCTACTTCCAGTGAGTGCCGCAAAGCCAAAAGCATTTAAAAGTACCTCAGATAGTCATGTTTCTTTTAGCACCTTAGCCCAATTAATGAACTTAAACTTATTTTCTCATTTAGCTGTCACAGTCTATTTTAAAATGAAATACAGTGAAAGGAAGATAACTAGGACATGTGGCCAAAATTTCATCTCTGCTCGTGTTTTGAGTTTTTCAGCCTTCCAATAAGTGCTGCCATTACAAGTAAAGATAGCCGAACTGGGATGAAATTTGGAAGCATTTTTTTTACTCACTTCAGGCACCAGCTATGAAGAACAAATCTAGTTTTTTTAGCACAGCTCTTGCCACAGTTTTCTGACAAAGCTTTTGTTCTTAGCGGCCTATTATTACACCAGTGTTCACCTTTTATTTGCTTCCCAAAGTAAGTTTAAGTGCTTGCTATGGCACATACTTTTAAAATGGCTTCTTTCTTAGCTTCTCTTAAGGGAGAGAAAGATAATTTTAAGGGCAAAAACTGTGAGATGAGGTTGTCAGTTTTAACCCACAGAAATATTTAGGTGTTTTGCATTCAGTCGACTGCAGCAATAGTTATTGCAGCCCAGTAAGAGAACTGGAAACCGGGAATCTGGAGACCTCAGCTCTTCAGGGCTCCTGCAGTTGTAGTACACCTATCCATTCTGGGCTACTTCCTCTAAGCAGGAATTTAAAGAAAATGTAAACAACATTTCCTAACAACACAGATTTAAGGTGTAACAGAATTCTGAAGAAAATGTATCTTCTTTAATTGCTGATGAGTATGTCAAGAGAACTTATAACAGAATCTAATAAAGGGAAGGGAATAAAGTTGTGATTAAATATTGTGAAAAGCTTTTTTAAAAACATATTTGTAAGGGTAAATCATTATCCTTAAATTTACTTTAAATCTGAGCTTCAGAAATTTTATTACTTCTGCTGCAATCTACTGCAGCACTTTTTGTAGAAGGATTGTTTTTGTAAAAAATTTGGCTCAAACTGTAACAGACAATAGACAACTGCATGACAAGTCTACATCTTCCAGGTAAAATTCCACTAACAAAAGGTCAGGTCTAGTAAACTCCTCCAGAATAGGTTAGGAAAACAAAGACTCAGTCTGTTATTCCATCAATTCTCGCTGGGATACAAGTCAGAATTATTAGAGGCGCTACCGGAGTAAGGAAGAACTGTGTGTACCCTGCATGCAATCTTAACATACCGGGAGCAATTCTGCTTCGGTTACTGTGATGCTTTGTGCTACCTTATTGCTGACAAAGTAAATTGATTCTACCTCACAATGTCTGGTTTTAACTGTTTTATTAGTAGTCATGTGCTGAGTATCAGTTGAAAGACAACCAAGGCTTCTAAACTCAAATATCTATTGTTACCATACCAGGTCAATATTAAACAATTCACTGAATAATTCAAGTTTGAAAGGTTTTGAGTGCTCCTGAAGGCAAGAGAAACACTAGATGCCCAGATACTTGCGAAGCAGACTGCCTGATCAGGGATCTAAGTTCTGGTATGCATTTTTTAAGAACATTGGCTTCTACAATCAATGCTTTGCAAAGTCACAAGAGAAGTCTGCCTCTTATCAGGAAGTCAGAGAGGGATGATGTGAAAATATTGCAGTATTTGAAGAACAACTTCTTAAGTAATCTCTGGTTTTGTCTGGAGGGGAAGGGAGAGGGAGTGGAATAGTCTCCTTTCACGTCACTATGGCGTAAATCTGCCTAACCCTGATCTTTGGTTATAGCCGCAGTGGTAAGGAAAAGCTGCACTTGCACTTGCAAGGTGATTCCACCTGGACGTAGTCTTATGAACTTAATGTTTGCCCAAGTGGTCCATTTGATCCAGTAGCTGCTGTCCCACAGAGCTGTGTACCAGGTGCTTCAGAGACCGGTGCCACAGCCGGGACTTCTACCCCAGGGGAAGCTTCTCCCCGATTCCTGTCAACCAGTAACTGGATTATAGGAAACATGAACAAGGATCATTTTGGGGAGGACTGTCTATTTATAACTGCAGCTGTTCTTACAGCCCACATAGATGAGACCTTGGCCTTTTCCATCTCCTGTTTCAAAGAATTCCACACATTAATTATACAGTGTGCTAAAGAGAAAATACCAAAAATCCAGTTGCATTTCCTCAGAAAGTCCTTCAAAAGCCTTCTCTTAGCTTTTCAGGAATCCTCTGAGAAATGTATACCCCTGTCAAAGGTTTTGTCTTTTGGACTGTCTGTTGGAAGCGAAACCTGATATGAACAGGATTTTATCTAAAAAAACCCAAAACAAACAAACAAAAAAACAGCAAAGATATAGCTCCTATTGTATATGGGTTTGAATCCAAACTGCAAAGCTGAGTCCTGCAAACTGTGTGAGACAGACTTGAATCCAAATGCTAATCCTAGTTTGGCATCCGGGTTGGATGGACCAAGTCAGAAATGCAGATCCATGCTCGTCAAGGAAAGAGGTGGCTGGTGAAGCCAAATGGGAGTGATGGACCTTGTGAGGGGAGGGTTTGCAAGCTGAAGAGAGGGGACTGGCAGACAGGAGGTCTCAGCCCAAAACCTAGCTCTGCTCCAAAATTTCTGGGTCCCTTAAACCAAACTTGCAATTGTTCAGTCATTTTGAGACCCAAACTTTGAAGGTCTTGATACAGAGCTTCGTTTTTCAAAGCTCTGCTCCTGAAGCAGATGTGAAGCAACGCTTGCAGTGCCGGCACTGTGCCGATGGCCTGGCCTGGCTGCTGCGGGGCTCTCCGCTGCTGGGGCTACCCTCAGTGTCACTCTGAGAACCACCAAATCTGACTTTTACATTGGGTCTCAGAATTTAGGTTCCTGCCCTTCCTGCCCTGTTGGGTTTCTTTTTTTTTTTTTTTTTTTTTTTTTTTACACAGTTTAAAAGTTCAGCGTTGATACCAGTGCTTGTATTTCTGGTCTGTAGGATTTCCCACAGTGACAGTGAAACCAGGGATTGTGCCACTGAAATTTCTTGTGATTTTCATCAACTAATGTTTTCAAAAAACGGGGTTTGATACAGTTGTGCAGAGAAATACTAAGAAACAGATTTTATTTTCCCACTCTTATGCTTCCTTTTTTCCCCCACCCATTTTTATACTGCTGAATCTTTTCTTTCTCTACATGGGCACTGTTATCATTAACTATGTCTTTGTAATGCATGCAAACTCTGGAAACTTTGCACCAGCAGACTGCATGCATTTTGAGTTTCTCTTGTGTACCGTACAAAAAGAAAGAGGGTCAAATTATTACACTGGAGTGCTTTATTGCGCTGGTGTGAAAGAGTGTTGTTTTGTTTTCTGTGAGCCGGTCTGGATTTGTGTGGCTCGGACAAGGACGAGAAGAGTTCTTTGTCCCAGTATGTGTAGGTTACATAATCTTCAGAGCAGAAGGGAAAGTACAAACAAGTATGTTTATTACGGTCACTGCAGAGGATGGGAACTGGCCACCAGTTCTGGGCTCCAGCAAATGTTGGGGGGTCCAGTGACGTGTTCAGAGTTGGAAGGATAATTGATAACAGTTTGGAAAAAAAGAGTAGTTCTTGGAAATCAAAGGTATGACGCTCTCTGTAAAAAGGACAGGTGAATTTTGTAATTTAAAAATAAATATATGCTGATGAGTTGGGAAGAATTTATGGCCAAAATAATGATAAATTATTCTAATTTTTGACAGATCCTTATAATATAGCTGCTGTCTCATAAAACAATCAGCAGCAACTTGGTCCCCACTCCAGAGCATTTACTGTCTAGAAGATGGATGTGCAAAAGAAGTCATCACCGAAGATGCTTTCTTTTTCTCTTTCAGTTTAGTACTTGTATCATTTGTTACCTTTCTTTGTACTATGAAAGAAGCAGTTCTTTTGGAAGGCTATGAAATATTAAAGGTCATCAGCTGAAGACAAAAAGATCTTTTATCCCTATGCGTATACTACAGACCACCACCAGACAGAACTGTCAGGGAGATGCACACCTTTTTGCTGAGCCAATGCTTTGGGGTTTTCTTTTGTGCTCATGCACGAGCAGCTGCTGACAAGAAGGCAATGGAAGGAGGGACGGGGACAGGGCTTAAAGTTTCATCATCAGTTAAGAAGAAAGATATTTAGAAAAGTACTCACTTCTGGAGGAATGGGATATTGGGAGCTTGATCAGTACCTCGAGAGGCTTTAGAGATTTTATTTAGCTATAGGAGACTAAGTAGAAATGTAAAAGAAAACCAGAAAACTGTTAGATAATCTATAGGCAATGTTGTGACTAGTACCCCCATCCCCAAAAGAATTAAATTAACTACAATTTCATCCAGTCACATTTCAAATACCCAGGAGAGTGTAGGAATTCATCAAATCCCAACTGAATGCAGCAATGGCAGAACTTAGCTTCATACATTTGTTAGAAGTGTAAAGAAATAGAAAAAAAAAGAAAAAAAAGAAAGTAAAAAATAGTATAGTGGCAGAGCAGGAATCAAGGGGAATTGAAATGCTTTAAGATTATTATTAATTATTTAATGAATCCTTTCCAAATTCTATAGCTACATTATAATATAGACAAGGTAAGTTGTTCTCTGAATTTACAAATTTACAGCTTACATGTCATTGATTCACTCTGAGCTCAAAGGGAGGATTGAAGTGGTGAATAAGACTTTGAAGGTAACACTCCCAGTGGATTTTTTCTTTTCAAATGCATAAGATTTCTTACACTTGGGAATAATGTTATCTGGTCACGTACTACATGAGGAAAGGACTTGGGCCAGGAAGCTTCACAGCACAGAGAGAACAATTGGTGGACAGCGTCCTAATTGCAAAGAGACTCAGTATTTTATTGTTTGCAGGCATTATTGTTCACCGTATTTGCTACATCAGTCGTTCTTTGATAGGTACTTATAGTGACGTTGGTATTACAATATCCGAGAGCCTCTCACACGCCTCTATTTAATTAGCCACAAAACTCCCTCCTGCAATTCAGAGAAATCACGAGTTGCATTTCCAGCAGAGAACTGAAGCACAAAGAGCTTAAGTAACCTGTCAGGGATGACACAGGGAGTCTGTGGTGGAGCAGGAAGCAAGCAGCCTCCAAGGCTTCAGCCACAGCTCCTGTCTCCCTCCCTGGTTCCCTGCTCTCACACACACCCCTCCCCCAAAGCCCCCTCCTGCAGTCAGAGCTAATGCACTGGGTAGGGGTGCTGGATTGTTTTACAGCAGCATGTAGAATTACTAGAAGTGATTTTATTGCTTTCTAATGGCTCAGGTCATTCATCCTTCAGTATCCATGAGGGAGGAGGCATCCAGTGAGCTGAAACACTACTGTTGCAGCTAATGCTAAAGCTGAAACACAGCTTTAGCAGTGCGCTCAGCTTACATCAACAGAGAAGCAAAACCAGAGCTCATCTCAACATCCCCACAATGTTTCTCTGAATGTAAGTGTGAAAAAACAGCCTGTACAGCTCTCAGTGACTCTCTTTTCCAGTCCATATTTATAAAACTTAGGTTTTGATGTTCTTGCTGCTGAGCTGATTAATAAGAAAGGTTAAATGCTATGATGGAACTTAGAGTTGCTATAATCTTTGAGCAGGCTCTCTAGGGTCTGTTGGTGAGAATTAATGGTCAAGGCTATGCAAAGGTCACTTTTCATTAATTGAATCACCCCATTACTTCTTATCTCTCTCTCTCCCTCCAATTTATCCTCAAACGTTGTGGTTTAACCCCAGCCAGCAACTAGGACCACACAGACGCTCGCTCACTCCCATCCCAACCCAGTAGGGTAGGGAGAAGAGGGAGAAAAAGAGTGAAAAGGAAAAAAAAATCGTGAGTTGAGTTAAAGACAGTTTAATAGAACAGCAATGGAAGAGGAAGATAATAATAATAATAATAATAATAATAATAATAATAATGGTAAAATAATATACAAAATAAAGCGGTACAACACAAGTTGCTCTCATGACCTGATGATCAGTTGCCCAGCCTGTCCCAGGCAGGGATCACAAATCCCTGTCCCCCAGCCAACCCCTATTTATATACTGAGCATAGTGTCTCTGGTATGGAATATTCCTTTGGCCAGCTTGTCCTGTCTATGCTCCCTCTTAGCTCCTATGGGAAGCTGAAAAAGTCCTTGACTAGAATAAACATTACTTAGTAACAACTAAACCAATATATGTTACCTACATTCTTCAACATTTTTCTCATATTAAATCCAAAACATGGCAGCTGCAAGAAAGTAACAAGAAAGTAAATGAACTCTGTCCCTTCTGAAACGAGGACTTAAGAAAAAAGTGCATAAGGGACAAATAATTCTCTAAATAAGCTAAGAACCTGAATGCAAGATGAGCAAGCCAAGATGTTACAGTCAATCATTTACTTTTCTAATATTGGTCCGTGCTTTTGCTTCTATTCCTGTTTGTGTTTACTGCTGACTGCATAACATTTTTTGTTATCACAAGAAAAATACCATAGCCCAGATGACTATTATATATTATGACTCTTATACTTGCTACACATCTAGCAAAAACATAGATATTCCAGAGAAGCCCTTCCTCATCTGAGGACACTTGTAAATTGGGACAGCTCTCCTGTGAGTCACTGAACAGATAGTTGATAACATCTGGCCAACCAACCCCTACTGAGAGTCAGTGGAGGAAGCCTAAGGTTGGCTGTGGTATCTTGGGATCTACAAAGCTAAGCTTTTCTGCTCCAAGAGGAGCAGACTGGTTGTTGCCATGCCAAAGGCAGGACCTAAGGTCTGTGTTTTAATTCTGTGTCTCTGAAATTGCTTGTCCCTCAGGTCTGCCAGGAGGGATTGCAGAGGCTACAGTTGTACCTGGACACTTTCAGTAGACATGAAAACAAGACCATCTTTTTCCTCTTCTTCATTGGCAGCTGCACCCTGTACTGAAGGGTCAATAGCTGCACAAGCACACCCCTCTGTGAGGGCATGAAGATACTGAAAGGTGCAGAAAGTCTTGAGCATGTCCTTCCCACACACTTTTCCAAGTTGTGAGCCAGCTCTGAGGATTGAATAATCCTGTCACATAAACTGCAAAGAAGAGGTCCTGTCTGTAACTATCAATGCAGACAAGCCATGACTGTCTGTGACCTTGCTCATGATACATTAAACAAGCACTTCAATCACAGTCACTCCGCTACTTCCAATTCGATTCATTGCTTGAGCATGAATTTTTCAGGACTAATTACATCTAATCGTGTGTAACTTGGACACATGAGCAAACTAAAGGTTCAGCAGTGAGGCATGAGATGAATGAGAAATTGGTTGGCAAGGTGGTGTGGTTTAACCCTGGTAGGCAGCAAAGCACCACACAGCTGCTCGCTCACTCCCCCACACTCACTCACTCTCTTACACAGTGGGATGGGGGAGTGAATTAGAAGGGTAAGAGTGTGAAAACTCATAGGATGAAAAAGAGACAGTTTAATAATTAAAAGAAAAAAATAAAAGAGAGAGGGGAAGAAAGCAAAACCAAGAAAAAGATGTGATACAATCCTTCCCCCCCCCAGTTGCTCACCAGCAGCCAACTGATGCCCAGCTAGTTTCTATGCAATGGCAGCCCTGGACAACCTCCCCCTTCCCCCCAACTCCTTCCCGGTTTTATTGCTGTCCATAATGCCATATGGTATAGGATATCTCTTTGGCCAGTTTGGATCTGCTGTCCCATCTGTGTCACCTCCCAGTGTTTTGTGCACCCCCAGCCTACTCGCTGGTGGGGCAGTGTGGGAAGCAGAAAAGGCCTTTATGCTGTGTAAACACTATCCCAGCTAAAACCAGTACACAAGGATAAAAAGCTGTAAGCTTTAAGATATGAAGAGATAGAATGTTACCAGTCCCAATGAGACTGAGTAAAGCACGGACTGTCTCCAGGAAAGAGGTAGAATACGAAGGACCTGTTTTTAATATAAAAGGTAGTTTTGAGATGGGAGATTCTCCTCATCTTTGTTTTCAGCCAAGAAGAGGACAAGATGCAAGGGTCCATGTCATGATGGAATTACCTTACTTCATGAGGGAGAGCAGCAAGGTAAGATGGGCTTTGAGGAAGCAAATTTCAATAGACTCAAGCAACTGGTGAGTAAGATTTCATGGGAGGTGATCAGATTTGAAATGGAGTAGATGGCTGTTTCTTTAAAGACATGCTTTTAAGAGCACGACTGCTAACTGTCCCAGAAAGAAAGAGGAATCAGTTTAGTAAGAGGTTAGTGTGGCTAATTACTGAGCTTTCTGTTGAACCAAGCTCAAGGGGGCACATAGAAAGAGAAGTGAGAAAAGATTGGTGAGTGCAACTCTAAAATGTAAACATGAGGGTACAGAAAAATCAGGGAAAGAGAGGCTCAAAGTGAGATATCTCTGGTCATAGCATGATTTCTTGTTAGCTTCTGTAGGAACACCAGTAATAAGGACACAGGAAATGTGTAATCCATTATCAGCAGAGAGGGAAAGCTATTAACTGATTATACTTCATGCCTTTTGCTTGCATCTGTGTTAAACGGGTTTTTTGCTTCCCTCAGTAAAAAGGTTAGCTGCAATCAATTGATTAATCATTTTATAACCGTGACACGGGGGCAAGACTCCCCACAGGGTGTATCATGGCCACAGGAAGAACAGAGCTGTGGGAAGGTGCGGCAGATGTGGGCTCCCGGGAGGCTGGAAAGGCACGAAGGCTGCTGAGCCTGCACGAGAGGGCAGGGAAGAGCCACGCAATTCCCAATCTACAGGTCCCAGAAAGATCCAGCAACAAATAAGCTTTTTGGAAGCACTTAGAAGAAAGCCAGGTGTATTGACTCTCCTGGGTTTACTGAGATTACTTAGGAATAAATGTCCTATTTCCCACTCCAAAAAGAGTGTTTGGTAGAAGATGGGGTGGCTCGCAGTCGCTAGCTGAATATGGGGCAGGGATTGCATGGTTTTGAGAAGGAAAGAGGGCAAACGCCATCCCGCAACAGGAAGATAGCCTGGAAACAAGGCAAGGAGTTGCCTGCTTCTCTTGGCTGTGGGAAGGTTGGCTCTGTGTTTCTATGACAAATTTTTGGTGCCGAAGAGAGCAAATAAAATGGTTGGAGGGAGGGGGAAGATATGGCTTATGAGGAAAGATCAAATGAATTGGGGTTGTTTAGCCTGCAGAAGGGAGGCTGGTGTGCAGGCCTGAGACGGAGAAGAGGTGACAGCCAAAAGGAAGAGAAGAAGCTTTTCTCTGCCTGTTGTGGGCTGGGTGGGAAGTCATGGGTTTGCACCGCTGCCGGGAAGCTGAGAGCTGCCAGGAGCGGATCAGGCTGGGAGGATCCTGCCCCCTGAGATGCCTTTCAGCTCTGCGTCCTCTAAGCCTCTGCGAGGACAGCAGTCTGAGGGACCTGGCAGCCAAACAGCCCCGTGGAAAGAGTGAGGGTGGGTCTGGGTGGGCTGGAAGAAAAAAAACAGCGTTTCATGAGCAGGGAGCTCTGATGCCATTGCAACTGCTTGAGGATGGGCTGTGTTTAATGACTGCTGTGACAAGCTGCAGAGTCTTGCAGGCTTTTCTGATACAGCTCCTTGGAAACTTTGGTGGGCACCGAAGTCATTAAGACAGTGCAACGTCAGCAACCAGCCCTCCAGGGCAAGCCAAGGACCCCGCTCCCTGCAGCTCCTCCGTGCGGCAGGAGGATTGGAGCTGAGACCTTACTGCGGTCCCCAGAGCTTTGCAGCTCTCGCCCCAAACACAGCAGTGACTCTGAGCAGCTCCCAAATAAAAAGCCTGCTTACATTAATTAGTAAAGACCTTGTGACTGCTTTTCTAGCTTGTCATAAACATGGTGGTGATGCAGGGACAGAAGGAGATGAGAAAGGCAAGGGACACTTGCAATTTGTGTGAAATATCTATGCAGTCAAATCACCTGCTACACGAGTCCACATGGAAATAGGTCCTTGTCGTGACATGCTGCTGCCAGATTTTAGCTCTGATTACTGTAGTTCAGCCGTGCCAAACCAGCTTAGCCAGTGGAGCCACATATTTAGCAGACAGAGATCGGTTCCTCGTGTGAAAGACTGGATCTCCGCACTGCAGATGGACGGAGCAGCGACAGAATGAGGCCCCTTCTGCAGCAGACACGCCAGCGCACAGAAACCATCGAGCCGCCATTCGAATGGCTGCAGTCTCTGAAAAGTTAAATTAAACAAAACACAAAAGGCTTGTTGGGCAAGCAGAAGGAAGCTTTGAGGAGCTGTGGCTCAGTGAAAGTCCGCAGCAGCAGCTTACAGGATGAATCCGGTTCAGGAGGTATGCATGAAGTAGTTCCACACTGAAGAAAGAGCTCAGGTCCTGGTAATAGGCCAGGTGTAACATCCTAGGTCCAGTGTGGCTGGTTTCCAAAAATCTCTTTTGCATTGCAGAGGATTCATTGGCTTCCATTTTGCCAGTCTAAGTAGATGTCCTTCCCTTAGCAAGCTCAGAAAGGATTTTATTTATATAAAATGTAATTTCTTCATCATAGGTGTGCTGTGAAGATAAGACCAGAATACAGAGCAGAGTATTTGCAAATCAGGTATAATCTTTCCACGTAGCCTTTGACGCATGGTGGTAACTTTTCATTTTAGCATGCAAAGTTTGCCTTTGTCAAACTGCTGAGCTGAAAAAAAACACATATGCCACCCTTAAAACCTGAAAGAAAGATTGCCAATTTTACAAGTGGTTAAACGACGCCTGGAGGACTCTTGCTTTCTGAGACAGGAACTAACTGTCTCCAACAGGTCCTTTCTATCTCTGGCTTCTCTGAAGCGATGACTCTACGAAGACTGTGACTGACAGGCTCATTAACACTGAACAGCCTCAAACACACACCGAATACCTCGGCGAGCTAATTAGAGGAATGCTGGGATAAAGAGAGCATGACAATAAAATATTTCTGACGTTAATTAGAGGAAGAAAAAAAGCAAGCCTGAGCTTCCCGAAAGAACTGTGAGTTGAGAGTGAGTAATCCTGCAGGATGCAGAGCACTCGGGGCGACTTCGAGGCGTGCTCCCGGGGGAATATTGCAGCAGGGCAGGGAGCCGGGACGTGGGGCTCCCCACACAGCGGAGGGATGTGCCCCAAGCAGACACCTGGTGAAAGAAAGGGAGGGGAAATAGCTTGCAGAAAAGACCTGCCTGAAAGAAAGAGTGATTCCTTTCTGCCTGTCTCCAACCTGATAGGGTTTTCATTCAAGTGGGCGAAGGTGAAATGCAAAGCAAAGGGGAGGAAAGCAAAGCTAGCTCCCAAAAAAGCAAAACTCAGGCTAGGAGTGAGGAAGTATGAAAAACAGAGAGCGGCTGTGGGGCTTGAATAGTATTAACATGCGTTGTTGAGCATCTCAACTGTGTCCCAAAATGTTTAAAAAATGCACTAATGTTTTCTCCCCATTCCTGTCCTCTGGCTCTCTCTAATTGCTTCCAGTTGGATGTCTCCAGACACCTGGAGATGGATGTCTCCATTTTTCCCAGGTGCACTCCTGCAGCTTCACACACTCATTTTCCTTTCTGTGGGCATTGGCAATGGTGGCTCTGCCCCCTGCAATGTTTGGGGTTGAGCGGAGCCCCACAGAGGGACAGCCCCAGTGGCCACCTCCACTCCAGCCCTTGCCCAGCCCAGGTTGGCTATGCTGTTCCCACCACTCTGTCCACACACGTATACAACCACTTCAAGCAGGAAAATTGTTACCCAAAACTGCTGGCATCAGCTTGGGAGAAAGCAACATGGGGTCATTATTACTGCAAGGGTCTCTGAGGGTCTTGAAGTGGCAGGACCACAGCGGTTCCCCCGCCCTGACACCCCTGAGCATGGAGATTCTCACTAATAAGAAATGGAAACGTAGCTGCATATGGCTTCTCTTTTTTAAATAAAAGAGAAGGAAAAGTGACAGTGGCTTTCAGAGACTAACCCCACGGATGTAAAGAGTTCAGCAGCAGACGCAATTGCCGTGTGCATCTAGAAAGGTGGTACAATTTCACCACCTACACGTAACACAAGAGGGAAATGATGTGTATTCGTACCTGATTCTTTCTTCATACCCACTATCGCATTTGACTTTAACACGACATGTAGATTTTGTTAGTTTGGGCTTATACTCAAGATTTTTCTTTTCTCATATCAAATCAATGGATGCATTTTTACTTATAGTGGTATTAAAATATTATTTGTGGCATCTATATTTGTTCAAAGGACAAGGAGTTGAGTGTCATGCTTCTTTAGTGTGTAAAGCATTCACCTTTTCTTGAAGGTCTCTGGTTTTCCCAAAATAACTGATTGCAGCATTTGCCATATTTTTTTAATGCTTATTTCTGATGAAATAGCTTGGAAAAAGCCAGACAGCATGATTTGGATAGGGATTAGAACAGTACCAATAACAGAAAAATCACACCAAAAAAACACCAGGGAAAATGTGTTGGTTTTTCTAAAGGCTTTTATCACCATCACTTCTAAGTACTGTTTTTTATATTTAATGACCAAAGGAAAAAGGGTTGTTATCCTGCAAGGCATGGTACATGTGTTCCATAAGTCTTTCTGAAAGCACGGGAGATGGTCAGCCAGCTGTCAAGGTTATGTTAAGAAACCCCATCCAAAGAAATACGTTCTGCATAAAGCTTAAAAGCCGGTGATGTGACAGCCTTCTTATGAGGGTGAATTTCAGCAGGAAAAACTTGTCACCTCCTGGCAGCTATGACATGGTCCTTCCCAGCTGGGGCAGCCAGAGCCCCCTTGTCAGCTCCAGTCACCGCCCTGGAACTGAGGGCTATTCCTTTTGGGGTTATAAGAAGTAACTAAAACTTTGTATTTTTGCATCTGCAAACCAGAAAAAGTCTACAGTTTGAACAAAATGGTAAGAAAACTTGACTTAGGGAACCAGAAGAAAAGACTATAGTATTTTCATTTTTTCTGTAATACTCAGAAAAATACTCACTTGCAAAGCTCTAAGAAATGGGCTTTTGCTTTTAATCAGAATTAGGAATGTGAAAGTTTTAGCAGGCTCCCTCCTGGGGTAGCCACTGTTTTGAAATAATAATAAAGAGATTGTTGATTTTAAGAGTGGGCAGAGGGAAAGCACCCTCTGCCAGTGTAATTTGTGTCCATCCTGTTGCTTCCCCACATTTGGGGCCCCGCTGTGGTCACGCGCGTGTGGGCAAAGAGCTGGGTGGGAGGGCCGGAGCATGCTTGTACTGCCAAGGAGGATGCGGAGCCCCAGCCACCCAAAAAAGGTTCCTAGGGCAGATCATGGCAGGAAATTAAAATAAAAGCTGCATAGCCTCCAGTGGCGTACGCCACAGGAACCAAGCAGCTTGGTTTCCCTCAGAGCTGGAAAACAGCTCCTGCAGGTGAACACAGCTGGCAAATGGCAAACCAGTTGGTGTTTAACTGAGGAGGAACAAAGAGCAAAAAGTGATAAAAGTCACTTCTTAAGAGAAAACTTAGGCAAACACCGCACTCCCGGATTTTCAAGCGCAAACATCTCCTGACTTCAGCCAGGCTCCAGGGGAAGGGCAACTTTAAAGAAGACAAAAACCCTGAGGGAAGGCAGGAACACCAATTATTCATTTCTCAGACACGAGGAGAGCAGCATCCTCACCACTGTGCACTCAAAGCACTCCCGAGTCTGTTCAGAAAGAAGCAGTACCTTCCTGTAGCAAAACACTAGCGGTACTGAGCACCGCAATTATTTTCATATCTTGGCTTCTTTCAATTATTTTCCTATCTTGGCTTCTTTATCTCATATTATTCTTTTTCTCAGGGAGCAGTTCATTACTTTCCTTATTTTCCTTACTTTTTGGGGAAGTTGCCTATCTGTTTTTTTTTTTCACTTCCACTGCAATTTCAAAACATGTAAAGAGCTGTAAATGCCTGCTCTATTGCAAAATCATAGGGAAAAGGTCACATCTTCAAATAATTCCAGAGGTAAATAATGAAATATGAAGCACAGAGCACAAAAACCTATTCCCACCTCTCCCTCCGAATGTGAAAACCCAATATAAAAAGGAAACCAAAAGCTTTGATATGTTTCCTGTATTTTTATTGCTTCAGTTTTTGGTGCTAGAACCAGCCTTTGAAATGAGAAGTTCCAAATCTGTGAACTTTGAGACCCTCACCCAGTAATTCTGGCAGTAATTTACTGGGGGAGGGGCGCAACTGACTATTTTAATTGTTTAAACACATGAACTATTGTATGAAATTATTTGTGATCAGTAATATTTTTTCTGAAAGTCTCTACAAATCATGACTTTCTTTATGCAATAGAGGACGACTCCTCTTTTTCTGGAAACCAGGGGAGCAGGACAAGCAAATAAAGGAAGCTATTTCAGTGTATTTAACAACTGAACTAGACAAATTTGATTATGAATGTGTTTCCAGCCACTTTCTGCTAAAGAGAGACAAAATACTTTTAGGATAAACACACACAGAAAAATGTCCTTGAAAAACTATTAGAAAATTATAGTCTTTTTGCGCCTTTTAAAACAGCTTATAACTACCCATATAATGAGTCCTGTCCCATTCCAGAGCCTTTAAGTTCTGCTAGAGTGTGAATTGAATATTCAGGAAAGAACAGAAATCGTCTATGCATATCGCTTAAAAACAACAATGCATGGATATCAGATATTGATTTAACATCGTAATAATCTAAGTCAATATCTATTGACTTCTCCAAGCTTTTAGGGCGATTTCCATAGTCTTTCTAAAATGCGTTAAAATTGCTTTCGACCTCATTTGTTTCACTGAGACCTTTCCATGCAAGAAACAGTCTAGACGATAGATGAATATTTAAGGTGTTCATTTTGTTGTTGTCCTTCTTCTTCTTCCCAATTACGACAGGGACATGGATGTTCAGCCACACTATGAAGGAAGCTCTAAGGCTTTTTGGCTCTGCTAAATCAGCTCTCAGAGTGGCTGCCTGTCAGCAGGCTCACTGTTGACTGAGTAATGCTTAACAGCTTTTTATCTACCTATGTGTAGGTGCAAAATGCTGGTTTTCAGCATATGTCAGATATAGGTAGGGAAATTAAAGATCAAGAGAGTAGCAAATAGACTCGTAAACACAAAAGCTATAGACAAATATAGAATAGGATTTCACTCACCCATCTTGACTTGTCCAAAAAGTTTTAAGTGGGCTTTTTCCCCACTTAATTGAGCTCTCTGAAAGGTTGTTTCTAGTCAAAGACAGCTGTCTGGGCTTCTTCAAGTCAGAGGAGAGAGTCAAGTGTCACCAAAAGCTGGTTTGTCAGTTTGGCTGAGGGTGGGAGGACTTGAAATGCTGATGAGTGTTGCCTCTCTCCATTGGCATCACCGAGGCGGCTCCCTGGTTTTCAAGTGCTTAAAGGTAAGGGAGAGCCTCACGCGTGGTGATACACCAGCTGCTTTCTGTCCACCTTTGCTTTGTTCTAGTCTGAAATGGATCATTTAATCTGAGAGTGCAGAAGGACATCAATCTTGCCAAGGAACGTGCAACATGATCTGCTTCTGCAAATAAATGTCCATAGGTAAATGCCAACTGCCCCTGGATTCTCTGAATTTCCACCCATTTTTACATTTGCTAATTAGATAATTGGTAACTGATTAGGCACATTTATTTTACCCTGCTCTCTGCACAGCGGCCTTTGTCGTGTGCTAGAGATTAAGAACTGTGTGATTGCTATAAAAATAACCATGATTGCAATTCATACTTGGGGACTTTAACAGGTATTTTATCTAAGAAAAAAAGCTGTGAAACATGTAGTAAAAAAAAAGATGTGTTAGGATTTTTAAATAATTAAAGTCCAGAGCACTTTGCTTGTCTCTCTCAGACTAGACTGCAGTTATGGAAGCCAATTATCACTTTTGTTTTGCAAGGCCTCAAGTTCTGGCCGTTAGATCTGAATTTACCACAAAAAGTCAGGAGACAAAGATAGCACTCTTGATCACTGACCTTTGAAAAAGCAAAGCCTAAGCAGCAGCTTGTCATCCCCTTCCAATTTGCAACTTTCTGGACCTAGTAAGGCAATATATCTATCAGATTTTAAGGTATCATCTTTGGGAGAGTGCCAAAGAATCACTCTAGTCACCTATTCTTTTACAACACCGATGATGTCATTTAAATATTTATTTCTCTGTGGTCATATATTCCACAGTGCATTTGGGTACCTCATCGCACCGCTTAAACATAAATTTATTTATATTACAGCATTTCCACAGTAAAAAATGATCGGGGTTCCAGTGAACCCATGAGTATGTAATGCACCACCGTGGTTCCCAAATGGCTTATCAGACCACATCACTCAGGCTAAGCACATCCTAACCCAGCCTTTATGGTTTTATCACTCTCTTCCCCGATTAGCAGAGATGAGAAACCAAAGAGAAGAGATTTCTCCTCTGTTCAAGGAGCCTTTCTCCCATTTCTGTTATACTATGCATTCCTAACCCACCCAGTGTCAGGGATCCAGATCCTTTTTTCATGCACTTTTACGGCTACTGACCAGCTACACAGGGCCAGGATGGCCAGACCCGTCTCTGTTGTTTGACATATTACTATACAGGGTTAGTATTTTATTTGCTCTTTAGTAACAATTGAGTTAGAAATACCTGAGCACCTGCAATCTATCTCTTGCTTTGATAGAAGATAGATTCAACTGTAGATATGGATACTTTAAAATGAATTAAATTAAAAACAGCTTACTGGCCATGAAATGACCTGTTTGTGTGGTCAGTTCTTCCAACTAAATTCTCCCTGAGTATGTTCTGTATACGATGTAGCGTTGAACCCAGGCAGCCTGGTTGCCTGACCTTTAACCTCATGTGCCAATGAAGGACAGGAGTTTAGATGCATATGTACACCCTAATAATATAGAGGAGAATGACAGTTTACTTGTCTTCACCATCACCTTGTTGGCTTTTTTGTGTGTTGGGATGCAAAAAGTGTTATCTGGCTAAATTACAACACCCAAGTCACAGTTCAGGATATGACTCAAAATCTACTTAATCTGTTTTTTCTCATAGCTCGTCATAATTTGTTTACTACCTGCCAGTGAGCTATGTATCTACATAAAGCATGAATTGCAATGAATTTGTTCTGAATTCTCATTCACCAATTGATCGATTCATATTCCAATAACTATACTATAAAAAAAGATTAGCTTCTACCGTGCTTTTCAACCAGAAGGGCATGAAGTGCTTTTCTTTATTTACATGGAAGGACATGAAAACGTTAAAGATAAATTGAGGACCGTGCTCATCCTTTGAGAACAGCACCTGATTTTGGCAGGGTAATTGGTCTCACATGGCCTAGTTTTAAAGTAATTTCAAAAAAATCATAACCTAATAGCCTACACAAAAGCTTGTATTATATATTGGTATTTAATCATTTATGTTACTCACAAAAGTGGAAAATTACTTGAATGTACCTTCTTGGCTTGAAACCGTGTTTTGAGCAAAAAGGAGATTGTTACTGATAACTAGATAATACAAACAATAAATATATGATGTCTGTAAAAACAACTTTTAGTTGAAAATTTCTTTTTCCAGTACAATTAAAATAAAAAGGCTATGCCCCAACTGATAAAAATTTATAGCAGCTGTAAAGTAGTTGTGATTTTAAACTTAAGCCTTGAGGAAGGAGATACTTCTTTGTTAGCACAATAACCTTCCTTACCACCAAATCAGAAATCAAACATCAAACAATCTTGTTGGCTGTAATATATCACATAGCAATCCCTGAGTTATCTAACTCATGCAGCAATTAACCCCTCGCATGATACGAATCCAGTGCTACACATCAGGATACCCTATTCTGTTAGCTAACCACTGTTTAGTTTACATTTACATCACATCATCGTTATAGGCTGTAATGTCACCTCTCTTGACCTACCAGTAAATGTCAGGCATTAGGAGTCAAAACAGCTCAACTCTTTTAACTATCTTATCATCTGTCAGAAATGATGTTATCTCAGCACCTTAGTCTAAACACGGTCTGGTTTTAACACATCAGTACATCAGAGGGTTTGTTGCTCTGTTATCTAATGAACAAAAAAGAAGCTGTCTTTTTTTTAAATTTTAATCCTGGAGGTAAAATTATTCTCATTCCAACCTCTTCTATTGCAACTATCGAAACCCCATTTCAGAAATTGAGTCCCTCTTGACTTACATTACTAAAATTACTGGCATCTTAATGGAGATGAAACAGATCCTATATCTTAATGGATAGTAGGGAAAGTATCTGGCGTAGAAGTATCTAAAGGGTGGGTTGAAGGAGGATGGAGCCAGGCTCTTTTCAATGGTTCCCAGTGACAGGACGAGGGGCAATGGGCACAAGTTAGAACATAGGAAGTTCCGTTCAAATACACGGAAACACTTCTTTACGGTTCGGGTGACAGAGCACTGGCACAGGCTGCCCAGGGAGGTTGTGGAGTCCCCTTCCCTGGAGATTTTCAAGACCCGCCTGGATGCAGTCCTGAGTAATGTGCTCTGGGCAATCCTGCTTTAGCAGGGGAGTTGGACTAGATGATCTCTAGAGGTCCCTTCCAACTCTGATAATTCTGTGATTCTGTGATTCTGTGAAAGATGAGAGAATTAATTTTTATGTGTTTTTCTCCTGTTGTTAATCACAACAATAAGAATACACAGAAACCTACCTCTTCAGGAGAAAGGGATAACAAATTTATTTAAATGCAGGTTCTGATGTACCTATTCCAGGAATTAACATTTCAGTAGAATTATAGAAATATCAAGCAGAAGGGCTCTCAACTCACTGGACTGAGAATCAGCATTCTTGTACTATCCTCAAGAGGTGTTTTTCTACATTTCTTTAAAGTGCATTGAATAAGAAAGATTCTCATCCACTCCTAGGCCATGGAAAGGATGGCAAGAGCAAGAGTTGATTAGGTGGAGTCCACCTGACTTGGGTAGGGAGGAACATGACAAGCATGGGCCAAATTTCATTCTTCAGTCATCTAGTACAGTACGTGTCCAGACCGCACTGTACACAGGATAAGTTACCTAATGGTGAACTTACTCCCAGAATGGTTTCTATTCACACTAGGCTGTGGTACGGAAAGTAGCTAGCAGGTAACTACTGGAATTTCTGTGTTTGCACATGACCATATATGAGATGTGTTCTGCTGAGGCCAATGAAGCACAGCCTATGTGCTTGGTACAGTTAGTACAACCATCTCTGAAAGCTTGTCAGCACCTGACATAAAGCCATACAATCAAGGCAAGAGGAGAGAACAGCAGCAGTGCAATCAAATGTTTCAAGTGCCATAAGCAAGTGGCATATAAATATGAGCAATTTTGAGATCTAGTTTTGGAAAAAGAGAGGATGTGAGTGCTGCAAGCACAATCCCCCTTTTGGTAATGTAGGGATATGTAATGCTGATGTCGAATATTAATGAATACTAATTGATTGGACTTATTTGAGATATAAACCCACTCATCTTTGAGCTGCAGGAGCTGATAAGCATGATTGTCATCTTTGAGAGCTGTTACTAGCTTGTACCTACCAAACTGCTTAACAGGGATTGTAGGCTAAGACTAAAACGTTGCAAGAGGACTCCTGCTGCAAGCCTACCTATACCATATACCTTACATAGTCTTGCTGTCATGTACATTGAAAAACTAGGGGAAAAATATTAGCTATAGTAAAATGCTTCAATAACTAATTGACACAGACTTAACCTTGTGCTGCGCTACTATGTTGGCACAGTGATGTCCAACACACCAAGAACCAAGCAACAGGAAAACAGAAGAAGGGTATGATGTGCTGCCTTTCCATAATCTAAATGACCGCAGGAGACCAGCATTCACAACTGGGCACAATTAACAAAAACAAGCCCTTATAATCCATTTGGTCTTCCCAAACACTGCACTAGGGCAAGGGGAGATCAGAAACAGAGGAGAAGGCAGTGGGTGGCCCAGGTACGTCCTTTGTGATCCTCATGATCCAAAGAACCCAAATAAAAAACATGGGCATGGAACTTGCATGGAAGCTCAAATGAAGAGAATAAACAATGAATAATAGCAATGAGCAGAAAGTGTAGCTCACAGAATCACACGTATCATAGAACACAGAACAGTTTAGGGTGGAAGGAACCTTAAAGATCATCTAGCTCCAACCCCCCTGCCATGGGCAGGGACACTTTCCTGTAGACCAAGTTGCTCAAAGCCCCATCTAACTTGGCCTTGAACATTTCCAGGGATGGGGCATCCACAACTTCTCTCAGCAGCCCATTCCATAGTTTCACATGTTATGACAGGGGTTGGAAGAGACCTTCAGAGATCATCTAGTCCAACCCCAGGTCAATAGAATTTTTTGCATGTATTTTAGAAAAACGAAAGAAGAAAAGGAAGAGGATTTTTCTCAGGTTATATGGAACTAGGAAGAAGGCAAAAATCTAAGCTGCAAAAATAGGAGCAGGCAAACAAGGAGCACCTGACTTATGTCCAGGTGTAGATAAAATTGAGCGTGCAGCGTGAATACTCTCTGGCTAATCAGGACTGGAGAGGGCTAGAGAGCTTCTTGCAAATAGAATGTTGTTAATCATATTTGGATGAGAAAAAATACTGTGGAAATAATGTAATGTATTTACTAATTAATCCTACAAGCAGGGACGAGAATGCTCTTTTTTGCACTTCATCAAATAATAGGGCACAATCTGCTCTGACAGTTGGTTTAACAGGACCTCAAACCATTTGCAACCCAGCTTAGTTCTGGGTAAAGGAGGTCTCTTGTAACAGAAAGCATATTCATAATTATTTGAATAAATTAAAGCCATATTTATTTTGGGAAAATACACAGAAGTTCAAAACATCTATAATCCAAAGTACTAGGTTTTTGTATTATTTCCATCAACTCTATAGGATTCACCTGCACTGCATGGTTAACCACTGTGACTGAAAGCCAACTTGGGTGCTAATAATATGCCACAGATGATATCTTCCTTGCTGAAGTGTGAGAAAAGTCTGGACACAGAACTGCAGACAGGCTTGTGTTTCCTTAGAAATGTAATCTAGTATTGTAAATGTTGGTTGCGGTAGAGTAATTTTTCCATGCAAAAAGAAGTTGCTTCACATGGTTTCCGTATTGGTGAAACAAGTCCATGGGAGTCAATCTGTCAAAGTGGAATTGGACCAGGGAACACATTTTACCGAAAAACTGACAGTTAATACATGAAGTAGAACAAGTTTCATATCCTTTTCTGTCCTCAGTCGTCACAGTAGAAAGCCTGATCTGCACCATCAGATCTTTGTTGAAAAGATTTCTCATTATAAATATGAAGGACTGGAAATGTGCGAATCCCCAAAGCCTTCTGAAAATCAGAGCCACCCACCCCAGTGAATGTGACAAATAGTGTTTCCATCAAAGTGATAAGGGGGTGAAGAAACAAAAATTCTCAGTTGCCTGTGGGGGGACCCACATGCTAAAGAGACACATTTGGATGTTTTCTTGCAAAAAGTATATGTTTGCAACAAAATATTTTTGCAAACAAATATTTTATGTAAAATAATTTGACATAGGAGATCAGCTCTTGCTCTGGTGCTCTGCATTGCAAAGATAATTTGTGTCATAAAAGGGTCGTATCCCCATTTTCTGTTTTAGGCAACTTGGGCTCACTCATGTTTTTTAGAAATGAGGCACTCAAAAGTAATAGTAACATTCAAAGGAATGATGTGATCAAGTTTTTTTTGTAATGTGAAACTATGTTATGACCCAGGCCATGAACTCTTTGATGTCAAACGGAACCATCAGCAAATACTTGATCAGGATATCCTCTTCATGCAGTCCCTCCCGTAATTTGTTATTTGGGAACAGGATTTTTCATTATGGAAAATAGAAAGGAGGATGCAAGTTTCACTGAACAGGAGTAGATGTTGTGAGATGCACCTATAACGTTGTCTAAATTAGCTCCAGCTGATATAGAGAATCAAAACACAAAAATCTGCTTGATGTTAGAGAGAAAAAAACCCTCTGGTAGTAACAAATAAATATCAAATAATTAACGGGGGACTCTAATTAACTGGTGATTATTCTTTGACCCTCAACAGGAAAATACTTGCAGGAATTAGTGTTTTACAAAAGGGAAGAATAATACTGCTTAGTAACTGTTATCGCAGCAGATATGTGTCTTCTTGCTCATAATGTCCTTACTCCAGATTTTATTTTCACTTTCCATATATGAGACAGCGTGGGAGAAGCTATAATTATGCCTTTTCCTGTCTCTGAAGTGAATCCATTATCTAAAGGGAACCCCACTGTGAGAATTAATTCGACATGGTATATAAATAAGTCAGTTTTTGACATAATATACGAACCTACCAACCTTAAAACTGAGAGTATTATTTTATTATAATGATGGATGTTATAGTAAAATAAGCAATTGCATGCATAAAGTAGAAAAAAAATTGAAATTATGTTGTATGTGATGTTGATTTAGAAACATATATGCGTATAAAAACTAACTGTAATGTTCTGCACACATGGTTGTACCTTGCACACCGAATCACTCTGAAGCTGAAACACCACTTGGGCTAGTGAAAGTTTGTGTTATTGCACCATGGAGTCAGTGCAAGCATGTGTTTTTCAGATATACAGCTGAGTTTCTCAACTGAAACTCTGTAGGTGCTAGAGTAAATTTAAAAAGAACAGTAGGTGCAAAGTATGATATGCACAATTTGTTGTGGTAACACCACCAGAAAGAGCAGCAGAAATGGTGGATTTTGTTCTCCTAGTGAATGAAAACAATGGCACATATTAGTTAGTCCCTAAATAACAATATTCCACTTTAAATATAGCTAATATTAATTTACTTGTATTCTGCAGTTTAATCCCAGATCAAATTCTACATAAACTGTGTTGCAAATCCAGAGCTATATTTCATTGATTCCTTGGCTAAGCCTTATTAGTGAAACTAATTATTAGTTTACCTTCTGAATCTCAGTTCTTTGCACATACAGAATCAGCAGACTCAAGATGCAGATGCCTGAGAAGCAGAAATGCTTTAGTAGGTAGAGTCAATACAAAGGTGTTTGAAAGATTGCCAAAATCTGAACCGTTAGGAACAAATCAAGATGAAAAAAAGTGGGTGAGATTTGTGACATTGAGAAGAAATATCTTATCCAATTAAAACAAATAAAAAAACCTGATAGTTTAAGAACTGGATGAATGCACAACTTTTAAGTGATGAGTCCTGTTGGTAATATAGGGACTATATTGTTGCTACTGAAAACCATTAATTGACACTGACTTACATCAGTTAGCTTAATCGATCATTATCGATCCCTTTTCACTGATGAACCGAATATTTTTTTGAAACAGACAATTTTTTACCTGTATGCAGATAAAAATTTTCATGGAGTCACAGAGTTTTCAGAGTTGGAAGGGACCTCTAGAGATCATCTAGTCCAACTCCCCTGCTAAAGCAGGATTGCCCAGAGCACGTTACTCAGGACTGCATCCAGGCGGGTCTTGAAAATCTCCACAGAAGGGGACTCCACAACCTCCCTGGGCAGCCTGTGCCAGTGCTCTGTCACCCTCACCGTAAAGAAGTGTTTCCGTGTATTTGAACGGAACTTCCTATGTTCCAACTTGTGCCCATTGCCCCTCGTCCTGTCACTGGGAACCATTGAAAAGAGCCTGCCTCCAAACATTTTCTAAATGTTTTCCCCATTATCTGGAAAGGAAATATTCCTGTTGTAGACAAAAGTGTTCTTTAATACTTATAACCTCTTAAAGCTATATTTTCCACCAAAAAAGGTCCTGTTGCATCCCAGTAAGTGTGGTTTACACCGATATGTTGGAGGTGTAGGTGACTTCAGGTATTCGTGCACAGTGACAACCTAGCCAATTCTGAACTGCTGTTTTCTTTCAGGACAAATGCAGAACCAGGTCCCACGTCACAGCCCTTCATCACATCCCAAAAGGAAAAGGTTTATGGCCAGAAGCAGTTTTCTTCAAAATAACATTTGGGAAGAAAGACGTGACTGATCCAGAAATAGGACTGATATTTTGAGGTCTGGAATGGCTTTACAAGGACATGAGAAAAAATAAAGCCCAATTGTTCAACGCAATATTGACAAGAATAAAGGACACTGCTTTTTCCAGTGACGGTGGGGTTGGACCCTGTATTATTGCTATGATCAAGATAAACCTGCTTCCTCGGGGAAGTGAAGAAATATATCCCATATTTATTTTAATTTCAAGGACAAGACATCGGTCCTGCAGAAGCCTTCTTATTTAGACTCCTGGGCCATGACAGAAACTCCATTAACCCTCTAATAAGTGGAGGCAAGTAGAAAAAGAAAAGGGGATTGCATTTTTTTTATCAAGAGTTATAGCAGCAATGGCTCTTATATTACAAGAAAGCAAATTTTACAGATTACATGCCTGATTTCCTATGGAAGCGGAGCTGACACAATCTCTCTGTCTCATCTGTGTATAATTTCCTGCCTCTTTATATCTTTTGAACATTGGCCAATTTCAGTGAAAAAAATCTCAACGTTACTAAATCCCATTAATTTCATGCAAATTGGCAAGGTGGTGGAGGGAACAGATTTGAATTAGTTAATGGACTGAGGGAAAGCCTATCGGGTGAGTTCAGTCACATTATCAGACATTGTAGAATCCACAGGGCAAGAAGCCATGTAGATGAAGGTGACCATTTAGCTTTCTGGTATAGACCCAAACGGAAGTTTTAAGAAAGGGGCAGCCACTGATTCAGTATCTGTTGTGACACAAAATCACTGACATTTTAGACCCTAGACTGGAAAAGAACTAATATGGTATTCTTATCTGCATTTTTATGCAGGCTACACCTTTGTAACACAAACACATACTGAGATTTTGCACTTACCCATGTTGAGTCTAGACTTTTTAATATCACGTATAATGATCTTGAAAATTAAAGAATCCAAGCCATGCTAATGATATCTGTTGATAAGGATTAGAAGAGGGGACAAAAAGTGTTTGAAAAGAAAATAATCTGAAAATTTTATATTCAAGAGAAGAGAGAACATTATAAAAGGGTTCTGCTCAGAAGAGAGCTTCATATGAGAAGATTTGCCAGAGCATGCATGAAAAAGCCATTAGAGCACTTGCCTCCTGCTCTGCATTGGGGCTACAAGGAATTCAGAGAAGAAAAGTTACTGAAGGTCTGGAGAAAATCTTACACTAGTTGAAGTTGTTAGCACAATTTCCTCTGTCACCATTAAGAAGATGTACGAGATGATACATTATCAAAATACTCTGGATTTCAGCAAATGTAATGCCTCTTTTCCATATTCAGTTGACTGAGAACACTGACAGAGGCTCCATTTTTAGCTTCAAAAGACATTAAAAACCCTGATAGTCAGCAGAAAATATGAAAGAATACAAATTTTAACAAATGAGTAAAAGCCACAATGAGTCTGTTTCACATCATTCAAAATTAAGAATACTTTCCCACTTCACAAATATTCATTTGCTATGTGTATGTACATACATACAAATGTAGCCATGGAAAGCGTCTCCACATGGAACCTCTTTTTCTGGTTACAATAAATAGTTTCTGGATTTATTTTTTTTTTAAGAAAACACCAAAATATGTTAGTATGGGCTGGAATGGTACATTCACATACGCATATATATTCATACTATATATATTCATATCTATTCATACACATATATGTAGTGCTTTCCAAGCATTACACATGTGCAAACATGATGTATATGTGATATATGTACACTCGAGCCAAAAAATTCAAGTATTTATCAATCAGATGTTTTTATACTAATAGATTTTTATTTTTTTTTTTGTGAAGGGGAAACGTTCTAATGCTCCAAATATAAGACGGACTGTAAAGCAGCAGAAAAAAGATCAAACAGCTTTAAGCTCTTTTGAAGCCTTGGTTAATGTTTGTCAGGTTTTTTTGACGCCTGTCTGCAGGGCTAAGATTTACCACATACCTTTGACACACAATCTGCTGCTGCTGTGGTTTCATTTCTGGAGGGTGCTGCTGGGGGTAGACAGCGTTACCTGCAAGACACACAGAATGTGTGGAGATGTGGAAGAACTGCAAGAGGTGTGGAATAGCCGTGGGCACATGAAAAGGTGATGAGATGATTAAAACTCTGGAATCAATTGCTGCTGGCTCAGCTGGCATCTGCGTCCTGGGCACAGTCATTGCTCTGCCCCTTTGCTAAATCCCTTCTCAGATCTATGTTTATCAGATTTATCAGACTCTTTTCAGATCTGACTTGAAGTTTTCCTTAACTACATCCAGAGAATGACACAAACCGTCCTACCCCAAGAGCTCTAATACTAACAGGCTGCTTTTTAGCCTAAGAGAAAAAAAAACAAAACAAAACAAAACAAAACAAAACAAAACAAAACAAAAAAAAAAAAAAAAAAAAAAAACAAAACAGCAAACCAAACCAAAACAGAAAACAAAGGGAAAAAGAGAACAAGTCCAAGACACAGAAAGCTTGCTTTTGGTCCAGTTGTTCAAATGGTGCTGAAGACAGTTAAGACAGAGGGGTTATCACCCCAGCTGGACCATAGTGGTACCACGTAAAAACCTCAGCCTGATTCCCAGGGGCTGACGGCTAAAAGGGAAAAAGCTAAAGTGCAGATCAGTCAGTGTGCTATATAGCAACAAGAATAAGAGCTAATGTATAATTCAAAAAGTGTGTTAATTAGTGGATTACAAGCCCTGGGAAATGACAGAAGAAATAGCTTCTCTTTGAATTTAAAAGCATTGTAAACTTGTGCCTGAGGAATATTTAACAACAGATTTCCTCCTATCAGATAATTAATAATTTATCAGTTTGAAGAACAGGAAAATTTTAAAATTTTTGAAGCATGAATATCTGACTCAATTGGGTTGATCTAAAGGTCCCCACATAGCCTTAAATTAAAATACTTTGGTTTTCACAGTAGAACAAGAAGACTATCGGGAAGAAAGGGAAAGGTTCACTTCTTTTCACAGTCACCCTCTAGAAGGATTTAAAACTCAGTTGAACCATGTTAGTTCCCCAACAATTGGAAGAAATATTTTTATGTTTCCCCTTAACAGATTTCAGCTTGACTTTTAGTTGCTGGGTACCTGAATTTGTCAGCAATTCTGACTGACCCCCAAACGTTAAGCACAATGTTACTGGTCTGCAAGATGTCACCTCCAGGGATGAGGCCTCAACAACCTCTCTGGGCAACCTCTCCCAGTGCCTTACCACCCTCAAAGTGAAAAATTTCTTCCTAATGTTTAATCTAAACCTGCCCTCTTCCAGTTTAAAGCCATTCCCCCTCGTCCTATCACTACATGCCCTAGTAAAAAGTCCTTCCCCAGCTCTCCTGTAGGCCCCCTTTAGGTACTGGAAGGCCGCAATAAGATCTCCCTGGAGCCTTCTCTTCTCCAGGCTGAACAGCCCCAACTCTTTCAGCCTCTCCTCATAGGAGAGGTGCTCCAGCCCTCAGATCATCTTCGTGGCTCTCCTCTGGACTCGCTCCAGCATTAAGATAACATAAGATGACTCCAGCCTCTTCCAGCACCTAGGAAATATCATTTAGGGCCACTTTCACAGTGATTTCCAAGCACAGCCATGGCACAGGGAAGATGCTGGCCTCCACCACAGCAGCGCAGAGCATCTTAAGATGCAGGTGAGAAGCCCTATGCACCAAAAAAACTCCCTCTCTTCGTAGCAAAAGGAGACAACAGCAGCAGCAGCAGAAACTATGACACAAAAGGCGAAAAAAACAATTGGTCACTCCTAAAGCATGTCTTTGGATGAGCTGACAACCGCCAAGTCCAAGACAGACAGTCCGATGCCTAAACTGAAATAGCAGCGGCAACTGCCCCTTCGGCTGGGTTTGCCATGCTCGGTAAATTAGAGAGTGTGTTATTGATTAAAGAGTGCAGAGTGGATCTTTGGGTTTCATAAGTGAAATGAATCTTTAGGAAATGAGGCTCACTGGCTGAGGGATGCAGAGCAATGCTCAGGAGGGCTTCGCAAACAACCTTGGATTACAGGAGAGTAACTTCACTGCCGAGCCATGCAGATGGGTTGATGACTAAAGAGCAAGAAGAGTAAGGACTAACTTTGTGCCAGAATAATTTCCTGCTGAAAGAACAAAAACAAACAAGCAAACTAAAATAAATAAAAAAAAAAGTTTCACTAATAAGGGACTGTGAAGGATATGGTTTAAAAAGTCTTGAAATTCACCTAGCTGATCTAATGGGGTAAGAGTTTGTTACTTTATAAAAATGAATGTCTAAAGAACTCTGCAGCACCAAAATTATGGTTTCCACTCAGGTGGAAACCTGAAAAAAATACACGTTTCCTTGTATTTTACATAGGAATCTCAGACTACTAAATCACGTCTGCCCCCCCTTTTCCCACCAACGCATCCTAAAAGGATTTATGGGAAAGTCCCATGCCCACACCTGGGTCCTCACCTGCCTTTTCCCCCTCCTGAAACCCCAGTCCTGCTGCACCAGGGCTGGGCTGGTATTGTGTTTTCTTACCAAGTACAGTGACCAAACAGCACAGGGAAAACTCTAAAAATGAATGTAATGGGCTGACATTTTCCTCTTTAACTAACCAAATATTCATACCTGTGTTGCTGCTCTTCAGCCTCCTCTTCCACCTTCTCTCCACCTCCCTCAGCTGTAACCCATCTCACTCAGGCCTGCAAAGAGCCATATGAGTCTTGGGACAAAGAAGTAATAAATTAAGGAATTAATAACACTACCCAAAGAAGCAAAAGCTTCCAACAATGCCTATACATTATTTATTTGTTACCATCAAATTACTAAGTGCTCTTTGTCTTTCATGATACTGCTTTATAACTGTCTGCTATATGTCTCTTGTGAAAAAATTAAGACATCCATTACAATAACAGCCCTTAGCACTTGCACTTTACATTATCAAAACATCTTACAAGCACTGTATTATATTAGTTATGTGGTGTACCTTAAACTCATTGCAACAAACAGATAAGGTTATTATTTTCTGACATCTAGAATGCATGTAAAATAAGGATAATATGAAGACTATCACAGCATGTCCTTTACTTTTATTATATATGCTGAGCAAAGTTTCTCTGAAAGCAACCTCAAGCAGAGTCTTTTTGGCTCACTCATTTCTGTCAAAGGTAGAAACAATCTGTGTGAGAAGCCTGTGCCCAGACATCTCTGCTCCTTAAAAAGTGCAGATCCATAAGGCATCTGGGGTTCACCTCTGCATCCCTCAGTCCCCTCACCACCCTCCCCAGTGCCCCCACCTTTCTTCGCCTCCCACGTGCCGTCATGGTGTTCACTTGGAAAAGGGGCCGCAAACCCTGACCAGAGCTGCTGCTCCTGTGTGTAGCAGGTACCCAGGTCCTACACAGAGCGCTTTGATCTACGAAGCTATTAAATGATATTTTCCTGTACTTACATATGCAAAACACTGGGTGCAATTTAGCTCAAAGAATATATTAACGCTAATTAGACTTCATATTTTAAGAGATGAAACTCTATCACCAGTCTGTGTTTAACCACTGCTGTCCCATTGTCATTGCTGATGATTCTTTCATTATTAACATTTTTGGTAATCAAAAGTGACAATAACTCCAACCCAGAAGACCCAAAGAATGACAAAAAGCCAATGTTTTTGCATGAAATTTTTCACTGGAATATGGAACTTGGGCAATTAGAGAAGAATCAAATATCATTCCTTTGATTTGCTTTGAATGGATGGGGATTTATCTGTTCAACTCCCTTCAAGTTCACAGCTGAGTGAATGCACATATGACTAACAATTTTATCATCAACTCCCATCCTGCTTAGCTTTTAAGTAAAATAACATTGAACGACCCTACAATCAGGCTTTATATTGGCTCCAAACTTGGAAATACAGCGCTTATTACTTTTATCCATCTTCTGTCCCTCTCTGCCTACAGAGTGTCACCTGAGATTGGAGATACTATTATTTACTATTATCTGTATGGTGGTAGCATTTGGGGGTCAGGCAATCTCACCTCGTCTTGCACAGGCTGGCCTGGCCAGCAGCGCCTGTGGCTACTTCGTGTTTGGCCATACTCAGCCCTGGCCGTAGTTTTCCTCCACTCTGAAATGATATGAAGGTGCTCAGGACTGTTTCCAGGCTGCACCTTGCTGCTTTCTCAGCCCTTATCAAGTCTAGGACTGCCAGTTTCTCATTAGCACTGAGAAGCAATCTTTTTATTGCAACATCCACCATTACCTCTTGTATTACCATGCAATCGGCTGAATGATCACAGCTTTGGTTTCAGGAGGTGTTGAGAGCAACCAGCACTTTACATGACTGGCAATGGTAGAAGGAAGACTACAAATCAGGCTATTTTACTCCCAATCTCCTGCAGTAACCAGAAGACACTTTACCTGTGATATCCTCTATTTATATGCAAATATTAAAGATTAGATATTAGGAGGAAATTCTTCACTCTGAGGGTGGTGAGGCATGGGAACAGGTTGCCCAGAGAAGCTGTGAATGCCCCATCCCTCAAAGTGTTCAAGGCCAGGCTGGATGGGGCTTTGAGCAACCTGGTCTAGTGGGAGGTAGCTTCGCCCATGGCAGGGGGCTGGAACTAGGCGATCTTTAAGGTCCTTTCCAACCTAAACCATTCTACGATTCTCTAATTCTAAATCTTATGTTACCCATCCAAGAACCCACTCTGCTTGTGCAAACACATTTTGCTTGAGCAACTGTTGAGTATCAGCATTTTGGGGATGAAATTAAAGCAATCACGTTGAAAGTAGAGGCATAAATATCTATGAAAACTTTAATTTGTAAAGTTTATTGGGTAAGGTTTTTATTTCTTGTAACTGATGTGATGTCAGAGGAATTAATTTGATTTCTGCTAAGTTATTGTGGATGTACACTACTATTGCTGAGTGGATTCAAAAATAACTTATTTTTCTTTAAATTGCAAGACCTTGATGATAAACTCCCACTGGAGCAAAACAATACATCTTTAAAATATGTATAATATCTGAATTTATAAACTTTACGTGAGGTTTCCTGAAATTTGCATGTATCTAGCTGATTATTAGCATTATTCAGAGGAGAAATAGCATTCAACTGTTTCTGTTCTACTTAGAAGCAAATAAATGAATATCAGGGTTTTCAGCAACTGGAGAAAAAAACACCTGGGCAGCCATGGTTTTCAGAGACTATTCTAGCTAGAAGGAGACATAACATACCTCAGAGAGGAATAGCGTTCAATATTACAGTGAAACTATTTGATTAATAGAAGAGGACCATATGAGACTGCTTTCATAGGTCTTTTAATTTCAGACATAGCCTTGTTCTCCTGACACACATATAGCACCACAGCAGTAAGTCACCCTGTCTTGCTCCTCCTTGCACAAAGTTTTGGTCACTGGGACTGTGGCTATAATTTTAGTTACCGCAGCGATGAATTTATAAAGAGTCTGCAGTCTGTAAAGCTGGTATCAGGGCATTTCCCTCCTCTGACTCGCATCTAGTAATTTAATTTTTCTACTTAGGTGTTCATGCTGTGCTTTTGTTTTCAGAAAAGCTAATGAAATTAAGTGCCCTCTTAGAAATGCTTCAGTGTCTTCCAGAATAAGATTAAATGAATGGAAGAATATTTTTAACATATAAAATGGCACAGCTGGGAGGGATAAATGAAGAGAGGAGGCATATTCATACATGACTGTTGACTTCCTATAGAAGCATACACACTTGGGCTCCAGGTTGGTTACCATCTTAGCTGCAGGTGGCAGTTTTAAATACTATAATTATTTCCCAAGCTAAAACCAGAGATATACTACAGAAACTCAATTACCCTGGCATGGTTTATGGGATAAATTCTGGCCTTATAATCCTGCTATGGGATACAGTGTGAAAAAAAAAAAACAACAGAGAAAGGAAGCAGCAGTTACTGCCTCTTGAGATCTTACAGACCTCAGTCAATGCGCAGGTTTCTCTGCTGTAGACACTATGTGCCCACCTGTATCTTTGCAGCCCATGCAAAGCAACCAGCAGTGTTAGTTTCTCTTAAGTTCAGCAGCCTCTAGGTTCAGGGCTCTTAGATGCTTTTCACCACCTAAGAGGTTGGTCCTGAAGCTGAGCTGCTCTGGGCTGTAAGTGTGGGCAGAAGGCATCCCACCCCAGCTACATCCTTCCCCTCACTCAAGGAACCTAGAAGAACTGGATCAGCAGCGAGGGGTACTTTGAGCAGATGACCCCATACTCCCTTCACTACCTAACAAGGGTAGGTGTCTAACATTTAAGTGTGCGAAGTCTAATGAGATGAATCCATGGCAGGTGCTGGAGTATCCTTCTTACTTGTCTCTTCTGATCCTATCAAGGTGTGGTTAACAGAGACACCTGCAGTGATAGAATCATAGAATCATAAAATTGTCTAGGTTGGAAGAGACCCTTGGGATCATCGAGTCCAACCATCTACCCTACTCTACAAAGTTCTCCCCTACACCATATCCCCCAACACCACATCTAAATGTCTCTTAAACACATCCAGGGATGGTGACTCAACCACCTCCCTGGGCAGTCTATTCCAATGCCCGACCACTCTTTCTGTGAAAAAATCTTTCCTAATGTTCAGTCTAAACCTACCCTGTTGGAGCTTGAAGCCATTCCCTCTTGTTCTGTCATTAATTACCTGTGAGAAGAGACCAGCAGTGGAGGACACTCTCTACAGTGAGTAGAGAGTGAAAGGACACTCTTTACAGTGTCCTTTCAAATACTTGTAGAGAGTGATGAGGTCTCCCCTCAGCCTCCTCTTCCTCAAACTAAACAGTCCCCAGATGGTGCACTAAACAGTCCCCAGATGGTGCACTCATTTCTTTCTTGAACTAAGGGGCTGTAGTTCAGGTGCACAGAAGCACCATAGAAACCTGTCTGAAAGCACCTCTGGATTATTTATCCGAGACCACACAGCACAGGCAGAGCAGGATGAGGACAGGTGCTGCCCTTCACTACGGGCTCCAGGACTCTGAGAGCCCTGCAAGACCACTCAGCCCTGGGAAAGGAAGGAGCAGTCATGGCCAGCAACCCCTCCTGGTTCCTGCATGGAACTCAAATCATAACACCGCGTAGAGATATTTAAAGTCTCGGTCCCCTTCCCATGCACTTGGAATCAGCTCCACTGATGTGCAACGAAGATCACAACCTGGGCTGCTTTTTCAATTTCAGAAGTCTGTGGCTGGCACATACCTGAAGGGGAAATAATTAAAGCCACAGACAGGCTGGGTCAGAAGAAAGAGCATCAGTCTGAGCAGCGGGAGACTGCTGCAGGAGCTGTCTCAGAAAGTTCTTTAAAATTTAAGAGCTTTGGGAGCAGGTAGAGCAGTGGGCTGGTGACCCATGCCGTGACTGAAAGAGAAAAATAGGGATCCTGGTCATTTCCAGGGAGCCATGGGGTCACCAGGAAGACATGTGGAGTAGCTGGAGGTGGATGCCCCGGCCTTTCCTCTTTCCCTTGAGGGAGCTGAAGGCTGTCTATCTACCTACCATTCCCACAGCAGCACAGACAAGCTGTCCCTTGCTGAACAAGGTGCTTCAAGCCTAAGCCCTGGACACAGGGCTCTCCAGACAGACAGATGCAAGAGGAGACGTGGAAGGGGAATTCTTGTATTTCCAACACAGCATTAACCTGAGGGTCCAGAATAAAGTTAAGGGCTTTTCAGCCAAAAAAAAAAAAAAATAAAAAATCTGAGAGTGATGACAATATTCAGTTTTGTTGCGAGTGAGCTGGACAGGAATCCTTGCTCTGTCTCACTTGGCACAAAGGTCCAAATCTCACTCACCTCAGTCGTTAGCGAGGGATTGCTGGGTAGTAGTTTCACTTGTATGGACAAGAGGAAATTTTTAAACCTACAAGTTAGGGTAAGAAATAGAGGAAAATAAAGACTCTTCCATAAGGCAACGTTAGAATTAGTTTGAAATGTATGTAGCATTAGCACAGTTAATTTTTTGTATCTGGACCCTGTATTGTTGGTTCTGGTTTTAAACCTTTGTCCTTTCACCGAGCACACAAGTGTTATTTCAGATATATATATATATAAAATTCAGATATATATATAAAAACATACAGAATTGCCAGGAATATTAGTAAATTAAATAAAAAAAATAGAAAAATATGTCATTCTGGTATTGGCTAATAACTTAGTTCACTTTAATGAATAGGAAACCAGGAGCTACAATATCACAACTTGCATGATAGAAAACAGCAACAGTAGTTTGATAAGGATTTATTTTGGGGAAAAGTGTGATGCCTTTGCTTTAATTCAAGTGATAACTTTGAATTTTGATATACCTTTTTTTTAAGGCAGCGTGTCTTGCATTTGTACAAAGAATATGTCAAAGAGTCAAGCAAGCTGGTAGGGTTCCAGCCTCCATGGGGTTATTGCTGTAGCCTACCAAAAGTCCACTGGTACTGTTTAGAGCTATCATCACGTGCATTTAATACTGTTACATTTGTGAAGTGATTTGACATGAAAAGTGCTGTGTTGATCCATTTAACTTGGCACGGCTGATGGATTGAGACAATCAGCCTTCTGTCAGATGGACTAGCAAATAACTAGAAAGTGGTAAAACTGAAGACTTTGGTCATTACTGAGCTGGGCTCAATGTGAATAAATGACCTCGGGGAAAAGGCTCCAGTATACACCTCCCATTCAAAGCTTGTGAATTTTTCGAACCACTTTTCCATACTATTCCATACTATTTACTGGGGAAAAAAATAACAATCATACTCATATATTCAACTTATCTTCTGGGAAATCCTTATTTATGCATAATAATAACAACTCATTTGCTATTGTTAAACAATTTATAGAGTTTAAAAACAGTTACTTCAGCTTAAGGGCAACAGAAATACTAAGTCAATTCTTTCCTTCATCTGTCATGTTATTTGCTGAGGACTTTGCATCCGTTACATTACAGCATGTCCAAAACTTAAAAGGTTGACTAAATAGCACTCTTTGCCGTTTTCTTGCTTCCAAATGTCAAGTCCTTCACAGTTCACATGACCATAAGAAGCGGTATGAATTTACCTTGTAACAAGCAACCCAGCATCTTACCACTATGTATGCATGTAGGTACGTGTAACTTATGGAAAAGCAACAAATAGTCGTATCATAAAAAGCTGGTGGAATAGTAATTCCATGGAAAATCAGATTCTAAGAAATGATGGTCTTGTTGCTGTGGCAGAGGGTGAAAAACTGGCACCAGCTGAACTCCTTCATTTAGTTATGAAGGACAACTTGGAACAGAGATTATAAACCAAATCATGAATTCATTTTCTGTAGCTTTTCTGCTAACAATAAGAAATAGCTGCCAAACAGAATAATTTCATGGATTTCAATATTGGGAACCTGGCTCAAGAAAACTATCTTCCAGACTGAGGAATAGGAGTAAATCAATCAGTTTGTGGATGATTGCTCCTTACAGGGATCCAGGTTCCTTACAGGGCTCTCTGCGAATCACTGGTGCCCATGAAACTGCAAACGCACAAAATTATACGAGAAGTGAATCATCCCCGGTGTGCAGCTATTAGCCCACCATCTTGAAACAGCTAAATCATTTTTCTCAGTTGTTCTTTGAGTCTTCTCAACAGCAATGTGTTTAGTTTTGCTCCATTTTATTGATTAATAACAAATCTTTAGAAAATAAAATCTTTTTTATAGCATCTTTCATTGGAAGAGCTCTCAAATGGCCTAACACACGAGAAAGGACATGGAGGAATGTGATGGAGAGGTCTTATCAGAGACATCAAGACAGATCCTGTCCTCCAAGTGCTGCCCGTCTCTCCCACCACAGAGCTGGCCCTACATACACCTTGGGTGATTTTTGAAAATAAGAGTAAGGTTTTCCAAGCTAACAAAAACTGAAAACCAGGAAAGGGAAAAATCTAAGATTAAAATTAATCAGACTGGCAAAATATAGGACGTTGTGCTCATGACACAACTTATGGCTAAGTGTTGCACTACCCTCTCTGTGTTGGCTACCCCTGGATAGTAGTCTTGCTTGTGGTGGGCTTGAGCCTGGGCTGGAGACCATAATCCAGAAATCCAGTAGGACCTAAACAATCTCTCTTTCACAGACAAATCTATCCCTCCAAATGGCTGGACCAGACATCTCCTCTTACTGATCTGGTTTATACTTAAGCAGCACTTTGGGCTTCCAAGCCTCAAAGGTGCAACATAGGAAGAGCTTGTCTGTCAGGCTTCCCCTGATCTGAAACACAGTCAAAAAGCAAAAGCAAAAAAGAATTGCATTTGCATAGATACACATAAAATTGGATAAGAAAGCATATCCTGATACCCGTATCCTGAGTTCTCTTTTTAAAACCTGAGGAGAAACTATAAAGGAGACCCCAAGGAGGGGAATAATAAGGGAATTGTAGTTTATAAGTGGTCTGAAGCACAGCTGCATAACAGAGCATATATTATGTGCTTGCTTTAGGGTAAGAGTGTAGAAAACTGCAAAACTCCACTTTCTACAAGGAGATAAGCACTTCCAGTGAAGAGTTATTTGAGTTATTTTGCCTCTCTGTCTATCAGTCTTATGCTTTAGCATCCTTGACTGCAGTCAAGGGATGCCAAAGGCAAAGGATCTGATGTTAAAGTCAAGGAAGGACTTGTCTCATGTATTACAAAGTGCATGTTTAGTACTTCTCAGAATCAGATCTAACTTATTTAAAATTATTTAAACTTGTCTAACTTATTTAAACACCGTCTCAATCAAAAAGCCTGTGAAAATTGCACTTGCCATTATCATAGCTGTTTTGGGAAGAAAAAGAGCTTTTGTCCCTTTGTCCCTTTTGTGTATCTTTAGTGTTTCTGGCCAAAGCTAAGCTGTGACTATTTACCTTTGGTATTATCGGACCCTGAACTGATAGGGAATCCACTTTTTTTTTTTCCCCCCCAGCACTTCAATTGTGAATAGATCAGAGAAAAAGGCAGGAACAGCTGCTATTTCTTCACTCTTCGTTGGTGACAGAAATTGCATTTCATTATAGGGTTGAGATGAAAAGCTGATCTTCTCAGAGTATATGTTCCTAGGCTGGCTTCTGTAGATGCATAGTCAGGGGCTGATACGTTATCAGACTTATTCTATCTCTGTGCTGATGTCATAGCATTTTACGTTACCACTCTCTGAATAATTAGCTAAGGTTATCACACAGTTCATAGATTCCCTCTGATTCTGATGAAACAGGAACACTGCTGGAAAAGGCAGCTACCCCTCAGGGACAAAAAGAAGCAGCAGCCATTGACCTTTGAGACTCCAAAATGATCAAAAAACCTCCCACTTCTCTGAATTATAATGAACTTTCTTTCCTTACGGTGCTTTATGTTTTCCTCTGCTAAGAATTTCTTGCTGTATTAAAAAATAAAAAAAAGAAAAACTGTACCTTCTAAAGAGATGGAGACGCCCTTTGGGAATATTTGAACAGGTTGCCCAGAGAGGTGGTAGATGGCCCATCCCTGGAAACATTCTATGTCAGGTTGGACGGGGCTCTGAGCAACCTGATCTAGTTGAAGATCCCTGCTCATTGTAGGGGGGTTGGACAAGATGACCTTTAAAGGTCCCTTCCAACGCAAACTATTCTATAATTCTATGACTCTGTGATTCTGTGATTCTGACACACATAAATGGGTGGGTTGTAGTAGCTGTGCTACATTCCCTGGGTAAAAGGCAGGTCCACATGAGATATGTCCTGTGCTTTGGGTTTGTTTTCCCGTCTCTGCACCACAGCCAGCTCTGTGTGCTTCAGACAGGAGGCCCCCAATGAGATTCATCTCTACTACCATCGCTTCTGCTATTTAGTGGGGTTGAGACTCATCTTTTTACTAGATCATTTATTTTTGTGATGGAGGTCCTGATTTTCATTTATACTTAGGCTACTTTGGAGTGCTCTGGCACCGTAACGAGGCTTTAAAAACAGCTCAGATCACATTTGTACTCACTTTAAAGCACTTCTGCTCTGACAGAATGGTATTAAATGGTTGTAGAGTACACAGGCATCAGATCTGTAATGTTTTGATTAACTAACAGCTATATACCTATCCTTTGAAAATGACATCAACATTAAGACATCGCAGGTAGGAGTACCAGGGTAGCTCTGCCTCGGGTATACCCAGTACTGGTAAGTGGATCATCTGGTACAGGTGCAACAGCAGCCAAGAGTGTATCTATGAAAACACCTAATACAAAATTATACCTTGAATGGTGCTTTGAATGTGTATTATAAGGAGAGAAACTCTGATCTGGGGATTTACCGGTAACTATTACAGAGAATAGTGTTGGCTCATTAATTATGTGAATATAGTAATGAAACTGAGGAAATGCACTATATAGTTGAGACCAGACTGCAATTTTGGAGTCCACATTCAGGCTGTCGGCTGCATGCATAAAAATAAACATACATATAATATGAGCACAACAATCAATTTATTATATCAGTAAAGGGCATAGGTATCAATGAAAAACAGGGGTTGAACTGGCCCATGCAGTGATATGCTTTCGGGAGAGGTTGGGAGTTGCAGGGAGATTAAAGGTACAGAACAAGACTTGAATTTGGAAATCCTCATTTGGCACGTAAATCTTTTCTGGCCCCACAGTGAGATCCATGCAGGCACAAAACCCTTTCCAGATTGCAGTTCACTGACCCTGACTTAAGTCATCAAAAAAAAAAGGTGTTGTGGGTGGGAGCTCTCTCATCATTAAAATACCAAATTGTATGTGCATATTTGAGGTGTATTAGGTGAGCCGCGTGCCCAAGATCCCATTATAGACAGTGGAGAACTCAGGCTCAGCTCAGCTCAGTGCCATCTGAGATGCCCTTATGCATCCTGCCTGCTTCCCAGCTACCAGGTAAGAAATTTGCAGGTTTCTTATGGGCCCTTTTCATAACTGCCAGCACCATACGGTGCCTCGGGTACCCTATGTCATCTGAAATGTCATGGATGGCTCTCTGTGGGCAAATGAATCAAGCCCAAGATGCCACAGTTTAATCTGATTTTACCAATACCTATGTAAACAAAAAATCAGTTCACTGAAATAAGGGAACTAGACCATGTGAACTCAAGGCAAGAAACAGAAAAGTGCTGTCAGGCGTCAGAAAACCCACACATACACACGGGCACAGACACACGCACACCCCCCACCTTATAACTGCTCTGCCTACTGAAGCTTCAAGTGGAGCTTGCGTCTTTGTGAAGAACAGAAGTCATTAGCCTCAAGACACAATTCTCTAAGAAAACAAGTTTTCGTAGTTCCAGCGCTTGCAGAACTATTTGCTTATCATAAGGTATGTATGAATTTCATTGCCTTTAAAATCAAGTGCAACTTTCTCAACTGGCTCTGTTTTACAGGATTTGCTGTTGGCTATTCATGCACCCTGATTCCCAGAAGAAGGGAAGTCCTTGGACACGAGACGACATCACTGGCTGACCTTGGACGTTATCCGTGTACTTAATGTACCTCACTGCAGAGATGTCCTAAACAAAGAGCTGACTTATAAACACTAAAAAGATTCTATGGTAAATGTCAACTATTAACAGGCAGAGCTGATCCATGCCAGCGTTTCATATCATGGGTAAGTGGTGCATGAGGCGCTTGTCCTTTTATTAGCATGTGAATATATTAATATTATACGAGTGACAGTTAGGGAAATGAATAGCCCATTATTCCATAGGGCTCTCATTAAAGACAACCTCTCCTGAGGTTGCTCGATGGCAAAGTTCCTAAGTGGATTAGTAGGAAGCATGGGGAGAATGAATGAACTTCGCAGTGACTACTCTTAATAATGACTGCAGGTAATTAAAAGGATTAGAGGTATCTGGAGAATTCTAGGTCTAATAGTGGTCTAACGGTATTTTAAAAACATCTAACGATGGAGTGAATTGAGCTTTAAAAATCATTTAGCTGGTCCTTGCATTAACAAGTAGCTTTTATGTGATGGAGGAATTAGAAGTTAAATATTGGCTCAATAAGTCTTTAAAGACTTTTCCTATTTGCAGTGCTGGCCATTATTAAATAGTAATGTTTATGTAAATTGTAGTGCAGAAGCCTTTTCAGTATCGGAAAACGTTACCCTGCAAACTCATTAGCTTTCAGCCACCGTGTTCACAAAAAAAGTATAAGACAAAATAGGTGCTGAAGGCTGTGCTACAAGCTGAGTACCAGCCCGGGGCTAAGACGACATGGTCAGGTTCGGGAAGGCGGCGCTACTCGCTGCTTTCCCCTGGGAGCTTGGTGAAGAACCAGGGGAGAGCCAGCATTTCTGGGGAAAGGACTATCTGTCCAAACAGCAAAGGGGTTTATTTTCATCCTGGCTCTTAGTAGACCTGAGTTCTCTATGTCTAAGTGTTTAAAGTGAAGATCTCAGCAGGATCTGATTTTCTAGGGTGGGATTTAGTTCATTTGACTGATGTGTGCCTATACTTTAAGAATGTAATGAAGCAGCCCTTTCTGAGGAAGTCCCTTAGTTCCCTAAACACTCAAAAGGAGAAAGATAAATGGATTTAAAGCCATCAGAAAAGGTAATGTACACCTAATTCGTGCTCAAACTTAGATGAATAAGAACTCCCTCTGGAGGTTTTCACAGATACCTACCACTTTCCGTTGATAATAATGTGAATTTAAGTGTTTCAGAAAGACTCATCTTCAGAGCCTTAAAATATGGCACTGTTTGATGCATAATTTGGGTGAGTTGCATCCAACCATGTATAAATTACAGCATCTTGGGGAGGGCAAAAAGAGCCAGCTACAGATTCTAACCATGAAAATAAAGGGAGAAATATGGATAAAAACATTTATTTGTTGATTGATTTCATTAACAGCAGAAAAAGTTCTGCACTTCACATTGTAGAAGCCCACAGAAGGCTGGGATTGTATCAGTTTCTTCAAAGTTCCCCAAGCTGTGGTACACCTGGAAGGAATACTAAAGCAGAAAAGACACAGTGAAGCCAAGCCGACAGCATCCCCTACACACATTTGAAGTGGATATAGCAACTCTGTTGGCAGACTTTCCAGCAGAGCAGGGGCATCAAGAGTCGCTTACTCCACCACCTACAGATTGAGCAGGTGCAGGGAATCATACCAAGAAGTATCAAAGCAGTAATAATAGTAATAATAATAATAATAATAATAATAATAATAATAATAATAATGATTTTCCTATACTTTTCTGTATTCTAAGGCAGAAAAGCCATAAAATCCACTAAAGCCATAGTGCCTCCTAGCCAGCCTAGGAGCAGCAGGAATGGAACTGAGCTCTGGAGGTTGAACCGGAATAAGCATCAGTCAAGCCATGTCACCTTGACATGCCCTTTCCAGGCCAGAACTTCAGAGGCAACCGTACCCATTCAGAGTGCTCTCCAGACCTCCAACCTGCCTCTCCAACTAGCTGACCTAGCTGACTGTACTGCATTAAAAAAACCCAAAAAATTAAAGTGGCTTTGTAAGGACTTTTTTATGTTCTCACTGTCTGAAGACTTTCCATACACTTTTCTGCTTTGCTGTTCCTTCATCTTTTTTTCATGCCTTCTCTAAAAAGAACTTTTCTGTCCTCCTGTTTCTCTTTCTCTGTTTAATGCTCTAGCGGAACAGTTTATCTTTGCAAAACATTTTGAGATGTATTTTGCATGGAAGGTCCTGTCCTGAGGAAGGGCCAGCTCATACTGTGCTGTTTGCACAGAAAGCGAGAAGGAGGAAGAGCAATAAAAGAGCAACTTAATTACTTTGGAACTGCGGTGCTTCCCACTACCACGGCCTCTGCATGAGGTCCTGACGCAGCCACCAGGGTCGACTGCGAGTGGCGTGATCTTGCTGACAACTCCTCCGGTGCTGCTTTAACCGATGTCACCGAGCAGCTCAGAGCAAATGAACAAAGAGCGGCAGGACACCGGTGATGTAACCCAAGCTAAAAAAACATCAGGAAATATCAGTGACCTCCGAGAAGCACAAAAAAGCCTTCCTGCCCCCATTCCCTTCTGCTGAACAAATGCGTACCCTCTTTCAGCAGCGCCGTTCGCCTCCCCTCGAGAGGTGCTTTATTCAAGAAAGGAGTGAAAAATCAGAGCACAGCTGCAAAAATGAATTCCCACTCATTGCCTAAGTACTGATATCTTTTTTGTAGCTATACAAGCTAGGATGATACGACCCAGCCTACATTACGTCGGTTGAGATTAAGAGATGGACTGAATAGATCTGGATCTGCCTTGTGAGTTTCTCCCAGAGCCGAGGATTACTAGTGACCATGCCTGACGCCGTGGGGTAAGCACATGCATCAGTAGGAAGCACTTAGGAATTTCCTCATTCCTCAGTGGATTAGGCTTTGAATTAAAATCCACTAAAGTGAGAGAAGCCCAAGGGATCACAGTTTGTTTTCCTTAGAAAACACTGGGTTTTTTGGTCAGTGCTAGCAACTGCATGCCTGTCTTAGCAGCCACGTCAGTTCTGTTGCGTTTGCCTTTCCTTCTCTTCTTCCTCCTGCTTGACCTCAGGGGGAAATTCTTGCTGTCTGTCCTAGCTTGCAATTCCACTGCTGGAATAATTGAGCTCTAAGAGAGGCACTCCTCCTGGCTTCTCTCTTTTTTCAAGATCCTAACATTTTTGCTTTACCACTTTTGCTTCTCCCGTCTCCTTAGATTTTTGTACCTGGGCCCCTGTCTGTATGACAAAATCAGTGTTGAGAACTTTAATCCACTGTCTGTCTCTGTTTACATGCAGTGACATCCCAAGCACAGGACGTGTACCAAAGAGCCCTCTAGTCTGAGTATACAAATAAGAAAGGATATAGCAAACTCTCAGGATTTTTTTTTAAATGGTTTCAGCAGGATTCTTCACCTCTAATCTAATCACTGCCAGTAGAGTGGTTGGTGCCTGCAATATTTCTTTCCTTACAGGTTCAAGAGGCTTTGTGTGTTATTGCTGCAATAGCTCATGTAATCAGCGAGTCCACTGCCAAATGTGCCCTTTTCTGCAGTAGCTGCAAGTTGAAGTGAGCCAGTGGTCTGTTTTCAGGTGAGGGAATCATAGCACTAACTGATACTCTATTCTTTTTGTGTTCATATACCATATACATGACTTTTCTCCCCAAGAAGCCAAACCTGAAAAACTAAAACCACAACAACACCGCCTTCCATTTTTATAGGTGAAATACGGAGAGGGCATTTTTGCTACTGCAAAGCCAAATCCGTTTCTTTTGCATGCCACTGCTTTCACAGGTCATTACGAAGGAGAAATTTGGTTCATTCTTCGGGAGTGATTTTCCTTTTAAGATTTGCATTGTATTTACTTATTCATATGTCTTGTTTCTCCAAAACTGACTTTTTCTCATGGCATCCCAAGTTACTCTTCTACTGAAACCATGTAGACTATATCAAAGAAAGCACATCTCACAGAAGTGCCTCCGCAGCACATTACAAACTGCACAGCTCCCAAAGAGCAATTTAAAATGAAGAACAACCTTTTCCAACATCCTTTTCAGAACTGCACATGGACATTAGCCAGACACAAGACTGAGCTGCAGAGGGTGCATTATACTCCCCATCTGCTCTTCACAGTGCTCATCACTGATTTATAACCCACAGTAAAGTCATTTGGCCAAAAAAATCATAGTGGATGAGGCAAATGCACCAAAAGACAGCTGAGCCTTTCCTCCCACAGTGTCCAAGGAAGGAAATGTGTCCCACCCAGCCAGCATTTTCTCAATATTTGATTCCAGAGTACGTAACATCTGTAGGTAAGTCACTCTCTAAACAAACAATCAAAGACATATTTTGTTCTCATTTACTCTACTTTATAGGCATTCTCTCAGCTGGTCTTGGCACGACTATTAATTCAGTCCTGTGTAAACGTTGTCAAGGTATCCTTGAGGGCTTCAGCAGCTTTCCTGAAAACTTGGAAGAGTTTTCAGGAAGACACATGCAAGTTTCTGCTTCCCAGGGAGCCTACTTTTCTAACCCGCTTCTTCACCGTGCCCAGCCCCTGGTTGTGGTACTGCCATCCGAGCCTCTGCAGACTCCCTGCCCTGGAGGAGCCTGCATTTCCCATGGGCTGTTCCTCTCAGGTGTAGAATCATAAAATGGTTAGGGTTGGAAGGGACCTTAGCAATCATCTAGTTCCAACCCCCCTGCCCTGGGTAAGTAGGACAGGGTCCCACTAGATCAGGTTGCTCAAACCCCATCCAACCTGGCCTTGAACACCTCCAGGGATGGGGCCTCCACAACTTCTCTGGGCAAAGACTTCACACAGTTTTCTCTTTGGAAAAGGATCAGCCTCTGGACCTCAAGACTGACACATTGCAGTGGTCTATGCTATGGGACAGCCATGGGATGGCAAGAGCCGGGTGTCACTGAGGGTTTCTACAATGCCCAATAAATCAGACTCACAGAATCACTGAATGGCCAGGGTTGGAAGGGACCTCTGGAGATCATCTAGTCCAACCACCCTGCCAGAGCAGGGTCACCTACAGCAGGTTGCACAGGACGACGTCCAGGCAGGTTTTGATTTTCTCCAGTGTGGGAGACTCCACAACTTCTCTGGGCAGCCTGTGCCAGTGCTCTGCCACCCTCAAAGTAAAGACCTCCATCCTCATGTTTAGATGGAACTTCCTATGCTCAAGTTTGTGCCTGTTACCTCTTGTCCTATCACTGGGCACCACTGAAAAAAGACTGTTCTCATCTACCTGGCACCTGACCTTCAAGTATTTATAAGTATTGATAAGATCCCCCCTCAGTCTTCTTTTTTCTAGACTGAAAAAAAAAAAAGTCCCCCAGCCTTTCCTCATAAGAAAAATGCTCCAGTCATCTAATCATCTTAGTAGCCCTTTGCTGGACCCTCTCCAGCAGTTCCCTGTCCTTCTTGAACTGGGAAGCCCAGAACTGGACACAGCACACCAGATGCGGCCTCACCAGGGCAGAGTAGAGGGGGAGGATGACCTCCCTCAACCTGCTGGCCGCACTCTTCTTCACAGAATCACAAAATCACAGAATTTTCAGAGTTGGAAGGGACCTCTAGAGATCATCTAGTCCAACTCCCCTGCCAAAGCAGGATTGCCCAGAGCACATTACTCAGGACTGCATCCAGGCGGGTCTTGAAAATCTCCAGAGAAGGGGACTCCACAACCTCCCTGGGCAGCCTGTGCCAGTGCTCTGTCACCCTCACCGTACAGAAGTTTTTCCGTGTATTTGAACGGAACTTCCTGTGTTCTAACTTGTGCCCATTGCCCCTCGTCCTGTCACTGGGAACCATTGAAAAGAGCCTGCCTCCATCCTCCTTCAACCCACCCTTTAGAGACTTGTACGCCATAATAAGGTCTCCCCTCAGCCTTCTCTTCTCCAGGCTAAAGAGTCCCAGCTCTCTCAGCCTTTCCTCATAAGGGAGATGCTCCAAGCCCTTAATCATCTTCTTGATGCACCCCAGGATGCCATCGGCCCGGTGACTTTCATCCTCCCAAGAGCAGGAAGGCGGAGGGGGTTTGCGTCCCCCCCACGGTGAATGAAGCACCTTGCCCGGCCTCACACGCTGAACTGCCACAGTGTCCCCCAACCCTCCCACCCCTCCACTAGCCCCGGGCCCCAGCTACCCCCGGTAGCCCCGCAGCGCCCCGGGGTTGGGGTCAGCGGCGGGCGGGCGGGCGGGCGGCGCGGCGGGGACGGGCGAGGGGCGGGCCGGGGGCGGCGCTGCCTCCGCGGCCGGCGGGAGCGGGAGCGGGAGCCGGAGCCGGGCAGGGGGAGCCGGAGCCGGGCAGGGGGAGCGAGAGCTGCAGCCGGAGCCGGGCGCGGTGAGCGGTGCGCGGTGCGCGGTGAGCGGGGCCGGCTGCGGGCGGGAGGGGTGCCGCGCTGCCGGTTACTTCTGAGCCGAAGCGTTTCGGCGGGGGTCTGTCCCTCTCCCTCTCTAAGGTGGGCGCTTTTGGTTTTGGGGTGGTTTTTCTTCCCCTCGCTTTATTGGTGCCTTCGGTTGGAGTTGAGCCCGGGCTGGGTTTAGGGCTGAGCCGGTCGGCTGAGAAGTGATGCTGCGAGCATCCGTCCCTCCCCAGCAGCGCCGAGCACCGCTGCCTCCCGCCGCCCGGTGCCTTCCCGCGCTGGAGCCGGGGGGCTCCCAGCGGGTTTTGGTGCCGCTGTGCCCTCCCCACCTCACCGGCTGCTGCTGCTGCGGCTCCGGGAGAGTCTTCTGAACGTTTTGTCTTTCGTGTGTGTCGTAATCAAGGGCATCTGATTTTCACACGCGTTTAGCCTCAGCGCGCGTCAGGCCTGGGTTTGGTCATTCCCAAATGTGTTTTGGAAAGGACCTCTTGTTGTCCTTCCTGACTTCGTGGGTTGTCAAAGTGCTTGAATGGAATGAACACTTTTAGTTTTCGGAGAAATTGCTTTTGCGAGAGGCAGAGAGGGGGACCACTCCAGGAGAGCGTGGGGACAGCCTTGGGTGGTGAGTGGCTTCTGGCAGGAGGGATGGTGAGAGAAGGGAGGCACAGGTTGGGTTCTATTTCCGAAAGATGCTGCAGACCCAGGGTTTGACAGCGCAGAGCACTGGGTCATCACTGTGCAAGCACATTTTTGGCTCTGTGTGTATAAGCATAGATTGCCACCCGTGTGCTCTTTCACATTGTTTGCAGGAAGATGACAGGAAAGGAATTGCTCCCTCTGCAAATAAATTGTAAAATGCCTACCCAATGTACTGGGAGAAGAGCTGAGCTTAGACAGCACAACGTGGAAAAAGAAAAACAGCATGGATGCACAAAACCGTGCCCTTTCCAAACACTTTATGTCTAGCTAAAAGCTGCAGGCTGTTACAGTATGATCTCTGTAGGTAATGAAGTTTGGGACAGAAGGCAAGCAAAGCAAACTCTTCCTACCCTTGCAAATGCTAAACAGTTAGAGGGAAATTGTGAAAATAGTGGTAAAGGGCTGAGCATTTGCCACATCGATTAACATTTATATAAGCAAAGAGAATTAGGGATGCACACTGAGTATTATTAAATTTAATTCTCAGGTAATTCTAGCAGAATGGGAGAAAGATGAGTAGAAGAAATGTATAAAATCTGGACCATATAGGATGTACGTAGGACTGGCAGTTTTATTCTGATAAGGGATCCAGCTGGAGAGCTGATGTCTGTTACCTTAGAATTTTGCTTTTTACAGTCATTTTGACCCTGCTCTGACTTTTCTGTGCCTGAATAGACTGAAACCAAGGGCAACCCGAAACCACCAGCCTCCTTCTCTCTGCTATAATGTCTTCCATATCACCCAAGGTGGGGGAAGGAGAGGCAGGCATGTCGCCCCCGTCTCCCTCGTGTTTCCCCAGCTTTCCTCTGCTCCGGCGTGTGGGCTTGCTTGCCTGCACACTGCTACTTGCAGTCAGACCTTGAACTGGTGGGGAAGGGGTCCTGGGCTATTTCAGCATCCAAGTCTACTCTAGTACTATCACCAAGTAGGTGAGTGTACGTATATGAACGTATTTGGCTTAGGAAGTTATTGCTGGTTGCATTTTGTTAACCTTTTCAGATGTAAAAGGCTGACTGGGATAGCTTCTATCTGCCAAGTGTCTTGGTTGTAATTGGGTGTTAGTGGTGCAGCGCAAATTATAAATGGTATTCTGTAAATTCCCCATCAGAGGCAGGAAGCAGTGCAGTTTTCCTCCTGGCGCCCCATCAACGCAGAAGCAGAAAAGGAATTAGCTCAATGATAGAGTACATCCAGAAGTTACTGAAAATTCTGGTGTTTCTGATAGGTTTGAGACTTGGAAATTAAATACTTAAAAGTCAAGACATTTTCACTTCTACCTCCTGCGCTCTCTTGCAAGCACTGCTCCCCTTGTGTCTTCATGACTGCGGTTACCTCCTTTTCCTGGTGTGCGCGGAGGAAATCCTGTTACGGCATAGTCGATCCACAGTGCTGCTGCAAAAACCCACCTCTTAACCTGCTGCTTCGGCTGCACCCCCCCTCTTTGTCAGTCGTTCTGCTGTTCTCCCTTCTCCCCTGCGTCGGACACGTCAGTCTCAGGCTTCACTTTCAAGTGTTCTCGATAGTCTCCCGGTACGTGACGTACCACCTCTCCTGCTTTACCAAGACGTACCCCCTGGGCTTTGATCAGCCCGTGCTCTCAGCATCTGTCTCCCTCAAGCTACCACCTTTGTGTTTCCCCGAGCTTTGCCTTGCTCTTACTTGTAGCTTCGTATAGGCACCTTGTCCATCATTTCATTAGTTTCCTTGATATGTCCCAGCACGTTTGCTTTTGCTGTGATGCCTTCAGCAGCTGTCTGGTGAGATGCTGAGACAAGCCCTCACCCGTGCTGCCACCATCCTTGTCACTGGAATCAGTCTGGCTCTGGATTTGAGCACAACAGTGTCCTCTAAAGCTAGGACACCTGAGAGGCAACAGATCACTGTCCAGCCCCAGCAGAAGCTCTCCTTCCATAGTCTATGTCATCCTCACTTGCTCTTTTTGGCATTTCAGGTGCAAACCTGCCCCCTCATGCTCACACATCACAGCGTGGTTCACTGCAACAACCTTTGCCGTAGTGTTGTACCTTTGCACAAGTTATTGCAGGCTGTTTCGCAAACTGTGACAGCATGTAAAATGCCATGCACGCAAATACAGGTAGGACAACGCCGCAGTGTCTTTGTCAAGGGAGGGCCTGCAGCCTGCGTTGGTAAAATCAGGAATGGCGTGAGGATGGAGATCTTTTCTGTCACACCGTTGAGGGGAAACAGGGAATCGAAGGAGAAGGCTGTTTTCTTCCGTCTCTTGGTAAAGCAGGCTGAGGCACCTGAGTCGGGAAACAGAGTTACAGCAATCGGAGTTACTGTGATGGCACATCTGTGCCTAAAATTCCCTTGACATTTAAGTTCACAGTACGTAGTTGGTACTGAAATTGCTTTTTTGGGGGAGAAAAAATTCTGAAACAAAATGATGCATTAACAGAGGTTTCTGTTGAATAACGTGCACAAATTTCTGTCTTAGCTTCATATTGTGCCATGATTTTTAAAGTTAAAATGAAATCTGCTTGACTTTTTGGGGTCTGATATGGACCCTATCCTTTGTTTTTATAAAATATATTGAAGCCTGTGTGTCAGGAAAGTGTTTTCTTGTTACTCTGGTCTCCACTTACTGGGTCACAACTTCATTAGTTTAAGAACTAATAACCCCCTTTACTAGCGAAGCTAAGGGCCACTTATTGTCCAGCAGAGGTCCTTGCCGAAGTCTGCAGAGAGGGCTCCTGAGACCTGCTGGCGCGATGTGCCCACCAGGGGTGGAGGTGCCCCCATGGAATATGAGAGACGGAGGCTTCCGGCGATGCTCCTGTGTGCAGCCACCTCATCCGGCATCTGGCAGGATGCTGTGCCACTGCACAAGAGGGGACAATAGAGACCTTAAAGCCATTCACTTCCAGATTTAGCCACATTTTGTCCTAAAACTTTATTCTTGGTAGGTGAAGGGGACTGTGCCTGGTATTTCATGTGGTTTTTCCCCCTCTACCTGTAGGGATGCTGACCCTGAGGGTCTGAGCCCTGCAAGTTGTTAGCTTCACAGGTGAGCGTGATGGAGAACGAAAGCAAGCTCTGATAACAGGGACTGATTGCCCTGGGGCTTGAGATTTTATCTGGTAAGTTTTGCTCTGAGTAAAAGACATGGAGGAGCTGGAGCACTGCCCCATGAGAAGTCTGGGCAGTTTCAGGAAGGGTGAAGGTGGCACACAGCCCTCCGCTGCACCGGCCATTTGGCCTCAAGCGTGGAGCCCAGCGCCGGTCCGCTTGTGTCGAATACAAAAGGTGGTTATCGGGGGCCCATGTTAGGAGTCAGGCACGAGCTAACAAAGCTTAATTAACTTTTGTTTGTTCTGAGATTATTTGTATCACCATAGCCCCACACATGCCGGGTGGCATCTTCTCCCGAGAGCCTTATCAGTGGTGGGATGCGCCACGCAGCCACTTGCAGCCTCTGCAAGGAGGGGTAGCAGGAAGGGCATGACTCAACTCTGAAAGGAGACAGTAAGACAGAAGCAGTTGAAATATTTTCATATACTCGTTCCACTGAGGGAAACAGGCTTTAGCTGATATTTTTTTTTTTTGGCCTTCCTTTCTTTTTGTCCTGTGAAAATGTACATTTCTAATTAAGCAGCCATTGCACCCCACTCTACGTTTTCTCTTCAAACAAAATTTTCAAATTTGGGGTTGCAAGAAATCAAACAAGAAGTCATTCCACACAATGCAGAAATTAAGGAATCCTGACACTCGCCGATTCTTCCCTCTTCCCTAGCTAACCTTGCCCCAGACCTCCTTCCAGCCTGCTGTCTCCGAGGGCACCCGCGGTCTGTTACTTTGGCAGTGACATCTCAATGGCTCTGTTTGACTCTAGAAGTCAATTACTGAGACCTAAAGCTATTAGGGGGAACCAAATGGCTGTGTGAACCTTCCTGTCTCCTCTTCCTGATCATCTGCTGTCATTAAACTTTAGGGACTTAACTGTCTTTGAGGTTTCTCCCTGGGTTCTGCCAATTTGGCTGAAAGTGGCCAACAGGAACAAAAGTTATTCAGAGTGGGAATAAAGGGAATAAAGCTGGGACTGGACACTGAGAAATCAAATATGACCCATCGCTATGGTCAAGGAGGAGTGGGATTTTGGGTTTGTTGGGTTTTTTTTAGCAGCCTGTAATTTTTCACAGGAAATTTTCAACAAAAGTGGGAAATAAATATTTTTAGCAAACCAACACAGGAAGGAGACTGATTTCCCTGGCGGCTGAGTGTCCTTTGGGTGAGATTCAGACTCACACTCCCATGGGAGGCAGGACCATAAGAGGGTCCTGTTTCCCCATCTGAGGTCCCAGATGTAAAGCAATGAGACTCCTTTCCCCATTCAGATCCCGAGAGATACAGGGAACAGACAGGTCCCTGCTTCCTTGTGTACCTTATCGGCGATGGGAATGAATACAGCATTTGGGCCAAATCATGCTGTGCCAGAACATGGACAGTGTGAGCCTCGGCTGTAGGCTACTGCTGCAGCTGAGGCTGTGAAAATAGCTGCAAAGGGCATTAGACTGGTGCAAATGATGTTCTGGTCCAAATATTTCTGTGTTCTGCAAAGGTAATTAAAAGCTCAGACCTCTCCATCTCGCTGTGTACGCTTGTCATTTGAATATGAATGCATGTTTTTAAAGAGCCTTGAGGATGTATTGTGTTTTGCGCTGCATCTCTGGCATGTTTAATCAGCTCAAGATTTGGTAGGCTCTGTTCCCTTTGCCTTGCCGGGATCAGGGAGTTGTATTGAATGAAGCTCTAAATGGGCAAAAGCAGTGCTCTGTGTATCTGGGGGCAGACGAACTAAAGAAGATCCTGCAGGGACAAAAGAGAGCTGGAAAAGAAGCAAAATCACTTATATTTGCCCTGTTTGAAGCTACAGTCCCTGTTGCAGAGATCCGTGCCTCTTTCCCTCAAGAGAGACACTCTGAAAGAAAAAAAGGGAAGGGAAAGGGTCTCTGCTACGAGCAGACAAAACCGGGGGGCATAGGATCGAGCTCTTTGTGACACGAGACAGATTTGCCAGAGAAAAGGCATACGGGGGCTGTTGCATCCCCTTCTCCATCCCAGTACCACCACTTGCCTCAGCCTATGTGCTTCTGGGCAACGGGGCACATGCCCTCGCATCCAGAGTACGTGCTGGGTCCATCCCTGGAGAAGCCAACCTCGGGGTTCACCTGCAGCTTCCCGCCTCTCCTTCTGAACAGGGAGAGGGTCAGGAAGCTGTCCGGCTCCCGTTGGGTGGAACATTAGTATAACCAATGTTATCAAAATATTTGGTTTTCAACAACGCTGACTTTTAACAGCTGCAGTAGATAATTTTCTTTATTGAACTTGGACGGGCTTAAGCCATAAGTGGTTCAGTGATTGAAGGGATGAAAGCAACACAACAATGCATTAACATTCATCCCCAGAGATCTGCTTCTCTAATGCAGTTCGAACCAAATGTGCTGAAAGGGTAGAGCTCTGAGATGTATAATGATCGTGCAAGCGTCTTCTCTTTCCCGGAGGGGAGGATCTTTTTGAAAGTAGCCCTACTTTTGCTTTAATCTGCATCGTCTGGGATTGTTTCTTCATATACAATCAATTTAATTTGCTTTATTAAAAACAGTACAGGGGCCACATTTTAATTTTAGGTATTGAACGCATGTGGCACAGAAAAATCCTCTAGCTCTCCTTGTGCGGATATAGTATTCAGTTTGGGGATTTCAGGTAAGTGAACTTAAACTGCAGGTTGCCTGAAATAAAGAGAATAAATAAATAATGGTGTGTAATCCAGAAAGACCTGATTCCTGGCAGGAGTCTTTAGGAGACAATGCGAAATGAATTGGAGTGCAGATACAGTGCTGTGGTGCTTAAAGCAGTGCCGGGGGACAACAGGCTGCCTCGGTCCTGGAGCGCTCTGCAAAAGACGAAGAGAAAGGTGTTGTCAAGGCATGGGTGTAAAGCAGAGATCAAGAGCTAAGCGTGGGGTTTGTATTATACATGCAGTGCTGTAACTCGCCAGCAGAAGGACGTGGCTAGCAGAAATAAAACACAAGCCAGGATTCCAGTTTGTCTGTTTTCTTATGAAATTTCTGGCACAGAAAGCAGTCATAATTCAGCACTTTTTCTCACCGTCTTTTTATTAATGTAGTTATTACTGAACTCTTCAGCATTGATTCGCTTTTTTTTTTATAGGGGCTTTTCTCAGCATGCAGTCCCTTTAGATTTGGGTGCAATAACTAACCACATCCTGCACGCTGGACATTTGGCTTGCATCCCCATATCTTCCTGCTTGTAAGTATTTTATTCATCCTCTTCGCTTGTTTGTCTCTTACTTTTAAGGAGCAGATTCAACTGACAGGTCTGATCCCAGGTCATGATGCCTTTGCTTTACATTGATATAAATAACTCTATAATGTGCGTATCCATGGGAAATGTAAATGATACAAGCATTTGGTCCTATCTGAATTAATTTAAGTATCCTTATGGCTCTGAGTTTCTTTTTCCCAGCCCCACACAAAACCCCAGACAAAATATAACTCAATTTTAACCTGCAACCAAGCCATCTGGGCACTTGTCTTCTTAGATTTTAAAAGTCATAAACTGAAATCATATTAAATCATAATAAAAAATGAAATTAGATCATAAATTAAAAGGTGGACTTTGCTTGTGGCAGGAAATAGTTTCTCCTTTTCCTTGTGTGCACTGGTTTATCGAGTCAGTTGGTGACTGATCCTGTTTCCTAGGCAGAGAGGTAAAGGGATTCTGTGCTCCTGGAGGGTCCATCTGTAACAGGAAAACGAAGCATCCTACTTACCTGTGGTCTTTCAATTGCCAAAGGCATTTATGCAAGAATAAGAAGTATCAAGGATCATATTCTTGCTAAACTCCAAGCGAGCAGTCATTCTTTGCCTTTCCTACCTACATTTTCAATGGAATAAAATGCTGCTCGCTTCTTTTCTGTCTAGAGCTATGGTCTGATTTAGTTGCATGATGTTAAATTGCTACATTTTTCCAGTCTAGAGCAAATTGCCATTCAAGGCTGAAGGGTTCCCGGTATGTAAAGTTAATTCAGTCCTTCAGTATGAGCATGCAAAAATATTTTTATTTGCATTAAATCCTTTGTGTTACGTGTTAGCTGGAAGGATGATATGTGGTGATAGAGTCCTATATGCTAAAGGAAATAAATGTAGAAAATGAAGGTGGTGAGGGGAAGATGAAAGAATTAAACCAGAAGCTCGCTGGCCTTTGTACATACATCGAATTAGTGAAGGTCATGAGAAACCTTAATCTTTTTAATAGACCTAGTGAAAACTTGCTGCCAGCTTTTTGGAAGTAATCACTGTGATAACAGGATCTGGGGGGTGACACACCTTTTGGGGGGAGGAGGTTTTGTCCTGGAACTGGCATCACCGTATCACCTGGGCTGTCTTCTGGGAACCTACACAATCTTCCTCCTGCTCTTCCTGCCCCGATGCTGAAGGAAGGAGAGGTGGTTCTGGTTTCAGGTCATGAGGGGAGGATATCATTATCTGCTCACTCCTGGATTTAACTTTCAAAAAGGGCAAAAGAGAGCAGAGAACACACTTGTGAGTCCTTTCATGGAGATAATCAGTGTCATCTTTAATGAATGTCCTCTGCCTCCCCTCTCCTACTCAAAACAAAGAGCTGTCTGTCTCATACGGAGCGAGCAATTTTTTCACAGATCCAGAGTACCATCTAAGCAACTCAGCTCCCTTTCCTAGCCACTTCCACATTAATGGCCAGTAATTTCAGTGCCGTTTGCTAACCACCACATCCTCCCCGTCAGGGGGGTGGTCTCGAGTCATCCCTTGCAGGCACATTGTTCCGCTAGTGTGGGGGTGTGCTTCTTCGACCCTCATCCCCGTGTCCCCACGCATACACACGCGTGGGAACTGGATCCACAGGACAGCGTGTGCAGAGCTAACGAACCCTGTTGGCCAGAGGCTCCTTCTGCCAGGATCCATGGACATCTGACATGGACGAGCTTCTCCAGCTGTCCCACGCTGGGTCAGCGAGCAACATCTTGCCCTCCACAGAGCCCTCCGTTTTGAAGGAGACTGTAGAAATCTAATCCTTCTGTTGCAGTCATCCTCTGCCTTTCTGTAGACGTTGGGCTGAAATCAGCCAAAAGGGGGTTAGGTTTTTAGGGAAGGAGGGTAGATACAATTAACAGTGTATTGATGTCTGACCGGACAAGGGACCTCACTGTCGTAACTCTTGGAAAGGCAAATTAAACTCTCCTCTGTTAGGAGTTGTTTACAGTAAGAAAAAGACTTTTCAGGATATCTTCTACCTGTAAAGAAAGAGTTGATGGGAAATTGTGACAAAAATGTTAGTTTATGTAGCATCAAAACACTGATTTTCTTTGATGTCAGTTTGTCTCTCTGCTTGAACATTTTGAAGCCTCTGAAATAGCCACGGTATTTCTCAGTTTGTAGTCATAAAAAGCCAGGAAGAACCAAGAAAACATAATGTTTATCTATGGCTGATAATCTCCCAAGAAAATGAATCTACCAGACTTATCTTTGCTCCCTGTTCCTCAATTTTTAGGGCCTCAGTGGTTGTAAGTATGATCCATTAAATTATATTTCACCGAGCCTGGAGAAATAGAGTTGTTGCATCAAGATATGCAGAGAAATACAATGCAGGCAACAGGATGGTAAAGGATTTATGACTCTGGGACTATGAAAAAGCTTTCTGTTTACTGTACGCCATCCTGGAGAGCGCTGCAATCTCATTTAACATTCACCTTAGAGTGAGATGACTACTGTCTCAGTGATGCTCAAGATTAAATTGCTTATGTTACATATAATTTGGCACTCAGGGCATATGGTAATCGATGAGGGCTCTGCTCCTGACCCCATTTCCATTGTCTGAAAAGATAGGTTTTATGACAGGTGCCATCAAAGATGCGAAGAGTTGATAACTTTGGCATGGCTACCCAGGCATGATACTGCATGGTACCTGGGGTTTACCTCTTACACGATGATGGCTTACATCATCCATCACCTACCCAGTTTGCCCTGCTTTTGGTGAATGCCAATTTGTGTGTCTCCCACTTATCATGGGATAAAAGAAAAGACGAGAAACTCCAGCCGAGCCTGCCTACAATATCTGCCAGGTAGCCCTGCCCTCGGAATAAGGGTTATCCTCACCTGTGAAAAGTGATTCATACCAAGGGCATGAAAGGAGGAACAATGCACAGCTGGAGGAAAATACTTAAATAGTGGTTCTGGTTGAAAAGTAAGGGTGTACAAATGATACCACAAGCAGAGCCTTTCCTTGTGTGCCAGACCTCATATTTGGGGACTGAAGTAACAGAAGAAGGTTCTGCTCTCTTGTACATCTAAAACCAGTAGAGCTGGGAGGTGCAGTCTGCACCTTCTCGGTACAGTGAGTAGTTTTGATGAAATGAGGGAATCTATCTAAGCAGTTTGCCCATTAAAGCAGTGAGACTGTGTAACACTGGAGTAACAGCAGCAGGAAAAGTCAGCCAGTGTTGGAAAGGCAGAGTATGACCTGGGACTTCCTACAGTGGTGGGGTGGGACTCGATGACTCAGGAAGCCTCCTCAGCCCATCCCTCTTCCAGGATTGCAGAGCTGCCTCTGAGAAAGTAATCCAGATCCAGCTACATCACAAAATCTGAGTCCTCCAGCAGACAAGTCCCAGTTCTTCTGTCCCAGGAGTTTTCAGGAGTGGTTATTTGGGAAGCTTTCTCCTGGCAGAGTTCCTCTCCATCTCCAGCCATTCAGCAACAGCACTTCAAATTCAGTCTTTGCCTTAAACCAACTCCTTTCCAACAATAGATGAGGGAAAGGCAGGGACCACTACAGAATTTGAAAACTTTGGCTCCTTAGTTGAACTCCTTGATGGGTTTACGGCTCTCAGAAAGACAACGGGTTTATTGCAGTTAGCCACTTTCAATTTTGCCGTTATACTTTGAAGTCAGTGACAAAATTCCCAGTCATTCTTTTGGGACCAGATTTGGGCTTGATGTTACGATGTTGTTCTGTTTAGTTTTCAGAAACGCACAAAACAAATTACCAAACAAGAAGGTGAAGCTGACACCCGCCTTTATTGGGGATTATTCCTTTGGGAGGATTAGGGTAAGAGAGACAAATGGTTATGCCACTTACCTCCTTCTCCCAGCAGAAGCAGGAACCTGAGCCGAAGCGTTAGCTGTGGTGCACTGAATAAAATTGCTTGTGGGTGCCCCTCTTGAAGGCTGGCAGGTCTGATTTGCGGCGTAGCAGAGGTTCGTGCAGCCCCAGGACTGTGTAGCTGCATTTCAGTCCAGAAGGGCGTTTTCAGCCTTGCACCCGTCCTGGCTGCTCTGCAGCGGGGTGGCAATGCTGGGACAGCGCCAGGGAACGTCATCAGCGATCAGGGTGGGATCCATTTTATTGCCGTACACGTTTTGTGCCTTTCCCATGAATGCTACTCAGATGTCAGGACCAGATATGTTCACACTCTGTAGGATTTTGCTGGTTTACTCCAACAGGGTACAGATGGTTGGTAAAAATTCTTTTAGACCGAGTAGGACCTTACGCTTTAGGTCTGTATTTTTAAATCTGCGATTAAAACAACACAGCTTTTTTTTTTCTTCCTAAAATATTACCCAAAGAGCCACTATAGCTGAAGCTACGTTTTATGCTGAGATTCATTTACACATCACATCACTACGCAGTGTGAGTGAGGCAACTAGGATCTGGGCCATAGTCATTTGGAATCAGAGTTTACAGCGTCTCTGATCTCACTACAAAATACTCGGTTAAAAATAGCCCAGTCGACATTGTAAGACCGATAAAGGCTCTGATCTAGCAAAGCACTCACATCTCTGCTTAACTGTGAGGTTCTGATTAGTCCTTTTTAAGACCATAAATTTTCCACTAACTTCAAAGAAAGTCTCATGCCAAAGTTCTTCCTTGTACCAGGGCCAAAACTGTTAACGGTAAAAGTAGAATGTAGCAGATTTCAAATTTGTGAAGAATTTAAAGGCTTTTAACTTCTGCCACATTAAAGAATTTATGTGAATTAATTCCTTAGGTTATTATAGAGCAATTCAATTAATAATGGATCTGCTTTTCATTATGAGTAATCAAGGATAAACATCTTCTATATCAAAGCTTATCTTTAAAAAGGATAAATTAGCTATAACACACTTAACTACTTCCAGAACATGAAATGAACACGTATTGTTCCATTAGTTAATTTTGGATCACTAAATTAAAGACAGTTCAAAAGGAGTATAATCTCATTAGGATCTCTCTTTGTTCGGTCTGTTGTGACTTATTTCACAAGGTAAAGAAATACTGTTTCTTGTGGGGCTAAATACTATTAGGCTTGTAAAATGGTTTTGATTTAGTATATTTTATGCATCAGTATGAGTTATATACCACAAGGGTAAGAATAGTTTCGTCTGGTGTTTGCAGATGCAGTTTTGTACTCGTGCATATCTTGTAGGCTATGGGGATGCTTGTTTAAGACTACCAAAAGCTCCGCAATAAAACAATAAATGCAATAAATAAATAATAAAACAGCATCTGGAATGTAACCTTTTATCCATGAAAATGTGCACGAGTATGTACTAGTAAATGAATCCAGTCCAGGGCAATAGGCCTGTCATCATCTCTCCTATTGAATTAGCAAGCACACCTCCTGACGTGGTTTTGGCCAGCTAGCACCCTCCAGGCAATGCCTGGACATATTTAGGGTTAGGATTGGCCATCATTCATTCCCAAAGACAGCTGTGATTTGGCCATCCTGTCCGTGGGGATAAAAGGGAGTTTAGCCATCTTGATGCAGCGTGCCACACAAGTTGTCCCCGAGACCAGAGAATAGCCTTGACCTGTTTTGTGTAGTAGTATAGATGTAGTTCTGAGGTATAGAAAATAAATTGGGGTTTAAAACCGTAGAATTAGATTCTACCTACTGCTTAATGTAGTCCTTGTTTACTCGGGCACTCAGGGCTTTTCACAGCATGCAGCATAGTCTCCTAAATTTAATTTACAGTGCAAAAGTACAGTGGGTAACTATGCAAATAACTTCAGTGACTGCAAAGCAAACTTCTTAGCATGTTCAGTGGGTGTCTGCAAGGCTGCTGTGTTCTCAGAGAAGAAACAGCACAAGCAGAAGAGTACCTTATCCTTCTTAAGGGTCTTTATTCCAGGTTGGGTCACACCTAGTGCCACGCTTTTGAAGAAAGAGGTGCTTTACTAAGTTAGCAGAGGTAGCGTGTTTAAAGAAAAAATGATAAGGCAGACCATTGCTGGGAACAGTGCTGGGACACTCTCATGGGAACTCAGAGAGCCACTTGGGTAGTTGTGTGACACACAGGAGAGACCACAGGCCGTCACATCATTACTTCAAGGGCCTGATTCTGTCTCTCTGGCTGATGCTGACAGTATGTGCCCTCTCTATCACCATGAAAATCAGTGGGATTTTTCTCAAAGCCTCTAACTGTGAGTTAGAGATGATTGTATCGAACTGGGAGCGCAGGATGAGGCTGAAAGCAAAGTCAAGATGAGAAGGACCACGCTGGGAGCGTCGTTCTGTTAGGACGTTGTCTTTGCGGGAGGAAAGCTCACCACCTTTCCTTGTGGCGCCTGAATATCTGCAGTGAGAGGGTGACCATGGATAGGTGGATAGAAAGATTGCATGTGGATGATTATATGCAGAAAATGAGCTCAGTTTTCTACCTGCTTGCACCTTGCATTTTCTGTTGTGCGTCAAAACAAAAGCAATGGATTACACCATGTAATTCAGCTACAGCACGTCAGCTTTTTACAAGCAATTCCCCATCACCACACCTTCTCTTACACTTCCAGACTGCACCTGGGGGCTAAATACATCAGTTTAAAGAAAAGCAGCTTAGCATACCTTGATCTGCTCGTCCTGTGCTACTCTGACCTTTGCCAAGCTTCCAGGTTCAAACACAAAGTGGCCGAAGGCAAAGCTTTTTCAAAGATGGGATCTCTTCCCCATTTGCATTCGCTCCCCTTAGATAGTCCCCCCGCGTTTGCTGAGCTGCCAGGGCTGCCCATTCCCTCGGGATTTTGCTTGTAGGTGTCAGAAGCTGCAACACTTCACTGAAAAGTGTCTGCCATCGAGATCCCCGTGGCAGCGAGAAGTATTTCGTTCTTTGTAGCCATTTTCTCATGCTGGGTACCTCTGCCCAGGCGCTATGGAGTAAGTGACTAATGGTAGCGGATTTGTCATCCATCACGGTGTTGAGCAGCCTTGCTCATCTAGGTTGGGGAGCTGAAGTCTTGAGAGGGATTTTTGTTCTGTGCCCAGCTTTTATCCACAAGATAAATTCGGATTCCGATATGCCTGTCTGATATAAAGTGCATTTTCGATTGTGCCGTTCCTCAGTTAAACAACTCGTGGTGGGGAAGGATCAGTTTTAATTCACTGATGGGTAGGATTTCTCCTAATTGCTGCATTTTGGAAAAGAGACGTATAAAGATAGTTGTTAGCTAATGCTTTAAGAATGCAGCTTAGTGTTACGGAATAATAACTCGGAAGTCTTAAGAACTAGATTGTTTCAGACGCACATTAAATCACATTATCTGCTAGTAAATTAATCCTGCTTTTCAATTTTTTTTTTCCCTCGCAGTTTTGAAGGATACAATCTCACATTGTCCTGGGCCTGAGCAGTAAAGGATAAATTTCACCGCTAGCTGACTTCTCATGTCTTCGTTGTGATGAAAAAATGGTCGCCTAAAAGAAACCCTTTGTTATGCTGCTCAACCTGCCTTTGAATCCAAGAGCTGTTGTGATTTTTAAAATACAAACCCAAAAATGTCAGAACCCGACCCTTCATCTGGATTTGTAGGAAACATGGAAAATGGGACTTTTCTGGAGCTGTATCCCACATCCCTTTCAACTTCAGTGGATTCATCACCTGGCCGTTTATCCAACGTCTATGTCTATGTTTCTATATTCCTCAGTCTCTTAGCTTTTCTCCTTTTGCTATTGATCATTGCACTTCAGAGGCTGAAAAACATAATTTCTTCCAGTTCGTCCTACCCAGAATATAATAGCGATGCTGGAAGTTCTTTCACTAATTTAGAGGTTTGTAGTATTTCTTCCCAACGCTCTGCTCTCTCAAACCTTTCTTCATGAAACTAAATGAAAGGAAACGCACGGGGAATGGAAGAGCTTTGTCTAGTTTCTTGGGGAGGTAGTGCATGCAGCGTTTGCCTTAGAAGACTATTATGAAGAGGTGGCTTTTAAAGTTTCCTTAGGTTTGGGGCTTTTTCTCTTTCCTTTTCTAGTCTTCATTTCCCCTTTTACTAATGTTCTTTTTCATTTTGGACAATGGATAATGACACTTGATCATCGTTCCGTGCCTGTAATAGTGATGCTGTCTTTTTCTCACACATACAGTGTTCATTAAGAGTATTCCTGCCAAATTGTAATACAGTTCTAACAGGATGTGTCATTTTTCTGCTCTAGTTGTGACCCCTTCCCTGGTTTTGTATCAGTGATATGCTGACTACTTTTCTTTTTCCTTTTTCAATTAAATAAGGACTTCTGGATAAAATCCCTACTGCAAAAGTATAAAAAATCAGCTTAAATTATTATTACTGGGACAATTTAAAGTTGTTGGTATTGTTTCTTTTTTAATTTTCACATCTTTTTCAATATTTATTGATGTTTATAAAACACAGCTAAAACCCATTTCCTGGAGAATGTTACTTTTGTTTATTTGTACTCCCAACTCATTCTGTATAAAGTCTCTGTATTTCAGTTTTTGAATCTCTTTGGTTAACTTAGTAAAGTGACTATAACAACAATGCTCACCGCTGAATGTGTGGAGGTATTTTTAGGACCCCGTTGCATCTAATTTGCCTAATGACTTGTTCCTCCAGGGGGCAGCTTTTGCTGCTCAATCATAAACATCATACAACTCCTTCGCATCCTTCACTGATACCAGTACGAACCAGTGGTTTCTTCTTCAACATCTGCATACAATAACCATAGCTGGCAACTGAATAGCTCCTGTAACTGTCCTTTAGACTCAAGGTGTTTGTACTGGTGAGGTCTTTCTGGGCCAGATCGTGTCCTGTAATTTTACAAATGCACGCTGGGGTGGAGGGGGGGACAGGAGGATCTGCGGAATGGCCAGGCAGACCTGTGCTCTGACGCTCAGCAGGTGCAAGGTGTACCTGCAGAGGGTAGGAAGAGATCAGAAAGAAAAAGGCGGTGGCTCTGCCCCTTTTCTTCATCAGCATAAGGAGCACCCAGAGACGAGAGGGTGAGAAGCAGGTGATCTTTCACAATCTCAATCCTCTTTGCGATGCCATAGTCTGGGTTACGATTTCTTTGTGCCCTAAACGTGACTCAGCACTCTATTTTTGCAGTAAAATAACTAGCAGCATTGTGAACAGGACCCTGTGGTCAGCTGGGAATTAAATCAAGCCAAACGATCAAAGAAATGATTGGAAATGCCAAGTGTGACATTCTAGGACTGCAGCCCCACGCTGCGCTGTGCCATTCCTCGCTGTCCTTACTGCACCGTGCGAGCGCAGCCCGGTCCTGCCACTCCAGTCCACGCACAGTTTGCTCTCATGGCAGGATCCAAGTCACTGGAGAGACCCGAGGAAGGGTATGGAAATGTCACTGCTGTGACCGACTTCTCTCCCCACCCACAGCACTGCCGCCCAGCGGGCCGGCGGGCTGGGGAGCTGCAGAAGACCTCCCCACCAGGTCTGTTTCAAACAGCCTCCCGCCGGGCTGACAACGCGTTCATCAACAGGACTCATTCTGCCATTGACTACAACAGGCTTTAGAAGAGAAATGTGGGAAGCCCGGTGTAAATATAATCATTAGAAACGCAGCTGTTCGGTGACAAACCACACACAGATGACGCTGGAGTCGGTGTTTTCAGTTTTTAAAAGTGAACCTACAGTACGGTAAGTGGTGCCTGGACTTGCAGTGGTGATTAGCTCGCTACAAAGGTCAAAGATCTTGCTGACTAATAAAGAACTTAAGCCTCTAGGTTCTCTGAGCCAAACTGGTTTGACGAATATATTTAGTCTCTGGAATATTCTATCCATCTAGACAAAAATTTCTTCTAAGTCACTTTTCACTGTAATTGATGGCAGGCCTTGGGAAAAGAGTTAACTATTTAAAAGGGATCAGGAAACAGTATTTCCTTTCTGAAAGCTCTTCTAAATCCCAAACCTGTAACAGAATGTGTTTGTGTGTTGACTGGTAGATAAAAATAAATGAAATCAGATAGATAATAGATCTGGTAGATAATAAATAAATAAATCAAGGCGGAGGAACTGTTCCACCATCTTTTACCTACAGAGCTGTAAATTTGTTGCTTCCTTTGCTGCAAATGCAGGAATTTAATCAAAACCAGAGATGAGACCACAGTCTGAGATGGGTATTTATTCCCAGTGATATGTTTCCCATTACTATTTTATGCCTGTGGATATAGAGACATTTAATATTAAATGCAGACTGTTGAAAACCCATTGGCTTTGTTCAATGAGCTGTTGTCAAGCTTCACGAGAGCAAAAAAGTATTTTTCAGACTGCACAAAGTAGCAAAGGTAACTGAAACCACACATTTGATTTTGTTTTGTAGTTTACTAGATGCTATTATTTTTTTTCCACTCTGCAGTGACATATGGGACTATATACAGTCATCATGATTTCAGCTGAGTCGCACCTGTTCTTGTCAGGAGAGATCTGAGTAGAAACAAGTTGGATCCAACAGAATAGCATCAGGAGAAGCCACAGGCAAAAAGCACCATGGCATTTTTGAGGATTACTAAGTATTTATTCTTCAAGAAAAAAAAGAAAAAAGAAAAATAAACAAAAACAAACCCAACCTGAGCTTGAGTTAACGTGAGCTAGATTTGCAGGGATTTTCCACCATGCTAAATTGAAAAACAGATTGGGTTCTTCATTTTCATCAAATTTCTGTGCATTCTACCCCCCCTCTCCCTGCCTCCCCTTCTTTCTGTCACTCACAAACCAAACACACGTGGACAGGCTGGAGAAGTGGGCAGAGAAGAATGTCACGATGTTCAACAAGGGAAAATGTAAAGTTCTGTACCTGGGGAGGAATAACCCCAGGCACTGGGACAAGCTGGGGGCTGATCAGCTGGAAAACAGGTCTGCAGAGAAGGACCTGAGGGTCCTGGTGGACAAGTTGACCATGGGCCGTTAACATGCTCTTGCTGCCAAGGAGGCCAAAAGCGTCCTGAGCCACATTAGGAGAAGCACTGCCAGCAGGCCAAGGGAGGTGATCAGCACCAGTGGGACACCTGGATTGCTGTGTCCAGTTCTGGGCTCCTCAGTACGAGAGATGTGGAGCTACTGGAGTGAGTCCAATGCAGAGCTACCAAGATGATGCAGGGACTGGAGCATCTCTCGTATGAGGAGAGACTGAGACCTGGGACTGTTTAGTCTTGAGAGGATCTCATCAATGTACATGAATACCTCACAGGAGGGAGGAAGAAGAAGGGACACAGGCTCTTGTCAGTGGTGCCCACTGACAGGACAAGAGGCAATGGGCACAAACTGAAATACATTAAATTCCATCTGAACATGAGAAAACACTGTACAGTGAGGGTGGTCAAACACAGGCACAGGCTGCCCAGACAGGCTGTGGAGCTTCCATGTGTTGATCTGGGCAACCTGCCTGCAGCTGACCCTGCTTTGGGCAGGAGGGTTGGAGTAGATGATCCTCAGAGGTCGCCCATCCATGCTGTGATTCTGTTATTCATGTCAGTGCAAAAACTCAGTGCTTTCTAGCTCACTGCCTCCTCCTGATGTTTTTTCTCAGCTCTGGAGCTGAGTAAACAACATCTTTACTGGGGGGGTGATTTGTTCAATAACTTGTTACTGAAGACTTGCTCTGTTCCTCCTCCTGCCTGCAGCCACACACTTTTCCAGCTTTTCTACTGCCTTTTGGTGGAGTGGACTCACATTTCACAGGCAGCTTTTGCCCTGGGACCCTTTTGTTTTTACTGAGCCCTCTGACTGCAACAGTACCATTAGCTTTGGTAATATATGACTCCAAGACTACATGGCTTCAGGTAGTTTGCAAAGTATACCTGGATATCTGTAGAAAGAAAAATACCAATAAAGCATGGACAAGGAAAGAACAGGAGTTTCTGGAGCACAAAGAAAAAAATATTTTGCCTTAGTTCAACAAATACGGTCCATTTAAGTGTACTTAATCAAAGAGTACCTGGTGAAGGCTGTAGCAGCCTCTATATCTGAGAGGTGAGCCACCCTGGCCCTACTGTCAGGTTAACCATCATATTTGTCTATCCTCAATGTTACCAAATGATTCCCATTCCTGTCTTGAAACAGTGTCACGCGCTTCACTTAACAACTCTTCAACTCTGTGGAGAGTTTATTCCACTGAATGAATTTTCTGCTTTTGTTCCTTCTCTGTCTGCCAGCTGACCCAAAAGGTTTGTCTCTCTCTAAGCTTAAAGTCTTGTCAGGATTTCCTACAAATACCTGTTAACTTGGGAACCACTCTTACTCCTCTTCCATGCAGCTTGTTCACCCTCCTCTTTCACTGTCTAACCCTGTGGTACTCTGGCAAGGCTGAATCCCCATGGAGCATCATGTTCCACTGTACTTGAGCTTTTTTGCTTCAGTCTTGTTTTGGGGTTTGGTTTTTTTTTTTTTTTTTGTGAGATCACTGGGAAAGACATCTGCATGGGAAGGTTTTTTATGAAGTCCATATACCTCTCATTCTTCTTGACCGGCCCATTTTCGCTGCATCTGTTACGGTTGTCTGAGGAAACATTGTGAATTACAGCTCAGCTGCTTCCCCAGCTGAATGGCCTTTTCACATCCACAGCCCCTCATACACTTCCAAAGACAACGGCCCCACTCTGTGGCTACAGCAGAGGATTACATGCCCCAAATTCAGGGTGCAAAAATAGCCTGAAGAAGTCCCTTTCTTCCTCCGAGAAACGTGGGCTTTCTCTTTAGCATAACACAGAGCAGCCCTCAAGCTGCTTTACGCTAAATGAACTATTTGATGCCAGCCAGTCTGACGTGCGAACGGGACCCACCTGCAATCACAGCCCCGCTCTCACACCATAGCTCCATAAAACTCCTGGCTCTGCCAGACCACCCCATATGCAGGATGGCCCAAACTGGCTGAGACACTGTCCCAGGCTGGAGCTTGGCCAGGGACACTTCGCTGATGCTCCATGAAGATGTTTTCACAGCTCTTTCCAGCACTAGAGATAAAAGCAGAATCAGCATCCTGTGTACTGGGTTTCAAGGCCAGGTAAGCCATGTGTAATCATGGTAATCACCACCCAGGTGACAGCAAGCAGGACCAGGTGAAATGAGCTATTTTTAACTTCTTTGGGTGTTTTTGTTTTAGATCAGTGGGAGCTGATCACCCACTGTAAGTCTGAAAATCCTGGCAGGTGGCTATCAGCAGGTCTGGGATCTCTATGAGCCTTCAGGAAATTCTGTTGGGCTCCTTTTGCATGGTTGAAGTTCACCTTCTGTTCCTCATGGACAGCAGCACAATGGGTGCATTTGTTCATCAGTTAACACACTTGCAAAAAGATTCAGCTTTAATACAATTAACCTCTGTGAGCAGCTAATTGTTCAGTTAAACAATTAGAAGCAAAAAAAGTCTGTTTTTTAAGTATAATCTAATGTATTTTTTTTTCAAACAAACTTCAGAATTTTTCTTTGGAAAATTATTTTTTTGCTAAAATATCGATTTGTAAAGAGTAGTGGGAAGACTATTTGGTTGAATTATTTAAAATGGAGCATTTTACTCCAGCAGTGCTGACATAATTATTGTTGCCCACAGATTTTTCTAGGTAAGACATTCTACTGTTTTAAGGGGCATATAATTAACTCTATAGTTTTATTTCTTTGCCTTAGCCTCAATAAACAGGTATAGCTGTCTGTCAGAGCAATTTTGCCACACATATTTACTTATGAAGCTGCACTTATAATACCGCATACCAATTTCGTCACACAGACCAGGTCCTAGAATATGTTTACATCACTTCCTTTTGTCATAAGGTATTATTAGTAAAGTATAAGATGGAGACTAATCTGTTAGTTAATGAATTGCGCCTTCATTGCCCCTTAAACACACAGCTCACTCTGTCTTTTGTCTTAGAATATTAGTTACAGCCAATAAATCATTTGTGTGGCTTTATCTTGAGCCCAGGCTCAGCAGTTACTGACACGTAAGAAATAAATGCAAAGGACATATTTATGTCAGAGATTCCCTGCGTGGTTTGCTCAGGGCGAATCCTGCTCCGGCTCCCTGGATGATGCTTCTGTGCTCGGAGCCGTGTGCCGGGGGCTGTCTCCCGAGGTACCCCAATGACTGCGCCCCTTTTCCCAAACATCTCTATTGGGATGCAGAAGATGGAAGCAAACACTGAGGTTGGCAGATGATATTAAACTAGGACAAGCTGCAAACACCTACCAGGACAAAAGGAATAATGCAACGGCACACAGTGAGAACAGAAGCGTGGCAGGGAGCAAAATGAGATGCAGCCTGGAAAACATGCAAATTAATGTGTCTGAGGCAGAAATAAACTGAAAAAGGACCACACGGGTGGTGGGAGAAACATGGGCAGCAGTGACAGAAAAGCATCTTCTGATGAGAGGGGGTGGTGAATTAGGTATAAACAGGCAATAGGGCAGCAAAAAGATAAGTAGGGCTACCGTCTCTCCAAGAAGGGACACGGAGCCTTTTCCTCCTGTCCTCAGTGCTGGGGGACACACAGGGACAGGTAAAGGGCAGGGGGACACTGAGGTTAGTGCCCGGGCAGGTCACTTCACTGGCCCACACACCGGGAGGTGTGTCATCATGTCACCCCCCGTCAGCAGCCTCACACCTCGTAGGGCCTCCCCTCCTGCTGCAGCTCTGGCTGTCCCTGCTCTGGTCCCCAGTCCTTCACCTCCAGCAAAGTACTGTCTGCTCAGGGGCCTGCAAGAGTCCTACTCCCCCCCTTACTCTAGTGCTTTTTTGCTGTCTCTTTGCATCTGAAACCTCCGAAGGATTGCTCAGTAAACTGCACTTCATCTGGGATGCCATCATAAGGCTTTCCCAGGCTGTCATGATGCCTCTGCCCGCAGCCAGGGCTGCAGGGCATGAGCCAGAGCAGCTGCCTTGGGGCAACCCCCTAACACAGCCCATGGGTCTGCAGCCCCTGTTCACACAGAGCCACCACGAAGGCAGGGGGATGGCTGTGACCGATGGCACAGACAGCCTGGCCTGAAAGCTTAGACGCAAGGGTGGCTTCACCAAATGCAGATGGCACCAACGGTGTGACCCGATAGGTACCTCATCTTCTGGAGACACTGAGTTGGTGTTTCCCATCCTACCACCTGCTAATGTAGCTGTGCACTTCAGCACGACTGGAACTAACTGCTTTTCAAAATCTGTTCTTTACATATCCAGAGAGGGATTTTCAATGAGAAATATCTCTATCCTCACAGTAATTTTGCATATTATTGTGACACTGTTGGAAAACCCATAGGACTGTGCGTAGTCTCTACGGTAAAAAGACTGAAGAATGACTACCATAAATTTTCAGTAGCTGCTTTAAAATAAAAGCTGCTTGATTGTTTTCAGCTTCCACTCATGCTACAAGAGGTTGGGTTTATTCAGAAAATAACTCCTGAGTGAACATGTCATTGTATCTCTGCAGGGACAATTTTCCTTCATTAACTTTTCTATATTTGAGGAACTTGCAAATACACTATTCCAGATTACACCTCTACGTTATACTCATGAAGAGACGGCCAGGTTTGCAATTTCAGCCGTCACCATGAAAACAACTGCTTGTGGGAAAAAAAAGGGTAACACCGATGTCTGATCCCAACAGTGGGTTGAAGACTGGGTTAGATTTGCCAGACAATTTGGCTGGGCCCAGGTGGCCCCGGTTTCATGGTGGTGTGTTAGAGGCATGGAAGAAACTGTCAGCCCTGCTGATGCAAAGCGAGGGGCAAGTCTGTGCTCTGCAGCAGGTGAGGAGAGCTGTTGTGGTCCCATCCTCACCCAGAATGGGTATCTGGCACACAGGCTCCCTCCCGCACTGCCGCACTCTCCCACATCCTCTGCTCTTGCACGGGCTGGTGGCCCAGGGCAGACCTGGTCCTTGCACAGATGCTCTGGAAGGAGTGTGCCCGGGATCCTGGCTTGGTCAAGTCCACGCTGCACAAGTTTGATGGGCTTTGTGACTCCAGTAACCTCTTAAATAAACTCCATCCACTGCCATAGGTGTGTTTTCTACCTCCACGTGTTTCTAAAGAGCAAACCCATTAAACCCTCTAAAGAGCAAGCATTACACAACCCTTGCCAGTTGCTGGTGTGAGGCCAGCAAACTTGTCCTGGAGACACACAACAAACGACAAGAAAAACATCTCATTCTCTGTTGTTTCTCACAACTGTACCTGCACCATGTTGCCTTTGAGTACTTTTCTGTGGCTCTTGGCATGTAGGGTCAAATGTTAGTGACTAAAAGACTCTGCCATCTCCTCTTGAATCTCTGTTTTTTCATCTAGGAAGCAAAGGGTTTTTTTCTGGCTTACACATCATAAAGACTGTTGCAGGTAGATAAAAATGTTAATTCACTGATGCATACTTTAGCTGGCCTCAGTAGGACAACCTACACCTCTATGTATTGAAAAGTGACCCAGCAGCTATATGTAACACAATAAAACCCACTCCCCAGAAAAACTTCCAGAAAAAAACTATCGGTAAACTCTCCATTGTGTTAAAAAACATCGTAGCTCATTTTGAAGGTAAAGAAGGTTGGACTGACAGATTTATAATTGCTTGGATCTCCTGAGAATTCAGAACAAGGCAAGCTGTTTGACCAAAGGCGCTTTCTAGTGTCTAACTCATCAGCATTCATTAACTGGGAATGTAGGCTGCTGTGATGAAGAATAATATCAGATACAGTAACTTGAACTTCGGCAAGATCAAAAGCAATTAGTTAGGTACTAGAGTCAGAGTGCTTCATTCAAAGTGGAAGAGAAGACAGCAAAAAAATTGCTTTGCATGATTTTGCATTATAAAAAGAGGTTGTAATTTTGTAATACAAGGGTGGTTACAGAGGGAAAGGGAAAGTGGAAAAAACAGCAAGACAGACAGACAGACTGGCTTATAAATGCTTTTGGTCACTCGGGTCCTCCTGACTTCTCACCCAGGTTTGTTCAAAATGGCTATCAAAAGGGCAGAGCTCTGCCACTGCTCTCTCCCATGCCCTGATCCATCTGAGCAGATGTCCTCATAAAGTCACCCTGCTGGAATGATCTAGGATGGTTTTTGGTTTGTTTCCCCAAGGACAGACCCCAGCAAAGGGAAAAGTGAAAAGCAAAAACCAGGGGAGTTTTAGTCAGAATAGGACTGGATATATAACAAAATGGATGCAGAAAGAGGAAAAAAAAAAATAGAAAAAATATTGTTTTGTGGCAAACCACCCATTGACTACTTCCTATTTACAGCTATAGACCCACCATGCAAAATAGATAAGTGGAAGGGTAATCAGGAGAACGGATATAATTAAGTGTTTGGGGAGCATGGTATCTGCTCTGCCCATGTGTTCGGCTGCTCCAGGAAATGTGCCAGAGAGAACGGAGAAAAAGAGTCATCTCTGCAGACCAGAAATAATGAGCAGGTTGACTCTGCCTTCAGTAACACCGGGATCCGTGAGCTTTGAGTGGAGTTTGAGCAAGCCAGGATATGCTGTTCATCCGCCTCCACCTACACCACCTCCAGACAGCCTCAGGGACTGTCCCAACACCTTCAGGTGCCCATGGCCAGTGGGTGCCGGCCACCGCCTCCCCTCTCTCCACAGCCATGGCACTGCAGGGGCTGCTGTGAGATAGCATGACTCCCCCTCTGAACATCTGCATACCAACCAGCTATAAATGCCTTAGGACAGCTTCATGGTCACCGAAAGCAGCTATCATCTGGCCTATGTCTTGCTTGGAAAAAATGTTTCTATATTGCTTTTTGGTTTGTTTTTTTGTTTGGTTGGTTGGTTTTGCTTTCTTTAAAGCTAAGACATAAAATTAACTTGGAAAAGCAGACCTCAGTTGTGTCTGAAGATACTTCTGTTACACTGGCATTGTCTACTACTACAGGGACTGTGGCAAAGGGGATAAAGAAATATAAGCAGAATGAGAGCAGGACAGAGTACAGGAGTGAGGGACTGACTTCGCCTTACATCATCCCCGAGGATCCCAGGATTTATGGTTGATTTAATCTGTTCTTTTTTCAAAATTAAAACTGTAAAGAAATTATGCCAGAAGCCACCCAGCTGTTCTCCCCATCCCTCACCAGAGCTGTGTTAGCCCACACAGTTTTTTCTGCACAAGTGGGTGCAGGATGACCCAAGGCTGCATCTGCTCCTTGGACCTGGGCCAGCGCTGGTGTAGGGGCTGCATCGGTGTACTGCTGTCCCGATCCTATAAGCCTATATAACCTCTAGGGCAGATCTTCTCTTGACCATCCAGCTCAGAGCATCAGGAGAAGTTCATAACCATCTGTATCCATCTCTGCAGACACATAATCTCAATCCCCTTTTTATTGTATCTTCTAACCAAAATGATTATATGATTCTATGATGAGGTAATAAATTATAGGTACTTATTATAGAGACTGTGGAAACACTGACCTTGGAGATACTCAAAATTCACCTGGGGAAGGCCCTGGGCAGCCTGCTCTGGCTTTGAGGTTTCCCTATTATGATCAGGGAGTTGGACTAAATGATGTTTATAGATCCCTTCCAATTTAATTTTTCTATGATTTCATAATATGAGCTACTCTGAGACCAACACTGAATAAGCAGAGAAGAAAGTAATGTAGAAGCACAAAGCTTGCCCATTGCTATTGGCTGTAACTCCAGCATCTGCACTTAGTAAAGTCTAGTTTGATGTAAAACATAATATGGATCCTATTACAATTCAAGCAGTTTCTATCATTATCCTTTATATTCTCATTTCACAATGTTTTAAAAGTCCCACTGAAAGCAGAAGCTATGCTAGTTCATACGCTTCTTCTAGGGCAGAGTGAGGAAAGTGATGGTTCCAAGTCCGTGATGGAGACCACCACCATTCCTGGAGCCCTGAAGCTCAGCAGCCCTAAAGTAACTCCAAGCCTTCAGTGCAGAAGTGGATTTTTGGTATGCCAGCACTCTCCGGTTCCTGAGGTGGGGCACCAACCCAGCCTGCCATACGCTATCACTTTGTCTTTTCTTCTCCAAAAGATGTTTTGCAGAAGTATTAATGCACCATTTTGCGTCTCTGCATATTGCAACTGAGAGAGGCAAGAAAAGACTAACACTATGAGCATGATTTTCAATGACACTTTTTCCAGTTAAATGATTAGCTTTCGCTGACTTCATTATCCCCTGTAACTTGTATTATAATAGTACTCAAGGTGACTGATGCCTCACTGCGATGGGCATCCTGAAACACAAAGATGGGGCTCTGCCCATCTCCGCGTCACCTTGGTCAAAACAATTTTCACTTAAGTCATGTTCATGTCTCAGTTCCATTTAAAATCCATCAATGACCACTGTGCCTTTCGGTCATTATTTCCATCAGCAGATCCTGTTATTACTCAGTACCTTTCACCTTATTATCTTCTACTATGCCCTTACAGCTAAAGATAACTAAAATTGTTATGCTTAAAACAATGTGGCAGCTGGGGAAGCAGGGTAGGAGGCACTGGTTTCAGCAGAAAAAAAGGTTAGATACTTGTATATGTGAAACAAATGATGTGCAGTCAGCGGGCAATGATTCTGCTGGAATTAACCTGCAGCAGAGTCCTATGCAGATATTTCCTGACTTTTTCCATCTACTCTGTTCACTGAAAAATACAGGTTGAAGTTTACTGTAATGAGCTTCGCGCACTTCTTTCAAAATTGTTGGTGTTAAATAAAACACATTATAAGTTGAAATGTTTTATTACAACATTTTTGAAACAAGCACTCTTCTGAAAGAAGATTGTTTTGAACTATATTTAAAAGTGAGTCAAATGTCTCTGATTTTAAAAGAAGTATCCAAAGCATGTCTGTACAGATTAAACAAAACAATTTTTTTAACCTAAAAGTAGATTATTTTTTTTTTTTCAAAAACAGGGTCACATTTTTGTGAAGAAAATTTACTTCTGATTGACCTATGATGAATTTTTTCAATTATTTAATTCATCCGGGAAAAAAAAAAAAAAAAACAAAACCAAAGTCAGTTATTTATAAAACCTTAATTTAATTTTCTTTTGTGACTTGATCCTAATGCACATTTGCACATAGACCTCCTGTTGACCTCCATGGAAGTTACGCATCTAAAGGGAATGCAGAACCAGACTCAGCAGACAAAATTAGTGTTTTTCTAATTGCTTTAACTGGTGTTTAATTTTTCCGCTGTTTAGAGCCCAAGTTACTGACTTTTAATGGGAAAAAAATGTATGCTGGAATGAGAATGTAATCAGATAAGAAAAATAGTTAACATTATATTAGAGCTCCAGAAACAGAGCAATTGGTAAATGTGAATGTTTTCATTTGAGTTACAAATACCACCGATTTCCATTTCCGTTGCCACTTCAACTAATTTGTATTCAGAAAACCACATCCCTGAAAATGTGTAAAACATCTGCTTTGAGAAACTGAGTGTCAATAACTGAACTATGTGCACCATCATACTGACACCCCTGGAGCTGTAAGGAGGAAGACTACAGCATCAGCATTAAGGACAGTGAATTATGAATTGTCCACAGGATGGATGTAATCACGTTATTCATTAACTCAGCCTACAGGGGGGAAAAAATTGGCTTAAAACTGTCAGCAATGACACAATGAAAGTATGTTCATTTTTTCAGATGAAACATGATGGTGACTTTTGCTGGCTCCCTTTGTATTCAGGTACTTCAGGAAGGCCCTTTTTTCTTTAGTTTTTCCAAAATTACTGCTTGCCCTATGGACGTGGCAGTTCACGCTAAGCAATCTGAAACCCTCCGGTTCAGTAACTAGGTGTGACTTCATCTCCCGCTGATTTACTGAGCCTGGAAAACCTATGCAATAAAAACTGCAGTGAAACAGGAGGGTAACTTGACAGCGGTAAATAATACCGGCCTATCCCTCTCCAGTGTACCTTCACTAATGCCCTTTACCGAATATTACCAACTCTGTTTTGCATGCAACACAGGCCTTCTGCTGCTAATCGGTAACATCTGCTTTAGATCAAAAGGGTAGGGAACACATACTTCTTGCAGGCAGACTCTGCTCATCCTAGTTCTCTGTAGTAAATTTTAAGTGGAGCCGGTGTATAACAAAAATCACAGCTGACAAGATGTATTTTTAGCCACATACCTCTCATCTGGATACCCATATAAAGCACCTCATTTGGGTTTTGGATTTGTAACAGTAATGATCCTCCAAGCATCTCCTGAGTCCTAGTAAATCCAGTGTGCCTATCTGATAAGCACGTAACGTGAAAAGTCTCTACAGTTAAATAGGGAAGTGTACAAATACAGAATCACTCAGATTCACACAGAATCTCCTAGATTGGAAAAGACCTGTAAGATCATCCAGTCCAATCATTAACCTATCACTGACAAGCCCACCACTAAACCACGTCCCTAAGGTCTATGTCTACACGACCCTTAAATACCTCCTGGGATGAGGACACCACCACTGCCCTGGGTAACATGTTCCAATGCCTGTTGACCCCTTCAGTAAAGAAATTCTTCCTAATAGCCAACCTGAACTTCCCCTGGTGCAACTTGAAGCCATTTTCTTTTGTTCTATCACCTGTTACTTGATAGAAAGGTCGACTCCCACCTCTCTGCAACCTCCTTTCTGATAGTTGGAGAGACCGAATACCATTTTGGGCAACATCTTTGCTACGTAAGATACAGATCAATTACATTCAATGCTTAAGGGTGGTGTTGCCACAATTCTTTACAAAACCCTTTTATGAAAATGCTTTTATCACTACTATGCTCTAATGATCTAACAACTACTACGCTACTATGTTATAACAACATTCACTGGGTCTATTCAATTTCTTCAATTCTAGATTTCCCAGGGGGCTACCACAAATTAAAACACTCAGCTCTGACTATATCAGAGCCCTTTTCCTACATACGGGCACTGGGAAGGTTGTATGATTAAACACGGGATTCTCAGAAACTAGCAGATTACTGCTCTGACTAGAAGTGGGGATGAAGAACGTAGCATAATCCTCTCCTTCCCCATCCTAAGTGTAGGACAACCAGTGCCAGCACATAGGAAAGTAACTGCTTTCTCTCACAGTTCTGAGCTACGAACTCAGATCTGGAGAGAGGCTTTTTCCCTGGGACACCAAAACTGATTCCAACCTTTCTTTAAAAGGGTTAAAAAGTTGCCCATCCTGCTATGACGGCTGGCGTCCAGTGTCGTGGCACAGCTGGCAGCCAGAACGAATTGCCAGCAAAAACAGCTCAGCCCTTTGAGCCCCACGGTGGAGGTGCTGATTGCTCTACCGAATGCCCTGTAGAATCGTAGAATTGTCTAGGTTGGAAAGGACATTTAAGATCATCAAGTCCAACCATCAGCCTCACACTGCCAAAACCACCACTAAACCGTGTCCTTCAGCACCACGTCTACTCATCTTTTAAATACCTCCAGGGATGGCTATTCCACCACTTCCCTGGGCAGCCTGTTCCAATGCTTAACAACCCTTTCAGTGAAGAAATTTTTCCTAATATACATCGTAAACCTCCCCTGGTGTAACTTGAGGCCATTTCCTCTTGTCCTATCGCTTGTTACTTGCAAGAAGAGCTCAATCCCCACCTCTCTACAACCTCCTTTCAGGTAGTTGTAGAGAGCGATAAGGTCTCCCCTGAGCCTCCTTTTCTGCGGGCTAAACAACCCCAGTTCCCTCAACCGCTCCTCATAGGCATTAATGTCAGCAGATGAGGGCTTGCATAGTACAGAAAGACTTCAGGGAGTGAATTTGCCTAATTCTAGCAAGCCCACAATAAGCCCAGATGTGCTATCTCAATATTTAGGCCTTGTAACTTGCCCAAACCTGGACAAAATTTTGTGGGAAACTCAAAAGGACTATCTGAAATTCACGACTCAGTGCGTGAAGGCACAAAAAAAAAAATCTTACTGAAAAGCGAACTTGGGAAAAAGTAATGCATTTTTTCCTCTTAGTTTTTTTTCTCTTGAAGCCATGAAAAAAAATCATCTCAGTTGGACACCTAGCAAGGAACTGTCAGCTTAAAGAAATAAAGTCTGGCAATACAGCAGTAAGCGTAAATAGGATTTTGCAATGAAAAACATCGTTGGTTACGTTAACAATAATTGGGTGCTCTATCAGATGCATCTTCATTGCAGTTTTACAACATAATCCTAATAAAGTACAGTATGATAAAATGATTAACAGCTCATAGTTAAAGTATTATAATATGCTTACCATAAATTAACACTTGAGAAAGCAATAGTCTTGCTTCCTTGAGGGCATTAGATATTTTGAGAGTTTTCTACTGGCCACAGCTGTAATACAAGAGCTAAAGAAATGTGTCAGTGATTTCAACAAAACATCTGCATCCGTAATCTGGAAGTAAAATTCTGAGTAATTTATATCTCTGGGCTAAAGTCCAGTTAAGTAATCCTTCAAAAGCAATTTCCTTTAGTACAGGATGTCCATGAATTTTAATAGGTCATACAGTAGCGAGGATTTTGTTTCATGGTATGGTTTTCCTTCTCTGAAATGAAATAATTGACAAATGTTCTTGAATACACATTAATACACTTTATGATCTAAATGAATTCCTAATAGCCAGGCTTTATGGGATGGAATCACCTCAGAGATGATTCTTTCTTTCTTTTAAAACACTACTGGTTTTATTCTATAATATGCATTCTGAAAACATTATTTTCTAAGTTATTTCAGATACTTTCTATTTTGTTTTCATAACCCCCCCATCTGAATAGTTAGACCACTGCATTTTGGTTTTCTGGAAGTCCCCAAAGATTTGTGGTTTTGCAGGGCCGAATTACAATACCTTAATTAACAAATCATCCTTATTATTTAGGGATTATTTTGCTCCCCTGAAAAATCCAGTAGTAAAGTCTGGCTTAAAAACATTAAAGAAACCCTTTCAGTACAGGATTTTGGACTTGACAAGGCTTTGATTTCACAAAGCTATGGCCCAAAAGAAGCCTCCCAATGATGTTTTTGAGAACATATGTCTGGAATACAGATTTGTCTGACATCCTGCAAATGTTTGTTGACAATGCCAAACGAGTTCATTTTATTTTCTCTCACTCTCACATACACATCTATATATTTGTGTGATTGTGTGTACACCACCAAACTCCTCCATCCTCCCTGGTGCTTCTGTCGTTCTTCTCTGAATTTGTCAATCACTTCTGGGAAGACGCTCGGCATCCCACACAATGTTGCAGCTCCTGTCACCCCACAGGCATGGGGACCATTTGCTGGATTCCCGCTTTGCAAGAACATGCCTCTACATAAACAGCCCCAAATTGGCCATATAATTTGACAAGCTCAGATTTAATACTTTTTTTGCTCCTCATCACATTAAACCTTGTTACGCTGTTGCCCTGGTTTCGTGCTCCTACTGGGAATCTCTGCCTCAGCTGAGCTTCCCCACATGCTGTGTCTTACCTTTTTCCAGTTTGAACTTCATTTTGGTTTGTTCTTGCCATGTTTTTCATGAATCATTGTTGTTTATTTGCCCATGGTGCTGTAAGGCCACAAAAGAGATAGCCTGGGGCCCTCTCTGTGTCAGACTCAGTATATGACAGAAGCATTTCAAATTAAGTGGGATTGGAGAAGTACGTGCAGTTATCAGTGGTTAAACCCATGGATATACAAGGTACAAAGAAACCATCACCCCTATCCTCCAAAGCATCTGAGCGAGTCTGAAATCAATCAGCGCTGTTGAAAGCCTGGGCAGAGGGAATTTGTGTGTAGTATAGTCAGAAAACTGAACCCTGGTCCACTCTATTAACCCCAAAGCCACCCTTTCCCTTAGCATCTTTTCATCAGTTCTTCACCTCCACTCTGCTCACCTTGTCCCAGTTTAGCTCACCCTTGGGGTTTCTTTTAATACTCTGTTTATTCCTTCATCTAGATCATTAAATAAGATGTTAAATAAGCCTGCACGTAATACCAGTCTTAGCAGTAAGCCACCACGCACCAACTTGATACATAAATGTTTATCATTACCCTTTGTTTACAATTCAGGGAGTTTTCATCCCAATCAAAGTACTTATCAAGACAATTACGAGAGTAATATTTCATAAATTACTCTAGTGCATTACTAAATTGTAATTATATTGGTGTAAATTGTCAGAGCTATCAACAGAATTAGGCATGTTACATCTGTAGATCTGCTGCTGGTACCTCTGCTGCTTTTCTTCTCCCTAATTTGCCTGTCTAAGGCAGAGCCAAGGCCTAGGAGCAACAGGGGAGCTTGAGCAGTGCATGCACGGAGCCATGAGATACTGAGGAGAAGATCCAGCTGGGAGAGTTACAGACTGACACATTGGATGGGGAAAGTCTACAATACTGTCCTCTGTGGCTCCCGCTTTCCTTTCACAGATCTCTGGGGTTTCCCTCCCTCAGCATTTTCTCTGTTGCATGATGAGGGATGGGAAGTTCTCCTGCTTATCTTCAGCCAAATGTAACTGCCAGGATCATTCCTCCTTTCTAGAGAAAACAAACTACATTTGATTTTCTCTTTTTGTTCACATACTTCTCAGAGGATGAGCTGCCTTGCTAGAGAGTTTCCTGCTGCCTGAGGTCACCTCCACCAACTGACAGTCCCTGTAAGAGACCTCCCCTTCAAGGAGGATACACGATGTGACAGGGTTTGCTTCATTGCTTTTCATCCACTTCTTCCTGGTTCAAACCTTAAAAAACTGCTGGGAGTCTCTTGCAAATGGTGTCTTTTCTGCCTTGTCTCAGCAGCAGCCCATCCTTGGTGGGGAAGCACATCCAGCTCCAGGAGCATCACTGAAGCTACTTGGTATTGATGGCTTCTCCCAGGCACTGTCTCAGCTGTCTCGGGCTCTGCCGGAACTGGCAACGTGGCTGCTCCCAATTAAACCCTACATTTGCTGCATAAATACCACAGTCCCCATATGACCTGAATCTACTGACTTTTTTATGTTTATATTTTCCGGGAGTCCATGTCTGGTTTAGCAATTAACAGCTCTTTTATTAGATCTCCTTTACTTCCTAAATGCTCTTCTTTTTCTTTCTCATTATAGACATAATCTTTTTAGAGTCAGATAAAACTCTTCTTGTGCGAATTCAGTCCCCTCACCGATTTCTGGATGTATTCCTTTCTGCCAGCCTTTTTCAGACAGGAAGTGGCCTTCATTAAAATGTGTTACATTTTTCATTTGTTCTTTGATCACTTCCAACTACATTTCTATTAGCTTTCCTACTTATATCTTTTCCTTAAACACCGTCCCCAGTTCTCTCTGTTTTGTTTTGTCTTTTTGTTGCAGGTTTTCTTTAATCTCAGTTCTCCTGTGCAGCTCATTAGTTGAGCCCTGAAGATGAGGACGGTGGGGAGGAAGTAAAATAGAAAGCTTTCCTGACAACCCAGCCTTAAGCATGAAATTAAATACTTCATAAAAGGAGCAGCACCTTCTGGTACGGTTTGCTTAGCAGTGCTACAGATAACACTACTCTTGGCCACTGAAAGCACTTCGCATCCCAGATAGTGGCATGTAACCTCTGAGCATGACAGGATCAGAGCATAATACACACCTCCACTTCTATTCGGAAGGAGCGTTTGCTGAAATCGCTATTAAGCAATGGGAAAAGTATGAAAATCTCAGAAGGGCTCTGTTTTCTGCAGAATCACAAACTCAACCCATCCCATCACTTCCACTGGTGTTCGACTTATTTGCCACAGTAAATTCTGTCCTACCTAAGTTGACAGTGAAGGTTTGAATGGAGAATCAGAGTGACTCAACCAGAGTCACTGAAAAAGAAATACTTCAAGGTCTTCTGTCATCTCAGAGGCGTTTGCCTTACCACAAGATGCCATGCCCTGTGAAGTAGCTGAGTACAGGAGTAATGTGTTTCCATTTCCTTTCTTTTAAACATTAAGACTTTGACAGAAGATTACCAAAACCAGGGAATGTCCAAGTCTTCCTAAAGGAAAAGTTACTAGGGCATGAGATACTACATTTCAAGCCTGACTGCATTATTCGGGGCAGGGGGGAGGGGGGGGAATGCTTTTGTTGTTTTATTTTAGAGGACCCAAAATCGTGTTTTCAAATATGTGGCTGGTCACTTCTTAATCTAAGTAGTCAATGACAATACCTTTTGTGATGACTTGCTAAGCTACTTCTTAAAAGAAATAGATAATTTTAAATTGAAGCAAAATAGATGAAACAGTAAAGAAAGCAAAAGTTTTTTAAACGATTGTTTGAATACGTCACCATCCAGCTTGGGTCTCAGCGTGGATCTGAGGCATGAATATATCTACATAAATGGTAAAGAAGTGTGGGAAGGTCATTGAACTTAGTAGTATATATACTGCACGAACCAAAAGCCTTTGCCAAAGCATTACTCTTGCAGTCTCTGTTTACCTGCTCATCCATTTCTGGAAGCAACAAGTTTTCCCAGTGTTCAAGATCCCTCCTGCCGCAATCGGGCTGTGCAGCCATCACTTACCATCCACTGAGCCACTGTGTTAGGCAATGGAAATCACCAGCTTGCAGGAGTCACAGTTAGACCCGCCATGAGATGTACCAGACCAGGACACCTTTGCAATGTATTCCAATGGAGACATCCTTGCCTCTGTTTCTTCTTTACCAGCACCGCCCTTGAAACTGACTTTGGGACTTCTGTCTTTGCTGTTTATTTGATTGCAACAGCATACAGGGCAATCCTCGCCCCAAAGTATGCCCAGTCTAAACACAAGAGGGAAAAAACAGGGCTATTTTTCTCCCTTACAGATGACTGATTAGGTCTTTCAAGTGGGAAGTTAAATGCCTTTTCCAAAGTGCCTTAAAGGCATATGGCAAATCTAGGAATTGGACCTCAGTATCTTGAATCTTTGGCCAGGGTCCCACCTAGAAGGATCTCTCCTCTGAACGTTCACTTAGAAGGTAGACAGGCTTTGCATCTCTCAGCCCTCTGTCTGACACAGCACACAAAAGCTACATACACTCAGTGCTAAGTGGCCATCGCTTTTACACATCAGCTGATAAAAGGTGACAAAACATTACAATATTAAAAAAGGGTCAAGCTGGGGACCTGCACTATCAAAATTACTTTGAAATGTTTCAATTTTCATTATGTTGAAGCAGGGTTTTTTATTTGGTTGTTTTTTGTTTGGTTGGTTGGGTTTTGGTTTTGGTTTGGTTTTTTTTTTTGTTACTAACTGCTAGTTAATCCAGAGAGAATGAGCACCTCCTAGTGAAGATAAGACATACAGGTAAATACACACAGTGAATCTATTCATCTAAACATAAACACTCTTGTATACGGTCAGCTGTGTAACTCTCCAGGCTTCATCAGTGATATTGACCATATTTTGATTATCTAGATTGGGTGCCGAGGCACTGAAACTGTTTGTAAATATTTACACGTAGAGTCTTTATCTGCAAGCTGAATCCCACCTTAGTTATCTACAATGTAGATAGCCACTCCTGAAGTAGCTACTCCAGTCTCCCTGGACAGTTAACGGAGGGAAACAGGGTTAAAGGAACAAAATCTTCCAAGATCCACAGCATCTGACCTGTTTCAGATACCTGTTTTCTGACGAGGCATTTCATGACTTCGAACTGATTTTTGGCAGTCGAGGGAGTCTACACTGGCCAGCTCAGGTGTTGCCACTGCAGAGGTTTACCCTGGGACAGATGACTTCCACACACCTCTGCTCTCTGAAGGCATCACTTGCGGAACTATCTCAGACACGCTGTAATGCACTGGCTTTGCATATCCCTTTTCTGGACACATCAAGCCCCACCAAACAGGGATCAGAGACTTTTCTGTTTGCACAACAGCTGAAAACATTAGTGGAGACAAAGTTTTATGTTTGCTTTTTTAAATCCATTCACCCTACAGCTCCTTTAGCAATGTCTGCTGGAGCAACTTTCATTCACTTCATACAAACTGGAAGTTAGCCATTAGATAGTTGAAAATAACAAGCCTCTTCAGCAAAGCAGTGATCTCCAATGGAAAGATTCTTCTTGTGCTACCGTCTGCCCCCGGAATAATGTAACAGGGGAAAGCCGTTCAGTTCTCATAACTTAAACCAAATAAGGATTGAAGCAGTTTATTGATTTGTTAACAACACATAACTCACCAGCAGTACATTCAGGATCAATATCAGTAATGCAACAGGTAAGCCACTTCTCCAGCAAGAGAAGAAATGTCCCTCCACAAGCCCTCCTACGGGTACCCTGGGCGTGGGTGCCCACTTGTTGCACCCCATACTGTCACACCACCCACTGAGCACAGAATCCACAGGGCATCCTACGGGGACGATGCTCTGTTTGATGTAGGTGGAGGTTGCAAGGGTGGCAGGGCAGCTTCTGGCAGTGTCACACCAGGTTTGACTACTTCTGGTTACCCTCCAAGGTGTCTCCCCCACCCCGCTACCAATTTTCACACTTCTTTCATATTTCTTTTCAGGCCGATTCCTTCTTTGTTTCAAAGCTCTCTTTGAAGTTCCCTGGCTACTGTTTAATCCACTGATGGTCTCTCTTGCCCTTTTACACCATCAGTTGGGGGCTGATGGTCACCTTCATCTTTTAAAGTAATCAGTTAACATGAGCAAATGTCCTCCAGACAGTTTTGTGTAGTCAACCCACAGACAATTTATGCTCACACTCTTCTGTTACCAGGTGTTGTTATTCAGGCCATTTGCCAAGGGTGGGCTGTGTGAGCACCCCCACAGTTATTTTTAAGTGTTGTGAATATTCATCTCTTCCCTGGTTATTTTTAATTGTTTAATGCAGTTCGTGGTTTAATTTGGTATCTTTGTGGATGCTTGAAACTATGCGCTCACCTGCATGCTTGTTACTGATTGAAGCACAATCAGCAGCACTGCCACAGAATTAAAGGTTGCATATTGTAACTTCTGATAATTATACAAGGTCGCAATAATGAAAATATTTGAGGTCCCATCCCTGGAGGTGTTCAAGGCCAGGCCGGATGTGGCCTTGGGCAACCTGGTCTAGTGAGAGGTGTCCCTGCCCATGGCAGTGGGGTTGGAACTCGATGATCTTCAAGGTCCTTTCCAACCTAAACCATTCTATGATTCTATGATTCTATGTCCAGCACACTGAGTTACTAAACTGTTGGTAAGACATACAACACAGAGGCCATATTATCATCCATCAGTTTTGTTGCAGCCTAGCGAGCTGAGCAAAGAGCAGGAAGCTGAGGAATCCTTTGCTTCCGTGCTTGCCCTTGCTGTTGATGTACCAAGATATATTAAACACAAAACCAGTGCAGGCTGTCAAACTCTACTGCAACCTCTTCTGCAGACTGAATGGGCGTTTACAGTATTGGAGGGATCTGCTCCAACTTCAGGGGAAAAAGCAGCTGCATCTGGCCTTAATAGACCTGCATCTTATGCTTCCTATTAAGAACCCAAGGCACCAGAACTAGCCCATATCATGGGAATGTTGTACTCTGCTAACTTTTGATCCTCTGCCATCCTAAGCTTGTTTTCAAGCTCCTTTGTACCACTACAGGAACTAACAGAATCTCATGGATGCTTTACTTTATGCTATCTGGCTTCCCATCCGTGCCAGCTGCTCAGGCTGTGTCTCCTGGTCCTGCCCCGTTGGTCTCATGGCCCATGCTGGAGAAGCCAGCCCTGACTCTGTGCAGAGCTTCATCTCAGGACAGCATTGAGCCCAAGGAGAATGCACAGGCAATTTTGCCCAGATATGTATCGAGTCAAAGTATGGCTATAGTACAGCGCATCAAATGCTGGCTTGGTTTGGTAACAGGGTATTGTAGGTAGGAAGAGCAGCAGTCGGGATGAGGAATGGCCCAAAGGGGGAAAAAAAAAAACAAAAACAAAAAACAACCCCAAAACCAACTGAGAAAAAACACCCAACTAGTATCTGCAAAATGGGAAAATCAAGGCTCCAAGCCAAGTTATACAGCGGTGTTATGAAGACTAAGAATTTATAAACCAAGGGGACTAAAGAGTTAAACAGACTTTCTTCAAGAAAGAGGTGACTTGCCTGTAGAAAGACCAGCAGAGACACTGACAAAAGAAGTTACATGATGCTTTGCTTGGGTGAGTCTTGGAGGAACCTAAATCTTAGAAAAAATTAACTGAGCTGGCAAGGAAGGTCTAGGATAAAAGCTCTGCTTGTTTTAATCTTGTTCTCTCTGCCTGTTACATTTCTATGAATAAATAAATCACAGTAGTCTGGGAAGCAGCTGTGCTGGATTGTCTTGATACCAGAAAACTGAAGGGTGACAAATTGTTGTGATGCTAATTTTGAAAAGGACTCTGTGGGAGCTCTGAGGAACTCTAGGTCTGTAATTTTGATGCCTCTACCAGGCAAATTAATGAAAAGCATAATGAAGATTAGAATTAGTGGACACCTGGATAAAAATAAGAATCAGCATGGGTTTTGTGAAAAAAAATCTTGCCTTAAGAACAAGTTCTTTGAGGGGGTGAACAAGTATGTGGACAGAGGTGATCAAGATTATCCTATCTACTTGGATTTCCAAAAGACTTTTGACTAAGCCTATTGCCAAAGATCATTTAGGAAACTAAGCAGCCATGGAGCAAGCAGGACAGTACTTTTATGGATGACTAAATGGTAAAGATATAGGAAATAGAACTGAGGAGCAATTGTTCACTTTTCAGACTGGAGGGAGCTGTGTGGGATCCTTTTGCTATTTGACATAATTTGTGAATGAGCTGGAAGAGGCTGTTGGTAACAGGCTGTTGTAGTATTTACTGATGAAGCTAAGTTACTCAGGGTTGTAAGGATTAAGTCAACAATGGAGAAAGATTGACATCCTACAAGAGTGAGTGACTAGGCAGGATATAATGACAGATGAAATTTGCTGTAGATAAAGGGATGCACTTCAAAAAAAATCTATCCAGACTTGACATTTGATGGGTTCTGAGCTGCTCATCCCCACCAGTGAGCTCCTGAGGTTATAATAGACAGTCCCATGAAAATGACAATCCCATCATAGTACTTAGCTGTGGTCAAGCAAACAAGGAATTCAGGAAAAAGCAGTGGACATCCTCACGCCACTGTACAAATCCATGGTTTGCCTCTATCATGAAAACTGTGTGCAGTTCTGCTCTCCTCATGCCCAGAAGGCTTTAGTAGGACACAAAGAAGACAGTGGGATATTCAAAGGTATGAAATGGCATTTATACAAAGCAGCTAAGACTCTCCAGGCTGACAAAGAGAGAGTGTATAAAACTATTTCTGCATGCATAGAATAGACGAGGCTCAATTGCTAATTATTTTTTGCAATGCAAGGATGAGGGAGCAGCAAATGAAGCTAGGAGGAGCCAGATAAAGGACAAAGCAAAGAAGTTGCTCCATCATGCAAAGGACCACAAAGAATGTAGACGCTAAAAGTTTATATGTTTAAAGTTTCTAAATAAATACAAACAACATCTGGTTCAGGAGGTCTGTGACCTGAAAATGGTTGGAAGTTGGGAGAATATCAGAGGAAATTGTATCTAGTTGTCCTAATTTTATATTCCTCCCTAGGTACCTACTTACTGCTACTGCTGGAGATAAGATACTAGACTCAAAGGACTTTTGGTGTCACCCAGTTCTTTGTCCCGGTTTGATGTAAAACAAGACCAATTTTGTTTAGTAACTTTATTTCTTAGCTGAGCCTCTTCTAACTACTGAAATTAACAGCATATTGAACAGACAATGTTTGCTCAGAGTGATAAGACCAATTGTTTATAGTTGATGCCCAGGCATGCTATGCAGAGAGGCTCTCGCTTATACTTATTGCTATAACACCCAGGGGCAGCGAACTCTGGTATGTGCCCCATTGGAAGGCCGGAAGCAGAAAAGCATAGAGGGGTCGCACCTGCGGGGAGGAGCGGACAGGACAGGTGACCCAAAACTGACCAACGGGGTATTCTATCCCATCTGCCTCATGCTCAGTATAAAAGCTGAGGGATCAAAGGGTCAGCGCTCTTTCTTCAATGTCCGGCGTCTGAGGAGGACTCTGTTTGTTCATTTGCCTTTGGTCCTGATCCTGAATCCAGATCCGGAATCCAATTCCTGTCCGTCACTGGGTCCAGTCTGGAACATCCCCAGTGCCAGCCGGTGACGTGAGTGTCATCCTGGGAGCTTGATACGGTTTTGTATATATTTTATTATTTCCTTTTTTAGTTTATTATTAATATTTCATTAAAGTAGTTTAGTTCCTTCTAAACTTATAAGTGTCTCTCTCTCTCTCCTGCCTCTCTCTTTGAAGAGAGGTGAGGGAGAGCATCTGTCATTTGCCCAGTAGCCAGTTCAGCCCAAACCATGACATTCTTATATCACTTTCTTTCATATATGTCCTAGGGAATATCCCAACTCTGTTAGGTGGATGAAGGTACCTAGGATTGTGGAATAGTGGATGTTTCAACATGATAACCCAGCCAGAACTGGGGTGCTGAAAGGCATGCAATTAATTGTGTGTCTATCATCATTTAAAAGAAATGTCCACAAAGAGTCTGAGTATGTACTCCCACTTCTCTACCCCAAGGAATAGCATAGCACAGTTTTCTTTACTGGGAACATAAAAAGAAAGCAGGTTCATATCTCTAAAACTAACCAGAATTAGAAGTGTAATTACATTTTTGGTACCACTTAAGGTCTGGGAACAAAACCTGAGACCAAATAATATAAAAAGTAAGAAAGAAGGGCTGCCTTTCTCAACATATTACATATACAGCTGGTGTAAAAAAATAACTGGCAATGATAATAAAAAAAATTATAGCAAGCAGTGTAGTAATTATTTTCTGGGAATGCAATATAAATGGCAGCAGGTGTGTTAGTCCAAGGACTTCTCTCTACGAGGAGGTTATTTCACACAGACCTGGGATATGCTCAGCATTGCAAATTAGATACTCTTGTCTATGCAGTCAGCTTCTCTGCAGCAGAAATTTTCTCCAAAGCAAATTTTCAGCATTCAGGGCAGAGGTGTATGTGCTGCAGGTGGGCCCCTACACACCACAGAATTCTCCCTGGGGCCTATATTGGAATATATAGCAAAAATTACGCTGAAACTACTCAAATTCTGGGACTTTGTGGACAAGCGCAACACATTCATGACCTGTCAGAGATGATTTTCAATATTTGTAGCATGTATCTCATTGAGCATGGTGCAGTATTTAGGGAAAAATAAGTATTATTTAATTAACATGCTGGTCTATGAAAGTCATACTTTCACGGTGTGATCTTATGGAACAACCACGATCAAATGTTCACTAAAACGTTAACTGTAGTTTTTGAAGTGTGATATGGGTGTATTTTTTACTTTCTGACTCCAGCAACACTTCATTCAACATCACCCACCGGTAAGGAAAAAACCTAAATAAATGACACTAACTGCTGTTCCTGCCACGGTGGCATCCCTGCAGGATGACTTCTGCAGGGGCTGTAGTACAGGAAGAGCCTGAGGGCTGTGTTAAAGCAGGACCCTTTCTCCAACATGACTGCAAAGGAGGAATGGTCTAGAAGATACCTTCACATGTGCTGTCGCTGCCCCCAAAAGAGTGTTTCAATCCTTTAGTGGTTTCTGATGACCGTATAGGAAATGCACACTGACTTTATCTTTCCAGTATACCCAGATCCATCCCAGCAAACTTCAGACATCCAGCCAGAGCACCTACATTCCTAGTAATGCAGAACAACAACTGATCAGCAGGCAGTTCATTCATCCAAGGTACAGATGGTTTCATTCTGCAGTCCTGCCTAAGGTGTGGGAAGGAACTGAACTGAAGCATGTCATTTGCTAGATAAGTGTGAAGAAGGTTAGGGCAGTATATAAAAAGATAAACTTGCTTTCCCCCTCTGTTTTGGAAAAAAAGCATTTGCTGGCAATTAATTTTGTGTAGGGTTTTAAATCTGAGAAGGATATGAAAAATGACTTGATTTATAGTTCCCAACTGCACTTACGAGACAGTTAGGCATCTAGCAGATAACACCTCAAAACTGAAGTGCTTTTGCACTTGCAGAGAAGCACGATTTTAGGTATAGTAGAGAACAGTGCATGGAAAACCAAGTGTGCTACAAAGCAGATGTGCCTCCATGCATAAGCAGCTGCTGAGTAGAAACCAGATTCAAACCAGACCTTAGCAGCAGCTGTGTGTGCGCTTAGGGTGCAAGCAAGAAGAGTGAGACAGATCTTCCCCTGGTGAACAGATCTTCACCTGTCTCAACCCTTGCTAGGCCACTGGATCTAGCATAAAAATATTGTCCCAGCATTGCAATTTAGGGAAGTACTCTGCAGGTAAGGCAGAAGTGAGAAGAGATTCTGCTTTCTATCCTATATATGCCTTCTACAGCTAACAGGCATAGAAAGACTCGGTAATGGCTCTTTGTGACCTGTCTGAAGAGCATATGCTCAGTAAAAATGTCACCTGAAATGACAATGTTTATTGGCTCATGAGAAATTGCCCAATATGTGGCTTTTTAGAAGGGGAGAACTGATTTCTAAATTATTGCATCATCACTTTTCACTATAAACACCAAACTTCCATATCTTTTTGGATTTGTTAAAGTCGAAATTGGCCTGTAAACCTAGTAAGAATGACTGAATTGTATCCATGGTTGAGTTGATGACACACTGAAAATTATAAGGTTATGTGAATTAATAAAGAAATGAAGTAACATGATTAAGAGAGTAGCTTTGCTAAAACAAGGCTCTTGCACAATAAACTGTAACACTGGACAGATATGGCTTAATTTTACAGTGTTGTCTGAAAATGAAAAGTGCTGTAAAATGGCATTCTGGGGTTCCATATTTGTTATATCTTAATTACTTTCTGATCAAACATATTCCCTTTATCAATAAGAGATACACTCTATCAGCTCTGTAAATTCCGCCTGCTTTCTAAAACTCAAACTAGCTTCTCTTCTCCTTATGTCTGACTTGATGACTATAGAAATTCAATGTATGAATTAATTCAAGATTCATCAGCCCTAAGATCTTCCAACTGTGCTTTTCCAAGATTTGTGACCCCAGGTTTGGTGATCACTGTGTTGAGAATGCACTTGAGGGATTCAACACATTCGATTTTAATGATATTATGTATACAGGGTGCTTGCAGAATTGAGACACACACAAAAAAGTATTTTTGTAACAAAATAGGCAGATCCAACTATATGTCCACATGGAAGAGAGTTGTTGAGTAAAGAAGATGGCATTTTTACATATCTGCTTTCCAGAGTATGACTACACTATAATTATTTTTGACAATATATTAGACCAATGTACTCTGATATATTCTGTAAAATTAATGAAGCCATAGTAATGGCAGGTAGAGCAGCGGCACTTTGCTGTTAAATCCTCAGTGAGTGGTTAATTATAGAATTAGGGACTTTACAGCAAAAACCTGTCCATTTTCCTGCTAGCACAAGTAGAGTCTCAAAGGCTTTGGGAAAAAGATCTGTGGGTTAATGAATTATATATTTTTAAAAAGGAATAAAATAAACTACTAAGGTTCCTCTGTAATAAAAGATGGCAGATGTCTTATAGAAAGAGACCAAATTATTCTGTTGAAAGAAGCAATACATATGCGCTTGTGTCATAGTTTAACCCCAGCCAGCAGCTAGAACCACACAGCTACTTGGCTCATTCCCCTCATGGCAGAATGGGGGAGACAATCAGAAGAGTAAAAGCGAGGAAAAACTTGTGGGTTAATATAAAGGCAGTTTAATAGATAGAGCAAAAGCCACGCACACAAGCAAAGCAAAACAAAGAATCCATTCCCATCGGCAGATAGGTGTCTCCAGGAAAGCAGGGCTCCATCACACATAATGGTTACTTGGGAAGACAAAACGCCATCACTCCAAGCGTCCCTCCCCTTCCCTCTTCTTCCCCCTGTTTTATATACTGAGCATGACGTCATATGGCATGGAATATCCCTTTGGTCAGTTGGGGTCAGCTGTCCCAGCTGTGTCTCCTCCCAGCTTTTTGTGCACTCCCAGTCTACTGGCAGGGCGGCGTGAGGAGCAGAAAAGACCTTGACTGCTCAGCAACAACCAAACATGCCAGTGTGCTATCCCACTATTCCCATCCCAAATCCAAAACATAGCACTATATCAGCTGCTAGTAAGAAAGTTACCTTTATCCCAACTGAAACCATGACAACTTGCTAAACTGATTTGTTTGCTGCGACCTGTTTCTTTAAACGCCAGCTATTTTGTTCTGTGTGACGGTAGTCACAAAGAAGGCACAGTTATTTTAGCTCCTTCATGGAGCCTTCAGAGCATTTATTCAAGCTGGTTTTTTAACCCAAGAATGAGTTGTCTGCTGAGAACGCATGGCTTGCTCACTTTGGGATGGAGTTTTACTCTCTGTAAGTAGGGGAATAAACAAAAATGCATATTCCTTTTTTGTCGGATGCCTTCAATCCAGGAAACAATGTTGATTTCATCTTCCTGAGTCAAGAAATTCTTTTCTAAACAGAGAAGCATCTAATTTTGCCTTCTAAGTCCCTGAGGGTTTTGTTAAGGGGTAATCATTTCTGAAACTACATGGGCAGTGAAGATAAATCCTATACTGGCATACACCGAGACCTGAAATTGAGATCTATCTGGAGCACTGGACGGTTGAAACACGAAGCAGATGGCTTGGCAGCTTGGCAGACTGTAGGTTCGTACTCCATCAGTCTACCTTCATAAGTTTTTAAAGCATAAGCTAGTTTGTACCAAAAGACATCAAATAGACAGAGAATGTTGACATATCATCCATGTATTCTAGTAGTAGAATAATTTTGAATTTGATATTTGACACTAATAGAAGATAAGTCACTCTAGTACCTTCAGGGTAGGCCAGGGAGCCAGAAATCCATTATTTCTCCTGTAGAGCGTTGCTTTTGTCTACATCCCCGTACAATTCTGCAATTTCATGCAATTAGGCTGAGTCAGTCCTACATACATGCTTAGCTGTAAACTTGCCTGTTGACTTCCCCTGGTCTGAATGTGCTTTCAGGTATGATCTAACACCATTATTGCATTGACTTCACCAGGAAAGCTTACAGTGTACACCAGTAAGCTCGTGCAGAGCTCTCTGCAAGAAAATGCAAGAGACTGCTGGCTGTATCTATTGCTCAATGCTAAGTGAAGAAAAATCCTTGCATTAACGTTCATAATCCATGGTAGGCAAATCAGACTAAGTGGAAACATAATCCTAAGACTTTTAGAGATGTTTAATCAAAGTAACACTTTCCAACACTTTGGTACTCAAAGCTGTATTCTTAAAAGTGAAGCCTTTACCAGCAGGGTTATGAGAAACAGCTGGTGAGATGGGAAAAATCAATTACTCATATTCACACAGTGTAAGAATAAATTAATAAGTTCCCTTTAGTTTTATCTTTTAACAAATCTTCCAACTGAGCAGATAAGAAAACTTTGGCAAGACTACAATACCTACATCTTCTTATTTTTTACCTGCTGGCAACAAAAACGAGCCACAGAAATCTAGTGATAAAAAATTTACAGGTTTTTTTTCTGCCTTTTTTTTTTACTTCTATAATGCCAGGTGAAAAAAAAAATAGGCTTCTTCTACCTCGTAGACATGTAGAACATTTTAATTTCCACTATAACCGTTCTCATCAAGTGTGTTTCTAACAGAGATGAGAAACCTGCCACTGAAGTGAAGTTAGCTATGGGCTAGCGAGGAAGAAATGGGCCCATCGCTGATGAACAGTCAACACTTCCCTTGGGTGGGAAGTTGGAAGCTTCTGTTAAGGAAATTATATAGTACATGGCTACTCAAAATGCAACTCTGGACATGTTCTCACTAACACTTTGTTGCCCAGTTTCTACCTTTCTGTTTCTGATAAAAGTATCGGAGAGGCAGGTCAGTGTGAGAAAAACTTCAAGTTCACCGGCTGCCTCAGATATCCTCTGATCTTGTCAACGTGGGCATGACACAAGATCCAGACACACAGCTAATGGGAACCAGGAGAGATCCTTGAAGCTGAGGCTTCAGATACTCATTATGACTTTTTTTAAAACCAATTTTGGATCTTGAGGACATGAAACACAGCCTTTTTTTGCTCAGATATCTAAGGAGAAAGGAGTATGCTAAAGAGTGTCGGGGTATCTTTTTAATAGGATACTAAGTAAGTGTGGCATAAAGGGGACCTAAATAGATTTGCACCCAAAAAAGCCCTGTGAATCTGTGTCAGTATCTTCGAGGAGGACATAGTGATGTAAAACTTAACAAAATGCCAGTTCAACATACTACACTATGTCTTAAAGGTTCAAGCTACTTTGGGATTTTCATTTTGTCAGGCAAGCATCTGAAATCCTGCTCCTTTCAGTTTTCAAGGCTTTGTAATGTCTCTTTGTGCAACAAAATTAGTTAAGACAAAGAAGTCACTATGTATACCTTTAAATTCTTTTGCCCAAATTGTCTGCCTGTCATGGATTTCATGCTGACTTGCCACAGGTAAGAACAAAACAAAATCCTGACAAAGAGTATCCTGTCCTTCAGTGATGGAACAGGTAGAAGGCGGCTGATAAGTCCTGTTTCATTAAACAGATTTCAGAAAAAAGCTGAGTAATAAAAGTTTCAGTACACAGTGGTCACAAATACTCGTGACAGCCTCATATTTTTATTTTAAAGACCGTTCATAACAGGCAGTTTACTATTTACATAATTCAGATTACAGAGCAGGATATTAAAGCTTTTTGATGGTCATCCAAATATTCTTAGGATATCATCAACAAAAATGAAGTCCAAAATCACCCAGTCTTCTTATACCAGAATAAATTAGCATTGAAAAGCAATAATAATTTACAAAGGAGACTACATGGACAAAGTGATCAAAGCAACACAACTCTGTTGGGGAATTCATCTCCTGAAAGCACTTCTGCTTCCATGGGCTTTTAATGTCCCTCTTAGATGTTTTATGAGTTAAATCTTGATGCCCTTACTCAGTATTTCTACAGTGAAAAAGGCAGTGATTTTGCCTCAGAAGAACATCAGATGTAGTTACTGACTTAAGAACTCCACAAGTCAAACACTCTTCTCCCTAAAGTCCTCCTTTCCCCCCAGCTGGAGGCTCACCCTCCCAGTTTTGCTGGTGGACTGGACAAGGCACCTGAAAAAGATGCATCTTTTTGAATTTGTTTTGAGTTTGATTTAGTTCCTTATCATATTCACAGTGTACTCTCACAAACAGCCCTGCCAGCACAACCGTAGGGGAGCTGCCTGGTGGCGCACGGGCTAGGGATGGGGAAGATGGCAGTGCCTTAAGGCATCATTGAACCACAGCCTCAGACATGCGCCCTTTCACTAGGGAAGTCTTTAATTAATGCCTAGCTTGTAGTACTGCTTTCTGTAAGTTATGATGATATATGCAGACAAATCGGTGAATTGATTGCCAGGTCATGTAAAAGTCAGCTGGCTGTATCACTGACTGAAGAGTGCAAGCTGGTGAGAAACTACTGCAAGTAGTTTAGAGTCTTTCAGCCTTATTGAAAGCAGTTACCAGTGTTCCTCAGGCAAAGACAGGCTCCTCTGTCCAAGGAATACTTTTGATGTTGAATAAAGTGTCTTTAAATTAGTATTGCACACAGCAGAAAATCACGATTTAGTATTTATGTTTAATTCTGTGAATAAAGTGTCTTTAAATTAGTATTGCACACAGCAGAAAATCATGATTTAGTATTTATGTTTAATTCTGGTAGATAGAATTAGCTGCAGTACTTGGAAAATAGCCCTTTCATTAGGATCACATTGATTTCAGCATCAAAATCTGGAGGTGAAATTGAATACCATGGCCAAATTCATCTAACATTTTGCTGATGAAAAGGAGAGTCTTGGCTTCTCCCTCTTTCCTACGCAGCACCCACATGAGGGTCCTGAGTGCATCACCACCTTCACCCCACTTCCAGGGGTACGGCTACCTATGATTATGGCCAGCTTTGATACCAGACAGCTGCCCAGCCTTGAAGAGCTAAGAGAGCAAGAGCTGTGAGGTGCCTCTTTGAAGTCAACTGCCCTTTGCTCAGGTGAGGCTTTTAAGGTGATGCTCTTGGCCTTGGTCCTTGCCAGAACTCTGCTGCAGCCATGCCTATGCCCAGCAACACATCACACTGACATGGCCACAGCCCATGGACTTAACTTCCTGGCTTCACCTCAGACCCTGCCCCGTCACTATCGACTTAACTGGTGATCCAGGCTCTTGGCTGAATCCAGCTGCCATCACAGGGTCTGTTCCGCTCGCCTCCCTCAGGTACTGTGGGACAGGGTTGTGGGGTCTCTACCCTGCCTGCCCTGCTGTCATCCCATCTTCCAACTCCTCTTCCCTGCAGGACATCCCCACTCCAGCTGCTCCCTGGCCATCTTGCTGATCCAAAGGGACTCACTGCTCTGGCAGTAAGCGATTCACCTTTTTGTCACGCCAATTCTCTACTGAGCATTGTTATTACAGTGTATTATTATCATAACATATCACATAACATAGATGACACAACCCATAAAGTTAATGGCCACTCATGTCCATGACCTGGCTCTCCTCCGATGTTGCAAGACGTAGGATGATATCTGTAGTGTCATTAGGTGGGCAGCTGCTGTTAGGACAGCTCACAAACCTGAGCTATTTCTGCCACAGCTGATGTGAGGACCCTTTTAGGAAGGGTCCTGCAAGCGAATCCAACTGCCCAGCATAACCAGCAGGCTATTTGAAAAGAGGGCTCAGATAAGGTAAGCCAAGTCTGCTAACACCCAGAAACATCTGAAAGATAGTACAGCTATACCACAGTGCACCATAACGTACACCTCAGTTTTTGACTCTGCTAACCACTTGAGTTCACATTGAACCAGTGATTAATTATATTGTTTGTCACCTTGACAACATCTTAAACTCTGATTTTAGTAGCTGGGCTATACAATAGTAAAAAGTAGGAGGCCTTAATTATGTGTTTCTACATTCAAGATGTCTTCATCTTTATGCCAATTAAAATTTGTATTCATTTTACTTCATGAAGAAGCCACATTCCCCTAGAAAATTAGCCCTTTCTGAAGGACCTCATGTCAGGACACCAGCACTGAGAAATGAATTCATTTGCAGCAAGAACTTTCCCTCCTCCTTCTCTTCCGTCAGAAGAGGAAAAAAAGATTTGCTGTCTCCTCTGCTGTGGTTGGTCATATTGCTTTTCAGCATGGTTATCTCTCCACCACAAAGGGGCTCAAAAAAGCAGCAATTGCTTATAATATGCTCTTCCCTTCATCAACTAGAGTGCTAACTGGAGCCTGCCCAGGAAGCAGCGATGTTGAGAGCAGCACAGGAGATAATATGAGAAAGGAGTAGCTAGATGCCTAGTGAAGCTGCAATGCCAGAAGTCGTAAGAGGGTTTAGAGACAACAAAACCAGTGTCGGATGATGCACCCTCAGCAAGTTTGCCGACGATACCAAGCTGTTTGGTGAGGTAGACATGCTGGAGGGGAGGGATACCATCCAGAGGGACCTGGACAGGCTTCAGAGGTGGGCCCAAGCCAACCTCATGCAGTTCAACAAGGCTAAGTGCAAGGTCCTACATCTGGGTCAGGGCAATCTCAAGCACAAATACAGGCTCAGCGGGGAATGGCTGGAGAGCAGCCCTGAGGACAAGGACCTGGGGGTGCTGATTGACGAGAAGCTCAACATGAGCCAACAATGTGCGATCACAGCCCAGAAGGCCAACCGTATCCTGTGCTGCATCAGAAGTGTGGCCAGCAAGTCAAAGGAAGTGATTCTGCCCCTCTGCTCCACTCTCATGAGACCCCACCTGGAGTACTGCATCCATCTCTGGAGTCCCCAACATAAGAAGGACATGGACCTGCTGGAGTGTGTCCATAGGAGGGCCACGAGGATGATCCGAGGGCTGGAGCACCTGTCCTGTGAGGAGAGGCTGAAAGAGTTGGGGCTGTTCAGCCTGGAGAAGAGAAGGCTCTGGGGAGATCTTATTGCAGCCTTCCAGTCCCTAATGGGGGCCTACAGGAGAGCTGGGGAAGGACTTTTTACTAGGGCATGTAGCGATAGGACGAGGGGGAATGGCATTAAACTAGAAGAGGGCAGGTTCAGATTGAACATTAGGAAGAAATTTTTCACTTTGAGGTTGGTGAGGCACTGGAACAGGTTGCCCAGAGAGGTTGTTGAGGCCCCATCCCTGGAGGTGTTGAAGGCCAGGCTAGAAGTGGCCTAGAAGGGCAACCTGATCTAGTGGGAGGTGTCCCTGCCTATGGCAGGGGGGTTGGAACTCGATGATCTTCAAGGTCCTTTCCAACCTAAACCATTCTATGATTCTATGATACAAAAAACACTAGTCTCGGTCATCGAAAGTTGTGGAGTAGGTTTTGTCTCACTTACCTTGTACACTATGTACCAACTTCAGAGCACCTGGAGTGCCTTTACTAACCAGTGATGAAACACAGGCACTGTGAGGGCATGCACAGTGGTCAGATCTTTCTAGTTATTTATTTTACAATTAATGCACTTATTCACTTTGTTGACAGAAAGGGAAGCCTAACGTGGCAGACATAAACATCCCAACCGTTATCTCTTGCATTTTGACAGATACCCTTCAAATATGTCCACTCTGAACACAGGATACTTCTCACTGCAAAAAATGCCAAGAAAAAAACAGGAGGATGAGGTTCACCAAGAGCAGAGAGGCAGAAGACTAGAAAGGAAATGTGAAAAAAATGTCCCTTCCTTTGTGAGGACTTTTACATCACATTCAGAATTTTTTTTCACAAAAGGTTAGTGCCTTTTCAGAGAGATGAAATCCAATCAGAAGGTGTCTCGGCCCTATATAGATAATCATTATGAATTAAACCAATTTGTCATGTTGAAATGCAGTTTCATGGCTCATTATAGAGATTAGAGACAGAAAAAGTGTATCTAGTTCAGGTATTAAATGAATCTTCTCACTGATTTACAGACGTTAAATGGTCTGAGGTATCCAGACTATGCCTAGAATGAAAATAAGGTTAGACTCTTTCAGAGTAGCTTCACATCCAGCTTAGGAGATGCAAGTTCATTATTTTAGTCATGGATTTCCAAAATCAGTGTCACAGAGAGCTTCATTCCTTACTGAATGCTGACCAAATGTGGCAGATATCCCTTCTGGGTCAAACAGCTGAATAAACATATGAATGTGATAATCAGTAGTTGGCATTTTTTACCAATTTTAAATGAGTTGGTTTGGTTTCAAATTGACAGTCATCAGAGGAGAAAAATACTTCGTATCTCTACAAAACATTATAGCATGCTATCCCAACACGGAGTTATCACTTTGAGGAACAAAAATCCCTACAAAAACACCTACTTCAAAGCTAGGGAGACCTACACTACATTTGTGGTCACTGCAGTAACTGTGGTTTATACCCAAAAAGACTATAGGCTGTATAGACAAAAATGATAAAGAGTACTGTTATTGCCTCCTGCTTTTGTTCCTCAATTGAGGAAATGAAGGATTAATCCCAGATCCTCAAATATGATTAATCATGGAAGTGTGGGTCTAATTAACTCTGAGTCTCACAGCCAAAGCAATTTGCTGAAGGTCACCAGGAAGCCTGTGACCATTTCAGAAAAGGAACTTGAACCTGATGAATATGAATCCAAAACTGTAACCAAACACCGTTTCTTACTTCCGCTCGCAGTATTTAGGAATACTGAGAAGACCACCTCCATGATGACCTCTCTGATACTTTGAAAGCACCAACACAAACAAGCTACCAACAGGCGAGAGAGGCTGTGACTTCACAAAGTACTAGTCACCCTGCAGCGACTGATCTTTAAATTGTGGTTGTGTCAAGTGGCTTGTGCCTTGGTGACTACAGGCTAAGCTACCTCACAGCTGCTGTGGGGTGAAAACACTCCCATGGGCTCGCCCAGCAGAATACCTCCTGTGGTGTAGACTTGCCTTGCGGTGATTTGTTTGTACAGTCAGCCACTGCTTCTGCTAACTTCCACGGATTAGCAGAAGAAACGCCCCGGAGGTGAAAAGTAGCCACATCTTTATCCCATTTTTTGTCATAAAGTATATTAAAACATTTTATGGGTTTGGGTTTTGGTTTGTTTTTTTTTTGCTTGTCTAGTTTTGAATATGAAATAGACTTAGTGCAATTCTCTGACAGGAGTTCTATCATTGCTAAGCTGATTAGAAATCCAGGAGCAACACAGCTGAGCTCCATTATAAGCTATCAGTAACAATCACCGCTGGGAATTACTGTGTACTCCTGAAGAACAAAATCCATTTAAAATCAGAATGAGAGATGCAGGACAGTCAGAGCAGCTTGGAAGGTGACTGGGTAGTGTTATCAATTAAATGAATTTTAAAAAACATCAGTTTTTTAAAGCTTTACTCACTGACATGGTATAAAACCCGGTCCACAGGGATTCCGCATCTCATCAGGGGCAAAACTTGGCAGCAAAGAGAGAGCTGGGCTATAAATCGTTCCTGATGGCTTGGTTCCTTGAAAGCCTGCAGCAGCGTAACCACTGAACTTTTCAGAGTACTTGATCACACAGCCAGCCTGCCCTAAAAGGGCGTTCCAATAAAATGCCTCTGACACGCCTTATCAAGCAGCGCAGAAAACTGCTGCACATGCAGGACCCCTGGCATGAATCCAAGCCTTGAAGGTTGCATTCAGCTGACGAGGAACTTTCTGAAGCTGAAGGACATTTCACGCTCTTCCCACTGCTGTCTGACATCATCATCACGATTTGTGCCTGATGCAGGCCAGCTGTGTGCCACTGCATAAGTGCGCGAGCTGGCAGGGAACAGGCCAGCAGCTCTGTTACAGAAGCAATCCTGATGGCTCCATGCGTTGAACAGCGCTGAGTGACCATGTGATAGCGCATGGTGGTGTGGCAATGGCAGAGTAGCTGAGCGTTGAGCGCAAACTGTCTGCATCCTTACCTTTGTTGTAGAACAGCTAGTCGGATAACTATTGCTTCCCCCTCCTCCTTGTCTTCCTCTAAAATGGACTTCTGTTGTTACCTTGCTGCCATTTGATCCTTACCATGATCTTAGCCATCTCCCTGAGCAATCATTCCTGCCTTTTAGTAAGGAAGTGTGGTTTTACGTAAGTAGCGAGATTAACAGGCATTAATGGTAAGGCAAAATTATTACAAGTTTCCTCCAACTTCTTTTTTGACTTACTTCCTTCCTAATTTTGAAGAATTATCTATATTTGCAAGAGGGAACCAAAGACTCCTTATAAACTCTATTTTTTTCTCTGCTGAAATAGAGAACACACATGTCAAGACAAGAGGTCTACAACTGAGACAATTCTCTCTCCACACAGACCACCAAAGACTTCAAATTCTCCATTGCTAGTGATCTGCGCCAGATGGCTCAGAACAATTGCTTTTGAAGAATATCTTGGAACGTGTGCTTGCTTGCTTTTGAATATGAAGCTGAATGGACTTGAAACTTATGTCAAAGGGTCATCCCAAAGCTCCAACTCCTATGGCAACCTCATCCTGGAGGTCCCTACAGCTTGCTATTCCAGCATTTCCCCAGGACCCTGCACTTTTTTTCTCAATATGCCCTCCTCTGGGGACCTAGATGCCTAGTTTTTATGTAAATCTCTGGACAGTGAAAGCTACCGTACCAGAATTTGGCTCTGACTGACAAGGAACACTTCACACAAGACGTGGGATGACAAAGCATGCTGTTGGGTGTGGGGAGCTGGGGGTTGTGGTTCCTGTTCACAGAGTAACTTCCAGTTTTATTCAAGGATTCTGTAAGCTGTGTTATCACTTCAGAGGAAGGAACCCAGGTCTTCGCCTTTAAACTTCTCAGCTGTGAGACTTAGGATCTTTGAGGACTCATCTCTTGACCCCATTGTGCTTGCCCTCCTGACTGCTTAGAGACTTCACTTGGAGGGAGCTGCTGTGGGTACCCTGTACCCAGGTACAGCCTGGAGGTCAACACACTGTTGGAAGGAAAGGTAGGTGGTTTGCATCCTCTGAGACTGATGAGGATGCTGAATCCAATTTGCACACTTCCTGGATCAGCTAGACTCTTAGAAGATGTGAATTCTGTTCTGTGAAGTACTTGTGTCTCGATGTAGCACTCAACTTGATGGCGGCACTTGATGTAGCTTCCTACCTCTAATGGTAGAGAAGGACTGGAGTTCAACCACCCCTTTTCCCATGGGCTAACTCCTGGGCTTTCTGGATTGCTCTTTGGAGGTTCCCTGGTACATGCCTATGCTATGTGCAGAAAACAAGAGTGAAGTGCTGGATGCTCTTTTGCTTTTGGGTTCTACTACGTCACTCTAATGATGGTGCTAGCTGAGATTCCTGCATTGCCCCATAATGTGCTCAATGTCTTAATTCTTCACAGTGTCTACTTTGGCTCTTAACTTACATGCTCATTTTTAGTTTTTTTCATCAATCCTCCCGGTCAAAGGGAAGAGGTTTGAAAGGGCCAGTTGAATCTGGAAAATCAACAAATCATTACAGGACTGATGCCACAGCCAGGGGTTTGGCTACTTAGACCATGGGTCTTGCTTTGAGAAACCACATCTACTGGGGGCTAATAGGGTCCATCTGTCAGAGAAGGGGAAGAGCATCTTTGGTCATAGGCTTGCCAAGCTCGTGAAGAGGGCTTTAAACTAGAGTTGCTGGGGGAGGGGAACCTCAATCCATCCCACTCCTACCAGTTTGATGCCAATGCCAGCAATAGATGCCGAGAGCCTGGAGAAGGACCACAGGTCAGCAGGAGAGCACCTGGAGTGCAGCACAAAGGAATTCCAGCCACTCCAGCCAGTAAGTTAGCTTTGTCCGGGGCCCACATCAAATGTCTCTATGCAAATGCATGTAGCATGGGGAATAAACAAGAAGAATTAGAGATGTGTGCATGCCTGTAGGGCTATGATCACAAAGACATGGTGGGATGGCTCCTATGACTGGAGTGTTGGACTGGAAGGATACAGGGTCTTCAGGAAGGACAAGCAGGGAAGATGAGGAGGGGGCGTCGCCCTCAATGTCAATGACCAGCTGGAGTGCACAGAGCTCTGCCTGGGGATGGATGAGGAGCCGGATGAGATCTTATGGGTCAGGATTAAAGGGAGAGCAGGGACAGGTGACACTATAGTGGGGGTCTGCTACAGGCCACCTGACCAGGAAGACCGAGCGGATGAGGCCCTCTACAGACAGATAGGAGAAGCCTCACGTTCACGAGCCCTGGTCCTCACAAGAGACGTCAACCACCCCGATACATGTTGGAGGGACAACAGAGCAGGGCATGAGCAAACCAGGAGCTTCCTGGAATGTGATGATGATAACTTCCTTCTCCAAGTGATAGAGGAGCCAACAAGGAGAGGTGCTGGACCTTGTTCTCACCAACAGAGAGGGGCTGATGGGGAATGTGAAGCTCAAGGGCAGCCTTGGCTGCTTTTGAGCACAAAATGGTGGAGTTCAAGACCCTTAGGGCAGCAAGAAGCATGCACAGCAAGATCACTGCCCTGGACTTGAGGACAGCAGATTTTGGACTCTTCACAGATCTGCTTGGTAAAGTATCATGGGATAAAGCCCTGGAGGGAAGAGGGGCCCAAGAAAGCTGTTTAATATTCACGGATCACCTCCTCCAAGCTCACGAGCAATGCATCCCAACAAAGACAAAGTGATGCAAAAATGCCAGGAGGCCTGCACGGATGAACAAGGAGTTCTTGGACAAACTGAAACACAAAAAGGAAGCCTACAGAGGATGGAAGCAAGGACAGGTAGCCTGGGAGGAATACAAAGAAATTATCCGAGCAGCCAGGGTTTGGATTAGGAAAGATAAAGCCCAGATAGAGTTAAACCTGGCCAGGGACATCAAGGGCAACAAGAAAAGCTTCTACAGGTACATCAGTGATAAAAGAAAGACTAGGGAAAATGTGGGCCCTCTCCGAAAGGAAATGGGATACCTGGTTACCCGGCATATGGAGATGGCTGAGGGACTCTAGGACTTTTTTGCCTCAGTCTTCACCACCAAGTGCTCTAGCCACACTGCCCAAGTCACAGAAGGCAAGGGAAGGGACCATCTAAGGAACCTGAAGATGCACAAATCCATGGGACCTGATGAGAAGCATACACGGGTCCTGAGGGAACTGGTGAATGAAGTTGCTAAGCCCCTAGCCATCATATTTGAGAAGCTGTGGCAGTCCAGTGAAATTCCTGCTGACTGGAAAAGGGGAAACATAACCCCCATTTTTAAAAAGGGAAAAAAGGAAGACCTGGGGAACTACAGGTCAGTCAGCTTCACCTCTGTGCCCAGCAAGATCATGGAGCAGATCCTCCTGGAAACTATGCTAAGGCACATGGAAAATAAGAAGCTGATTGGTGACAGCCAACATGGCTTCACCAAGGGCAAATTGTACCTAACAAATGTGATGGCCTTCTACGACAGTGTTACAGCTTTGGTGGATAAGGGAAGAGATATAGATGTCATCTACCTGAACCTGTGCAAAGCATTTGACACTGTTCTGCACAACATCCTTGTCTCTTTGCAGAGACACAGATTTGACCAATGGACCACTCAGTGGATAAGGAATTGGCTGCGTGGCCACACTCAAAGAGTTGCAGTCAATGGCTCAATGTCCAAGCAGACACCAGTGATGAGTGGCATTCCACAGGGGTCAGTATTGGGATTGGTGCTGTTTAACATCTTTGTCAGCAACATGGACTGTGGGATTGAGTGCACCCTCAGCAAGTTTGCTGATGACACCAAGCTGTGTGGAGCGGTTGACAACCTGGAAGGAAAGGATGCCATCCAGAGTGAGCTGGGGAGGCTTGAGAAGTGGGCCTGTGCGAATGTCATGAAGTTCAACAAGGCCAAGTGCAAGGTCCTGCACTTGGATTTGGGCAATCCCATGCACAACATGAGCTGACAATATGCACTTGCAGCCCAGAAAGCCAACCGTACCCTGGGCTGCATCAAAAGAATTGTGGCCAGCAGGTCGAGGGAGGTGATTCTCCCCCTCTACTCCACCCTGGTGAGACCCCACCTGGAGTACTGCATCCAGCTCTGGGGCCCCCAAAATAAGGAGGACATGGACCTGTTGGAGTGAGTCCAGAGGAGGGCCACAAAGATGATGAGAGGGTTGGAGCACCTCTCCTCTGAAGACAGGCTGAGAAAGTTGGGGTTGTTCAGCCTGGAGAAGAGAAGGCTCCGGAGAGACCTTACAGCAGCCTTCTAGTACTTAAAGAGGACCTACAAGAAAGATGGGGAGGGACTCTTAATCAGGGAGTGTAGTGATAGGATAAGGAGTAATGGTTTTAAACTGGAAGAAGGTAGATTTAGATTAGATATTAGGAAGAAATTTTTCACTTTGAGGGTGGTAAGGTACTGGAACAGGTTGCCCAGAGAAGTTGTTGAGGTCCCATCCCTGAAAGTGTTCAAGGTCAGACTGGATGGGGCTTTGAGTAACCTGGTCTAGTGAGAGGTGTCCCTGCCCATGGCATGGGGGTTGGAACTAGGTGATCTTTAAAGGTCCCTTCCAACCTAAAGCATTCTATGATTTGGTGAGACTAGAGGGCTACTTCTTAGCTATTGTAATATCTATGTGGGAGGCATACCAGCAGGTATTGTGGATCTTTTTTAAATGAACTTAAAAACAGAAGTCTCCTTAGCTTTGGTGATGGCACTAATCAACTTCAATCCAAACTCCCTGTAGCAGCTAAGACTCCTAATTTCCATAAATGTCATTAAAAGATAGATATTTAACTCCTGGGACCTGTATCGCAGGTCCTTCAAAATCCCTGTTGCCCAGCTTTTAAATCCATGACTAATCCTGTCACCCAATGCCAAGATTCTTAATTTCTTATCCCCAGTCACCTCTCCCGGAGCTGGTGGTAGCTGCATCTGCAAGAAATTATGAGTCAATCATGAGTCATGACAAGCCAAATGCTGTGCACAATTAACCGCCTATTTACAGTTTTAAAGAGACACTGATCCTGTTAGGGTTGCAGAGACTTATGAATAATTATGATTTCTGTGATAGATTTCATTTTTCCTGAACTGACACAGTCAGATGGCACTGTCTTCTCAGCACAGGCCACTCACAAATATGTACATTCTTGTGCAGGAAGATCTGGTGCTAGAAGCCAAACAGCAATCTGCAGTTTATAGTACACACCTGTAATTCCAATACCAGCACTTGAACACAGAATGGTAATTCATGGAGTTTTAATACGCAGAGCTCTTTCTCACAAATGGCTCTTACAGACTCAAAGCTCGCCTATGCTTTAGACACTCTTAATGTTTATCATAACTGATTATAGTAGGTCAATGATATAGGGCAGTGCTTATATAGAAAAGCTCTTTTGGATACCAATATTATTTGCCATGTGGTTTGCTTTAAGTTCTTCAGCTGAGATAGCGCTGGCCATAATGGAAAATCTTAATCTTTTGCCTACTGAGGATGCAGATGGACTTAACTCCATGCAAAACCCTCAGGTCCTAAGGCACCCCATGTGGTGTTTGACGTTTGTGTTTTCTGCCTGAGTACTGGTTATGCCTTGGCTGTGCAGCCCTCTGTAGACTTTCCTGTAACAATGAGAACCTCTTGATCACATAGTTTTAATAGAGGGAAATCTTCTCATACTATAGTTGACAAACACAATAGACATCAAGCCCAAAAGACAATGGAGGGCACATTTTCCTCTTCTAAAATCTTTTGTATTAGATATGGCATCAAACACTAGGGACCCCATCAGGTAGTTACTTGTCCATCTTCTATTCCAAGGCATTTCACAGCCTGATAGAGAGAGATCAGATGTGTTCCTGATGGAGAGAGCAGCAATCTGCAAAAATGGATAGCTAAGTATTGAAATGCAATGACAAAGTATCCAGCATCTGCTACAGATATGATGCCATACATTCCTTATTGCACATAGAAATAAGCGTGGCCTACTGCTTCAGTATTTTACTGGTGTGTTTGGTTCTTAAAGACATTCGCCTCAGAAATCTGCAGTAAACACTTTCATTGGGTCTTTTATGTGGTTGAACAAACTATGAGAAAAGGTGGGCAGGTACTGCTATTTCCATCATTCTCTTGTTTTTTCCACTGAGTCTTTCAGAATCACTTCTTCAGGGGGAAGGCCAAGTCCAAGACTTCCATGGAGTTATGCCAACAGAGAATTTGGCCCCAGGTTTCTTTTTGTGTATGATGAATTGACAGCCTTGTACCTGTAGCCAAAGGGAGCAGATGGAAGAAATTCTAGTGACAATTTTGTTCTGGTTGTATGCTTCAACAAAACACAAAATATTGCAGGGAAGTCTTTTTCTCCTATAATTTTATATATAAAATGAGGGCATCAGGAAGCCAGAAGTGCCCATTTTAGTTTACATTCAGCTCTGGAAGCCACCACAGCACAATTTCCCAGTGCCACTTTCATAATGGCCAGTGCATTCACTGTTTTGTTCTTCCTCCTCTCCAGCTTCTGAACAAAAAGAAATAAAATATAGCTTCTGACATTCTGTCTTTTTTGGTTTTACAACTGCAGTGAACCCCACTGATCAGTGTGATTGTGCCTCACGTAGGACTCCTGGGGTTCAATCAAGTCTCCTGCTGTGGACGTGAAGCTGTGAACTCAAGCCTAGTTTACAGACACAAGTCTGGAGGCTGTTCCTGGTTGATCCAGCTGTAAGTGGAGATGCACGAATGGCCAGACAGGCTGCGAGCTGCTGCCTACAAGAACTACAATGCCCTTAACAAACCAATCCGGTGGGTTAACTATACTATTAGTCTTGATCAACACAACTGTCTTTTTAAAGAGACTTGTCCCATAAACCTCATATTCCCTAGGATATTAGCTATTAGTCTCAGCGAAGTCTCCTACAATAGCTACTATGAGACTGTTAGCTTAAGAAACAGCTGTGGTATCATCAAAAATAATCTTTTCCTCATGCTTACAAGGATATGAATTTGGACAGGGTCAGAAGAATGATGCATCTAGCCCAGACTTCATCCTTAAAAAGGAATTACTACGTGGTTTGTCAGAGGTAGCACATGATATGTGGCACATTTGGCCTCAAATGTCTCAGTTTAACTATGTTCCTCTTGCCAATGACCTTCCATTTCCCAGGAGCATGGACCATCAGTAATTGCCAGTCTCCAACACCTGGTACTAGGATTGGTACTTCTGGAAATCACAGAATCAGAATACAAGGGCAGTGATAAATGAGACCCTATGAAACCCCAGCCCCACCCACCTTTTTATTCCGTTTTCTCCCACCCACTGACCAAAAGCACCATCCAGTGGAGTGGAGCAAGGCTTTGGCCAATCCTGTGCCCATGGCAGCAGACAGACTTCAAATGTGGCAGGAATGGACGGTAATACCCCTCCAGTTAAGGGACATCCAGCGAAACACTCCATAGAGCAGTTTCTGGCACTCAATTCAATAAGACTAGTTTCTCTTGAGGGGAAAAAAAAAAGAAAAAAAAAAGGAAGAAAACAACAACAACAATTCCCAGGAAACCAGTGGTTAATATGCTTGATAAAGGCAATAAGGACAGTACACTCACAGTAGCGCTTCCTCCAAATGCCCCCATGGCAGCCATCCAACAAATAATCATTCGAGGACTCCCTGAGTGAGAGATATTGTCACTATGTATATTACAACTGTATTATGCAATTGTTTAATACAATTGTGGTGTACACAATGGATACTTAAAATATATGTTGTATACTGTTATATATAGTACTTTTGAACATAACACAATACATCTGTGTTTCACTTTGGTTGAAGTTTTCTTTCTTGAATTAGTCCAGTCACTTTTTGAATTATGCAAACTTGTAGCATCCATAACTTTTTGCAGCAAAAATATCCCCAGCTGGACCAAATATTGTATGGAAATCCACCTCTTTTGTTTGCTTTTATCTGGTCATCTGCTAGTTTCACTTTAAGTTCTCTTGCTTTTGTACTGGATGAGACAGCTTTTAATAACAATTTTTAATTGTCTTTTCTAGCCGCTCATTTTCATAGATCTTTCCGCCCTCTGAGTTATCTCTCTGTCAGTCTACTCACTTGTCTATTTATTATTTAGCAGTTCCACACCTTTGATCATCCTTATCTCTCATCTCTGTACTTCTTCCACTTTTACTATCGCCCTTGAGATAGAAGAACCAGAAGTGCACTGAGCACCTCCAAGAGGCACACTGCGCACATTATTTTCTGTTTAGTTTTCTAATGCTTTCCTAATAATTTTTAATACACTAGTTGCTTTTTGCGTAAAAACGGAACAATGAGTAATATATTAGAGAAATAACAAGGAAATAGCTTAGATTACCCCTTAGGACCAATGAGGCATACACTGATCTTGGCATATCAAATGCAAGAGCAGCAAAGATACTAAAGGTGCAAAAAAGTCACGCACATGCTCATAACTTACAGAAAGACCGCTGCCTCCTACTGAACCCTAAGGAACTGTCTTAAATAGGAGCTTTTATTAAAAATAATGCTTTGATTAACCTCGTATTTCTCTTGCCAGCATTTATTGCCCTATGGAAGGGCTATGACATTTCCAAGGGGTCAGCATTTGAGCAGTATTTCATAACTTACTGGGCCAGAAGGAGATCTAGATTAAGACTTTATGGTTCTACGGTTCTCAGCTGGGGAGAGCTTCCTAAGGAGCTCTAATTAATGGGCATGGAAGCTGGGACATGTGAGGGGAATGCTTCCTGCCACTGTTAGCTACCAGCCCAGAAGAAAGCTCCTCCAGCAATTCCAGGATTTCCATTTGGGCGTAACTACTTCCACATTTTATAATTACAAAGATCAAGACTGATTTAATTTTGATTCAGGAAAAGGCCCTTGAATACTAAAGTAATTCTCTTAGCTCAGTGTTTTCCACACAGATTTGGTTGGAGTCAACACAAACACCATTTGGAGGACAGGCACTGTGAGGAGGCTTCTTCTCAGAGTTTTCATAGCTTTGACAAGCAATTAGGGTTTGAATTTTGAGTCATGACAGGCAGAATTTTAATTAGGAAAACAAGAAAATGAATATGTAAAGAAAGGAACAGCGACAGATTAGCATCAACTGAATGAGAGCAAAAACAGAACTGGCATGGTCACGTTATCAGAGCTTTGGAGAGAAATGCTGAGAATTTTTATGGCACACATAAGGAAACTGGGAAAAGAGAAGTTTGAGAGAAATGTGTCTTTTGAGAATAACCAATAAAGGAAAAAGAAGCCAAAGGGGAAGAACTAATTTAGAACTAGGCATGGGTGATCCATAACATTTCCAGTACCGGGTTCAACTAGATTTAGTAAAGTCATTCAGAGATGCTGATGCTGAAAGGAACATTTCAAATTCTTGGTCCTCATCTACAGAACAGATCTGTTGAGGAGAAAAGGGGAAAACAATGAATGTTTTAACAGTATATTAATTTATTCACATGTCACTTGTCCTGGTTTTCAGTGGCCAGTCCAGCCCAAACCACGACTTTGCTCTGCATTTAGACTTGCTAAACTAACCTATCATAGCCCCAGCAAGATCCCGCAGCACTCACAATTTCAGGCACCCTTTTCTGGGGAAATTGGGAACATTTCCATATAAATCCGGGAGAATCCCATGGAATTGCATGAAGACAAATCTAACTCCCTTATCTTCAAATCAAGAATATAAGGTCATTTCAGATCAAGACTAGAGTTTGCTATTTCAGTAACAGCACTCTAGACTTTGCAAGAATGAAGTGGGAAAGAAAGGAAATTAATCCAACTGAATGAAATCAGCACTGGTGGTTTCTGGCTCTCCTTCCTTACTGCACTGTAGTTTACTTCCAGACCCCACAATCTCTGGCAGAAGCATACTCTACTATGCACTCAACAGGAGCAGGAGAGCAACAGTCCCTCGTTATTTCCATTTTTCTAATTGAGTCTTTTACTATTGTGTTTTGAGAGGGGTGAGATGGGTTGTTTTATTAGATATTTTTTTGCCTTCACACATTTAACAAACAGGTTTTCAGCTGCATGTCTTTGACTTTAGCTTATTTAGCCCGTTTAACAGCTTTTAGCTTATTTAGATAATTTTAGCTTATGTCTTTTTCTCATGATGACTGCTGGCAATGCCAGTTGATGATTCTGGGACTCTCGGCAGGTGCAGCACGGCAAATCACAGAGACAGTCTCTGTGCCACAAGAATTTCTGGGTAACTACCAGACAGAACACGATCCACTGAGTAAAACATACCTCACCCACATGAGAATAGGAAGTGAGAATTTAACACATTTTCTTTTCAAGAAATTTTTCTTGATGGCTTATACCCCATCCCTCCCTTTCTTGCCTCTGCTCTCCCTTCCCCTCCCCTCCCCTCCTCTGCCCTCCCCTCCCCTCCCTCTTTTCTGTGAAGTACAGGTGTCTTTTCTACAAATAACCTCAAATATTCACAGCTAGAGCCGTAGAAACAGTTTTCCTCAAACTAGAAGCTTTTAATCTTTAATTTTGGAACATATTCATTTCTTTATATGAATATCAGTATGGATTCTTGGCAGATAGTGCAACTAGAAAAGAATTAGTTTTCATACAAAACATTTAAGGTGAAAGCTCAAGTCAAGAATTTTCCAAAGTGCAATTTTGTCAAATTTCTTTATTCTGGACCAGAATTCAGGAGATGGCTTTGAAAGCTAGAAATGACAGGCTGCAGGAGACAGACAATTGTGTTAATGCACATTATGCTTTCTGGTTCCTGCCAGCGATAAACTCCTCAGCCAAGCCTTTCTGCTGGGAAGCCTTTCTGTTGGTGTACACATGGAAGGAGCAAGATGAAATGCTGGTTTGGGGAGTGAATGGAACTTGAAGTATAAAAAGCTTCAGAAACTGAGCTTTGCCCTGAGATTGCTTTGTCCCTCCGTGGTGAGGGCTGCCAGAACCACCAGTGTCACGGGGTTGCCCTGTTTGCAATGCTGAAACACTTGTCCCTCACCTCGACTATTCTGCTGTGGCCTCAGCCTACTGGAGAGTCACTGCAGTGGCAACTTGTCTGCAAGAAAGCCCTCCTCTTCAGCATTATCTGAAGGGCAGCTTTGCAGGAGGGTATGCTTTGCTCCATCTAATTGATATAAGAGCAGATACAAAATCCCAAATGGCTGTCCAATGTGAAGAAATCTGAAAACCTTGTGGAAAGCTCCAGCAGTTGCACAGAAGTGCATTACTGCTACAACAGCATTGAGCCTGTTTCCACAAATAAGAAGATACCAGTTGCCAACATCCCAGCTCTGCCCCTCTTGATGATCTAGAGAGAAGGACACCACAGGGAGCAGTGCTGACCATTGCCTTGCTGAAGGAAACTCCTGTGAGCGAGTATAGGGAACAACTCAGAGCTAATAAGGGAAGAGGTGGAAAAGAAGACAAACTTCTCCTTTGCCACAGTGAGGAAGACGCAACCCTACATAACAGAGGAACGATCCTTCCCCAGAATACAGGGGAAGGAAAATACTTGCAGAAAATCTTTCCACCCAATTTGGCTGGTGCATTATATTTAAACAACAAACAGTTTTTCAAACTATTCTAATTAGTGTGACCGAGCTCTATGGTCCTTGATGTTAATAACCTGAGTACCATCAAAAGTAAGATTTATGGTACCTATAGTTGCATTGAAGATGGTTTAGAGAGAAGGAGGTATTAGATCATTGGATTTGAATCTTTGGTATTTCACAGACAGTTTCACAGATGTATCCCTCAACTCCACTTTTATTGTGGTATCTTGTGTTTGGCTAAACAGATATTCCAGCAATTTACCTAGGCTCAAATCCAAGAAACAGAAAGCTGGAGAATTCACCGCTGCTTCTTTAACTTAACTCAGTGGTTAATCAGCTTCACTGTTAAAAAATTGTGTCTAATGTCCCGTTTGAATCTGTATGACTTTAGTTTCCAGGAACTGGGGGTTTTGCTATGGTTGTCTCTATTTAATTCAATTTAATTCAAGTACCTTACTATTATTTTCTCTTCAAAAAGGTACTTACAATGATGTCATGTCTCAGGTCTTCTTTTTGAGTGAACTCCTGCCTCACTCTACAGCCACCCCTGCACTTTCCCTAAAGCCCTGCTGTGAAGGTTTTTTCCATGTATTTAGTTTTCTATAAATTTGTTTTAAAACAGAAAAGCTAGAATTGTTAGTAGTATTTCAGAATCAAGTTTCACCAGTGTTCTACAGGAAAATGAACCTGTCTCCCTAACTGTGAGCATTGAAAGTGACATTTTTACTCGAACATCACGGTGGGAGTTTTTGGTGAGATGCTTGTGCATTGTGACCTTTAAATCATTTTCAGAACCACGTTCTTGCAGTAAAAGTTCCCCAATCTGTAAGCTTGGCTTGAATTTCAAGTTCTCAGCTTTGCATTGTGGTAAAGTCAGTTTTTTGAGGGTTCCAGGGACACAGCCACAGCCTCACTGCAACTTACCATACCATGTATCTTCATATGGTCTGTAAATTTCATCAGATGTCTGTATTTATTTCCACATCATTAATTCAAAAGTTGAAAAATATCAGGATTAGTGCAACTCTACGTAAAACCCCACCACAGACATGCATACGCAGTTATGACTCTACGTGGACAATTCATCACTGGCCTCTGTTTAAAAAAATCACTTCCCAGACTATTTTCTTACTGTTCCTTTACTGTTCATACACAATACTGATCTTTATCAGAATGCACTGGTATGCTGCCAAATTTCTTACCAAAGGCTAAATTAATTACATTTTGTACTTTTCCCAAACAAACATATACTATCTTAAAAATACAATTAAAAAAAAAAAAAAACACAAACAAATCAAAATAAACCCAAAATCAGACTCACTTTAAAAGGCTTATTTCATATTAAAAAGAATCTTCATTGGCACTTATTCTGTGTTTGAGTTCCAACTCTTTAATAGCTATAATTCACGTCTAGTCTTCACTACTGAAGATTTATATACCTGTGACTTACATCAGGATAACCGGTATATACTACTTTGAGCCATCATCCCTGTCTCTGGAATATTTCTGCAGCATTAACAGTCTTCCTTGTCTCTTGAACAGCTGTGGTGTTCCAAGATTTATTAAAACTAAATTTCAACAGACAAGAGGTCTACCTGACCAGCTCCTCAGGCCTCAGTACAAATTATATAGGCCTTTAGACTTAACAACATTTTCTTTTTGCAGATGTTTAACATCCTTTCTAGTTGCTACTGAACTGGAAAATACTTTACACCTTCTCTTATGATGGAAAAAAAGCATGGTACATTTTCTAATGAAGTAACAGAAATATTTATTAAACTTCTATATTTTTTTCCTTAATAATAATTTTATCACCTCCATTTAGTAGCGGGCCTAAGAAGAATTTCTTACTAATAATCTTCAGCTTCTCACTTTTTCTATGTGATGCTAACATTCTTTAGCAATTTTTCTACATTGCATGGTTGTATATTAATTTCTAGTCATAGCCCCTTACCTACTTTTCATTACATATAATTTTTTATTAACAAATCCTGCCCTGGCTTCATTACTGTGTCAATACTGGCTCTAAGCCAAAGTTGTCCTTTCTGAGAGACTGGAACTGTCTTTTTTAACCATCTAACAAACACTTCTTTTAAACCAACTATTTTCATTCTTTTTTTTTCTGTACAATTTTGCTCACTATTTTTTCTGTTTTAAAAATTAACTCTTATACACATGCTGTGCATGTTTATGTGTAGCGTGTATTTTTGTAATTACTGTTTAGGGTAATCTTTTTTCCACTGCAATTAGTCTTGGTTACTGGTCCACCAATTTTCTACTCTGTGATTAATTCTTCTTTATCATATACTGGCACTAAACAGTGCAGCATCTCTCCTGTAAGACAATTACTGTCTCAATTTTTTAGAAAGTTTAACAATGTCTCAGCACTGACTGTCCGAGCCCTCCCTCCTTGGTGTTCTACACTTTTAATGTAATAGGATGATGTATTTGTTATAGAATAAACTGTTAAAAGATCAAAAGTTTTGTTGATCTCCCTGACCAGGACACGCTTGAAAGACCATTACTTTAAGTACAATCACTTTATTATGTGGGAGTAAAGAAGCAGATAAGACTAACAAGGCTAGACGTGGGTTAAAGAGCAACTCTCATGCATTACATTAATACACTAAGTAGTGCTGGCTGTCTTGCCTGTCAGCAAGCTACCAAGAAATTAAGGATATTATATACAAGCTCACGTCTGATGCCAGTGGAAATAGGCCAAACACAGCTGCAATTGGTCATGTCATTGCAAACATCTGACACACTTACCCTTGTAACAAGAGATCCAGGTCATGGGCAAACTAGGAGGACTAAACACAGTAAAATAAATTATTAGCCTTCGGGGATATCATTGCAATCAGGAGTGGTGACTGATTTTTGTGTTAATGTTTCTTTTTCTTTTTTCTACAAGCAAGATGGATCTTCCAGACACCACCTGAATAAGTAAAGGCATTGTGATTTCCTAGATAGTAAGGACTGAGTTGCAGAAGAGACTGTCAAAAAATAAATGGCTTGTAGGTCCAAATTCTGCTTGGAGTCATATTTGCATAGCTATGTGGAAACTGGAAGAGTTGACTTTATCCTTACCGATTTCAGTGTGGCTCCTCAGCCTGTAAATCAGAGCTGAATTTGGCAATTAGCAGTCCTTCATACTAGATAGTAAACAAATATATAGACATGGGTTCACTTTATTAATACTGTTTTAAAAACAATCAAACCAACAATGCCCATTTAAAATAGATGAGAGGGCAGACTGTAACATCTAGATTGTCTGCATCTAAAAATCTTTTTTAATACATGCAGTTTCAGAGGAGAATAACCTAAACTTCCAGCTTGTGTTCATTATCTAGGGCACAGAATTTGCATTTTTAGTCACCACTAATGAGGTCCAAAATCTGTGTATGCCTTACACTGCAGACTGTCAATTAGCTTTATCAAAGTACTGGCCTGAAGTTACTGGCCATAAAGAAGAGTGGAGGAACATCTTGGTGGAGCGGCAGTACCAAAGAGAAGCAAAGAGGAACAGATTTACAGTTTTCAGACTTGTACATGTTTCTAAACATGACTTATAATTCTTTTTTGAGAAAAAGAAGCCAAGCAAGAATTATCTGGTCATTAGCCAACTTGCATGCATTACTTGGAATAAAATTGTCTTCACTAAAACCCTTGTGTGAAGAATAATTTATAATAAGAACATAATAACATGGGAACCACTTTCTTTATTTCATAGTATTGTACAACAGATGCAATATAAGTAGGAACATCTATAAGTAGTGAGAATTTTTTTATACAAACTATTTTATTGAAGAGCGGATAAGTCATAATCATCCTTATGTTCATATATAGCGAGCTAAACAAAATTCCTCAATGATTTTAGCATGCAAACTTAAAATTGCATTTTAAACTTCCTACTCTGCTTTCAGTAATTTAAATGCCCAAGTCTATATAGGATGGAAAAATGGTCCAGAAAACTGAAAGTGGAGGGCAGAAAAGTCTAGGTTGCACATTTTTCCCTTCCCTTCCAAGCACAATCCAACAAATGATCAGGAGGGTCTTGACTGTGTAGCACAGACCACTATAAGACTGCTTGCACTACAGTACAAAAAAGGGTAACATGGTATTTCCTTCACAAAGCTCCATGAATATCTACTTCTTCTTGGGAAAATTCTGGATCTGAAGCTGACCATCTCCAATGTACAAAGAAACAGACTCTTAACTAATTTTCCTGTACTGGAATATGCAACCACTAGCATTATTCACCATAGCCATTAAGTCTGCAGTGACCAAATTAACTTCTAGTCTTCTGTACGCCAATAGCTGCTTCTAAAATAATAACCAGGATCTGGACAGACTCTGAGTGTCTACTGAATAGTACAAGCCATTGATCCCAACTGGGAGAAGTTCATCCCATGAATCACAACATTTATCCTTTTGGCTGGAATGGATAAGTATTATGTAGAAACAGATGTGCCTCAGCCAAATGTGTTGGCAGGCTACAGGCACTTCTGGGTTCACAAAAAGCTTCTGAAAAAATACATGAAGCTCTTTTGCCTAGAAATGGCTTTTGATGCTAAAGTACAATGGGGTCTGTGACATGCCTCCAGAAATACTTGCATCAGGTGTGCGTAGCTGCAATTCCAATGTGGTAGAAAGACTGTAAATCAATACAAATGCTTGAGGTGAGGTTGCATGATGGGACCAATAAACTCAATGTTTGAGAAAGATGTTTCATGTGAAGTAGCAGTCCCAGGGCATCTAGTAACTAACCAAGGAGCTGGCCCTAGATCTCTGAAAGAGAAGAAGGATGAAGGCAATTGGAATTAAAAGATATAAACAAATGACTTAGCAGTGCTCTGATGGCCCTCTAATGACTCCCTTCTGAGTTTTCTGAGGGCTGATCTCAGGCTCCTGTATTTGGAACCAACTTGATCCAGTTGGAATTCTGGGCCCTGACTCCTGCAAAATTAAACTGTTTAAACATCCAACTTCAAAAGAATGTCTTTGAAAACAGGTGGGTCCCCAAGGACTTTCCAACAGGCTGTTAATCCTGGATGCTTGCGGGCAGGCATTAGACAAATGAGACATGCTCTTGGTTGTCAAGATGAAAAGCTGAGAATAGCTGTATGGATGCAGTACAAAGACAGCATACTTGTCCAGAAGATGTTATTCCTGTTCCTAAATATACAAGTCTTGTAACATCAGTCTGAGAAAGGAGATAAATAGCTTTGTGGGCACAGATTTGGTACTTTCCGAGGATCAAGCCATGTTTCAGCCCTGCAGAGCGCTAGTTCCTTCCCTTCTCTCCTGCAAAAACGAGTCCCTTTCGATCTCTGATAGTCTGAATCTGATCATACTGAAGTCCCTATATATGAACTCCCTTTGTACCTGTATTTGCCAAGCTTTTCAAAGAGAACAGGAATAAGTTACTGAGCAGAATACAACAAGACAGTTAAAAAAACATGAATTCAAATGCTTTTCTGTAAAGGAGATGAGTGGGTTAGCAAAGCGTGTAAATGAGGACCCTACAAATGTTATTCACTGCCAGTTCTTAATATGCGACTTCATAAACCAGGGCATTTTGACTTCCTCGTGTCAGGAACATTCTACACCTCTGTCCTTCCCTTTCTTCAAGAATGGGTGCTCTCTCCATCACTGCAGTACAAAAAAAGACAAAGAAATCGTGATTCTCTTACTTTTTAAAAAATGGTGGCTTAAACAGAACAAATCATAAATCCCCAACTTCATATTGAAAAACAAAACAGAAAAACCTCTGTGACTGTGTAGAAGAATTGGCAAAGTTGTTATTTTCACAGTTTCAACAAAGTGATAGAAAAGTGTGCAAAAAATAGCTCCAGTTCAAGAAAGAAATTCTTTTTAACGGGTCAGAGCCATCCTCATCCACAAAGGGGACTCTCAGGTGTGAAATATATCTTTCAGAAAAACTAGACACTTTTGATAACACTTACGCATGAGAAATGTGTGGCATTAAGCCAAAAATAGAAAATATAAATTTTACTGTCCAGATAACTATGCCAGAAGTAAATCTTCCAACCTTTGCTTGAAATGACATGTAAAACCTACTTATGAGAACTATACAGGAAATACTGCACTGCTTGATTAAAGTGAGAAAAGGCTACTCAGAACACAACCTGTGGGAGTAACTCTATGGTAGGAGCAACCCCAAGGCGTGACTCCATTAGATCATGAAAGAATGTCAGCATGGAGGTCAAAAAACATGAGCAATGTTACCAATTGTTATAGGAAAGGAAGGAAAAGATGCTGAAATTCAGATACAGGTATGTGTTGCCTGTATTTGGCAGTCACAGATACTAGCAATGGACGGAGGAGCTAATCTGACATATTTTCCTGCCAACAGAGGATTGCTTCCCTTATCTAGAGCTCTGCTTCCATCTAGTTTTAACTTTCTTAATAAGCAAGGATCTCCCTATTTCTACACTAAGAGAATACTTCATAGTCTAAAACTGAGCTCTTTACATTTTCTTTTTTTTTTAAGTTTTGTAAACTTATCCCATTATTTATGTTTGCTGCTTCATTAAGCAGAGCAACTATGCCTACTTTTGCTACAGTAAGCAATTTTCTTCTCTGTTATTCACGCTTTCTTGGCTATAAGGAGACAGATCTTCCAGCATATTATTTTAAAGTAGGCCTGAATCGAATGATTTAGATTGAGAAGGAATCAATCTGTGAAAAAGTAATAACTGAAATTAGCAGATAATGACCTCTGCCAAGGTAATAACTGTTCCATACTACTCACACAGAATAGGAGATAGCTAAGGACACATTCAAGGATGCTGGCTCTACATGGGGAGAGAACATCCAGAATGACACTGATCCTGCTCAGGTGCTAAAAGCAATAATCACCACCCATTCACTGTGAAAGGAAATCACCTACACTAATAATATGGGCTCCAGGTAGGGTATGCTTCAGTAATTGAAAGGGCATCAAAGAAACACTGTTCCAAGATTTAGAAGGGTTCTAGTAATTAAAGCTGTTGAGATCACAGAGGCTAATAAATGTCCAGTGTGAGGTTGTCCTGGTTTGAGATAGAAGAAAACCAATTTTCTTTGCACTAATTTTACTTTTCAGTTAAGTCTCTTCTAACTGACTGCACTCTCTGAAATTAACAGTATATTTTTCAGACAGTGGCTGCTTCCAGTAGTGAGAATGCCTGATGTTTACAGTTAATACTAAGGAATGATATGCAGAGTGGCTCTTACGTGTATTTATTGTTATAACAACCAAGGCCAGCCAACTTTGTTATGTGCCAAGTTGGAGGATCAAAAGTGGAAGGTTGCACCTGCGGGGAGTAGCAGACAGGATAGGTCCACTTCCCTTCCAGGAAGGGAGAGGGGTTACTAAAGAACATCTGTTCATTTTGTAGCCAGCCCAGCCTAAACCTTGACAGAGGTCCAAGGCATATTCTAACTCCTGTCCTGCACACTTTTATTCAGCTCTATTTTTGGTTGGTTTTATTATATTGTGGGTGCTACTTTTATTTATAAGCTGATCAATTTATGTCTAACTAAATGTAAATAGATGAAAGGCAAGACTTACTGTCAGCAGACTTATATTGTCATGGGACAAAAGTAACCATGCAAAATGAGAAGTGTCTGGGGAAAGAAACCAATTTCTGATGGCCATTTGATGTCATACATATATTACAACAAGAATTCATATCCATAATGCAAACCAAACTTCTGTTTAATTAGTTTTTTACTTCCATGATTTGCAAAAATAAAGTTATCTGTAATTCATAAGTGTAGTAAGTTTCTGACTTCCTAGTATTGTTAAGAAACAGAAACACTTGAATGGTGTAAAAAGGGATGCTCATAAGATTTGATTAAATTTGTATCAAACTTGTACACTTATCTGAAAACGAAGTTTTAACAAACTGACTACAGTAGCTTGAAGTCATTTGCTTGGCTATTCACAGTCAGACTTGAGCACTCTTTGTCACCTGGAAATTCGTATCAGTGAGCATATTGGTCACTCTGCGCTTTGCCTTCCTTTGAGGGGAGACGTGTTTTGAGGCTGCTGAGCTTTTGAACCTTCCCATGACTGTATCACTGTGCAATTTGACTTGAACCCCAAGACCAAGTAGGAGGAATTAATGTGGAGATTGCTACGCAGTAAGAGGTACAATAAAGTCGAAAAATCTCTCTTGACTATATATTCATATTTTGATTCCTTCATTAAATGACGTTTCTAAAGGGATGTGCTTTAAAAATTATTAGTTCTCAGCTTTCTCCAGCAGTCTTCATTCCCTTGTATCTTTCAAGTACCGTTCATAGCTGTTTTAAAACCCCAAATTCTCTCTTTGACTAGATCTTTTGATTTTATAACAGAGCAATAAGGTTACAAGATAATTTGCATTTAGATTATGTTTTCTTTGTGGCGATGTCACAACACTGGATGTATAGATTTCATAGAGCCACTTATCACAGAAGTTCTTAGTATGGCCTGTGCTCTTAAAACACACAATAAAGGCAAATGCGCTTCCATGTAAAAGAAAGATAGATAGATAGATAGATAGATAGATAGATAGATAGATAGACAGATAGATATCGAGTGAACAGAATTCATATAATCACTCAGAAAAATGCTGAAATAATTTCCACAATTTGAAAATATTACTGCAACTATAATCACTAGTGTTATCTTGGTCTGTAAGTAGGACAGATCAGCCTCTCCAATGATGATTACCTTACTGAATCTTATCCTGTATCTATTTTTTAATACATGTTGTTTCCTGAGACAATTAAGAACTGGATATTAAGAACTGGCACAGAAATCTAGACCATTAAAATGAACTATTTCACAAACAGATGAAAGAGACACCAGCAAATTACAGAATCTATTTAAACAACAAGGTGTCAGCCTAAGAACAAATGAACTTACTAGTTTTCAATAATCACATTTGGCATCTCCTCTTAATTGCACCTGGGAAGGTGAAACATGACGCAGCTGCATCTGGCTGGATGTCAATGATGTACAGACTAGTGACAAAATTTTCCAAACATGACCTTCCTTCCCCAAGAGCTGGATTGCCAGAAATGCAACCCAAGGAAACTAATACTTTGGTTGATTTCTTTTCCATCATAGTGTTTCCTTTTTCTGAGCAAACCAGGCAGGAAAAAAAGCATCAATGGCAGTTTTTTAAGAAGGGTTTCATTTGTTAGCTGTCACTAATTTAATTCCTCTTTATGTTTCTTTGCCCTCAAGCAAGCAGATGATAAGGTTCTGGGGTAAAAAGAATTGGATAATACTTCACATTGCAGCCCAGTAATAGGTTCATCAAATATCAAATCGATTTGCTAATTAATTAACCCCCTCAATATCTTTGTAATATATTGTTAGTTTTCTGGGGGTTTTTGTTGTTTTTTTTTCCTCAGATGAGGAAAACGAGAACTAAGGAGTATGCTTCCAGGCACACTCTCCAATGAGATCCCCATGTGTTACCAGGGTGTCTGAGGTAGAATCCAACTGATTAAAAAAGAGAGGGAGTTTTCAGCAAAGCATTTGCTTGGAAACCTCAACTCCGGAAAAAAATTTCTCATTTAGCTTCGAACTGTTTCAGTCTACTGGTCTGACTGGCCCATGTCAAACCTGGCTGTCTCAGTGGGGCTTCAGAGCAGTGTTGGGGAAGGGCACAGGCAAGTCCTTTTCCTGGGATTTAAAGGGTATTAGCTTCCCAATTCTTATTTGCATTTTAATTAGTTATAGTGTGGATACATGCAGGGAGCATGGCTGGAGAAAAATGCTATTGGTTTTGATTCATTATTACTTTTGATTTTGTTTTAATTAATGGCAGGTGCACTTAGAATTTTAGGTAGGCATTCTTTCAAGATGCATTTAAAGCAAAAGAAATAAACTAAAATTATTTCAATGGAACTATAATGTGAAAAAAATCCAAACATTTACTGACGGCAACAACCTCTGCTTCAAGGAGCTCAAATCTAACAAGGTGAGAGACAGGAGGACAACAAGGCTACGTGTAATTTTTACTTGTTTCACTACTGGCACAGATGCAAGGCTGAGTCCTAAAGAAAGGGTCTCGTAAGTCTCCCCAGCATGGCTGTAGCAGAGATGAAAAGGCACCGAGGTAGGTGCGGGGAATGTAAGTCTCCACTGACAAAAAAGAAATTCCAGTTCAAACAGTAGAGCTGGCAGCCATCTAGCCCATGCTAAGGGTGACTGGTGGGTCAAAGGCAATGAGGACAGGGTTACTCAGTTCACTGTGATTTATCTAGGACTATACATCGTTAGCTATTTTGACAAATGAGGGAGAACTCTATCATGATACGGTCAAGGGTGAAAACGAATGGCTACAAGCGTAAACAGCATAACCACCTACCTTAATGACAGGAAAAGGGACCTGTGGTAATTGTCAGAGAACAAATGGGGTCAGCACCGTTTCTTTAATATGGGATGAACTGGTGCGTGCAATGAGAAAGGCAAGAACCCACGGCGAGTAAGGAGGGAAGAAAAATGAAGGGGGGCAAACAGCAGCTAATCAAGAAGATGGGGGATTGAGGAAAATTCAGTGCTGACACAGGAGGAGGAAGTAGAAGGAAAACTGAGGGTAGGCATGATAGTTGCATTACAAGTCATTTTTTTCCAGCAATAAAATGTAACACCTTTGCAGAAAAAAGGACTGGACTGAGGAGTGAAAAATGGCCAAGATTATGGATACAGCATTCATTTGCATTACAGAATAAAGATGTTTACTCAGGAATAATATATTTGTAATGGCACAAGATGGGTGAAGATGGTCTTAGCTGCTCAGATGAACATTGTAATAGGGAGAAAGCGTCCAAAGAGCCATGTAGAAGTGAGTCAAGGAGAAAGTCAATACCCCAATGAAGGAAAGAAATAGTAAGGAGCAGCAAGCTGAAAGCTACAGGAGCAATAGCAGGCTGGAGGCCATGAAAGGGCTAAGCAGAAGAAGCCAAACTGCAGCTCCCTGCCCCCGCTCTCCAGCTGGCAATGGCTGGAGCATGAGGACACAACCTCAGCCCATGGATGGCACGCGTGAAAATCAGCGTCAGGACAGTTTGGGTCCAGACAGCCATCACAGTGATGAAGGCAAAGTGAGTAAGATGTCGCTAAGGAGGAAAAGACCTTGGGCATTCAAAGAAAATAAATGTATCAGCCAGTAGATAGCAAAAAGACACAAGGAGCCTAACTCTGGAAAACTGGGCATTCCATTAAAACTGTGAGGTTGCTGGTTGTTACCAAGTGTTGAAAATAAAAAGTATGTGTCCCTTCGGGGAACTTAACTCATTATAATGTGAAAACCACACCTCCAAATCTTAAGCTGTGCACCTCCTAGATGAGACCACTACTCACTGAGCATGCGTAGTAATTCGCAAAAGTACTGTGCCTTTAATTTGAAGCAAGAATACAAATAGCCAATAGAAGCTTATTGAGAAATCACAAGCCAGCAATGCCAGTTAGTCGATTTTTGTGAAATCTAAAAGCTTATAGTGTATAAGCCAAGGTATGTGCTAGCTTTGTGGTGTTTCCACCTAACGCCCACCTCTGTGCAGACATGAAATAACCAAACATCTCCACTCTGTGTGTGGATCGACTCCGTGCATTCCGGGCAAAGACCAGGGATGTGGGAAACGGGACCACAGCAGGCCATGGCCAAACACGCTGGGAGGGCCAAACAGCACCAGTGGCTATGACATGGCCGCAAGGGGGCTCACAAAGGGGCTCACAAGGGGGCTCGCATGAGGGCTTCGTGCGAGTGGAGGTGGCGCAACCTCAAGGCAAAGTCCCAGAGGCCCGTCCGGGAGCCTGCGCCACCATTAGGTGGAAACCCGTGCCCTTCCCCTCAGCGCCGCCGGGCACGTGGCCCTGCCTCCCGCGCCTCGCACCTGGGCACGCTCAGCCCGCGCACGCGCGCTTGCCCCCCCCCGCCATCGGCAAGATGGCGCGCGCGCGCAGCGCTCCCCTCTCTCTCCCGCCCTCCCCCACCAGCCGCCAAGCCTCCTGCGCGGCGCGCGTGCGCATGCGCGGTGACCGCGGCCCTGGCGGCGTCTGCGCGCTGGGGCGCGGTGGAACGGGCTGAGGCGGCGGCCTCGGTTACCGGCGCCCTGCGGGCCAGCCCCGCCGCCGCTCCTTCCTCGTCCTCCGCCTCCTCGTCCTCCGCCTCCTCCTCGCCGCCGCCGCAGCTGGCGCTGTTCGTGATGCAGCCGTGCGGCGGCGAGGAGGCGGCGGCGGCTGGGGCGGCGGGGGGCGTGCTGCCGCTCCCCGGAGCAGACCCGCCGCTGCAGCCTCCCGGTAGCGGTGGCCTTATGTTATTCTACGAGCTGGGGGGCCCCGGCGACGGTGAGGCCGAGGTGGGGGAGGAGGCCGAGGCGGCGGGCGGCGAGAGCACGGCCAGCCCGGAGGAGCTGGAGGAGGAGGAGGCGGCGGCGACGACGGCGACGGCGGCGGTTTCGAGCGGCGAAGCGGCGGCGGGCGGCGGCTGCAAGAGCTGCACCTACCAGGGCTGTAGCGAGACCACCACGCAGGTGGTGAAGCAGCGCAAGCCCTGGATGTGCAAGCGGCACCGCAACAAGATCTACAAGGACAAGTACAAGCGCAAGAAGAGCGACCAGGCCTTGGGGGGCGGCGGGGCGGCCGCCGCGGGGGGCGGCCCGCGGGCCGAGGTGAGGTACCTGCGGGGGCCGGCGGTGGTGGCGGCGGTGGTGGCGGCCTCAGCTGGGGAGCTTGTCGAGTGGTAAAGTCGGTGGGCGGCCCGGCTGCCCGGTGGTCCCTTCGGAGTAGGGGCTTCCTCTGGGAAATCGGTTTCTGTCAGAGGGAACTGCACCTTTCTTCCCAGAGGGAAGGGAGGACATCGAGGACAGTCCTAGGGCTCGCTGTTCCTCTGGTGCCAGAGCAAACCCCGTTTCTTTTTTTTCTTCTCTGATAAAAATAGCTTCTTCTACAGCTATGCCAGAAGATTCCAGGAGGAAAATTCTTGCTAAAAGGTGCTTCGCTGTGCAGCATATGTTTATTTCACAGGAGGAAAGATGAAAGTATAGATCTAAGAGAGATGTTGGTCGTCTTGCCCAATTAGTTCTGGAATGTGGGGATTTAAAGTAACAAAGGCTGTTGAGTGTCAAGTTTATATTGTATACAAAAATCAGTTGTGTAGGTTCTTCAAGATACTCGTTGATTTTTATTTTTTTTTATTAAATGGCAGTTAAATATTTAGACCACTAGTAGTTTATACTTATTTTACAAACTTATGTGTATTGTTTAGATGAGGAAATATTGCCAGTGTTAGAACTGATGCTAATGTTCAACTTTTTAGAGTTTTTTTCTTACAGCTTGTGACTCAGGATAACACAGTTTCTGGTGGTCGGTTGTGCTGAGTTAGCTTTTAAGATCACGTATTTAAATGAGGTAGAAAGAAGGAAATGGTTTTACTTTTGAAGGTGCTTGCTGGTTTGTGCTTGAAGGGACAAGTATAAAATAGTGGATGCCAAAAGAAAAAAAATCTTAACTGGTGCTTCTGCTAGAAGCAACCCTTTTTTTCTCAGCACAGCTGTCTCTGGAGTTGTGTGACTGGGAACTGATCTAACTGCAAACTAAACATCAAAAAACTTTCCTTTTTCTGTTTTTCTTCATATAAATGTAATAGTGACCATACTGGGTGGTATACCAAAGAATCTTTTTTTTGTCTAGCTGTGAAAGCTGCCATGAAGCTGATGTGTAGGAAAAAGGCAAGTGTGTGTGATGCTACTAGGGAGAGACTTGTCTCTAAGTTGTTTCCTTCCTGCATGAAAGGGCACAGCGTGCTTGTTCCCAAGTGAAAAGTTGTGTACTTTTATCATACCTGTTGCCGTTCTGTGAACCATTTCTAGTTCTGGTAGCTACTTCTCTTCTAGATGAGAAAACAGAAACCGCACGCAGTATTCAAGATGTGGGTGAATTCTAGATTTATATACCAGCCTGATTTCCCCTCTTCTCCCTTTCTTAATAGGTCATCGTGCTCAATTCACGATGTGTCTACACAAATACTCGTGCTAGTTCAGAAAAGGGGACATATGGGAGAAGGGCAAAATTGCTGCATTTCATGTAGTGGTGCGTCAAGAATTTTTGATCTGTAACATGAAGTAGTGATTATTGCATGTTGGAAGACAGTGGGCTTTCTTCTCCTAGTTTGTGCAAGTGCAGGTTGCTTTGAACATTATGAAATTAAGGCCTGAACTTACAGAAGAAAGCAGGATATTTAGTCTTAAACTTAGCATGCTTTTTTGCAGTGATGTCTACAAGGCCCCACAAGATACTGTTATCTTGTGGGTTCAGAGTTAGATTCCTAACAGAAGGTTCATTTTTCACTTCTGTAAACAGAATTGAAGTGAAAGATACTGGGATACTTTGTTGTTGTTGCTTGAACCCTTTCAGGTAAATGGAAATGTCAGTAAGTTGTGAATTTAATATGCATAGGATTCAACATTGGTTGAAATTTTCCAAACAGTGAATATTTTCTTAACAGCAGATTGTAGAGCCATGTTGTTTAGAAGACAGTCTAATTCATATGACTGGTGATTGTACAGGAACAGAATAAACTTAAAAGAAAAAGAAAATGTAGATTTTAATGTCTCTTGCCTTTGGCTTTGACAAGTTCATAATAGTATTCTGAAGTATGTTTTGTTTTGCTGTTAAAAGTATTATTGTCATTCCTACCCAATTGCAAACATTAAATACAGTTCACTTCCACAAGCTGGAGATTGAGTTGTTGTGAATGGCTTCATTTTTAAGAAATGCTATCAGACAAATTCAAGTGCTAACTAACTATTGTAACCTGGTTAATTTTGCAATTTAGAAGACTAACTCAGCTGCATTGCGTCACTGTGATTGATGAAATAGTGAAAATAGTGTGGAAAGAAGAGGACAATTCTTTGCTGTTATTTTCCTCTGCAGATTAATGAAGCAAACATTCTTTACTGTTGGGACTTTCTGTGGTGAAAAGTAAGTGTATTATTATATCAGGGTTTATAGTCTCACTTGTCTATTTTATTTTTTTTTTTCTTTCATGTGCAGGATAGTGTTGATGGTTCCATTTCTGTTACAAAACAGAGAACGGGATCCATTGGAGATCGCCCAGCAAGACCTACTCTTTTAGAACAAGTATTGAATAAAAAGAGGCTGGTAAGTTTTGTTTCCTAAGAGGTTTTGAATGCAAATAAATAAAGGTAGTGTAACAGGGTTTAACTGTCACCCTTGTGAAAGATGAAGATCAGTTTAATGATTGTACACTACATGTACATGTTTTCAAATTTGAAATATACTGCATAGCAGATGTGTGTCTTGGCCTCTGTGTGAAGAATACCAAGATGACTAAATTTAATGACCACTGCCATGTTAAATGAAGTTGAGTACTTCAGTAGTACTAAATAGATGTGGTTATTTCTTTAGGGTAAATAGTGCTTATAAGTATAACTGAG